>NC_134585.1:41131058-41744467 GCF_037038515.1 Microtus pennsylvanicus | reverse complement strand
AACTTCTTTGAGATCACTTATGGAAATCTTAAAATAAATTGAGCAGCCAGTTTTATGTGGGAAGCGATCCTTTGGAAAGAATAGAGCACTTTAACCCATTTTTATCCTAATTTCAGTGATTGTCTTGCTAGTTGATATTTATTAACTGAGCTGATTCAAATGATTGAGTTTTGCTTAAAATGCAAATGTTAAAACCAAATTGATTTTGCAGAAAGGCTTCAGTGGTTGGCAGGAAACAGAGCTGAAAGTTGTGTCATGCAGCTAAGCACATGGCACTGCAAGGGCTAATTGTGATGGTGATCTCCTGGCCAAGAGCAAGCCTTCACTGCCCTCTGGTAACAGGCTCTGCCAAGTTCGTTTGGAAAACTAATTGTATGTAGGAACTTTCAGTGAATCTCAGGGGTGAAAAAAAGTGTTAGTATTGAAGAGAAAAGATTAATTGAAATACGTTAAAGTTGAAGATGACTTTAGATGAAAAAATTTCCCATCATCTACATTTTAATAATTAGTATAAAATCTAATTAGCGTGAAGTCAAATTGGGTGCAGGCTTTTAGCCAAATTTTATCGTCTGTATCATTGGGTAGGTATGGTTGGTATCCTCTATTGAGATTAATCTCATCTGAAGAGCTGTGATGAAATACTTTGTGTGGTGAATATGTGGTATAGAATGAAACTTGAATTAGGATCTTAAAAGCACACAATTAAGTTGATTAAGGTAAATTTTATTAAATTTAGTATAATCTCTTCATGTTCCTGTTTATTGACTTGGTCATTAAGTTTAAATATAAAAAATTCTTTCAATTAATCGAAATATCACAGGTCTCATTAACTTAATGTATCCATTTTCCTAGTTTTCATCTTAGCAAATCCTAGAAACAGACATGAAAGGTTGGGGATTTTAAAAATATTTGCATTTTTTCAACTATTTTGAATTCATTAACTTAAAATGTATTGTTAATATGTAATTCTAGCCACTATAATTTATGTTCTGGAAATTTAAAGTAATCTTTACCTATATGTTTCAGTTTTTGACCAACTTCAGAAAGTATACTAAAAAGGATTTAAAAAGAAACTTATTGGCTAGGCTATTAAGTGTAAACATATAAATTTCTTTAATTTCATGTGCTTTCTCCTGATCTTCATATTTTCACAGGATTTGTTACAGAAAATTCTTGTGTTATTACTTCACTTATTATAATTGTCATTATGGCAACTTTTCGCTTTCCCTGAGCAATATTTCAATTTATATTAACAAATGTGTTAACATCATGTTTTCCTTACATATTTAACCTTCACCAGTATAAATATTTTATTATGCCGGTAGGATTTATTCAAAAGTTTGTTAGTTTTGAAATGTTTGCTTATGCTTTTTGTTTGTTGCTTATTTTCTTTTTATTTTGACTTTTTATAATTTTTTTGCCATTGTGAACAATAATTAGAGACATCCTTTATTGATTTTTCTTTGTCTCTCTATTTGGAATGTGACTTTCACCTTCAGGTGCCATTAGTTTGGCACCTAATTCTAATTTTAATTTTTTTTCTTGCCACAGGAGGGCACTTGTGATCCCACAGACCTGACTAGCGATTGGTTTGGAAAAAGAAATACAGTCATTGGTGATATTTTTTGTGACTTCTTCCAGACTTAGAATTTTAAAATATACGGCTGTAGTTTCCCACGTCTTGGTCACCATCTGAGGATTATAAATGAGTCAAGTCAACACGGAAAGATAATGTTAAGACACTGAAAAGCACATTTTCCAGGGCATCCTCCAGGCCCTGGATCTCTTTATATGGGAAATAGTGACTCATGTTACATTTTTTTTCCATTGTATGCGTCAGGGTATTTACGTCCTGACCCAAACAAACTGTGATACATGTTGGTGTATTTTAAATTTTCAATCTGAGGAAATTGACTTTGTTTTTTTTTCTTTTAATCAATATTTACCTTTTTAATATGTCGGTTATAACATCTATTTGAGATATTTTATGATATCTAAAAACAAATTCGGATGTTATTTCACACTGGTTCAGGTGCGGTTCCCGGCATTATCTGGCTAGCTTTAAAATGTTGAGTTCATCACTTCATGGCCATATAAAGGCAAGCATCACTTAATGTGCTTGTATTCAAGAGCACTGAGAACCCTGGTCTCCTAAATTTCCATGAGAAACTTGAAGTTCTCAGGAAACAATGAGACTCATATGTGCATAGACACACAACTAGTAATGTTTCCTTTGTCCCTTGCTATGCAGTATGTTCTTCCTGCTTCTGAAGTATGGAGATCTTTTGACTGATCTACTTCAAAAACAGAAGCAGTGTGTGCTTAAGTTTTTTTAAAAATTCTGAAGTTATTTCTATGTAAGCCTAGGCTAAGTGTAATTTTTCTTAATATTGTGGCCAGAACAGTCTGAAAAAGAATTCCCCTGACAGGAACAATGTATTATATTATTAGTAAATATTACTTATATTGTACCAATGATTATTACATTTGCTATATTTATTCCTCATTCCTCAGCAAAATCTAATCTATAATTCATAGTTTGTTCTTCTTTGTGCACTTTTTTTTTTTTACTTTTTTAGCTTTGAAAATTTCTTGCATATACACAGTGTAGTGATGGAACACAGTTCAAGAATGAATCCACATGAGAATTCTGGATGTTTGTTAGAAAACTCAAAAACACCAGACAAGAGTCTTGTGACCTCAGTTTATTCAAAAATATGGAATTGTTCTTGGACTGTTGCTTTGGTACCCCTTCCAGGGACAGTAGATAGCAGTGAGTTCCAGATTATTCATTACTCTGTCTATTGTTATTTGTTTATTTGCCTCTCTGGGAAAACGTGGTTTTGCCTCATGCTGCTTGTCGCTGTGATTGTACACTTTACTCATGTGACTCCTCTTAACCCTCAGAGTATAAACTGTCTGATTCTCTGAATAAAGTTGACCATGGCCTGAGACTTTAGTCCACCTCATTTTTAGACTCTATTCTCCCAGTCCCACCTCCTCAAGAGCAGTTAAGAGTGTAGCTTGGTCTTTGTCAGCACTCCATATGCCCCTGCTCAATAACATATCTTATATTCCTCCCTGTATTTGTGTTTCTGAGGTGGTTTGTCGTTTTAAAGTAATTATAAATGTTTATTATTTATGCAATAAAATTCTTCACTCGCTTGAGTTTCATTTTTTCTTAGATTCTTAAAAGGCTCCTCATTTCGCCGCTCATTCATTTCAATTTCCTTTTTAATGAAAACTTGCTCAGAACTTAATTCTTAAATCTCATTTTAGCTGTTTCATTCCTTTTCTGTATTCATTGAACTGTCTTTTTTATATATCTTGAAATATTCTTTAATCATGTTTTGCAGTGAACACAATATCATATGTTTGTCTTATAGCTGTATAAAGTACAAGTTTCCCAAATATTTATCCCATTGCCTGCAAAAATACTTATTAAAATTGTGTCATTTTCTTTCAGATAGTTCTCTTCATATTTCAGGGTATGTTTTTTTTTCTCTCTGTTGCCTTGAAGTTGCTTATTTATTCACCATTAAGCAGGAGAGTTCTACATTTGGTCCACGGACAATACGTAAATTCTCTTTGATGTATAATAACTTTAGGCTGAGTGGGATCAATGTACTTTTCAGTTTTAAACTGAAAACTCAACACATTCTGATTTTCTTTGTGGGTAAAAACAATTACTGTGCAGTGATAAGCAATTCTTATTTCTATTATTACTACAGTGAGATTGTGAAAACACCGTAGTTGACAGTCTCAGTCTCTATTAATCCGGAAGTTTATTGCAGGTATGGAAGAATGAGCACTTCTTACACCCTTTAGGCTCACTCAGTTGCAGAGGTTTTAAATCCTGAATTCTGGATGTCTTAACTTTATGGTGAAGGAAGCACTTAAAGTGTTTAAGCAGCTCTAAGAAGTTCCAGGTTCAGTGTGTGGTCAAAACAGAAGAGCAGACAGAGAGCAGTCAGAGGGTGCTCACAGAGGAAGGGGTGATTACTCTTTCTCTAATCTAGAAAGGCTCCTAGAGTTTCTAGTCACAGTCTTAAGAACTAAGCTCAGGTAACTCTAACAAGATGCACTGTGTGTTTGTATCCAGTAATACTGAGATCAGTATAGATTCAACACGAAGCATGTTCTACCCAACCTAATTTTCAGTTAAAGGACACATTGGTCACAGGCAAGGTCTTCACTTCGTACATTTCTGAGAACACACTCATTAACTTCGGTACTATCATGACTCAAAATATTTGGTGAATCTTCATAGCTACTTATTTTAGTTATTACTATACATTTTGTTATAAAAACAATAGTGCTCAGATAACATTTCAATAAAACGAAATTCTACCAATGTCTCAGAAAACTAATGTGAATGTGTCTGTTATAAAAAAATTGGACAACCCTGGATAAATTTTATGAAATGTTTAATCATGACCACTGGAGAGCTCAAGGAAAAGCCTGAGTCTAAAGTTAAAATAAAGGGTTATAATGTGAGTGGTGGAGTGCCTGATACAAAGGTGAGGTCATTCTACCCAGTTTTTGTCTGATAATAACAGGTTTCATGTTTAACATCTTCTTGGGAGAAAGAACAAAGCCTTGCTTAAATCCATGGAATGTAATGGAGAAAACAGAACTAACACCAGGTATTAATTTCTCACTGCCAGCAGAATGAGGCTTTTCAACTTTCTGTTTAGATTCAAATTTAGAAAAAATGTTTGGGTTTCAAACCTGTACGGATTAGAAAGCAAGAAGTAGGCAATTAGGTAAAATATATCTCTCCCAGAAAGCACCTTATGAGTATAAAGAATCATAGAGGAAACAAGATCAACTCAGTTCCTGTAGATTTCCCATCAATCACTGTTTCCAACATTAACACAAGAAATTCATGCTTATGGCAATGCTGAACTCAGCCTGATGAATCTTCTGGCATACAATAAATGAGAAGGTGGGATAAATGCAGATTTGGGCTTGATCTGGCCTGATATCGAAGTAGAAACATTTACATGAAGATATAGAGTAGTAGAATAATAATTGAAAAATACTTGATTAAGATAGGACAGACAGAGACCCAGAATCGGGAGCATAGGTGTCACTAAGGCTGACTTTTACCCTGAAGACTTTGTTTGTTTTGAAGGAAATGAAAATTCTGAAACAATTAACACATAGAGCTGAGATAGTGAAGTTAAGCAACTACTGAGTGTCATATCCTCACAAGTATTCTCTTTGAGTGTTGGGATGGAAAGGGAGCTCTCTTAGAATAATGGTTATCCAGGAGTAGGAATGACTTAACAGGGACTGTATCCCAGCCTTAAATCATCTTAGCAAGCTAAGCTGAATCACAGCTCTTCCAGAATTATGTTTCCCAGGAGTCAGACAAATGCCAAGTGAATTCTCTTTTGAGGAAAATAACATTATACAAGTCTGAAGTTTCTCCCCCATTTTTTTCATACAATATTCACCACTCAATCAAAATTAACCAGACATGTCAAGAAATATAACAATGATTTTAAGCCATAACAAAGAGTGGATAATTGAAACAGAGCCATGGGGGAATTCTGGTAATGGAGCTGATAGAAAAGACCTGAATGCTTAATATGTCCAATGAAATATATACTATAATGAGATTTTTCAGCAGATAACCAAGAGTTAAGTAGAAATTCTATAACAGAAAACACACTAATCTATATTAAACAAAGGGGAGAGCATGATAAAACATGCCATGATTACTATAATCACTATTTATGTTTTCATGCATTTCACATTTTACAAATTAACCTCATATGGTATTACTTTTTGTTATGTCATAGCTTCATTTAAAACATGTCTTGCATAATTTTAACACTACGTTTCCTACATTCATAAGTGTGTGAATGTACTTATTCCCATTGCTAGTGCATATATACTTCTTTATTAGTCTCATGCTCTGTGTCAAGGGGTGTATAAAATTAGATTCCTCTTCTGATATGTCATAATATGTCATGAGCATGTTAATAAAATGTTAAAATTAATTTCATATGCTTCTTAGACATAAATATCACTGTTTCAGTACTTCTTGATAATTCATTTTGTGATATGTGAGGGAATATTTTCCTATTGTAAAAGCCACTGACTGCCATGCCCTAGTTTTTTTGTGATAAACAAGACCCTTGCAATAAAGATTATGTGCACTGAAGAAGCGTTGTTTTGTAATGGACAATAAATAGTATATTTAGTTCTGTTAGAAGAAGGCTGGAAATTGGATTTTGTGCAGTAACCTGTTAGTACAATGGGAGTGACTACGTTTTCATATATGTTTCCTCAATTCTGAGTGATGGTTACTTGAGAATCGGGAAGAAAGAGTAGTTACATGAGTCTAACTGTGGAATCCACACATTCACAGGAGAATCTGAAGGCAAAGGGACAGGGAGGAATGTGTTGATCAAAAGAGAAAAAGCTAAGTGTAACAATGAAAGGCATTCATATAAAGGAAGTTTCATTACTAGGCTCATGAACATATTCAGTATTTTAAATATGAAAAATTATCTCGAATATTTATTTTTCAAAATTCATGGGGATGTAGCATATGAAAACATGGGCTTGGTTTAAGCTCAAGAATCCGTAGAAGTAGTCTAAAAAGTTGCTATGGGGTAAAAGACACCATTAATAGAGGTTTGAAGATGAGCACTCATTTAGGAAATATCAAAAAGGTACAATAGATGGGACATTCAAACTGTTAAATATTAAGAAGGGTGAGTCAGATGCCACAAATATAAACCCCCCATTCTCTCCGCAACGTGTGGATGCTACTGACTTGCTGAGGTAGGAACTCCTAGGAATGGGGTAGGTTTAGAAAGATATGCAATGATTTTGAACTTAAAGGATCTGTACTCCCTTCTACTATAGTGATGTGGGATTTCCCTCTGTATGCTGTGATTACCATTAATGAATAAAAAAAAAAACTGCTTTGGGCCTATAGCAGAGCTATAGAGGAACAGAGATAGGCAGGGAAAACTAAATGGAATGCTGGGAGAAAGGAGGCAAAGTCAGAGAGATGCCATGGAGCTGCTGCTAGAGTCAGGCATGCCAGACTTTGCTGGTAAGCCACAGCCAGGTGGCGATACACAGATTAATAGAAATGGGTTAAATTAATATATAAGAGTTAGTCAATAAAAAGCTAGAGCTAATGGACCAAGCAGTGATTTAATTAATACAGTTTCTGTATGATTATTTTGGGGCTAAGCAGCCAGGAACCAACAAGTGGCTCACTTCCCTGCAGCACAATAGCCATAAAATAGGAAAGTTCATGGTGTCTGATCATGAGAAGATACTTTTTATAAAGGATTCAAAGGATTCAAATATGTGTTTAATATACATAAAATTGAAGTTGCTGGAGTGGGTAAGAACATCTCAAATTGTAATTTCACATAATGGATAATACCTCTTTGTAAACCATAAGAAAACAGAAAGGACTAAAACTATATTTTCCAATTGAAACAAAAATATCATATACTATATGAATACAGTTAAGCTAGGCATTATCTTACATATTTTTAGTTTAAATTATATATAAAGCATGCATATGCTCTATGCTGCAATCTGGGTTTTAAAATGATTTTACTTTTGGTCACAGTATAAAATTATAAAGGTATTGACCCGGAAAGGAAGTTAGGAAGAAATAACCAGTTAAGAAAGATGAGATCCTAAAATCATACAGCTACTAATAATGCTGCAGAAATCTTGAGGGTGCTTCTGGATACTTAACCTAAATGCCCTTCGACTGAAGAATGGATAAGAAAATGTGGTACATTTACACAATGGAGTACTACATAGAAAAAAATAATGGCATCTTGAATTTTGCAGGAAAATGGATGAAGCTAGGAAACATTATTTTGAGTGAGGTAACCAAGATACAGAAAGACATGTACTCACTCATAAGTGGTTTTTTAAACATAAAGCAAAGAAAACCATTCGACAAACCACAATCCCAGAGAACTTGGACAAAAATGAGGACACTAAGAGAGACTTACATAGATTTATTCTACATGGGTAGGAAAAAAAGACAAGATATCCTGAGTAAATTGGAAGCATGGGGACCATGGGCGAGGGCTGAAGGGAAGGTGAGTGCCAGGGAGGGGAGTAGAGAAAAATGTAGAGCTCAATAAAAATCAATAAAAAAAGAAGGAAGTATAAGGGACGAGGGAGATAACTCAGCCAGGAAAGTGCTTGTGCTCAAGCAAGCGGTCTGAGTTCATATACCCAGGACCCATGTAAAAGGTCAAGAACAGATGTGAATGCCTGAGGCTCAGCTTTGGGAATTTAGGGCCAGAAAGTTCCCTGAGACTTGCTGCCTAATCAACCAAACGGGAAACCAGATTCCTGGTGAAAGACTGTTTCCAAAACACAGGGTGCACAGAGTGACAGGAGAAACATCTGATGTTGACCTCTGGCCTCCACACACATACACGTGCCCCAACACAAACACATGCACATGTATGTAAAAATGTCTATGCATTCAAGGCAGAAATACACAAAGAAGGAAGCGTAAGAATATTTGTTGTAATGATTGTAGTAAGCGATCACATTTAGCTGAATGTTTTTTTTATTGTTCAAGAGTCAAAGCAATAACTATAATTAATAGCTCCATTTCATTTACCTCGTTTCATGAAATTCTATTAGCTTTCAAAAGCTTTAAAACTGGTTTTCCCTTCCCTATTGTTACCACCAGCATTCCCGTCCTGGAAATATCTAGCAGCTGGTGCCCCTTAACTGTTCTCAAACATACTTATGCATCCTTCCTGCCAACCTTAATCCAGGCTGTATCCAAGTTAATCCTTTCAAATAAAGATGCACACCTAACCGACTTGACACTCTGCTGTTGATCCATTGCCACAATTTATACACATTGATTTTCATTTATAGGTTAAACATATAGTTCTGATTAAGAATTCTAATTTTCATAAGATATAGTTTCCAAAATCAACTGGTTCCAACTTTCAAAACATTATTTGTAATTCTACTTGGCAAATTTAACTGTATGTATTATTGGGTACATTGTAATGTGTTCTTTCTCTCTCTCTCTCTCTCTCTCTCTCTCTCTCTCTCTCTCTCTCTCCCTCTGTAATGATTAGATTATTCTAAATTGATCTGTCCATTCTTTAAGAAACTTGTTTTTATGGAGATAGTATAAACATAAAATGTATTCTCGTAACAACTTTGAAACATACTTTATTATTAATCATAGTCACTAGACTATATTATAATCATAGAATACATAATCAGAATTGGTATAACCTGCTAACTCAATATTTGTTTCTTTGAACAAGGTCTCAAAATCCTCTTCTGTGACACTGCTTCCAGTAGCCTCAAATCTATTCTCGATTTTTCTGAGTTTGTTTTTAAAGTCCACACATAAATAATTCAGTGATGGTATCACAGCTCTTAAAGCCGTTTCCAATTTGTCCACTTCCAGTATATTCTTGTACACATGTTTATATGTCTTTCTTTGACCTTATCTGAATATGCATTTAGGAATAGATCTAGGAAGCACTGCAATATAATACTATTTATCGTATAGACCATATTATTAAGTTACTTTTAGATAGGATACACATATTCATAAATATGTTTTAATTACTAGAAAAATAGAATTAATTTTCTTGCGTTTCTCAAACCTAAACATATATTTTAAAAATCTTTAAACATTTTCACAAGATATAAAATTTCTCCTAAGTATTGATTAAGTCAATTTGATTTTGTTCTCCCTTTCTTGATTTTCAGAGCTGGTTTCCTACTCACCATAACATACTGAATGAACAGCACTTGAAAGGCCACCAGGGACCTCTTGCTTGTCAATCAGTGGTTGGCCTTTGTGCTTTATGCCATGAAAACACTGAAATTTGTGAGACAAAGCTGCCTCTCACTTCCCTCTGAAATCTTCCTCTCTGTTGTATTGATGACACTATGCAACTAATCCACTCTGTTCTCCAGAAATCCACATTCACGATATCACTTTTTCCTTCAGTTGTGTGCAACTTGCTGAAGGAAGGCCCCTCTGAGATCCAGAATAGCTACTAAAATGACCCAACACAAAAATCATAAATGTACTTAAAACATTAGGAGTCTTTTGGGCGGATTTTCTTTTATAACTCCATAATACAGTTCTCAAGTGTGAACTTTGTTGATGACAATATCATGTCGTAATGCCAAAAGGTTGGACTTGCCTGCCAGCACTTACCTGAAAGGCCTGTAATATTTAAAACTCGACATAACCAGTAATAACGGTTTTATAACCTGCTCTAACCTTTATTCCTTGCCCTGGAGCTTGCGGCTTCTTTTATATCTGCCTATATTTAATGATAAATTTCGTCAGCCTCTGCCTGGTTTCCTTTGTCCTTAGCTATTCTCTTTTCAGCACTGGGATGGCCACACACCTCCTGTGAAACCAATTTTGACTGAGGCAAAGAAGGTAGCAAAAGTCTTACAAATGCATAGGAAGTACCAACCTATGTAACTTCCTCAAAACCTGCATCTTAAGTCAAAGCTTTTCTTGTACCAAAGTGTCTCCATGTAACTGTCTTTGTTGGCTATGTTATAAAAGTGGACATCAATTTTGCCCATAATCTAGACTTCAAGTTTCTTTTTCAAAATTTCTACTGTATTCCCACATGTCCACTGCATCTCTGGAAACTAAGTAAGAAAATCTAACATAGTCATCTACTTTAAACTTTATGTGATTTTTAGCACTTATCATCTGTATACACATTCAAGGATTTATGCTTTGATTTAGACACATTAGCTCCTAGTACTCTGATACTGACAGACACCTTCTCCAGGCAACAAGAGATTACTGAGAAGTTCTTGATGAAACAGATATTTGAAGTGCTGTAGTATACCTTCTTAGAAACAAGATTAATATCATGTCATAAACAAAACAATAATTCTGTTATAACCTCTTTCTTTGAGCATCTTCATAATATGGTCATTAGAGTTGGTACATGATCAACACTAACAACAATTAGATGTAAAGGCACAATATAATCTAGCATCAGCTTTTATTTAGGGTATAATAGAACCCATGATGGATCTGCATTGGAGATGGCCTGGTAACCAGACATTGGAGAAGGGTACCATTATTCCAATGAGAGATAAGTTCAGAGTGAGAGATTCACACTAATGCTTAGAAAGTCTAAAACAATGACATGTTTAGCCCTAGATGAAAAGTTGATATGCAGAGGCCAGAGAAGTGCAGGGGCCTTTGTTCAGTGACTAGCAAGAATTCCTCTGCCTGAAGTGAGAGAGAAAATTTCCTTTGATTATAGGAAAGAAGTGTAAGTTGCCAAGTCAAGGCTGCATATTATCCATGAATTAAATATAGGATGCGCAAGAGAGACCTAATTAGTTAGGAGAGACACTGTTATGACAGCAAGGAAGCAGAAGCTGATGAAGTTCTGTAGGCTGGGGCTTGTGATTCAGTTTAACCTTTGAGAATCATCATGTCCATGGGGTAGGGAGGAAATCTAATGAGAACTGTGCAAGTCTGCTCTGTCTGAGATTAATGGATACAGTCTAATGTATAAAAATGTGCTTCTTCTAAACACCAGTTTTACCTCGGAGGAATCTCAACTTCTTAAAAATGGTCAAATCTCCTTTAATTCCTAAAGTATGCAACGTTGATAAAGTTTAGGATTTCATCAAATAAGTCCACAATGCAAAGAGAATCTGACCATACTCTAATTAAGTCTTAATACCCTGGTGTTGAAGTAAGCAGTCATACACCACTGAGAATCTTCTTAGAAATCAAATCTACAGGAATATATTTCTCTTGAAATTGTAAACATTATACCTGGAAAAGTTCACTTCACAATTATTAAATGGAGTTTTTTTCCACTATTTCCAATGAACAAATTATTGAGTTTAAGCCTATCTGCTGAAAGATAATAGCTATTATAGAAGAGGTAAGTCAGATGCTGACTCAAGCAAAGGGAAACTATTTAATTGTGAGTCATTTTATCGCATATTTTACAAAAGTCCTATATAGGTGATCCTTTAGGGGCAATGCTATAATCTCCTTCAAAAGATAATATTTTAATGTATAAAGACCTTCTTACTTCACTTCCATTAGCACACTCAATCTTCTTATGGTATCTTAAATAGTGGCCACAGTTAGCTATAATATTGGTGTGTTTTGTTCAGCAGAAATATGCACCGGAAAGAAAAGATAGATTTTGTGGTTGGCAGACAAGGTAGATATTTTTTAACAATTCAGTGTGTGTTTGTACCTTAATATTATTACTTGTACTTCTTATATATTTATTGCCATCAAAAAAGCAAAATTATAAAATTTCTAGGTTGAAATAAATTAGTATAATATAAAGATAATTTTGATATGATAAAGGTGGTTTGGTACTAGATATAGATTCAATGTATGACATTTATTTATGCTGTCAACACAAAAGAAATGTGCTCTCAAGGTAATCCTAAAAAGTATGAAACAAAGTAATCTAAACACAAAAACCCTCATATTTATCAATTTCAATAATTATGGGTTCTAGTGACTATAATTTTTTAATGAAATTTTTAATTAGTTCCTAGTCTTATTGCAACTTGTTATGCCATGTTTAATAGATATCTCTGGAAGGTCTGCTCTTTTCTGAAGGAAAAAGGAGAAAGAGTAGATCTGGGAAAAAGGTAAGGTGTGGGGGAAGAACTGGGAGGTGTGGAGGAAGGAAAACTGGTGGTCACGATGTAATATATGTATAATATCTATCTATCATCTATCTATCTATCTATCTATCTATCTATCTATCTATCTATCTATCTATCTATCTAATCTAATCTATTTATCTATCTATAGATACATAATTATAATACACATACAGACACACATATAAAAGTGCATCACTTTCCCCTTCTTTGTCCTCCTTCAACTCCCCCCATGTCCCCTACCTCCAATTCCTACTTTGTCACTCGAATGCCTCTCAAACTAATGGTCTTTTTTGATCATTGTTGTTATATATTTTCAAATGAATAAATTTTATAAGTTATATTGCATGAGAAAAAGTTGGTGTGGTTCAAACTTCAAAATGAAAACAAATTTTTGTATAATTAGTAAGGTCACAAACATCCACAGATATTTTTAATAACCAGGTTTTCATCAATATAATAACAAACAATATGTTAATGCTCTTGTCAGTGAGTGAGTGATTATGATTGTCAGAGTTCTGTAAAACACATGGTTACAAAATATTACCAACTGGGTGACTAAATACTACAGGATTTTATTTTTTGTTTGACTCTGTCATCTGCCAGTCCAAAATGAAGGTGCTTGCAGGGCCATGTTAACATGGAAGACTAATGGCAAGGAGCTATTTCTGTTTCCTCCTAGCTGCTGGCTGCAGATAAGCCTACCCTTCCTTAGCTTATAAGGGAATCATGACCAATACTTCTTTTTTCACATGGATGTATTCTTTGTATGTATGTTTTATCTTCTTCCTTTTCTCTTTCTTTTGGAATATAATAGCCATATTGGAAGAATTAATGGCTTGCCCTTCCTCAGAGAGACCATATGTTAATGACTCTATCATCCCCCTTTTCTCCAGGGGGTTTATAATCTAAAATTCCAGGAAAGAGTTTTTTTTTTAAGATTTATTTATTTATTATGTATACAACATTCCTTCCATGTATGCTTGCATGCCAGAAGAGGGCACCAGATCTCATTATAGATGGCTGTGAGCCACCATGTGGTTGCTGGGAATTGAACTCAGGATCTCTGGAAGAGCAGTCAGTGTCTTAAACTCTGAGCCATCTCTCCAGCCCCCAAAGATAGAGTTTTTGTGGACACTATTTAACCTTGTACAATAAACCACATTTGCAGTGTTACAATTCCTTAGAGAGGAGTGGAAGACCTTAAACTAATAACGGTGTCATCAAATATTAAGAGATTTTATTTTACATTTAAGCAACAGTGAGTCTGTTTATTGCAAAATTTATTAAAATATTGAATAGTGAGACTGCATTTTATTCAACAGAGTCTGAGTTGTGTGTAAAAAACATTGATATTAAGGGATGGAGTCATTTACTCTACTTGCCTTTATAGGTTTGATAAAAGAGAAATGTTGGGAAAAAGATGGGTAAAGTGTTAATGGGGTTAATTCATAAGCTCATAGGAATTGAAATTGAGATAAACAGTTTTGAGTAATACCTACTGAAGGCAACTACTTGAAAAAAAAATCTCATTTCCTCAAAAATTCACGAGAAATATCCTCAATGTTAGGAAATTCAAGCATATTTCAGGTAACTAAATTTGTCCTCTTATTATTTAATAAATACTTATTGAACACCAATCTTGTAGTTAGCTCCATACAGGCAATCGGTAACACAGAGGGAAATGCAAACATGGCTGACTCCTGGCACATGGTAGAGGTCTCTGAGTACTGCAAATCCATGATGCCTCTGAAGCTTTTGAGTCCATCTAGCCCTTCCCCCTTTCCATAAGATATAGTATACCCACTTTATACTGCAAAGTTCTGAGAGAACAGGTATCCTAGCATCTCCAGTGACACAAATCAATGTTGTGGCACCATTATATATAATTCCTTCACTTAAATAGTATTTAAGAATTTCATTTAAAATGATATGGGAAGAAGATATCATGGAAAACAATGCTTTCAATTCTGTCAATTTTATGTCTTAATTCATATGTAAATAATATTCGTAGAGTTATAATGATTTCATATTGAGTTAGATCAGGATTTTAAAGGCAATTGTTTTACTTTTGTAGATCCCTAAAATCTTGCTGTATTTGATCTTATCGCTGCTATATTTTTATTTTTTTAATCTTTGTTAACAATTTCTAGAATGTTCCAAAAGCAATATGATCTTTTAGCCATCACAGCCATATACCTGGTGTCATGCCCTTCAGTATCTCACAGGCTCGCTTGTCCTTTGCAAGTCTCCTAGCATCCTTTATATCTCCCTAATCCATGACCCCACTTATACAATCTCTGTCTTACCAGAATACAAATCCCTTGTCCAGAACACACATTCCTTACCCTTTACAGAAAAATAATTCCTGTCCAAGCACTTATTTTCCTCCAGTTTTAGAATACACAGACTATTATATTCTCTAGATTTCAGCATTTCTAAACTGCAAAGAGCTTGTTTGAAGATCCAGAGAGCAAGCTACATTTGAAGTTTAACTTTTGAGCAGACAATAAAAATGAAAAGCTTTTCTGCCTACTGAAATTATTTTTGGTTTCCCTCATACATAGGATTTGATATAGTGCTTCATAAATATACACATATATACATACTCACACTCATACCCCATATATAGTTTTAAAGAAATAAGCTTATAAACTTCAATTTTGACATGGACTTTACTTGCATGCTATAGTCTGACTAATAAATGGGTTTTTTAAATAGATTGGAACAAGATTACCAACTTCGCAAGCACTAGGGTTTTGGGAGTTTATTTTCTGGTAATGACAGAAGATTGTCAAAGATGAAGGCAGTGCAGAAAAGGAGTTGACAGACTTACACAAGAGAATGAAGGGGCTGTGGTCCTTACGGGAGGATTCCTGGTCCTTATGATGAGGTAATGATTTTATACATCTATGAGGGAAATTAAAAACTTCAAATTAGTGCAGTGGTGCATGCTCTTATGGATGGATTACTCATAATATCATGGATAGGAAAACTTACATATACTATATACTCCAAACATCAACAAAGAAACAACATCTATACTCTTTGCAATCTTTTCACTACATCTTTCTCAAAGAAATTTCTTCTAAAAGTTAAGGTAGCCTTGAAAGACTATCCATAAATAGACTCTTTTGTTTGTGAACAGCAACTGCTTATTTTATTTGCTCTTTTAATTCCTTATATGTGAGTTGAAATAAATGTGATGTTTATTAACAAATGACCACATCTTGAGAGGTTTTCTCTATGTGGTTAGAGGTCTTGAAAAAGGAATGGGAACTACTGTCTAAGGAAGATAGATTGGCAACATCTAATTTCTTATTCCTGAAAGGTGTTAAAGGGAGGAAGTCTAAAAACAATAGCTGAATCCACCTGCTCTAAATGGCAAGCCTGTTTTAGCTGCAGAAACAGACTTTCTGGGCAATGCTATTGAGGGAAGCATATGCTTGCTGGAATCTGTTCATGTCCAAAGAACTTACCTTTCCTGATGGTGTATGTAGCCGTTCTTCTCACAAAGTTGAAATGTATGCTTTTCCTTTGTAAGAAAAGAACTATTGCTAAAGTTCTGACATATCATTTTAGTGCTCTAGAGGACAAAGGAGCAAGAGGAAAGGAGAAATGGAAGAGAAACACTGTTGATGAACAAATATTTTATCCAGATAGAGAAGCCTTATTTCTTTTGTCAGGAAGATATCAATTATGTAGCTAAATATTTGCATAATTTAGAATTTTTACACATTAGCTCATATTATGCACTTCAATTATTTTTCTGTGTTAAACTTTTTTTCTTCCTAAGGTAATTTTAAACCATAGGACAAATACAAGGTAAATAAAGCTATTTAAGTGAAGAAAACAGAAGGAAAATATCCAAAAGAACTTTAACTCAATCTCTTGAGGCTTCTTCTCTGTCCTAAATTCAAACAGGACTTAGTTCCAGGTTGTGCATCTGACCCTGTATGCTGGGGGAGGCTGCTTGTTTGTTTCCGGCTGCCCATAACCGAAATAACCACAAAGAAACTACATTAATTAAATCACTGCTTGGCCTATTAACTCTAGCTTCATTTTGGCTAGCTCTTACATTTTAAATTAATCCATTTCTATTAATCTGTGTATTGCTATGTGGCTTACCAGCAAGGTTCTGATGCGTGTGTGTCCCTGAGGGCTGCTACATGGCTTCTCCCTGACTCACCTACTCTCTCTATATCTTTTCCGCCTGGCTATATTCTGTTAAGCCATTGGCTAAAAGCAGCTTCTTTATTCATTAACCAATAAAAGCAACACACAGACAAAAGAACACTCCACACCACTGATGTATGATGCTCCAGGACATTTTTTTTTTCGCGAACAAACATTATTTTTGTCAGTTCTGCACAATAGATACTTCTTTGGGGCCCTACTGGAAAGTGATTTTCCTTCACTTTGGGATCTTTCTCCTGACATCATTTGCATCTTAGTAGAAGTTCTCAAGTCAAAGGTTAATAAATAAAAGATGAAAATTCTAAAATCCTGACACAGGAGCCCTTATACTCTACTTTCTTTCCAGAAAATTTTAATATACTGAAATTACAGAAACAGAAAATACAATTTTGGAGAATTTTATATACTTGATTAAATATTGCAAGTAGAGTACAGCCAGTTTCCACCACTGATTGCAGGAAGACCAAAACACCCACAAGAATCTTACACATGTTTTCTTCGTGACTTAGGATTGTAGTCAATTCACATTTAGTTAAATAAAGGTATGTGAAGCAATGCTCCGTTATAAAAGCAATAGCTGCTGTTGATTTTAATTCAAAACCCAGTGATAAATAAGTGTGAGAAATACAAATGAAGCCAAGTGATGATTCGGGTGCTGCAGTGGATCCAAACTCACAAACAGAAACTCCCTCAAACGTGACGTTCGAGAATGTGTGTGTGTGTGTGTGTGTGTGTGTGTGTGTGTGTGTGTAATAGTCCTTACTTAATATGAAATTACGTTTTTCAGAAAAGATGACTCAGAGTGCTTGAGTGATAATTACATATAAATTATTTAGCTCAACAATGGTGAATACTGAATACTACTAATAACGAGAATTATATAGTAAAAAGATGCATGATTTGTACAATGTTTTACATTCCTACAAGATGCTTTTCATGTCCAGAATGCTGAATATCAGAATATGTAAATGATTCAATATTGTCATAAACTTTCTCATCTCTTCTGAATATAGTAACAGTACTCCAGTGGCATTTTCATAGTTAATTATGTGAGGTTCTGTTGGCAATATTTGGCTGCTTCAACCATGGGCTGAATCAAAAAGGCTTGAAGACCTGTGTCCAAAAAGTTTGAATGAAGACAGGACCTGGGACCTATATATCCCCATGGAACAGTTTCCTTTCCTTCCAGTTGGTGCACTCAAGATTTCACTGTTTGATATATTGACCCATGTCACTAACACGCCATTTGTCCTCTTTTAGCACACAAATGACAACCTTTTGTATAATATTTCTGTCTTGTTTCTTCTGGGAATCTTGAACTCCGAGTGTGTATTCTTACAGTGAATTCCTCACTATAACTCATCTCTCATACTCCTACTTCTTAGACTTACTTTGTATGAGAAAATATAGGTGCCTCCTAAAGAAATATGAAAATGCTGTTATCCAAGTTGATCAATGTTGAAATGATTCTGCCTCTTGAATTTCTAATTTATCTCGGTTGCTTCAGCAAACCTATAACCCAAGTAGAGTGTTTGGTTCATGCAGTTATAGACCAGTGCTTCTGTAGTTAGAGCAGTGTGTTCAGTTAGACTGATCAGAGTTAGACTGAACTTAATAAATGATCATGTCACAGAAAAATTTATAGATCATTTGAAGCTCAGAGTGAGTTTGATCCCGACTTCTGTAGCCTTTTCCAGCTAAAATAAATATTAGAAAGAAGTCAGATATTTCCACACATGGAAACATTTTCACATCTAATACAAAACAGAAAGGAGGGGGGAATGATTATTGGTTAGTTGGTCAAAGTAAAGTATTGTTTTCAATTATCAGCATTGCTGTTTAATGGATTTGGCAAGCTTCTCTCATGATCTCTAGCACTTGACTTTAATATTTACTTTCCAAAGAGGGAACGACAAGCTCTGGGCTGGGGAAATATTTCTAATACTTTTACATTTTGGTAATTTCCGAAATTATAGAAAACTACATTATACCAATGGATGTCTTTCTCCTCTTTTTTATCAAATCAAATTTCAAAAATGAACATAAACTTAATACCTTGTTAGCATCCTCCCAGGAAAACATAATGAAAATATAAAAATAACCAGATATTATACTCCTTGAGAGGCATTTTACCAGCAATGATGTTAGAATAGTTTTCTCAAGGACACAAATCTCAAATTATTTTAGACTGGGGGTCTAGCTCCATAGTAGAATGGCTGCTAATGTACTCAAGGCTGTGGATATTATCTGCAGAACAGCTAAAAATAAGGAATTATGAAGTGGTTTCATCTAAGAAATGAATTTAAAACTATTTTATATATGAATGGCAAATATAGGTATACTTAATTTAATTACTTTTGATGCTATGATAAATAGCACTATCATAAATAACTTGGGAAGGAACAGTTATTTTGTCTCACACCTGCAGGGCACTGTTCATCCCTGAAGGAAATCAAGGCAATAATTCAAACAGCAACTGTGAACTGTGCTAAGTGACTTGCTCCCTGGCATGGGATCACTTACCTTTCTTTTACAATTCAGGACCACCTGCCCAGAGGTGTCACCACCCAGTGGGGTGGGCTCTCCCATAGCAACCAATGATCAAGACAATTTCCCCATACATTTAGCTGCAAATCAATCTTCTGGACAATGCCTTGATTGGGTCTCTTCTCAGGTGTCTGTAGATTGCATCAACTAGACAAAAAACAAAAACACCCAAATGTACTTCATCATTACAAAGTTTGTATATTCATCTTATTAACCAGAAATATTTAAGAAACAATATTGTATTTGAGAATATCTATAAGATTTATATATATATATATATATATATATATATATATATATATATATATATATATAATTTTTCATGGTAGCATACTTTCAACTTCTTACCTTACATTGGATATAAAATGAGTTTTATAATTTCTCTCTTCTATATAACTAATATATGCTTAATATTTAAAGGAAGAAGTAATGGATTTTGGGTAGGTAATATAAAATTACAGCAAAACACTAATTAATTTACAGAAGTTAATTTCAACGGTGGGGATTTCGAAAGTTGCTCTTTTTATTTTGAGATGATGAGAACCCTCTCATGTCATGTCCTTTTTGGAGAAATGACCCTTCAGGTTCTCTGATTATTTTGTAATTAGGCTGTCACTTTGACTTTGGAGACAAACACTCTTTACACATTTATCTTTATCACCGTCTGTGGTGGCTGGCAAACACCTTCACCATCGCGCCTGCTGTGTTACCACTCTGCTGATTGTTTCCACTGCTAGCAAAACTTTTTAGTTTAATGTACAACATTTTTTTTATTTTTCTTTGCTGCTTGCATCTTTTGTGTTACATCTGAGAAATAATTCAGGACCTATAACTGTGTAATAAAATTTTCTCACTTGCCAGTGTTATGGTTTTACATCTTACGTAAAACAAAAATGAGCTATCATCTTACACTTGATAGGGTGGCTCTATACTCATTAATATACATATCTGTACTTGTACCTCCTTTATCCATAGCTATATCATCTACCTATCTACATCCAGATCTGTCCTGATTAGATCGTTGTTGTTATTGTTGAAGCTATTTAGAGACACTTGGCAAGAGGGAACCACAACTGAAGATTGCTCCCCGGCAGGTTCATCTGTAGCCATGTCTGTGAAAGATTGTCTCGAATGATGACTCAAGTGGGAGGATCCAAGCCACTGTTGGTCAGTCTATCCCTAGGCAGATGACTCTCAGCTGTATTAAGAAGTCTAACTGAGTTTTAGCCAGTGAGCAGGCCAGTAAAGCAGTGTTCCCTTCTCTCTTTCTGTTCAAATTTCTGCTTGAGGTTTTGAATGATGGACTATGTCCCAGGAATATAAGGTGAAAAAAAGGACCTTTCTCTTCTAAGTTGCTTTTGATAGCACTGTTCATCACAGCACCAGAAATAAACTCAAGATAGCCAATCTCTCTCTCATTCTTTATGGGGTGTGTGTGTTTGTGTGTGTGTGTGTGTGTGTGTTTGTTTGTATATGTATGTATGTCTGTGTGTAAGAGACAGAGGGAAAGAGAGAGAGGTGGTATGTTTCTGAGAATGTAGAGACCTTTCTGCTAATTTACACTATTGATAAGACTAGAAAAATTTCAGTTGATGCAGTTGTTGCATCACTGAGTGCAACAACCTAGATACAGACGCAAACTCAATGTGGATGGGAGTCTTGCCATTGTATTGATTGATATTCAGACTTTAATCAAGGAGGAGGGTTCAGACTGTAGAGATGGTTCAGCAGTTACGATTTCATATTGCTCTAGCAGAGCACCTGAGTTCAGTTCCCAGGATCCATATCAGAGGTCTTGAACCAACCTATGACTCCAGCTCCAGGATCTGGCTCCCTCTACTGGACTCTGTGGGCATACACACACACATGCACATGATCACACACACACACACACACACACACACACACACACACACACACACCACTTAAAATAGTAAAAATAAATCTTAAAATATATGGCCAATTATTCCATGTGTAACAACACAGATGAAATAGAAGAAAAAATTTCCAAGTAGATTAGGTCATGGATAGACAATTATTTTATAATTTTCTTTCATGAATAATCAAAGTACCTCAAGCTAAGACAAACAAAGTGAAGAATGGTGGTTGCCAAAATGTGGGGCAGAGGGGATCTGCTCTTCTAGATACAGTTCTAGTTTTATGAGATGTGTAATTCTATAGCTTGCTATAGTTAGAGTGACCATAGTTAGCCATACTGTATTGTGCACTTGAAGTTTTGCTAAGAGGATAGATCTAATGCTTTCTTTATTGTCACTGCATAAAATACATGGGATACATTTGAGAAATAGAGTCACATTAGTATTTCTATAATTAAAGTAATATAATTAAAATTACCCAGATTTTGGTCATAGCTGCCATATCATGTAATTCTAAATATGTTTCTTTGGGAATGTTTTTCAGGTCTTGATTTGTGTATAAGCATGATTCTTACTAAATCAACCTTTTGTCTCCTAATGCAACCAGTAGTGAAAGTTTAATTCATATAGATCTTAATATTACGATGTACATATGTAAATTGTGAGAGGAAAAAATACCTGCAAATGCATTTTGTCATGGGAAAGGTAAAGGATGATGGTTTTGCAGGAAAATATAATTCTGTAGAAGGACTTTTAAATTTTCATCAGAAAATTAAAATCATTCTTTGTGTATATGGATATTCTTGTAAAATATGAATGCATTAGTAAAAGAGAAACTATTACCTGTAATTGGACTCATATGCATAACATTAACATGTTCGATTGCTCTAAATAATCTTATCTTTCTTTTTTTCTCGTTTTTTTATGTCTTGTCTCTATAGATTTTGATAATACACAGCCACAAATAAGCTACAGAACGGGGGTTAGATTTTAGGCAGTCATGTTCTCCAGAGTTCTCTTGAATCATCCGTTTATGGAAACAATCTCTATGTCCCCTTCCACATCCTCAGTGACAAAGCTGAAGAAATGTCATCCAGATTGTGCTTAAACATTCTGTGAGGATAACTGAGTCACTGCCAGTTTTCTGATGTTTGTCACCCCCTCTTTCCTTTTTCTTCCCCCTTTCTTTCTTTCCTGCAATAGTTGGGCGTTGTTTAGTTCCTCTTTATAGAAAATCTGCAAGAAACACTGTACAATACAAAATTATGTAACTCATAAGTCGCCACTGGGAAAAAGAAACAAGCGGCACGTTTGTTCATCGTTTATAGAGTGGATTTCCTCAAAGGTGGCTGTAATAAAGATGCATTAGTCTTCAAGAAACCCCCAGTACTATGAGGACTCAGCAGCCTCTCCGGTGGGGAGACAGTAATTGTAATAGTTTTCTTTCTTTGTCTACATGGAGCAAAGCTCTTCCTGTTATGAGCAGTTTTCATAGGCTTCTGCTTTCTGTGGTGTGGATGGGCTATGTTGTTTGAGTAATCAGTCCAGCTTATGTGTCTGTTCTCAAAGGCTGTTTTTAGACTGCATCCTAGCTACTAGCTCTGGATCTTGGAACAGCTCATTTGAAGGTGATATCCATTTCTGGATCCAGTCGGGGACCTCTTTTACTATCTGCTAAGTTGTGAACAAGTCCTGACAGAAACTCCTGTCCCTATGAATGAGCCTCTCTCTTCATGGCATACCTTAAACCTGTGAACCCGGATAAACTTCTCTGCTTAAGTTGCTTTTGGCAAGTAATTTTTTCAGAGTGACAAGATGAGCACTTAACACATTGCCTCACCCTGTGAAAATGTTTAAGAGTTCCAGTTCCTCTGCCATTTGCTTGGTGATGGCATGAAGTTGTATTTATTACAGTTAGTTTTTAAAACTACATTTGTAAGTGTGCTGTATTGAATGCAAAATGAGACTTATTAAGATATCTTGTCCATTTCTGTAAAATAATATGACCTTCCATACGACCTCTCGTCATCTAGGCTACAAAACCGAGAACACAATTTTCTAATTTTGGTAAGGCTGTCTTGCAGCTGATTAATTTTGATAAGCCTTGCAGGTAATTTTGGCTTCATTGAATTTTCTCTATTGATTTTCTCTATCGCACCAACTCCTTCTACAATTTTTGATATGTTTTCCTTCCCATTTAGATTTGGTATCATTTGATTTTCTTTTCCTAGGTTGTCAAGGAAATGCCAAAATAGTTAAAATTTACCTCTTTTTAAATATAAATATTGATGGCTACAATTTTCCTTGTTTTACTGAGAACTACTGTATTTAGTCACAAATTATTTCATTTTGTATCTATGTCAAATAGTGTTAAAATTTCTTGAATGATTTACAGGTTTCTTGTTTAAATTCTGAATATTTGTATATTTTTCTTTGCCTGACAAAGGATTTATTTGTTTTATATGTGTGTGTGTGTGTGTGTTGTGTGTTGTTTGTGTGTGTTTGCTTGTATGCGTGTCTGCCTTTCCCTTAGAGGCATGAATAGGGTGTCATTTTTCCTGGGACTGGGTTAGAAGCCTTGCTAGCTGCCATGTAGGTTCTAGGAATCAACTCCTAGTCCTGTGAAGAACAACCAGGGCTCTTCACCGCGAGCCATCTTTCCTGCCCCTACACTTTCTACATATATTCTTAGTACTGATTTCTGCTTTTAACTCATGACAATTAGAGAACATAACACATCATATGGTTTATTCAGAATATTTCTTATTATTCCAATGATGCATGCACATCAGAAGCATAAGTGTTCTTTAAATGACATTTAGGCTGAGCTGGTTGATAGGTTTTTCTTTTCCTCCTTTGGTTGGTAAGGTTTAAATAAGGCCTATGTCTTGAGTAATAACTCGCAGAAGAGTAGTAAATCTACTATGATGCTATATTTCTCAATTTTTTCTTTTGTGCTTTTTATATTTTATCAGTGGAGGAACCTTGTTAATTCATTCATTCACATTTACAATGTTAGGACTTCTCTACTAACCACATACTGTATCATTAGGAAGCTTTACTGTACCACGAGAGTATCTGCATTTTAGTCTACTTCTGATATTACTAGAGCCAGTCTGGTTTCTTATGAATACTGTTCCTTGGAGAGCTTTTACTGTCTCTGAGAAACATCTCTTCATTTAAATATTTGAAGTGTAGTGCTTGCTGCACACTATCTACTAAGTGCATTAGTAAAACCACTTATATTTACTGCAATTATAGATATGATTAGAGCTAAAAGTACCATTTTTCCATGTCTGATATTATTTGCTGCTTCCTTTTTTTTTTCTTCTTTGGCTAAACTGAATTTTTGTTTTGCACTATTTTTTTTTTCCTTATGGAGCTTGGTATTAGAGGATCCTGCGCATGTTACATAAACACTCTAACATTAGGCTACATCCATAACAATATCAAAACTAACCATCATTTATTGTTACATTCTTAAAGTTTGATTATTCTTTATTATGACCATTCTAAATAATAACAAAACTATATCACTTGATAGAAATTGCTAGGAACTTTAAATAATATATTCTATTTGTCACATACATATGCATGTGGGTGCATGTGAAGACACACACACACACACACAAACACACACACACACACACAGTCTACTTTGTGAAATAGCCTTACAGTGACTTGTTATCTTCTGAAAGTAACTAGATATATCTTAGATATATCTGAATTAAAGAAACATAATTATCTACATATTTACTATTATTTTCAATTTTTATTACTTTCCATAGACTAAAATTAACATATTTATAACTGCATATATATTTTCTTCTATTTAAATGTTTACTTTAAAATTTTTGCAAATTATATCTGCTACCAATAAATATTCTAAGCATATTCTGATTTTAAAAAATCTTTGGTTTCATTGTGCTTCTTTTCTTTATATTTTTAAGACAGGGTTTCTCCGTAGCTTTTTGGTTCCTGTCCTGGAACTAGCTCTTGTACACCAGGCTGGCCTCGAACTCACAGAGATCCACCTGCCTCTGCCTCCCGAGTGCTGGGATTAAAGGTGTGCGCCACTACCGCCTGGCTTCATTGTGCTTCTTAAAGAAATCTATTACATTAATATTTTAGTTATGTATATGATTGAATATCTGTGCATATGTTCACATGAGTGCAGATGCACATAGAGGCCAGATCCATTAGAAATAGCGCTATATGTTGGGGAATATTAATTTCAGGTGTGTGACTTTTGTTTATGTTGCACTTGCTTAACTCTGTGAAGCTGTGCCACTGTACCAGTCTAAAATACCTGATGATCTGAATAAAGAGATGAATGGCCAATAGTGAGGAATGAGCAAGGATAAGAATTAGCAAGTGGAGAGTGTAAATAGAAGGAGAAACAAGCAAGAAGGAGTCAATGAGAGAACAAGATGAGGAGGGTATCAGGGGCCAGCCATCCAGCCACACAGCCACTCAGCCAGTCACAGAGAAGCAAAGAAAGGTATACAGAAATAGAGAACAATAATAGCCTAGAGACAAAAGGTAGTTGTGATAATTTAAGAAAAGCTGGCCAAAGTCAAGTCAAGCTAAGGTCAGGCATGCATAACTAAGAATAAGACTCCATGTGTGATTTATTTGGGAGCTGGGTGGCAGCTCCCCAAAAGTCAAAAGAGTAAAACATCACATAATATCTGGGCATGCCACATTGGGTGCCAATTGTTGTCTTCTTCTTTTTCATTGTCTGACTATTTTAAAACTATGGAGAGAACTTATCTAAATCTCTCTACTAGTAAAGAATTCAAGATTCAAGGGTTGGGGTGGAATCCTGCTCCCCAGAGGAGGGACTTATCAAGCAGCTCACCTAACTCACTTCTTCACGTCTCCCAAGAAGTCCTCATGCTTTCTTTCACCCCTCTTTATAAATTCTTTTCCACCTGGCTCCTCCCTACTACTTCCTGTCTGCTAGCTGCCGACTCAGCCTCTGGACTGTAGGCGAATTTTATTTGATCAAGCACATATTTACATCATTGAACAAATGTTCCATAGTATAAACAAAAGCAACACACTTTAAAATCATTCTATAACAGCTATAGGTGGTTGTGAGTTGCCTGATGTGGGTGCTGAGAGGTGAACTCAGGTCCTATGTAAGAGTAGAATACACTCTTAGCCAGTGAGCCAGTCCCAGAAAATACTTACTGATGAATGCAAATTTGACATTTTATTGGTATCAGTCCACAGTTTTTTCTTAGCCAATAGACATTCATATGAAATTTTTACTGCTATTCCCTCTTGTTTTGTGTATACTTTAGTGTCTTTGATGCTTTTAATCTTTTATGTCTTTAAAGTTGGGCCTTAGAAATTCGCCACAGGGGGCTGGAGAGATGGCTCAGTGGTTAAGAGCACTGACTGCTCTTCCAGAGGACCCGGGTTCAGTTCCCAGCACCCACATGGCAGCTCATTACTGTCTGAAGATCAGTTCCAGGGGATCTGACACTTCACACCAATGCACATAAAATAAAGTTAAATAAACCACAAAAATATTAAAAAAAAAGAAATTTGCCACAGTCTACCTATGTGGATTTTCTTCCCATTTTCCTGATTGAATCTGTGATGGGTTCTTACCTGAGTCTATAAATCTTAACATATTTGGGGAAACATTATAGCCCACCATTTATATACATGTGTTTTATCTCTACTTTTTTTTTCTGGTATTAAAATCACTCATGTGTAATATTGGTTAATAATGTTCCATGAGTGTTTGTGTTCTCTTCATTTCTACAAGGACTATTTCTATGTCTTTTGTTCACTGCATGTACTGTGTAATCAATCGGAAGTCAAATATCATTTTAAGATATTCAAATTTTATTCTTCCATCATTACAGAGACACAATTTCTACAACATGTTGTTTATCTTTAATAGCTAGAATTCAGTTATTTTAGAATATGCCTAGATTTTATATAATAATAAGCAATTTTGGAATATTCTTCCTGTTAGTTATAGCGAGTGATATCTATAGGTTATATATCATATAAATAATTCCTGCAGTGAAGTGAACTAATGGGTCTATCACTCAGAATAGTTGCTTATTTCTCTATCCTATCCTATTTTATTCATTGAAAAGATATTCATGTAGTTTATTGGAAACTACAACTCTCATATAAGGTCATTAGTCTTTACCTACTTATAATCCTTTTGTATTAATTACCCCAGTGTCTCTTCTTCTGATACCTCTTTTATTGACCCTGATTCCAAGTTTTATTTTTTGTCTTAATGTATTTGGTCTTCACACACACACACACACACACACACACACACACACACACACACACACAGAGAGAGAGAGAGAGAGAGAGAGAGAGAGAGAGAGAGAGAGAGAGAGAGATACACAGACATGTGGGTGTGAGATCTTGCAAAAACTTTTTTTCTTTGTCTGGATTTCTTGATTTACTTTTATGTTTTCTGGTCTAGTCTTCTATGTTTGCCAAATTACAGGTCCTCCTTTATAATTAAGGCTGGATCTGGTCTTGATTACACAGACAGCATACAAATTTCCCTTTCCATTCTTCCATTGATGGATGCTATCAGTTTCTACAGTAGATAGTGTTCTTGTATTCCCAGTTTCCCTTCAGTTTTCAGAACACCTCACATGTCTCTTACATTCTTCCTTACTATTTTCCATGCTGTTTATATACTCGTTTATTTTTGAATGAAAATTCAACCAAAAATATATATCTTCCACCTTATTTCTGCTAGTTTTGTCCCTCTGATAGTTTTCCCTCCTAATTGTGGATAAAAATTTTCTCAATTCTTTGTTACATTTTGATTGTTCATATTTTTTGGTGAAAAAAAATGGTCCTTGTTAAATTTCTTTAAATAAGTTTAGATTTGCTCAGATATACATTTATGCTGTCTGAGAATCAATTCAACATTTTTGAAGTTTGAGAGTAATATTTGCTTGCTAACCCAAGACTGTATCAACCACTTTTTTCTGGCTCTGATTTAGTTTTACTATTAAGCGACTATCTGTTACAGACTATTATTTAATTACCTGTATGAAAATATCTCTCTGTTCTATACAAATCTGAATAACTATGGAGTATGTGAGCCCTGGGGTCACTTGGGTCTATTTATTTCTTCCTGCATGGGGAGTTTTAAGCCAGGAACACATCACTCATTGAAAGGCTTGACAGATGTACTCTGCTCCAATCCTTCCAGCCTCAGCATTGTTGGATCCCAGTATTTGGACCTAGTGTTCAATGAGATGCCAGCTTCATTTTACATGCTACTCTGTACAATGTGCCTGGAAATTAACTACAGAATGTAGCTGGGGAAATTAGAGGGCTTTCCTTGTTTGAGTCCATTCTATGCAATACTTCTCAATGACAAACTGAACCAATTGCTGACACATGCAAGAATTTGGATGCATTTCAAGGCCCTACACTGAGTGAGAATAAAAGCTAATTTTGAAAGGTCATATGTGGTACAATTCAATTTATATAGCATTCTTGAAATGACAAAATTATAGACGTTGAAGAGAGATTAGTGGTTACAGGGGGTAGGGATGATGAGTGGATGTAATTATATTGAAGCATGGGTGAATTTTTGTGGCAACAAAATTGTTCATTCTTTAATCATTCTAATGGTTTAAAATGGAATTACGTATGTTATTAGAAAGTGGATAACTGTATACACAAATTGTGCAAATATCATCTTTGTCATTTAATTTTTTATAATTATTAAATTATGCATTTAATTAATTAGTAGAAGCCAGAAAAGGGGTACATAGAGTGTCTACTAATTTTACTACTTTTTGTGAATCTGCATTTATTGAAAACTTGAACTATTTTCACAAAGAAACTTCATATTGTTTCATTGGTAAACTATGCCAAATTTATTAAAGACCTTAACATTAAGAATAAAATAATAAAATAACAACTTACTTATTCATTCATCAATTTAGAGACAGGGTGTGTTTGTGTATCCCTAGCTGTCTTAGACCTCTCTGTGTAGACCAGGCTGGCTTTGAACTCAGAGATTCACCTACCTCGTGCATTAGTGCTGGAATTAAAGGCATACGCTATCATGCCTGTTTTATGTTTAGCAATCATATATAAATTCACTGAAATAGAATCAGAGAGAACACTCATTTTTATGATTTCAGAATTAGTTTGTGATGCAAAAGCATATGACAAAACTCAGAATAGCAAAAGTGTCCAAGCAAACTCTTTAATGTTCATACACATATGCATCCTTATATACTTCTGAAGAATGCTATACTGACCTGTAGGCCAAAAGAAATTGCAGCATGTGGTACAAGTTCTATTTGATCAAGAGCCATGGTTTCTCCCTTACTGTTTACATAGGTTGTTTGGTTACCTAATTGTATTCATGCTGGGAGAGGTAAAAAGCGGTGCACAAAAAGTGAACTCTTTAATTCCTTACTCACCACCTAAAAATGTAGCACAGCACACTACCCTTCACTTCTAGAATTCCCTGATGATTTAATTCTTTTCTTAACTACCTCTCTACATTAAGGAGTTCACCAGATGTGTACTAGTCACTCCCACCATTGTAGCCATGGATCTCTCTCTCTCTCTCTCTCTCTCTCTCTCTCTCTCTCTCTCTCTCTCTGTGTGTGTGTGTTTGTGTGTTGTGAGTAGACTTATTCACCCTCAGATATCCCCCCCATTTGCTTAATGTGGAGACCTTTCCTTAAACCCTCAGAAGAGTACCCTAGAAGCTGGACATTTAGGGACCCTGATAAAAAATATAAATACGAAACTTTTAAAGTTAGGAAAGGAAACATAGAATCATTTATCTTTGAAAATATAGACTGTACATACATGTGTGTCCCTAGATAATCTTTGAATTACTAGTAAAATTCAAAAATGTAATAAATGAATATATATTATAACCATATATCAATAAATATACTTAAATTATAAATATAAATTTATATTCATTGATTAGTGAAACTGTTAACCTTCGTGAAACTAGTTTGCTTTTGTAGTAGGTCATATTTAATACAGAAATTCACAATTGAATACGCAAAGAGTAAAAAACTATGGAGTGCTCACAACTAAATGGGATGTCTATATAATACTCCTTACCCCAAAACTCAGGAAATTTTATAGAAGAGAGAGGGAAGAGGATTGTAAAATCTGAGGATTAATGGGAAGCAGTGTTTTCCCTACATGGGGTGGCCATTGTACACATGATATCACTGTGGCTATGACTACATCACAAGATTAGTATAAGATGAAGGCAGTCTCAATTCCAGCAGAAATGGGAGAAGGTTCACTATGTTATACTAGACGAGGAGAACTTGACACCTGATGACTTCTGGAAAGACAGAGTTATTTTACTTCAGGTACAGTCCTTGATAAGCTACCCATGTGCAAACCCTTCCTCATCCTGGCAACACTAAGTAGACTCAGTGGGTTTTAAAAAGAAAGAATGAATGAAGTTAACAGGAAAAGTAGTAAGGATATGAAAGAAATTGGAGGGCAGGGAATAGGGTATACATGGGCTATAACTCATATTCATTTGTGGTATTTTCAAACACTAAATTATAATAAGTAATAATGAAAACTTAGAATAGTAGAGATTCAAACATATCTGTAAACATTGTTCATTATTATATATTCTTCTAAATTATTTATTTTTTTATTTTAAGTATGTAGATATGGGGGTATATGTGATCGTAAGTATATTATTCAAAAAATCCAGAAGACAGTATGAAATTCCATGAACCATGTGTTACAAGCAGTTATAAGTTCTCCAACATGTATTCTGGTAATTGAATTCTGGTTCGTTGGATGAGCAATATGTGCTTTTAATAGGTAAATGTCTCTCTAGCCCAGAAATATTTTCTTAATTTTTAATATTAACATGAAAAAATATAACGATTCTAAGCAGAGACAATTATGATTTCCTAAATGATACATGAAAAGGGAGTTTGAAAAAAATATTTAGGAGTTATATTTAGTAGTTATATTTAGACCATTTCCTAAATATAACACCAGTAGTACAGACACTGAGAGCAACAATAAATAAATGGAACCTCCTGAAACTGAGAAGCTTCTGTAAAGCAAAGGACACAGTCAACAAGACAAAAAGACAGACTACTGAATGGGAAAAGATCTTCACCAACCCCACATCAGACAGAGGTCTGATCTCCAAAATATATAAAAAAAAAACAAAGAAAGTAGGCATCGAAATTACAAATAACCCTATTTAAAAATGGGGTACAAAACTAAACAGAGAATTCTCAATAGAAGAATCTCAAATGGCCCAAAACACTTAGGCAAATGTTCAAGATCCTTAGTCATCAGGAAAATTCAAATCAAAACAATTACCATCTTACACCTGTCAGAATGGTTAAGTTCAAAAACACCAAAGATAGCTTCCTCTGGGGTGGATGTAGAGTAAGAGGAACAGTCCTCCATTGCTGGTGGGAACGCAAACTTTTACAACCACTTTGGAAATCAGTATGGCGGTTTCTCAGAAAATTTGGAATCAACCTGGCTCAGGAACCAGCAATACCACTCTTGGACATATGCTCAAAAGATGCTCAATCATACGACAAGGACATTTGTTTAGCAAATGTTCATAGCAGCATTGTTTGTGATAGCCAGAAACTGGAAACAATCTAGATGCACCTCTACCAAAGAATGGATAAAAAAAATGTGGCACATTTACACAATGCAGTACTGTACCATTCAGCGGTAAAAAAAAAAAAAAAAGACATCTTGAAATTTGCATGCAAATGGATGGAAGTAGAAAACACTATCCTGAGTGAGGTAACCCAGACCCAAAAAGATGAACATGGCATGTACTCACTCTTAAGTGAATACTAGCTGTAACGTAAAGGAAAATGAGTCCATGATCCTAGGTAAGTAACAAGGTGAACCCTAAGAAAAGCATATAGAGATCAGCCTGAAAAGGGGTAACAGACAAGATCTCCTGACCAATTTGGAACATAGAAGTGGAGGAAGAAGGGATGGCAGAAGGGGATGAGAAGAAAAGAAAATGAGGGGGGAACGAGAACTTGGGGGGAACTGGATATCAAGATGGAGGAAAAATAGATGAGAGCAAGGAAAGAGATTTTTTGATTGAGGTAACCAATATTAGGCTAGCAAGAAACATGACCTTAGAGAAATTCCCAGAAATTTACAAGGATGAGCTCACCTAAGAGCCTAAGCAATAAGGTAAGCAATAGAGAAGAGAATGCCTGAACTGGCCTTGATCTGTAGTCAGATTGATGATTATCTTAAATGTCACCATAGAACCTTCATCCAGCAACTGATGGAGACAGAGGCAAAGACCCCCAACGGAGCACTGGGCTGAGCTTCCAGAATCTAGCTGAAGAGTGGGAGGGGTGAGAATATGAACAAAGAGATCAAGTCCATGATGGGGACACCCACTGAAAAAGTTTACCTGAGCTAATGGGAGCTCACCAACTCCAGTCGGACAGGGAAGGAACCAGTATAGGGCTAAACTAGGTCCTCTGACAGTTGTGTAACAGTGGGTGACAGTTGTATGGCTGGGGCAGACTGCAGGGCATTGGTAATGAGAGTAGTATTTATCCCTGCTGCTTGTATTGGCTTTTTGAGAACCCATTCTCTTTGGGTAGATACCTTGCTATATATCTATCTAGATATACTATCTAAATATAGTAGGGAGGGCCTTGGAACTTCCCCAAAGCAAAGTGCCTTACCCTCTCTGAGGAGTGGATGTGTGTGTGTGTGGGGGGGGGGGGTTGGGAGGAAGGTGGAGGAAATAGGAGGAGGAAAGGGAGTGGGAACAGGGATTGGCGCGTAAAATGAAATTAAAGGTACTTTTTCTGTTTTAAAAATAAATTAAATGAAAAAAGTCACCTTGTACTCCACATGTATGTGTGTGTATACATATATAATTACAATATGTCAATTACAGGGTTTTTTCAAAATTATATAACCGATTCTTAATCAATTTCTTGCTATTAAAACTATTGAGTGAAAAATAAACTAATAGTTTAAAATCGTGATACACACAGACTCACAAAGAAATGGGTCCTAAACTATTTTCTTTTCAAGGAGAAAAGGAGAGAAAGAGATGCAGCGAAAATTTTCAAGAATTAAAAGAGAAATTCACAAGAAATTTTCAGTAATGGTAGTCACAGTCAATTTAATTGTGAGGAATTTCTTTTTTTATCTCACTGTTTGCACGTGTGTGCGTGTGTGTGTGCGTGCATGCACACGCATGCAGATGCCTCTGTTCGCACTAATGTTTTTACACATGTATGTGTGAAGATCAAGCTTGGGTACCAGTTCTCAAGAGCCATTTTCCTTGCTTCTTAAGACAGATCTCTTATAAGATATATCTCTCAGCTCAACGTTGTTGCTTTTCCTCCTCTGGTATACAAAGTCCTCATCTAATGCTAGAATTACAGAATCCATCTTGTGTTATGAGGTAAGTGAGAAAGCCTGTCAGCCTTGATGATAGAGCATGAAGTTAAATATTTTCATCCTTGATGGCTCAGTTGAGCTTTCCATAGTTCATCTACAGATCTACTTCCAAAATTCTTTTATTTAATTGAAAATACAGTTTTTTTTTCTGATCACAGTTTCCCTCCATCATCTCTCAGATCTTCCTTGCTGCCCACCTTTCCAACTTCCTGCCTACTTTCCCTCTTTCTTTAGAAAAATGGCAGGTGAATTAAAAAGAAGCTAGAATAAAACAGAAGAGCAAGCAAATAAAAAAGCATAAATAATAAATAAATATAAAGATTAATAACAAAAAACCATAAAATTATAAAACTAGAAATCATACATGAAAAAAAACAGTAGGGTTAAAATTGTCCATGCAAAATGGCAGAGAAGAAAACCTTTTCCAAAAACACCATTGAGTTCATTCTGTGCTGACCATGTAGTGTTGGGCATGGAGCCTGCTCTGAAGTGTGGTTTGGGTGCCCCATGAGACTACATTGCTTCCAAGTTTCTTGTAGGTAATAGAGAAAAAATTATTCCCATAACTTACTGTTCTTTTGTATTTTCTTCCACTATTTGCAGCTAATTGGTTGTAATTAGAAAACAAAATTTTGTCCACACATTACATTACCAAGATCAAAAGAATATTTTCACAACATGACTATGTAAATTTCCTTGCAAATTAATGCTTATTGGAAGATCAAAGAGTTATAATTTTCTCTGATTAAAACACCAAAGCTAATCACTCTGGAGTTATGTTTAAATCTCTGTATTGTAGAACACTCAGCATTTAATTCTGTACATGAATTTTCACATACTTTGCCATTTCTAAGTAGTATTATTCTCTGAGCAACTATAACACTTAAAATTAAATGTCAAAAATACTATCCATAAACACTTAAAGATAATGTTAAGAAAATTTACCACCAAATTTAGAAAATTTATTTCATTCCAAAAGCAAAACAGTCAGCCACTGGCTCTTCTCTCTTTCTCAGTCTGAAATGATGATCCAGCCTCCAGGAATCTCAGAATGAGTCTGAAACTGAAGGCTGTTTCCTCCCATATTTAATCCTCTAGAGTTCTGTGAGGTGATGACATGAAGGTTTAAGGTGGTGCACCTTAAACCGGGGGTGCACCACTGGTTTCTATGGCAAGATCGTGTGGCTACTGGGATTAAAGATGGGTGTCATTGTTTCTGGGTCTGTAAGGCTGATCAGTGTGTCTATTTTATTTTTCTGATCCTCAGGCAAACTTTATTTATTAAAATATAAGTGAAACACCACTACACATTGTATTTGACAGGAAGTAGTGAACTTTGAGCATATGGGAAGTCTGTCCCAAATGACACTCTTGGAAACACTGCTTTCAGTCAGTTTAAAGGGTGTTGGGCTCTCCTGATTTGAGAATTTTTATGGGTTATGGGAGGAGCAACTTACGGATATATGTCAAATAAATTATGGGATAATGTACATTGAAAAGTCAAGATATGTCATATCAATCTATTAGCAAACTGCCATCTATATACTGAATATTGATAATTGAAGATTCACTTACTTCTCTGTAGCCTTGACGGGATTCTGTTTTTAAAGTTCAGGTAAAGATTTATCTGAAGGACAAAAGCTGATATTTAATATTAGAGACTATGTTAATAGATATCAAGGGTAAATATCTGTTTTTGATTGACCTAAACATAATGTAATGTTTTACAAATACTAAGGTCAGTCATGAAATTGAGTGAAGACTTGAAAATAATGAATGTATTGATAACAGTGTGTTTTAAACCTATAATTGAAGGAGCTGGAGGCATGGTTCAGTATCTAAGAATGCAGATTGCTTTCCATAGGACCCAAGTTAGGTACACAGACTTCATGTCATCACCTCACAATGAGCTGCAAATGCAGTTTCAAGGGTTCTGATTCGCTCATCCAGAACACTGGGCACTTGCAGTCACAGGTGTGTACACACACTAAGACACTATTAAAAATAAAATATTTTAAAGGTATAAATGCCAATGTTCACAAGCCTAACATCAAAATTAGAAAGAATAGATGTGGGGAAATTTTTCCTTTTAAACTGGAATCAAGCCACAGTGTGAATTTACATATATTTAGTTGAAAAAAAAAAACATCACTTCAGCTCCAAATTTTTTGAGTCTAGGTCTCAGTGTGTATTCAGAATACCTGGAAGTCACTGTAAAACCTAGGTTGGCTTTGAACTGGTGATCTCTCTACACCAGCCTTACAAGTACTGAGTTTTGGTGTGATCTACAACATTTTGATTGAAATATATATACTGTACATTTAAAATTTCAAATTAAATAACATACATGTTATACCAAATGTGCATTGCTGCTAAAATATATTTCTTTTTATTTGCTTTGGGCATTTTATGCTTTTTTAGAGATGCCTCCAAGTAATTGAATAATAACGCAAACACCAAAACTGACATAAATATATCTATAACAAATCATTAGAAAGATTAATTATGTTAATAGGATGTTAAATTAGAGCGTTATCAAGATTTTAGAAAAACTTGTTGAGACTATCAAATTACTCATTTTTATACTTTCAGAAAGGTACATTCACATTAGTACTACCATAGTCATTTAATACAAGTAATGGAGCATTTATTTAATTATGTAAAATCATTTTAATAGTTTAATATTTTATTTTCAGCTTAATTTTGTACAATATCACTCCACACAATACTCTGTATCAGCATCTTTCCCAGAAATGGCTGGGGATAATTATGGTGGTATCAGGACTCAACATTATTTTTATATTGAAAATTAAACCACAGAATCCTTCTGTCTTCACTGAACACATCATTTCATAAACTAAATTTTACACCTTTTCTGTATATTGTCAGGTAAAACATATATCATATAACATTAATTATGTGAAGGAAGCATGATGGGACAAACAGTCAATAGCATCTTATGATAGGGAGGCTAGAGACTGCCCACTATATGTTCTTCAGGTTGTAGAATACAAAGATGATTAGCAGAGTCACATGGAAGAATGAGTCATCCAATGTTATGTGAACTTCATCAACTAATTGAGGCCAAGGATACTCTTCTGTAAGAACTGCAATTAGTACCAAGGATGATGTAAATGAACTTTTCCTGGTTAGTGAAGGCAGAGAATGTAGATTTGGCAAATTCAGGAATCATGTCATGGAATGCAGAAAGAGTTTGAAGTGCAGAGGTGAACAATAACAATCAATCCAACCCAACCAAGCAAACCCTGAAAACTTTTCAAATAAACAGTGAAGGGCTGAACAATGGAGAGTTGTTTCAGTAACAAAAGAGAAGTTATTATTCTTGCAAAAGACCTTAGTTCAATTTCCAGCATCTATGTGGTAGTTATTACCACTTATAATGGTATCCTAAAAGATCCAAGCCCTGTTCTATCTTTTGCAGGGACCAGGAGAGGTCACTGTGCATATGTGTAGATGTAAACAAAATACTCATACACACTAAAATAAATAAATTAATCTGAATCCTTTTAAATAGTTCTTTTTTCTTTTCTATGAGAGGGCTGGTGAGACAGCCCAGAAGTTAAGAACACTTTCTGCTTTTTTCTCCAGAAGACCTGAATTTTATTCCCAGCACCTATATGATTGCTCATAATCACCTGTTACTGCAGCTTCAAGAAATCAGACACCCTCCTCTGACCCCTGTGTGTATCACAGTCTCCTGGTATACTAAAATATACATGCAGGAAAGACACTCATAAAACAATACTAGTTAAAATATTTTTAAAATGTTTAAAAGCTAAAAAAATGAGATTAGCTGGACATGGTGGCAATCTTGGACATGGTGGCAATCTTGCAATCCATTGCCTGAAAAGCTGTGATAAGATTATGCATTTAAGGAAATCTTTAGCTACATAGAGAGTCTTTCCACAAAAATATAAATTAAATTAAATTGCAAATACTTTAAAAAGTATGATGATGCTGAAAGTGTCTTTCAGGATAAGAAGATTTGCCTTGTGTGTGCACTTGGTCATTCTAGATGCTAGTGATAGCCCAGTCTGTTATTCAGACTTCTTGGTGGCATAAGAGCAAATGTATATCCTTTTCAAGTCAGAGTGAATAACTTGTTCCTTGTGTTTGAGAAAAACTGTCAATGTGAGGGATGCAGAGTTAGAGGAGGTGGTGAGTACTTTGTCAGCTGATCTGAGAGTTAAGAGTTTTTATTAAAAAGGAGCAAAGCACTTGGTTAAATAGGATATTTGACACACAGCTTGAGGTCAAAGAGATGGCCAGCTTTGAGAAACTTGAGAAAATGTCAACATGATGGAGTACTGAAGTTTTAACCAAGAAGGGAACGACTTATAATATCCTGGAACAAGTTGCACTGACTATCAACACAAGTATTTTTAGTTTTCCCTTATCAGTTTTATTGAAGTATGACCTACCAGTTTCTGAGGTGAATTTCAGTTACTTAAAAAATGCATATATTCCATCCCCCTGCAGTAACAGCAGCTCTCTGAGACACAGACTGTGACTGAACAAAGCAGACCAAAGGTGAGTGACCACCTACCATAGTTGGACAACCCAGTTTCTAGACCATAGGTCCCTGGGCAAAACCCCAGCCCCTTCCCTGAGCTATCTCAGCTGTACTTTCCAGCCAGATACTACAACAACCCCACATTAGACCTTCTTTGCTCCTAAACCCACCCATCCCTAGAGACTTCAGTGGCTCCCAGAAACATGGACAGTGACTGCACAGAGTGAACCAAGAGCAGCTCCCTGAAACACAGGCAGCAATAGAAATGATTGGTCCAAGAGAATCCCTGAGACACAGACACTGACTGCGTAGATTGGATCAAGAGGCTAAGGCACTGCCTGCACCAATTGGAGGAAGAGATTGGTAGGCAGCAATACAAGAATACAAACAATATCCTAAAGAGCGATATGGCAACATCAGAACCTAGTGATCCTACAACAGGAATACCTGAACAACATAACCCAGAAGAAGCAGAAGAAAATGAACATTTTGAAGATGTTAGAGAGACCTTTCAGGAGGAAACAAAAAAATTCCTTTAAAGAAATGGAGGAAAGACAAGCAAAAATATTGGAAAAAAATCAATAAATCTCTTAAAGAAAGCCAAGAAAAAAAACAACTGAATAGGTGAAGCAAACAATTCAAACAGTTCAAGACTTGAAGTCTGAAATAGAGGCAATAAAAAAAGACACAAACTGAGGGAATTCTAGAAATAGAAAATCTGGGTCAATGAACAGGAACTACAGATGTAAGCATAACCAAAAGAATACAAGAGATGGAAGAGAGAATCTCAGGAGTTGAAATACAATAAAGAAAATAGATTCATTGGTCAACAAAAATCTTAAGCCAACAAATTCTTAACACACAACATCCAGGAAATCTGGGTCACCATGAAAAGACCAAACCTAAGAGTAATAGGGATAGAAGAAGGAGAAGAACTCCAGCTCAAGGTGCAGAAAATATATTAAACAAAATCATGGAAGAAAACTTTCCCAACCTAAAGAAGGATATGTCTATGAGGGTACAAGAAACTTATAGAACACCAAATAGACTGGCCCCCCAAAAGTCTCATTGATATGTAATAATTAAAACACTAAACATAAAGAGTAAAGAAAGAATGTTAATAGCTGTAAAGGAAAAAGGCCAAGTAACATATAAAAGCAGACCTATCAGAATTACACCTGACTTCTCAATGGAAACTGAAAGCCAGAAGGTCCTGGGCAGATGTGCTGCAGACACTAAAAGACCGTGGATGCAAGTCAAGACTACAATACCTAGCAAAGATTTCAATCACCATCGATGGAGAAAGCAAGATATTCCATGATAAAACCAGATTTAAACAATACCTATTTGCAAATCCAGCCTTACAGAAAGTACTAGAAGGAAAACTCCAATCCAGTGAAGTTAACTGTACCCACAAAAACATAGGCATCAGATAACTTCCACCAGCAAACCCCAAAGAAGGGAAACACACACACATTACCACTGAAAAATAACAGGAGCTAACAATTACTTGTCATTAATATCTCTTAATATCAATGTGCTCAGTTCACCTATAAGAAGACACAGGCTAGCCAAATGGATATGAAAACAGGATACATCCTTTTGCTGCATACAGTAAACATACTTCCACTTCAAAGACAGACGTTACTTCAGAGTAAAGGGTTGGGAAAATATTTTTTAATAAAATGGATCAAGAAACAAGTGGGTACAGCTATCCTAATATCTAACAAAATTACCCTGATAGCCAAATCACTCAAAGACTTAATTAAAAAAGAAAATTACAGACCACTTAACTAAAAAAGAAAATTACAGACCAATCTCCATTCCAAACACTGATGCAAAAATACTCAATAAAATACTGACAAAATAAGTTCAAGAAGACATAAAAGAAAATCATTCACTGTGATCAAGCTGGTTTCATCCCAGTGATGCAGGGATGATTCAACATATGAAAAACTGTCAATGTAATATCCACCATATAAATAAACTAAAAAAAATTATATGATCACCTCATTAGACAATTAAAAAGCCTTTGACAAAATCCAACATCCTTTCATGAAAAAGGTCTTGGAGATAGGGATACACAGAACATATCTAAACATAATAAAAGCAATACACAGCAAACCTACAGCTAACATCAAATTAAATGAAGAAAAACTCAAAGTGATTCCACTAAAATGATGTGGCTGATTTCCCCTTAATATAGTATCCCATAGAATTATCCATATTGTCCCAGATGGTAAGATATTCTTCATTTATAAGGTTGAATATTGTATTGCATATATAAAATAACCCATGTATCCATGATCCTGAAAAGAATTTTGCACTGTGTACTGGCTTCCTGAGGCTCAGGTACCAATTCTTTTCTATTCTTTAGATTGTGTGAGTCATGAAACTCTCATATTTGAAACTCATTATCATTCTCATGTTTCTTTTACTAGCAATGATAACTTTAATATACCAACAACTTGATATACTGTCAGAATATTGAGAGATGAGACAATGGTATATTTTTTATTAATTTTTATAATAGTTGTGAACTATTTTTTGACTATATTCATCAAAGATGAATTTACCTAAAGCAAAAATACAGTCAAAAATAGTTATTGGAAAAATATATATATTCAACTATCAGCTAACATCTGTTATGGTGTTTTTTAAATAGTCAGAAATCACTAAGTGTCTATTTCACATTGGCAAGAAAAACACATTCAATACTTCATGTAATTTTCTTCAAGGCATTCAAAATTACGTGACATATATGAGGTATATGGTTTATTTCATACTTGTATTTTCCCTTGACTTAACTGCAAAATGACCTCCATGATATGCTCATATCATTCATTAGGAGCCAAAGAACATGAGTGAATAAAGAGGAGGAATTTTATTTTCCTCACACTTCTTTAGTGTTTATGTCCTAAGGGGACTGTCCAACTAAAATAATAAAGTAGCTATATAGATTCCATGGTTTCAATAAAACATATATTACTATTCATATCAGTACATTTCCATGATAAAACAACTCATTTTCTATGATGTCTAGAAGACATAAAACACTATGGAAAAGAATGATTAGTTGGTCTTGTTTTCTGTTTATTAGCTCCTCCAAAATATTAGACATGCGAAATGAAAAGTGGTTTGGTACTCTGCTTTGAAATTCACATGAAATGAACACCAATGTGGCAGGTCCATCACTCTGATCACATCTGCGTGTAATTTTTGTGAGAATCAGTAGTAGTACTCAAAATAGCCTGGCATATTTCAATGAAATATACTATTTTATCTGAAGTACTAATGAAGTCACCCAGCTGCTTAGATCAATCAAAATTTCATTTTAATTCAGACAGTAAAACAGATGTAGATTTCCAGACTTTTTAGCCAAGAGAGTAAATCTACTAAATATATTTATGTGAATGTGTGTGGATGTGTATATTGTGTGTGGGGGGGTAGGGTAGGGGCTGTAACAGGCAGATAAATAAAAAGGAAAAAAATAAAAATTGTTTTTTATATTTTCCAGCATAATTCAGAATCATCTTTATTTACATTTTTAAACTTCCAGTAGCTGTGTTTTTATTATTGCTTTAAAATAAATACATATGCACATTGAAAAACTGAAGAAAACATGATTGAGTTTTGAGCTGTGTGCCTTGTACTTAGTTCTTCACATAAGTCCCTACTTCTTACCTTTTTTCCCTCTATTACTGTTTGTAAAACTCAGAGCAAGTAGAAATCCCAAGAGACATGAGTTTTCACTCTTTGTTCTCTGTATAGTGGTATACTATTCCCTACATACCTGCTTTCATATCAAACAAATACAAACTAATTGTGAGAAGTTGCAGCAATCCAAAGAACCTGCATGCTTTTCTCTTTCTGTCAGATTAGCTGGAAAATGAATACAGAGATGACATGTATAATCACGGAAGAGGCATTATTTGAGAGTCACATTAACAGAAATTTACTCCATTTTAGCATTAAACTTTAAAATAAGTGGCACCCTATAGCACTGTAACTAAAATTGATGTGAACACTCAATAACTAGTAAGAAATATAAAAAGCCTAAACTGATTTGTATTAAAAGTATATATAAAGCTTCATACACTACTCATAAACTACTACTGTCTTCATGGAATACAGTGTAGAAAGGTAGAGGTTACTAAATAGAACAGCAAAGTGGAAACGTTTTAGAGACAAACAAATTTGCATTGTGTTCTGAAAATCTGAAGACAATTGATAACGCTAGTATTTCTTCCATCCATAAAAGATTAGAGAGCTGGGGAGATGGCTTAGCCAGTGACTCTCCTGCTATAAAATATGCCAGTCTGAGTCCAAGTGATCAGAGTTATTGGAAAAAGCTAAATATAACGATGTGCATCTGTAATCCCAGCACCAGAGAAGTGGAGCCAGGAGGATACCTGGGCTCAAACCCAGTCACTTATGAGTTAGTCAGCTCTTTTTTTGTTGAGAGATTCTGTTCTACTTAATAAGATTGATAGTTTGGGATTCCCTTCTGTATGCTCTGAATACCATTGTTTAATAAAGAAACTGCTTTGAGCCTATAGCAGAATAGGGCAGAATTTAGCTCTGTGGGGGGACACTAAACTGAATGCTGGGAGAAAGAAGGTGGAGTCATTGAGACACCATGGAGCCACCAGAGAGGAAAGTCGTGAGCTGCCAGTTGGAAATTTGCCAGTAGACCACAAGCCTCAAGGTAAAATATAAACTAATAGAAATGGGCTAATTAAAGGTGTAAGAGTAACCCAGAAATACATGTAAGCTATTCAAGAAACAGTGTTGAAAATAATATAGTTTTTTGAGTGATTATTTCGGGTCTGAGTAGCCAGAAATGAACCAGCGGTCTCCCTCCTTGTACAACAGATTGAGAGCAATGGAGAAGGATATATGGTGTGGAAATCTGATCTTCAGGGCTACACACATGTGCATTCACACAAAATATAAAATTAAAATAAAAAATCCAGCCTTTATTAAAATTATGAGGGCATAGAAGTGAATGAATAAAGTGACATTAATAGTATCTGAGGTATGGAATAAAGAAAAGAAAATATAAGAACATTACAATATTCTTATTACATGAGTATATTGTTTTAACTGCTTTATAAAATTGTTAGAATTGTGACACTTGTTTCTTTGTAGGGATAAACAACATTCAATTAAGTTAATGTTATGAGTAGAATATTAGAAAATAGATTAAAACCTTACATTTTTGGAACCTTGGAGAACAGGAAAGAGAAGGCTGGGATGTTGTTAATGGGTACAATATTAGAAACAGTAGGGAGAAAGACGATTTGGTTGCTGTGGTGCAGAATAAGAATGCAATTATTCATCACAGATCTCCTAAATGTTAGAAAATAGTTTTGAATGTATTTACTGTAAATAAATGTAAGGAGACAGATATGCTAATTATGTCAAGGTGATCATAACTCAATGTATTCATGCATAAATTGTTACATCATACCTCACACTTACATAAATGTTAGTAAAAAAATAACCCTGAAAGCAAAGAATTTAACAAAGAAAACCAGCAAATCAGTTTATGGTTTGTACGCTGGTTTTCTTTGCTTTATGTTTAAAACCCACCTATGAGTGAGTAAATGTGATAATTGTCTTTCTGTGTCTGGGTTACCTCACTCAAAATAATGTTTTCTAGCTCCATCAATTTTTCTGCAAAATTCAAGATGCAATTATTTTTTTTCTGCTGTGTAAATTTACCACATTTTCCTTATCCATTCTTCAGTCGGGGGGCATTTAACTTATTTCCAAATTCTGGCTATGACAAACAAAGATGCTATGGACATAGTTGAGCACATGTCCTTGTGGCACAATTGAGCATCCTTTGGATATATACCCAAAAGTATTACTGGGTCTTGAGGAAGGTTGTTTTCTAATTTTTTGAGAATTTTCTCCCCACTGACATCCAAAGGGGCTGTTCCAGCTTGCATTCCCACCAGCAATGCAGAAGTGTTCCCTTTTCTTCGCAACCTCTCCAGCAAATTTGTCATCAGTGTTTTTGATCTTGATCATTCTTACAAGTGTACGATGAAATCTCAGTTGTTTTGATTTGCATTTCTCTGATGACTAAGGATGTAAAACATTTCCTTAAGTGTCTTTAAATCATTTTAGATTCCTTTGTTGAGAGTTCTCTGTTTAGGTCTATATTCCAGTTTTTATTGAATTATTTGTTCTTTTGGTGATCAATTTCTTGAGTTCTTTGTATATTTTGGAGATCAGACCTTTGTCTGTTGTGGGGTTAGTGAAGATATTTTCCCACTCTGTAAGCTGTTGTTTTGTCTTGTTGACCATGTTTTTGCTTTACAGAAGATTTTCATTTTCAGGAGGTCCAATTTATTAATTGTTTCTCTCAGTTGTCTATGCTGCTGGTGTTAGATTTAGGAAGTGGTGTCCTGTGCCAATGTGTTCAAGTCCACTTTCTCTTCTATAAGTTTCAGTGTGGCTGGCTTTATGTTGAGGACTTTGATCCATTTGGACTTGAGTTTTGTGCATGGGTCTATTTTCATTCTTCTACATGTTGATATCCAGTTATGCCAGAACCATTTGTTAAATATGCTTTCTTTTTTCCATTTGATATTTTTTTCTTCTTTGTCAAAATCATGTGTTTGAAGGTGTGTGGATTAATATCTGGGTCTTCTATTTGGTTTCATTAGTCCTCCTGTCTGTTCTTATGCCAATACCAGGCTGTTTTCAGTACTGTAACCATGTAGTAGAGTTTGAAGTCAGGGATTGTGATGCCTCCAGAAGTTTTTTATTGTACTTTATTGTTTTGGCTATCCTGGGTTTTTGTTTTCCATATGAAGTTGAGTACTATTCTTTCGAGGTCTGTGAATAATTTTGCTAGAATTTTCCTAGGCATTGATTGAATCTGTAGATTGCTTTTGGTAAGATTACCATTTTTACTATGTCAATTCTGCCTACCCAAGAGTATGAGAGATCTTTCCACTTTCTGGTGTCTTCCTCAATTTCTTTCTTCAAAGATTTAAAGTTCTTGTCACACAAGTCTTTCACTTATTTGGTTAGAGTTACTCTGAGATATTTTATGCTATTTTTGGCTATTGTGAAGGATGTTGTTTCTCTGATTTCTTTCCCAGCCCTTTTGGTTGTTATCTATATTAAAGTCCCAGTGTCTTTCTTATTTCCTTTTATTTGTCTTTACATTTTGTTACCAAAATTGTAACTTTGGGAAAATTATTTCTTCATTTTTTTTATTCTCTCATATGTTATATCCTGGCTGCAGTTCCCCTTCTTCAAATTCCAGTCCATGGACACCCCAAATCTATCTCAGATCCATGTTTCTTTTGTTTCCCTTAAAAAGCAGAGAGGAGGCCTCTCAGGAATATCAATCAAACATATCTTAACACATTACAATAAGAGTAGGCACAAAGCCTCATTTAAAGCTATACAGGGCAACAAAGTAGGAGGAAAAGGGTCCCAAGAGTAGTTCAAAAAGTCAGAGATAACCCCCTCCCACTCGCAATGCTAGGAGTCCCATAAGAACACCAAGATACACAACCATAAAGTGTATGCAGAAGACTTAGCTCAGATCCATACAGGGTCCATGACTGTTGCTTTACTCTGGTTGAGCCCCTATAAGTCCTTCTTAGTTGATTCTGTAGGCTATGTTTTCCATGTGTCCTTGAGTCCTCTGGCTCTTTCAATCCTCTCCAACTTCACCAGGGTTCCCCTGGCTCTGTCTACTCTTTGGTTGTGGGTTTTTCATCTGCTTTCATCAGTTGCTAGATGATATCTCTCTGAAGACAATTGGGTTAGGCACTGACCTACATGTATAGCAGAATATTATTAGACATCATTTAATTTCCCTGATAATTATGGATGTTGAATGATTTCTTAAATGTCTTTTGGCCATTTGAGATTCTTTTGCCCCATTCTGTTTACCCCATTTTTAAATTGGGTTAATTTGTATTTTGATGTCTAGTTTCTTGAGTTCTTTATATATTTTCAAGATTAGTCCTCTGAAGATCTTTTCCCACTCTGTAGGCTGTCATTTTGTCTGTACTACTGGTGTTATATTTAGAAAGTGGTCTCCTGTGGCAAAGCCTTCAAAGCTACTCCTCACTTTTTCTTTTAACAGGTTCAATTTAACTGGAATTATGTTGAGGTTCTTGATCCACATGGGCTTAAGTTTGGGGCATAGCAATATATATGAATCTATTTGAATTCTTCTACATGTTGACATCCAGTAATACCAACACAGTTTGTTAAAGTAGCTTTTTTGTTCCATTGTACCATTTTGGCTTCTTTGTCAAAGATCATGCCTTCTAAGTGTGTGGATTAATATCAGGTCCTTTGATTCAATACCATTTGTCAATATTTCTGTTTTTATGAAAATACCAAGTTGTTTTTAGTACTATATCTCTATAGTAGAATTTGAAGTCAGGGATGGTGATGCCTCCAGAGGTTCCTTTATTGTACACAATTGTTTTAGCTATTCTGTTTTTGCTTGTTTGTTTTACAAAAGCAAAAGCATTTTAAATATTACATGCAGCAGATCTCAAAGAGGTTTAAGGACCATACTCATTATGTACATCCAGAGTATAGAAATGTAATTCCTAGTTACCCGATAGACTCAAAACTGAAATCATGTACAGGAAGTTAGGTAAAGCATTTTTTTAGACTTAGTATCACTCTATATGACCGACCATTAATATAATGAAAAAGTTTTAAGATATATATTAATATTATAAATTTTGAGATAATATTTATAACTTAAAAAAGCTGTTAAAGAGTAAACATAAAACCAAAGGATTATGAAATCAGTGGCAAAAAATGTCTGTTAATTTTGTCTTTTCTTCTATGCTGTATAAGGTGGCTCTTTTGACATGAGACAGAGATTTTGAACTTTACTTGGATTTAGAGAAGGGGAGAGTCATACTGCAACTCCAAAGACAGTTTAACTTATTAATTGGACTGGGGCTACAAAAAGACAATTTGCATTATATGTCTGTAGAGAACAGCAGAAACAAACATTTGTGGAGATTTATAAAATTTTAGCCTGGTGGAAATGTCATATACCAATAAGTCAATTTACCACTTTTCTTGGGACAATTTTTTCTAGATTATTTTTTTTTCTTCAGATGTCTCGTTTGTCTAGTGGTCTTAAAATTCCTTAGCTGGGTACCTTTATTCTCCTAAAAAGACAAAATGAAAACCCTGCTCCAACCCTAACTTTGGAGAGGTTCTCTTTTGGCAAGTTATAGCTGATCAAATGAAAGTATTTATGAGTCTTATAAGTTAGTTTAGCTTGAATGGTCATGTTATTTGATGAACTATCACCTATTCTAATCAACAGACAACTCTTGCTCAGTCTTAATCTCTATAATATGTGCTTTATGGTTTCTCTTGAAATTTTTGTTTTATCTTCTAAAGCAATTCTATTATCTAGAGCAGTATAGTTTCTTACAATAAGCATTAGGTTTTTTTAAATTGATCTGGAAAAGAGTTTCCTTCATGGTGACAGGAAATGACTTACTGGATTTGACTTGGGGGCTTGCGAGAGCCCCTCAAGGCATTTCCTGACAGTAAAAGTTTACCTTGATTGTCCCTTGTTTATGTTCATTCATTAGTCCAATGCCTGCCTTTGCCACATCTTCTGCATAATCCGGAAGGTAGAAATATTCTGCTTGGATATGCTTAGAAAAAACATTGTTTCTAGAAAATGCCCTCTTTACAATCCCTTTTTAGGTGACCTTCTTTATTGCAATTGAAACACTTGACATTTCAATTTTTCTTCAAACCTCTGGAAATTACTTCTCATACCCAAGCATCATTATGGTCATGAGATACAATATTGATTGTATCTCGTATCCATTTCTCCAAGGGTGCTGATCTTGCCTTTAATGGCTGAATTACACTTTTGCATTGTGCATTAGCATTTTCAAAAGCCAGAGATTCGATTATTATCTGTGTAGCTTCTGAATTTGATGTCATTCTATTTACTGGTGAAGTCAATCTCTGTAAGAAATCAGTGAAAGCTTCTTATGTAACCTGTATAACTCAATGTTATATGACTCAATGTTTTTTCTACTTCTTCAATTCTGTTTCAAGCATCAAAGCTGTAGCATGGCATAAAGCCAGGGTGTGGTCATTATATAGAGATTTCCTTTGTACATTATCATAATCTCTTTTTCCAAGAAGTTCATCTTGGGAAATTTCCATACCTCTAGCCCTACTTCAATGTTCAATGGTCTTAACCTCATCTTTTGACCATTGTAATTGAGGACCAGGCTCCAAGAGCACTGTAACCAAGTCTTTCCAGTATTGAGGGATAAATCTTTTATAAGTTGATAACGAGTTTAGCATCTGCTTCACAAAAGGTGAATTGGTGCCATTTGAAACTGTTGCTTCCTTGAATCTTTTTAAGTCTAACAATCCAGAAGAGTCTATTCAGCTCTTATATAGGCTTGGGGAGACCTATCATTTGGCAATTCTTGTAATGTTATTGGAAAAATTTAAGTTGGTTGTTTGAAAACCTTAGACTGTTCCTCTCTAACCTTATAATACAATACTGAGATTTGTTCTCCTTTAAATTCCTCTGTCTGAATCTGCATATCTCTATGACCTATTAATTTTTTATAAGGCCTGTATCTTGGCACTGATATAAACCAACTTTTTAAAGCCTACACCCCAAATTATCAAACCAACAATAGATTATCAAAATAATAATTAACATTATGTCAATCAAAGTTACGTTGATTGTTCCTTCATTTAATTGTACCAAATTTAAACCATGCATTGTGTAATTATACAAAGACCTAACTCTCTCCATTGTAGTAGCATTTTTCATTTTTTAATGTGGGGAAAAAAACTCTCTTTTAACTAATTCCTCCCTTTAAGAATCCTCACTTGTCTCACCTGCCAACGATGCCAACGATGACGATTCAGGTGATGGTGAAATGCGAAGTTTATCGTTGTTGCATAAAAGAGGACCTACTAAAACTGAGAAGCTTCTGTAAAGCAAAGGACACTGTCACTAAGACACAAAGGCAACCTACTGACTGGGAGAAGATCTTCACCAACCCCACAACAGACAAAGGTCTGATCTCCAAAATATATAGAGAACTCAAGAATCTAGACTTTAAAAGGCTAATTAACCCAATTAAAAAATGGGGCACTGAACTGAACAGAGAATTCTCAACAGAAGAAGTTCAAATGGCCAAAAGACACTTAAGGTCGTGCTCAATCTCCTTAGCAATCAGGGAAATGCAAATCAAAACAACTTTGAGATATCATCTTACACCTGTCAGAATGGCTAAAGTCAAAAACACCAAGGATAGCCTTTGCTGGAGAGGCTGTGGAGGAAGGGGTACCCTCATCCATTGCTGGTGGGAATGCAATCTTGTGCAACCACTGTGGAAGTCAGTGTTTCGGTTTCTCAGGAAATTCGGGATCAACCTACCCCTTGACCCAGCAATACCACTCTTGGGAATTTACCCAAGAGATGCTCTATCATATGTCAAAAGCATTTGTTCAACTATGTTCATAGCAGTATTATTTGTAATAGCCAGAACCTGGAAACAACCTAGATGTCCTTCAATGGAAGAATGGATGAAGAAAGTATGGAATATATACACATTAGAGTACTACGCTGCGGTAAAAAACAATGACTTCTCGAATTTTGCATGCAAATGGATGGAAATAGAAAACACTATCCTGAGTGAGGTATCCCAGACCCAAAAAGATGAACATGGGATGTACTCACTCATAATTGGTTTCTAGCCATAAATAGGGGTCACGGAGTCTACAATAGGCGAATCTAAAGAAGCTAAGTAAGAAGGTGAACCCAAGGAAAAACATATAGTTATCCTCTTGGATAAGGGAAGTAGACAAAATTGCCGGGGAGAAAAGTGGGATGTTGGGGGTGGGGTGGGATGGGGGTAAGGGGAGATGGGGAGAGAAAAGGTAGAAGGAAAGGAGGGGGGACTTGGGGAAACAGGAGGATCGGGATAAAGGAAGGTTGGATAGGGGAGCACGGAACCCCATTTCTTAGTTAAAGGACCCACTTTAGGATGGGCAGGAGACTTGACCCTAGAGGGGCTCCCAGGTGCCCAAGCTGAGGCCCCCAGTTAGTTCCTTGGGCAGCTGAGGATAGAGAACCTGAAATGACCCTATCCTAGAGCAATACTGACGAATATCATGCATATCATCCTAGAACTTTCATCTGGCGATGGATGGAGATAGAGACAGAGACCCACACTGGAGCACTGGATAGAGCTCCCAAGGTCCCAAGGAGGAGCAGAAGGAGGGAGAACATGAGCAAAGAAGTCGGGACCACGAGGGGTGCACCCACCCACTGAGACAGTGGAGCTGATCTACTGGGAGCTCACCAAGGCCAGCTGGACTGTTACCAAAAAAAGCATGGGATAAAACTGGACTCTCTGAACATGACGAACAATGAGGGCTGATGAGACGCCAAGGACAATGGCACGCGGTTTTGATCCAACGCAATGTACTGGCTTGGTGGGAGCCTAGCCAGTTTGGATGTTCACCTTCCTAGATATGGACGGAGGGGGGAGGACCTAGGACTTACCACAGGGCAGGGAACCCTGACTGCTCTTTGGACTGGAGAGGGAGGGGGAGAAAAGTGGGGGGAAAGGGAGAGGGGTGGGAGGAGAGGGAGAAGAATGGGAGGAGGGGGAGGGAAATGGGAGGCTGGGAGGAGGTGGAAATTTGTTTTTTTTTCTTTCTTTTCTTTATTCTCCTTTTATCAATAAAAAAAAAAGAAGTCACAAAAAAAAAAAAAAGAGTAGAAGCCCCAGCTACCTAGTTTGGCAGCAATCTGAGAGAGGGGTCTTGGGAAAGCCCACAACTCACTTGGAGAAAAGAAACCAAAGAGCCAGCCATCTGCAGGAGGAAAGTTCAAAAGCTGCTAACTCCTCTGGAATTTGCTGCAGAAAGGCTGCAACAGAAAAATTCAGACCTACTCAGAAGACTTTGTGAAAAGAAGAAAGGAAATCATAACCGGGTGGGGCAGTGACTCTGGCCATGTTTAGTTCCGGTCTGTGTTGGTGGCTGGAAAGCCACAGACAAGCAGGTTGTCCCTGAATTCGTGCCCTAAAGTTAGACACCAGATATAGTTCGAATTCTAATTGGTCTTAATAATAAAAACCAAGAGTCAGTTATCCGGGTAAATGCTGAAAGATCAGAGAGACAAAGAAGCAAGACTTGCCTCACCAACTTCTCAGCTGGAAGGGGCCAAGCTCCTCTGTGTCATCACTTCCTCCTCTCTTCACCCAGCCTTATCATTTTCTGTTTTCTCCTCCCAGTGCTGGGATTAACATAGGTGTTACCACCAGCTGGCCTCTATGGTTAGCCAGTGTGGAGCTCTACACTGTGATCGCCAGACAAGCTTTATTTGTATGAGCACAAACAAAATATCACCGCAGTCCTCCATACTCTCTGGCTCTCACAACCTTCAGTTTTTGCTTCATCTTATTATACATCCCCTCTTTTTTGGGGGGGTCATGTTTGCTTGTTTTCTCTTACAAGTTGTTTTTTTTTTAATGAGAGATAGAAAGGGAGTGGATCCAGAGGTGAGGGGAGGTGGGAAAAACGGGTGTTAGAGGTGAAATGATAATCAGAATATATTGTATGGGAAAAATCTATTTTCAATAAAAGAATAAAAAATGAAAGAAGATAGTCACCTGTGGCAAATGTAAACTCACTGCAATTATGGATTAGTTGCGGCTACTGGTCAGTTCCACACTCAGGTGGGTGCTCCAGATGTTACAACAGTTCAGAGACTGTTTTTTAATAGTCCAGAATTTATAAAAGAAGTGAATATAATAGGAGGCAGTTGATTTCTCAAGGACAGGCTAGAAAAGTTATAAGAATGGCGATGGGGAATTATATTATGTTAGTTGTTTTTGTAATAGAACCTTCAAAATAAGCTCATGTTTTAAAATACATATTGATGTAAGTAAAGTCATTGTCTACTACCCAGTGAGGTAACTGTGTTTGTGCAGTTTTTGTGATTATTAATCTAGATTATCATGTTTATTGGTTTAAAAATATTAGGAGATTAAGAAGGCATGTCTTTGGATGAGGGCATTTCCAGAGGAAACAAGGTCATAAATTTTCTGATCTAATTAATCAGCCAAATTTGCTGATAGATCCAAAATTTTACTACACTTTTGGAAGGTGCATAAAACAATATCGTAGATTAACTTTATAAATAGCAAGTATAACACCTGAACATATTTGATCTACTTCAATCATTCAGAATATGGACAAAACTGCATAAATTCATATTATATGTTTAGTTATTGTTGACACGGGATTTTACTATGTAACTCTGGCTGGCCAGGAACTTACTATGTAGACCAGGCTGGCTTTGTACTCACAGGGAATATACCTGTTTCTGCCACTAAAGTGCTGGGACTAAGGGTGTATATCACCATACCTAGTTCATAGCATATTTTAAAGCCAGGAAACATGCCCTTTACAATTGACAGTATAAGGTAACAATTAAATATTAGGAAAGAATAATATGCTATATAAACACAAAACTTTACTTATATGAAAATCTTAAAAAGAGAGAAAATAAAAATGGTGCTAAACAGTTGCTTATTTTGGTAGAGCTATGTTTTGCTAAATTATAAAATGAAACACATCATTAAATCATATCACTTTAAGTTATTAAACTCAGTTTAAACCTCTTCCTTTCAATATGGTTTCTTTGCTCATCTTTATACTCACAGATAGGTGTAACTCTTACACCTCCTTGAGGACGTTTCCTTTGCAGCAGACAGGGGCCATTCCATAAAGCTAGAATCGGTCACCGGGCTGTGGTGGCACATACCTTTAATCCCAGCACTTGGGAGGCAGAGGCAGGCAGATCTCTGTGAGTTCGAGGCCAGCCTGGTCTACAAGAGCTAGTTCCAGGACAGGAACCAAAAACTACAGAGAAACCCTTTCTCGAAAATCAAAAAAAAAAAAAAAAAAAAAGCTAGAATGGATCAAAATGCAAAGACTATGGAATGCTCAGTCAAAATAGACAAATCTTCAATACAATCACAGCATCTAAGGCTCAAGGAACATCACAGAAGAGAGAGGGGAAATATCAGAGCTCAAGGATGTCTTAGATAGTACTTTCTAGACATAACAGGAAGCTGCCCCATGAAGTATTATCAATATAGTAGCTTTAAAAAGACCTAAACAATGACACTACTTAACATGCCAAGGTGAGTAGAATTAATCTAAAGAAGATAAACACTAAAATGAAGAACTACAGGCAACTTATAGCTTCTATGTGAGAGAGAATTAGTCTTCTTCAGTGATAGGCCACCTAAGTGGTTATCCATCACCAAGTGTTCAGTCCTAAAGTGATCAGTTCTAGGTTTGGAAAGAGCAACACTAAATGGACTACTAAGATTATAATACATAAATAAAATACAAACATGAATAACATTCAAATTAAAAAAAACATGAATTTGAGAGATCAGGGCTATGTGAGGGGTTACATGAAGGAGAAGTACCAGGAAAATGATATAATTGTGTTTGGATTAAAAATAAACTAAAATTTTAAAATTTGACAGGGTTTTTCTTTCATGGTTTAAAATACTGGTGAAGTGGAAGAGAACTGTCCTGGTTAGGGCTTTTATTGCTGTCATGCGAGACCATGACTATGGCAACACTTATAAAGGAAACATTTAATTGGGATGGCTCACTTACAGTTTCAGAGGTTCAGTCAAATATGTTCATGGCGGGGAACATGGCAACACACTGGCAGATGTGGTGCCGGAGCCGAAAGTCCTACATTATGAATCAGAGGCAACAGAAAGTCGAATAACTGTCACACTGAGGGAATCTTGAGAAAAAGAGACCTCAAGGTCTGCCCCCCTAGTGACATACTTCCTCCAACAAGGCCACACCCACTCAAACAAGGCCTTCTAATAGTGTGACTCTCTTTGGGGATCATTTTCCTTCAGTCCACCACAAGAACTTTCTATCATTCTCAATATCTTACTGAATTTAGAGAACTAAAGAAAACTTATTTGTTTCCAGAGTTTTCTGTTTTTCCTAATGTTTTAGCTTTCTATGAGGACTGTGTCACTGATCTGTATTCCACAAAAGTCTCTCAATAAATGTTTACTAAATATAAAAACATAGTGGGATCCAAAATTTTGATAGGTCATTTTAGAATTTACATCATTTGTTAACAACATTTTTTTCTTGGCTCAAATTACCCCTTGGGCTCCTGCAAGATGACATGTTGAGACAGTTTGGAAATGGGAATTGTAATAAAATGGACATAAGCTTTTGAAGTGTTGCTTTGGATTAGCCTGCAAAACAAGTGTTTTTCTTTTTATTTTCTTACACATATATCACTGTAATTTGGTTCTCTTTTGTCCATATCAATATATGTGTGTGTGTGCATCTATTTATCTTTCATCTATCTATATTTATCTATCATTTGTGTGTGTTTGAAATATATACAGCATATGTTTTAATATAAGTTCCACTTGTGAGAGATACCATGCAGTTTTTGTCTAAGTCTCCACTATTGTGCTTAATATTAAGTCCTTCATTTCCAACAATTTTACTTCAAATAAGTTATTTCACTCTACTCCAAATACACATATTTTCTACTTTCTTTACATATTCATCTGTGCATATATATTTAGTTCATTTTCCTTTCTGATGTATTGGGAACATGAACTTCTGTGATACACTGACTAAGATTCCTTTGGGACTGGTACAGTTGCATCATATGGCAAGACTATTTTATTCTTTGTATAATCTCAATACTGATTTGCATAGTGGCTATACCAGATTGCATAACTACCAGAACGGTATAGGGTTCCTTTAATCCCAATCTTCTTCAGCATGTGGTGTTTTATTTTGCTTGTCTACTTTTGTTTATTTATGATAATAGCCATTCGGATTGGGGTGAGATGTAATCCAAATGCAGTTATCATTCACACTTTCCTGACGGTAAAAGAATGTTGAACTCTTAAAAATATATATTCATTTTTGCTTTGTATTTTGACAACTATCGGTTAGCTTTATTGTCTATTGATTAGCTAGATGATGTGTTTGGTTTGGGTGTTTAATGTTGGGGAATATTACTTTAAGGTGTGTTACTATTGTTTATCTATGTGAAGCTGTGTTGCTGTGCCTGTCTAAAACACCTGATGATCTAATAAAGAGCTGAATGATCAATGTTGAGGCAGGAGAAAGAAAAAGGTAGGGGCTGGCAGGCAGAGAGGATAAATATGAGGAGAAATCTGGGAGAAAAAAAGCTGGAAATGAGAGAGGAGGAGGCAGGCTTCAGGGTCCAGCCACCCAGCCACCTAGCTATTCAGTCAGACGTGGAATAGGAAGGAAAGAAAAGGTATACAGAAACAGAGAAAGAAAGAAACTCCAAGGCCAAAATTAGATGGGATAATTTAAGAAAAACTGGCAAACAAACAAACCAAGCTAAGACCAGACATTCACAACTAAGAATAAACCTCCGTGTGTGATTTATTTGGGAGCTGGATGGCAGTGTCCCTAAAAAAGCCCAAAAGAGTATAGTACCAGCTTGGCAGTGGTGGCACACACCTTTAATCCCAGCACTTGGGAGGCAGAGGCAAGCGGATCTCTGTGAGTTTGAAGCCAGTCTGGTCTACAAGAGCTAGTTCCAGGACAGGCTCCAAAACTACAGCAAAACACTGTCTTGAAAAACTAAAAAAGAAAACATATAAAATACCACCACCAATAATTTAATTTCTAAATCAGTATTAAAATATGGATATTAATTCGTTCACATGTATCGTTAACAAACATTTTCTGCTGTTGTTCATGCAGTCTATTCCCTCTGGTACTTTTTCCCTTTGATGCCCAGAGCTTTTTAATAGAATGCAATCCTTCTGTCAGTTATTACAATCATTTCCTGAGTTATTGGGATCTGTTTTGAAACACTCTTGCCTATGTCTAGATCTTGAAGTATTTCACTTATAAATTTTCCTCTAGTCATTTCAGTTTCTTGTCTTGTGTTGAGATCTTTGATAAAATATTGAATTGATTATTTTACAGGATGATAGATAGGGATCTAGTTGATTCTTTTATATGTAGACATCTGAGTTTCCCAGGACCATTTGATAAAGAGGCAATGCAGTTTCTAATGTCTGATTTTGACAACTTTGTCATGAATCAAATGGATGATTTATTGGTGAGAATAGGGTTTTGAAATAATCCACTATTACTATATTATATATGGAATCTAATCTAATCTACTACTATTTCTTTTATAAAATCAGATCTACAGTGACCCATTCTGCATTAATTTGCCATATTTATATCATCTTCATGGATTTTCTCCCTTTAGAAATGTTTGGTCACTGACTTTCTCTCTATTGTGTAGTTGTGGCTAGAGTTTTACTTTGTCAGGTATAAGTATGTCTACCTTTTCTTGGCCTAGCTTCTATTTGCTTGGATCCTTGAGTTCTTGCCACTCACACTCAGCCTGGATGTATATTCATCATTAAGGTGCATTTATTGTAGACAAGAAATACTTGCATCTTGTGCATTTTTTATTATCTTTTAGCTCAATCAGCCATTCTGCTTTCTGAGAATGTACAATTAAGGTCATTGACATTTGGGGTAATTATTGAGGTGGACTTGCTGATTTATTATGATAAACATTATCAGTATTTTCTAGTTAACCTTTATTCAACTATTTCTCTCACAAAATTAATTATTTCCAATGATTTTCTTGATGGAGACTTTGCCCTTTCTTGATGTGTAGGAGTCTACAAAACTACCTTTTACAACACTAGATTTGTGGTCATAAATTGATATAGTTTGTTTTTCTCCTGAAGTGTATTTATTTCTCAGGAAATTTTAAGCAATGACATTGCAATCTTGGCAATCAGTTATTTACACCCATGGTTTGAAATCTATCATTCTATGATTTCCTGAATTTTAGGGCTTTTTGATGATGATGTTTTTATTCTTGTGTGTCTTCTTTTGTATGTAGGTTATTGCTTTTTTTCCTTTAAACTTTAATATTTTTTCTTTAGTATTTAGTTTTGGGAACTTGATAATCATGCAGAGTGTGGAAGTTATTCTCTGGTCATGTCTATTTGGGGTTCAAAATATCCATTCAAGTTAGATCTCCTTTGAGCAGCCCAGAACTGGGATTGTTTCTAATTTCATAAATAGAATTCCCACGCCTTTAGTTTTTCTCTCTCTCCTCCTATCCCATAGTTCACTGGGGTCTGCTCCCTAGATTATGTCTCAGAGTTTCTATATGCTGTGGATTGGCATCTTCAAAATTACTTATATCACAACAACATAGTGTTTTCGTAGTCGTTATTTTCATTCCTGGTATTCTTCTGCTTGATGTAGGCTTTTAGTGATGACTTCTACAAGAGTTTTGATTTAATGAGTTGACTTTTTGGTTTCTAACCTTTCCAGTTATTGTTGCTCTCCGAGGTCTTAATTTCCCAGATTTATCATTAATTCATATTGCTGACTTTCAGTTTTAAAAACAATTTCAAGATTTTCAATTTATTCCTTCATTCAAGTAGTATCCTAAGGATAAAACTGTGCTGTAGGAAAACCAATTTAACAATTTCAACTACAGAAAGGCAGTTAAAAATTAATCTTGTTAAAGGGGACAGTTGCTCCTCCTCTTTATTATTTGCAATACTCCATTGCACCAAATAATCACTCACAATAACATAAAAAGGGAAAGTGAAATTTGACAAGTGAGAAATGTTGAAAAGTCACACCAAATCAATGTAATTACAGGCTTAATGTAGTAACAACTAATGCTTCCAATACTACATTCTATAAAGCTAGCATGAAATACAAGGACCTCTTATTTTTCCACTGTTTGCCTTTTGGGGACTGTAAAGGCACAGGGGCTTCATGTTAAGACACAAAACGTGATGCCCTGCATTGGGGAATAGAAACAGGTGGGGATTGCAAATTTATTCTCAACCTGGGAGGTGCAGCTTCTCTGAATTTCATTTCCAAGTGGGGCCTGAAGTGAAATACAGTCACTATAGTGAAAGACTTGTCACAGGTCACAGGCATGTTCATGTCAGCCTTTACTAAGTAGTGCTGTATATCAGAATGACATTCGACTTTTCATGACATCTTTCAGAAATGTTTCAAATAAAAAAAACCAGACAAATAAATAACAAAATGAGCCGTGGCTGTAGGTTCTCCTTTAAGATCCATAATTTTACTAACCCTGGACTGTTGACTAGATTTCCTGAACCTGGCATGATTTCCTTCTGTTGGGCTAGTCTTACATCCAATCAGAGAAGTGTTGGTTACTGTCAAGTTATGTATGTCAATATTGCAACCTTAGAAATATTGCTTCATGCTGGTCATTGTGGTTCATAGGGATTATCACTCGGTAGGGTTGTCATTTTTTTTAAAAAAAAAAACATCAGTTTGAAAAAAATAGCAAGGATGGCTATATGAGTAACTTTGGAGGGAGGAAAGGGAATGTAATTCCAAATAACCCCAGCAATTTAAAACACCAAGCACAGTGTACTTGGGTCCCAGTTTAAAAGCTTTAGTACCATTTAATAATACACATAGATGTATGGAGAGATTTTGCAGTTGCTTTTAAAGGTAAGTTATTAAATTTGCTTATAAAGTGTGTATAAATGCAGGAATGACTTTTGAAAAGGACAGTTCTTGTTGGTTGCCCTGCCATGTCCATCTGAAACAGGCCTGGCCTACTCTCCAGGTAAAACTTAACTGAGATGGCTTCTGACACTTATAGTTTCACTGAGACCCATTCCTTGTTTTCAACCAGTGTATATGTCTGCCAGACTTGACTCTGCATCATACCCATGAAGGGAGTCTGAATACACAGGTGAATCAAGGGAGTCCTGATATAAGATGCTTTTCCAGCAGTCATTCTGTGCAACCTAATCATTTGTGCTTCTGCTCAGAAGACAGACAGCAAGTGTTTCCAGTGGCAGGCACTTGAAAGCCAAGTGTTCTCTCAACAAAAAAGTCTTTGTGGTAACATGGAGAAATAATATTTCCACAGTTTGCCAGACTAGAAAAAGTAGATTGTTTGTTTTTCTACTTACACATAAAATAATCGATTGACCTACTAGAAAACCTGGTTTTCAGGCAAGTAGTTGTTTAAAAGTCCTACTTCACAAATAACTGCAATTTCTCTCACGTTATTTGTTGCATATAGTTCACATTTTCAATACAACTTTATCTACCTCCAAACAAGACTTAGCACAGTCTCAAACATAACACTGAACTTCATCTTCAATTCTATGGTCTTCTACCTGTGTAGTCATCCCCAGCCTGTCAGACCTTGTTCTGCTTGACCTCGGTTTCATGGTCTGTAGTGTGGGAATTCTGACTGGCTGCTGCAAAAGGCAGGTAGCCTTTTGGCTGTTGTGTTCTGAATTCCTAGACAGGTGTTTTTACCTAACCAGGTCAATATTTAGTGAGATGTTCTTACTCTGGACTTAGCACTGGAAACTTTCAGGAATTTTAAAAAGGCTTCCAGTCTAGACCTCTGTGGTGAGTGTCTGATGAGGTGGGAGGCCATACTACTCCCATACTTTGCATTCTGTTGAAATACTGTGTTCTACGGACTCCAGGGAGCCTGCTGCTAAATTAAAATATTTTTCCTTTTGTGAAGCTTGGACTAGAGAAAAACTGTAGCATAGAGCCTCCTTCAGAGTCTACCATATACCTGCCTGCTCCACAAGCCATTCCTCTTCTGCCTGCTTCTATAGAACATACACTTGCATTCTCTTTTGAGTAACTTTTGGCATGTTTTCTAGAAGCCTTAAGCTTCCTTTATATACCCTAGTGGGACTCCAGTGATCTCTACAAGCATGGAAATATCTACATCATACATACATACATGCATAGGATTTATGTAATTGAAGCTCTTTAAGCTGCTGTACTCTGAGCCCAATTTAGATGTAAGGTCAAATTCCAGTTCATTTAACTTTTTCAGAAATCCAAAGTAGATTTCCCCCACTTCTGTATCTGCAATCAAACTACATGAATTATCATTACCACATTCATATCAGATAAACATGATTCCAGGCAAATTGGGGTCATCATTTTACAGCCCTGCCATCTGTTCTTCCTCCAGCTTGAACTCTTCTTGTAACTGCCATGTACAGGATGGGACTAGCATCATGTTTTCAATGCAGGTGATGAGATGATCCACATCTTCTCCTCCAGTTCCTAACTCCAGTTCCTAACAGTGCTGCTATCATCAAAGGACTGAATCGCACAAGTGCTCTCAACTCCTGGATTCATGGCTGCGAGTCTGCTTGCTCTCAGGGACAATCTGTCCACCTTGTCTTTCAGCCATCAGTTGAGCATGTCACAGGAATGTCCCTGCTGGTGGACAATGGCAGTACCATACCGTGCACTGGGGCACCTTAAAAACCACATCAGAGCCTAGTAATTCCTAGAACAGTCTAGACGCCACGGTTAGAGAACTGGGCTCAATGTGGTTCATTTTCTTCAAACTTTTCTGAAACTGTTAAGTAGGTTGATAGGCATTCTTTACACTCTCCATAATCTGGAGTATTATGAAGATTACCACAGAAAACAGAGTACAAAGTTAGTTTATAAGACTGTCTAATAATTTCAAATAAGGATTACTGTGTTTGTAGAGCACCATTGAAGGATCAGCTGTCAACCCAGGCCTATGCCTGGAGTCCATGTCATGCTATCCAATTTGGTTGCAGTCAGCAGAAATAAGGAGATCTATCCTCAAGTTAATACTGCCTGAATCACAGCCTTTACATGAAGCAAGATGTCACTGCTCACAGAATTCTGCCATATATCCAGTCTTCTCTGTGTATCCAGCCTCTGCATTGACTGAACCCATGACAAAAGCAATCTTCCAAACATAGAAGAAAAGGGGAAACGGGTTATAAAATGGTGAGGTATATGGAGTGATTTCTAGGTCCTTTAAAAATAAGTGTCTGTCACATGAAGACACGTGAGGGAATCAGTCGACCCTGGAGACTCATTTTTCCCGCCATTTCAGCTGTGCATGAACTGGAGTGATACTGATCAGAGCTGTCCTCAGTTGAGCGACTTCCTTTCCGCATAAATCAAGAGCCTCTCTGCAGGACTCCAGTGGCTTGTTGGATATAGTCTGGCCAGGTTCCCCCACATATATTTAAAGTAAAAACAAACAAATAAATAAATATCTATATATCAAGTATAAATACTAAATAAGTTAGAAGCTTACAAAATACTAAAAAAGACAGACTGAATTCATAGCTGTGTTAAGTATTTATAATATATGATGTAACCTACAAGACAAGCAAAATATGTGAGCTTTTAAAATATAAATCATGAATTATTGACTAACATGTTAAAAGGCATTCAGGTGGCTGAGGAAAGAGGGTTGCTGTTACTTGAGGTAGCCTGGGCTACATAGTGAGTACCACACTAGCCTGAAGTAAAGTGAGACCCTGATTTTTTAATTTTTTCCATGGGTGAGGAAACCCATTGTAATTTACTTAATTTATAATTTAAAAATTATATCCATGAAAACATCGTAGCACTTAAATAAACTAGTTTTCACTGCTCTCTTGTTTCTTAGGTCCCAGGTAGTACAAATTGGCCTCAAACTCATGGAATGGCCAAAAATGACACTTAACTCTTGGTTTTCCTGCTTCGCCTTCCTGTGGGTGTGAATTATGATTGTGTACCACATGTCAGATGACTTGTGCAAATAATTTTTTTAAACTTTGTATGCTTTTTTTCTTTACTGTCCTCCCTTTTATTACTTCAGTCCCACTTACTTATCCTCCTCTGGCCCCCTCCCATGCCTCTCAAAACTCAAGTTGACAGCTAGTTGTTTTGCTGATACTGGCCATTCTAACTGGGGTAAGATTGACTCTGAAAGTTAGGATTATGAACATATTTTGAGGTATTTCTGAGCTATTTTTGCATTTTCTATTAGGAACTCTCTGATTAGATCTGTAGTCCATTTTTACATTTTTTTAATTGGGTCATTTGTTTACTTGAATCAGTTTTTGAGTTTTTTGTGTGTATTTTGGATATTGATCCTCTGTCAGCGCTATCTGGCATCCTCTTCTATTTTGAGGGGTTCTTCTTCACCCAACTGCTGTTTGTTCTTTTCTTTATTTTCTCTTCTGCCCCCCTCTTTTTTTAAACTATATAGAAGCTCTTCAGTTTCATGAGGTCCTTGTTGTCAATTGTTGGCCTTCACTCCTTGGCAAATGGAGTCCTATATGAAAAGCCCTTTCCTACAACTATATCTTGTACCATGCTGTTTATGTTTTCTTCTCTAAGTTTTAGTGTTTCAATCTTCAAATTGAGGTATTTGATCTACTTGAACATGATTTTTATATGGGGTAATAGATATGGGTCTAATTTTCCCAGCGCCATTTGATAACAATATTCTTTTCTCTAGTGTGTATGTTGTTAACTATCTGATGACTGTAATTATGAGTACTCATGTTTGTATTTTATATTTCATTCATGGGTCTATATGTCTGTGTTCATGACAGTACAATGTTTTTATTACTTTAGCTTTATGATATATTTTGAAGTCTGGAGAGGAAAGCCTTCCAGTGGTTTTTTTTTTTGGGGGGGGGGACACATGACTTCAACAACCCAGGTCCTTTCTAGCTCAATATAGATTTTTATAATGTTTTTATTTTTATGGAAAAAATGCTGTTTGTATTTTGAATGACATTGCATTTAATCTGTAAATTGCTTTAAGTATAATGGTCATTTTTTATGGCAAAATTTTTATTTTTTGTACATTACAAGAAAAAGTTAAAAATCGGGGAGGAAACATAATGACGTCACTACTTATGTATCTGTAGATACAACAACCATAATTGGAACACCTATCATGTATCAGGGTGTGCATTAGGTGACAGGCAACAAAGTCCAACAGGGATAAAGTTCCTGAGCCACGATGCCAGAGAGGACACACGGTGGGCGGGTGGGGCTAGCAGAAAGGCAGGGCTTGCAGAGTAGTTTCTGTCAGAGGTCCGTGAGGCCCACATGCTAAGCATGCTCGCTATTCTCGGAATTCTACGCTTCATGCTGACATCAAGGCCTTTGTGGGCAGCTTACTGGCTTTTTGCCACAATAGTAATTTTACTGATCTGTGAACACCATTTTCTAGCGTCTTTTTCAGAGAATTGAAGTTTTCATTGTAGAGGCTTTAACCATCCTGGTCAGGTTAATTTCAAGATATTTTATTGTCTTTAGTCATACTGTAAATGTAAGTCCTTGATCTCTTTCTCAGTGTGTAAGAAAAGTTACTGATTTTGGTTAGTTGATTTTGTACTATGTCACTTTGCTGAAACTGTCAACTGTTCCTAGAAGCTTTCTGCTGAAACTTTTTGATCTCTTATATGCAATATCATATAACCTATATATGGACATAATTTGTCATCTTTTGTTCCTTTCAGAACTGCAGGTATCTGGCTTTGTGGTATTCTTCAGGTGGTGATCTCAGCTCCTAGCAGGTGAGAATGAAACAAGTACCTGTCTATCTTAGTTACTTTTCTATAACTGCTATAGCACACTGTGGCCAAGGCCACTTATAAAAGAGCCTCCTCCATCTGGGTCACTAGATTTGGGATTGATATAGTTCATGATCATTTTGCTGGAGAGAACACGGCAGTAGACAGTCAGGCATTGTGCCAGAACTCGAGCTGAAAACTTACTTTCTTATCTGCAAGTAGGAGTCAGGGTTGGCTCACTGGGAACAGCATGAACTCTTGAAATTTCAAAGCCTGCCCCATAGCACATGTCTTCCAACAAGGCCACACTTCCTATACCTTCTGAAACAGCTCCATCAACTACTGATGAATTATTCAAACATATGGTCCTCTGAGGACAGTGATGATTCAAACCATTAGCCACCACACCCATCTCTGTCCTAGCGGAGCTTTCTGTTGCTTGAACAACTTGACAGTCAGCATCTAATTATCCCCTTATCCATGTCTGCCACATACCCGAGAGTTATGGCATATTGAGTTAAGGATCCCTTACTTTTGATGGCTCCTGGTTCTTTTTGTTGTTGTCGTTTTGTTTTCGTTTTTAGAGACAAGGTTTCTCTTTAACTTTGGAGCCTATCCTCTTGTAGGCCAGACTGGCCTTGAGTTCACAGAGATCCGCCTACCTTTGCCTCCCGAGTGCTGAGATTAAAGGTGTGCTCCACCACTGTCTAGCTAGATGGCTCCTGGTTCTAAGGCCATCAGTTTTCTCAATCTTAAACAGTAGATTATTCTTAAGGTGTTGCTTAAATCCAGCTTCTGAGTCAAAGTCATTGGGTCTTACTCTAAATTACTGCAGTGTGCAAAACTGTATTCCTTCAGGCTATGCATTGGCCCGAGAGACTCATTTTACAAGTAGCATTTGACTATGTTTTGCATAGAAACACAGATGCAGGGTGACTCTGTACATTGGTGCAAAGATAAATAATAGTCTGTCTATACCACCCATGAGATGCAGGCTGATTGATAACTTAATCGTAGTAGTAAAAAGCATGCCACCTTATAAAGTAAGGACATTTATTAACTTCTTCTAAAACTGCATGTTTCCTTGGTTGTAGGTAAATGGTAACTTTGCTCTGTCTTCTGTAAGCATCTGGAAAGCTAATATTTTGAGGGCAAGTTTATTTTGTGGTTATGAAGTTTCAGTAATTGAGGTCACTGGAAAGAACTCTCCCGCTAAAAACAGAACAAAGATATAATAATCACAATAGCTGTCAGCTGCCAAATGCCTAATCTAAGAATTGTATACTCATCAATTTACTGACGTTCCTGCATGTCCCTAGGTCAGGGTCTTTTATTGTCCTCATTTGAAAGAAAAACTGAAATTGAGATTAAAGAGGTTAATAAACTCAGAACTGCACATGCCTCACAAACATGAAACAACAGACCTCGTTTCTATTATCAAGCTAATTTTGTCTGTAACTCCACATATTCGCAAATTGTCACATAAATTCAGGATTTTGAATTTGAGTGCATAAAAGATAGTCTTGTGGAAAGAAATAAATTTAATTAATTAATTAATTAATTAATTAATTATTTTTCTTTTCTGAGACAGGGTTTCTCTGTAGCTTTGGTGCCTGTCCCAGAATTAGCTCTTGTAGACCAGGCTGTTCTCGAACTCACAGAGATCCGCCTGCCTCTGCCTCCCGAGTGCTGGGATTAAAGGCGTGTGCCACCACCGCCTGGCAGAAATAAATAGTCTTATAGCATGTTATTATGCTTTGTTTTCTATTTGAGACATGTATTGAACCATATAGCATAGACAATGAGTTAATTTTCCTTACTTTTCTATTGCTGGGAAAAATGTCTCAGATCACCATTTTGATAACAAGATATTCACAGAGAGGGAGTTTTTTTTACTTTGTTAAATTGGGCCCACTAGGCCTGCAGCACTCTATGTAGGTAGATTCCTGATGCTTTGATGCATTGGGATAATCAAATAAATGTCCTTTTAGAAACATATTTTCCTCTGAGAGAAATGCAGGACACTTTTAACAATATCTTGATATAAACAGATTATCAACCTGAGAATTTAGGAAGATGTACTAATTCTTGTGTGCCTATAGTGAAAGACCATTATTAGTATTGGTTCCAGTGGAGAAATGATTATTTATTCCCCTTCTTGTATTTCTATATTGTAGTACTCCTCAAATGAGTGTCGTTATAGTAATGGTTTTAATAATGTTTTTGGGACAATGAGAGCTTCCCCTTCTTTAATGTAGCCTGCTTTTTTTCACCTCTGGTTGACATTTATCCCATTGTTCTTTAAACTTGAACTTCTACTGAAAAAAAAAATCAATCAAAATAAAAGAAAGAGTGATCAGACTAAACTTGAAACTTTTCAACTACCCTAGCAAAACCCTGAACGTAAATTAGTAGATTTTCTAATACTTATGAGCATCTGGTCAAAAGTAATTGTACTACTTATATTCACAGATTATTTTTTTTAAGTAATAGTTTTCAAGTTGGGACTGGAAAGACAGCTCATCAGTCAAGAGCATGTCCTGTTCTTTCAGAGGAGCCAAGGTTGATTCCTAGCACTCAAACTCTATGACTCACAGACACCTATAATTACAGTTCTAGATCAGTCAGAGATCTCTGGCCTCTATAGATACCTGCGTTCACATGCATATACACTTATAAAGACCTGTAGCTTAAAAATTAAAATAAACATAAGAATATTTTTAAAAGAACCAGTCACATTAATAAAATTTTCTACATATTTGTTTTGTCAGTTTTGTTATTTTGCTATATTTTATTTATCTTGCTAACTGGCATTTGATATGTACTCTCCTATAGAATTTATATAATACACATTTGTGTAATATGTGAAATGCCAGAACATAGAACGTTCTGGGTAAAGTTCAATCATTAAGCAAGTTTATCTTACTTTTTTTAAACTTATTATTATTGTTAAAAATTTCCACCTCCTCCCCACTTCCCATTTCCCTTCCCCATCACCCCACTTCCCCTTCCCCTCCCCCTCCCTCTCCAGTCCAAAGAGCAGTCAGGTTTCCCTGCCCTGTGGGAAGTCCAAGGTCCTCCCCCCTCCGTCCATGTCTAGGAAGGTGAACATCCACACAGACTAGGCTCCCACAAAGCCAGTACGTGCAGTAGGATCAAAACCCAGTGCCATTGTCTTTGGCTTCTCAGTCAGCATTCATTGTCCGCCACGTTCAGAGAGTCCGATTTGATCACATGCTCCATCAGTCCCAGTTCAGCTGGCCTTGGTGAGCTCCCATTAGATCATCCCCAATGTCTCAGTGGGTGGGTGCACCCCTTGTGGTCCAGACTTCCTTGCTCATGTTCTCCCTCCTTCTGCTCCTCATTTGGACCTTGGGAGCTCAGTCCAGTGCTCCAGTGTGGGTCTCTGTCTCTATCTCCATCCAGATGAAAGTTCTATGGTGATATGTAAGATATTCATCAGTGTGGCTATGGGATAAGGTCAGTTCAGGCACCCTCTCCTCTTCTGTCCAAGGAACAAGCTGGTGACTTCTCCTGGGAACCGCTCTAGAGTCAAGTCTCTTGCCAACCCTTTAAAGTATATATCTTTAAAGTATATATGTTGGTAACTTAGCTCCTTCACAGTCAAAAAATTGAAAGAAAACACAATAATATACATAATCTAGACTCTCTTTGTATAGTCCATCTTCATGTGGTTTATTGTCTTTGCTTACTACTTTTTCTACAAGTTTAATATTTATTTTTATATTTATTCCTTTAATCTATTACTGTCTGTACTGTCTCTTTAAAGACTTTGTTTTATTTTTTTTAAACCATTTACTTAACTTTTTATATTCTTTTTCTTCTCTCTCACAGGCCTACATAAAAATTTTTAAAAATACTGTGACCTAATTAGAGTTTTCTTCCATCACTCACTCATAAAATGTATATTGAATGTTTATCATATACCAACTACTGATATAAACTTTGGAGATTCAACAATGATCAAAGAGAAAAATTGATTCATTTACTCATAAAACATAACCAGTAGAGAAGATTATGCAAATTATGATAAACTAGTTATTATTAAGTAAGTTGATTTGAATTATATTAAGTGATAAAGTGATCAAGGATACAATTTACACTGGGTAAAAATATTTATAAAATTTAGATAGGAAAGATATAATTAAGAAATTCACATTTGTGCGGGAACATTTTAAAAGAGGTTAATAAAATTATAAATATTTATTTTTAAAATTAATTTAGTGTATTTATTTGAAAAAATGAGTCTTACTTTGTTGCTCAGGTTCTCCTAAAACTAATTTTATCTTCCTGATTGGCCTAAGACACATGATTCTTATCTTCAGCTTGAACCTTGACAGGATTATAGGCTTACCACCCACTTCCTCTGTTAGCTTCTTGAGTGCAAGTTTACAGTCAATCCTGAAGTACTCTGCCCAGCTTGAGCATCTGAAGAAAAGATGGACTTAAGGTATCAATTTTTCATGTGAATATGATTGAACTTTTAGTTAAATTAGTAAATTGGTCTACAACATATAAATCAGATTTACAGTAGAATAAATTAAGGGTAATAAAATCCATTCAGAAGATGCAGTGGAAGTGCAGAGGCAGTCTGTAGTGGTTCAAGACCAAAAGGAATGGGAAAGGAATGAATAGTGACAAGATGGACAAGGCAGTCGAAGAAATCCTTAAAAAAAAAACTGAAGTCAATCTGTCCAAAATGCATGGGAAATATGATAAAAACAGAAGATAGCATAATTCTCAGATTTTACATGAAAATCCTGAGTACAGATTTTAGCAGAAGAAAGTTTGAAAAGAAGATGACAAACAGCTGTGGACTTCAGGAAATGGTCTCTACTACACTGATCAGCAACCTTCTCGGCGCCTAGCATAATGCCTGCTGTGTAGGAAGTTAGTAGCTATTTGTTCAATTGACAAATGAATAGATTGTGTTAAATTTGAAGTGATTGTAAATCTGAGGTTTTGGATTAGTGGTGTGCTTTGGAATGAGGGTTGGAGTGAATAAATGTATTCTGCAGTCATTAAAATCAAAGTAGTTAAAAACATGAAAGCGAACCAAGTTGCAAATGGAAGCATGTGTACAAAGATGCCTGCATTGGTAGACTAAATGAACATAAGGTTTAAAGTAGAGAACACAAGTAATACAGAGTAAAAAACTTTGGAATCTTCATTTCTGCTCAGACTATTAGGGTTTTATACCATTCATTACTCAGGGGAGATTTATTAATTAAAACATCAATTTTAAGAAAGAAAAACAGCAACCATAATAATAACTGTTCTTTCTCTCTGAAATCCAGTTAGGTGAATGTTAAATCACATACCCTCAGATGAACAGTAACTGCATTAGGAGGGCTGGCCACCATGCTAGACGGTGAGAAGTGACCAGCTAGTGACCAATACTACAAGTACTGCTGTAGTTAGATTTAACTCTTTAAGTTAGACTTAACTAAACACCAGTGAGTTGTTTACCAGTTAACAGTCCTATGTTTACTGTGAAGCTCAGGGTACATTTCCAAAAATTCTCATGCTGATTCGTCTACTTTAATTTCTGTGTTTTTTTGGCATTATTTTTTGAACTAAAATATTTCTGCCATTTTCCAGATGTCACACCAGTCAAAAAATCCATATACATTTCTTTATGTCTACATGTATATTGTTCACCAAATCATATTGAGTACCAGACCTATTTGAAATTGAAATCCAGCTCTTTTTTAAAATGTGTATTTGTTGTTTTAATTATATAGTCTCATTGTCTTTTAGACATCAGCTTCTTTTGTCTTTGCTCTGCCTTTGATAATCAACTACTATTGTATTTCTTTTTATTGCTATAGTTATTTGATAAAATGCTGGTTACCTACGGATCCTCAGGTACTTTGAAGAGTTACTCTGGTTTAATTGTGAGATTAATCAGTAGGACTCTAGGAAAATGGGCTTAAAGTATGCAGTTTTACATTTTAACAAATTTTTCTCTGTTCTGTAAATGTTAGATTGATGTATTTCACCATAAGTGACTGTAAGCATAGAAAAAATAAACATGACCTAAAATTATATATTCAATCATATACGTACATGTATACAAAACATTATATATTTTTTATGTATGTACAAGTGTGTGTGTGTGTGCTTCCATGGTTAAGATTTGTCTTTTATTTAACAAGAGTTGGTATTTTGTCTAAGTTTCCCTAATATAGCAGATTAATATTGAAAAATATATCTTGACTTTAATACTAAATTTAATTGTTTATATTAGAAATTATTGCTTTTAGTGAATTTAATTTACTATAGAAACTGTAATATTACATCAACTCTTTGGTCATCAGTAAAGTGAGTCTAAGCTATGATACTGATTAGTCTGCACACTGTTGCTCGCGTTAGTACACACCTGCTTGAGTAATCACAAAGTATAAAGATTCAATTTAGAGACCTGATTACAAATTGTATGTAGAGCCAATCTGACTGGACTCCTGTTTTTAATAGAAATAATATATGACCAGGGTTATAATTTTGTTAGAGTAGAAATATTTTAGATTAATTTAATTGTGATAAGTAAAGTTTTATTACATTTTTAACTCAGTGTTTTCCTTTCAGTGTTGATATAAGGTATCCTTTTTCTCTGCAAGTAAATTGCGGTCTATGGTGTTCTTAGATGTCCCTGATAGTAATGGTACTCTTTATTTTAATTTGCAGGTATAGTGATAATAAAAGCCACACTTTATTTATAATTCCATTCTCAGCTACTTATTTCTGACTAAAAACCTGCATCTTCTGTGTTTTACTGTACTGCACAGAATTCTTTTGTTGACATATCTACGACAGCCTCCTGTCTCTGAACTCAAATAAAAACTACTGAAAAAGAGATCTGGCATTTGTTTTATTGCATACTGGAATGGGGCACGTGATTTTTGAGTACGTAATTTTGAATCTGCTGACAGACTATCAGTTTCCTCAAGAAGCTGAGATATTTGAAACACATTAAAAGCATAATGTATTTGCAAGATCCGAAATATTATTACAACCTGAAAACTTAGCTATCATCTTTTGAAGTTGGTATCAGTTATTGACAGAATTGAGAGATCATATGTAAATTTAAATTTATCCCCAAAAATTCCCTTTTCTGTGTTTGGTTGTATGGGAATTAACCTTTTTTACCTCTGAGGAGAGGCACTAGAGAAATTATAATTTAACATATTATTGTAAGAATGATATTTCAGATTTTAAAAAAATGGAGCAATTCTGAAAACAAGGATTTGGAAATTGAAAAATATAAGTAGCTTGATGTAAAATATTGAGTTTTCATGTCCTAATATTGTACAGACTATATTTAAAAGAAAATTTAAAAATTGCTATATTGAGTTAAAACATACATATTTGGAGTTGGTTCAAAAAGTTAGAGTAGAAGCCTCTTTTCTGTGACAGATTCCAGAATAGAGTTTCAGGGTAATAAGAGAAAAGCAGTATTTTGGGGGGAAACGGGAAGCACATGGGTCATTCATGAAAGTCTTGGTAGGACAGCTGATCCAAGAGCATTGACAAACAGAACTGTGGTACAGAGAAATGGTCTGCATGGTTCTGAGCACTAAGTTCAACTCCTGGGAAGAGAACAACAGAGCAGTCATAGCCATATGATCAGCAGAATCACTTACAGTTCCCACTGCCAGGGCTTCCATGGGATAATTTGGAGTAACAGCAACCCTCATTTATGTGCCTTTTTGTCAGTCCTCTTATTTCTGAGTGTGAAAACCTCTGGCCATCTTGGGCAAAGAATTCTGTACTTTCAGATGCTGTTACTTGGGGACCGAGAATTAAGAAACAATGCACTTGTGTAACAGTTGAGAATACCACCTTCCACCTTGGAGGACTGCTTTTTTCTTCATGTGTGTGGGTGTGTGTATTTGTGTTCATATGTGTGTAGGTACATGCATATGAACATACATGTGCACCTGTGATTGTGTTCATATATTGTGGATGACAGAAGTTGATACTTGGTGTTTTTCTCCATTGCTTTTCACTTTGTTTATTGATACAGGGTCTCTCACTCTACCTGGTGCTCCCCAATTCAGGCAGTGGAGCTGGCCTGCCCCAGGGATATAATTAATCAATTAGTTAAGTTTATTTATTATATATTTTACATCCAGACCAAAATATCACCTTTCTCTTCTCCTCTTATTTCCTTCCCCATCTCCCCTATGTGCTTCTCCTCAATCCATTTCTCCTCTGTTCCTGTTCAGAAAGTGGAAGACCTCCCATGGGTACCAACGAAGCATGGCAAAGCAAACTGCAGTAAGACTAAGCCACTGTATTAGACTGGGCAAGGCAATCCAATATGGGGAATAGGTTCCCAAGAGTCAGCCAAAACATTAGAGACAGGTCCTGCTCCCATTGTTAGTAATCCCACAAGTAGATCAAGCTACACAACTGTCACATATATGTAAAGGGACTAGGTTGGGCCCACGTAGGTTCCCCGGATGTTCAGACTCTGAGAATTCCTATGAGCCAGGTCCGTTGTTTCCATTTTTTCTTCTTTTTTCTTTTATTATTTTTATGTCTTTGACCCCTCTGTCTCCTACAGTCCTTCCTCCCTTTCTTCATCAGGATTCCCAAAGCTCAGCTAATGTTTGGCATAGGTCTTTTCATCTGTTTTAATCAATTATTGGCTGAAGTCTCTCTGATAACAATTGGGCTGGTCACCAATTTGATCACAGGGTTTGGATGGTTCAGGTTATGTATCCATTATTGCTAGGAGTTGTTTATTGGGTCATCCTTGTAAATTCATGGGGGTTTCCCTTGCATCCAGTTTCTACCTGATCCCCAAATAACCCTCTTTCCGATCTTCTCTTTCAGTACTGTGCCCTTTATACTGCTCCCAACCTGCTCCCTTAAATTCTCCTCTCCTCCTGCTCCTGACCACCCAGAAGATCTATTTCTCCTTTCCAGAGAGAGTTATGTACCTCCCCATCCTTGGACCCTCCTTGTTACCTAGCCTCGCTGGGTCTGTGGATTGCAACATTCTTTATATTACAGCTAATATTCACTTATGAGTGAGTACATACCATGTTTGTCTTTATGGGTCTGGGTTACCTCACTCAAGATGATTTATTTTCTAGTTTCATCCATTTGCCTGAAATCATTATTTTTAACAGCCAAATAATACTCTCTTGGGTAATTGCAATACATTCTATTTATCCATCCTTCTCTTGGTTGAGGAGTATCTAGGTTATTTCCAGATTCTGGCTATTATGAATAAAGCTGCTATAAACATAGTTGAGCAAGTATCCTTGTGGTGTGATTGAGCATCCTTTGGGTATATGCTTGAGAGTGATATAACTGAGTCTTGAAGTACATTGATTTCCAATTTTATGAGAAACTGGGAGGCAGATTTTTTTTAAAACATAAAAGGAGATAAAACTACTGGGTGTTCTAAAAAGTGGCTGTCAACCTGTGTGTCAGCCACAAAGACCACAAGAAATCATTGATCTTTACATTATAATTCATAGAAGTAGCAGAATTGTAGTTATAAGGTAGCAATGAAATAATTTTATGGTTGGAGGTTTCCTCACAACATGGGGAACTGTTTCAGAGTGTTGCAGTAGGTTGAGAACCACTATTCAAAAAGGGTTGTGAAATATTCTATTCTTCAGGGAAGCTCATTAAGTTCAGGAAGTAAACAACTCAAATATTTCAGGAAATCCCGAATACTGACCCCTCCTTCCCTAAGTATATGTAAATTGAAAAGACTGCTGAGAGATAATCTCACAGCCAATCCAATCTCATTAAAAACGTTTCAGAGCTGCCAGGCTACCCAGAACTAAAGAACAGTAAAACCTTTGGGAATCTCATCTGCGAATAACGAAAGTTTAACTTCTTCATTTCCAATTCGAATCCCCTTGATCCCATTATGCTGTCTTATTGCTATTGCTAGAACTTCCAGCACTATATTGTATGGAATATATACACACTAGAGTACTACGCTGCGGTAAAAAACAATGACTTCTCGAATTTTGCATGCAAATGGATGGAAATAGAAAACACTATCCTGAGTGAGGTATCCCAGGCCCAAAAAGATGAACATGGGATGTACTCACTCATAATTGGTTTCTAGCCATAAATAGGGTTCACGGAGTCTACAATAGGCGAATCTAAAGAAGCTAAGTAAGAAGGTGAACCCAAGGAAAAACATATAATTATCCTCTTGGATAAGGGAAGTAGACAAAATTGCCGGGGGGAAAAGTGGGATCTTGGGGGTGGGGTGGGATGGGGGTTAGGGGAGATGGGGAGAGAAAAGGTAGAAGGGAAGGAGGGTGGACTTGGGGAAACAAGGGGATCGGGATAAAGGAAGGTTGGATAGGGGAGCACGGAACCACAATTCTTAGTTAAGGGACCCACTTTAGGGTGGGCAGGAGACTTGACCCTAGAGGGGCTCCCAGGTGCCCAAGCTGAGGTCCCCAGTTAGTTCCCTGGGCAGCTGAGGATAGGGAACCTGAAATGACCCTACCCTAGAGCAATACTGACGAATATATTGCATATCAGCCTAGAACTTGCATCTGGCGATGGATGGAGATAGAGACAGAGACCCACACTGGAGCACTGGACTGAGCTCCCAAGGTCCCAATGAGGAGCAGAAGGAGTGAGAACATGAGCAAAGATGTCGGGACCACGAGGAGTGCACCCACCCACTGAGACAGTGGAGATGATCTACTGGGAGCTCACCAAGGCCAGCTGGACTGTTACCAGAAAAAGCATGGGATAAAACTGGACTCTCGGAACATGGCGAACAATGAGGGCTGATGAGACGCCAAGGACAATGGCACGCGGTTTTGATCCTACGCAATGTGCTGGCTTGGTGGGAGCCTAGCCAGTCTGGATGTTCACCTTCCTAGATATGGATGGAGGGGGGAGGACCTAGGACGTACCACAGGGCAGGGAACCCTGACAGCTCTTTGGACTGGAAAGGGAGGGGGAGAGGAGTGGGGGGAAGGGGAGAGGGGTGGGAGGAGGGGGAGAAGAGCGGGAGGAGGGGGAGAAGAGTGGGAGGAGGGGGAGGGAAATGGGAGGCGGGTGGGAGGAGGTGGAAATGTGTTTTTTTTTTCTTTTCTGTATCCTCCTTTTATCAATAAAAAAATTTAAAAAAAAAAGAAATTAAAAAAAAAAAAAAACCTTTGGGAAGAAGCAAACAGTCGAAGTTGCCTGAAGAAGTTGAGATCAGCTGATCTACTGGAAGGAGGTTCAGATCTCCCAAGTGGGCTGAAAGAAGACAGTCTCAGTTTGTGGGGTTGCAAGATGGGCAGTCTGCTTTACCTGTCCAGCTTTCAGGAGCTGAAAAAGCGCACGCTGAGGTGGGCGGTGGTGATGCAGCTGTCTGTGAGTCATCTCTTCTTCAGTGTGTATCCCTTCACCCACACTCCTGCAAATAACACAAATAAAACTCATTGACTTACCAACTTGGTCTTTGGTGGTAGCTATTCTTTGGTTTGTAGCTGCTTTCCTGTCTGTGGTGAATTGAGATTTATTTATAATCCCTAGGAACAGTGACACCCAAGCAATGTTTATTTCAGCCAGCCGACTTGAACTGATTAACTAAATTCTATGGCCATTTTTCAATAGCAGACACCCTAGGAGGAAGCTTGTCAATTCCTTGTCAGTTTTAAAATTTTCTCTTTTTTTTCCTTTTCTTGATTCTTTAGAGGATTTTAGTATTATATTATTTTTAAGAAAGCTTTTACATTGTTTCCACTTCCTAGATATTGTGATTAGAACAGCAATTGAATATGACTGAGCAAGTATCTATAGAAGATGACATCAAGTCTTTTGGGCATATGTTGTGCAGTGGTACGCTCATATGGCCTATTTATTTTAAACTGTTTGAGAATTCTCCACACTGATTTTGAGAGTTTGCAATTTCACTAACCGTAAGCAAATGTTACATTCAGACCTCTTCCTACGTATAACCCCAGCAGCACAGACAATAAGGGCCTCATTGAATAAATGAGACTGAGAAGCTTCTGTAAAGCAATGGACACTGTCACTAAGACAATAAGGCAACCCACTTACTGGGAGAAGATCTTCACCAACCCAGCAACTGACAAAGGTCTGATCTCCAAAATATATAAAGAACTCAAGAAACTAGACCGTAAAAGGCTAATCAACCCAATTATAAGATGGGGCACTGAACTGAACAGAGAATTCTCGACAGAAGAAGTTCAAATGGCCAAAAGACACTTAAGGTCATGCTCAACTTCCTTAGCGATCAGGGAAATGCAAATCAAGACAACTTTAAGATACCATCTTACAACTGTTAGAATGGCTAAAATAAAAAACACCAATGATAGCCTTTGCTGGAGAGGTTGCAGAGAAAGGGGTACACTCATCCATTGCTGGTGGGAATGCAAACTTGTGCAACCACTCTGGAAAGCAGTGTAGCAGTTTCTCAGAATTTATTAATCTTTGTGTTGTTTTAATTTTCAGTTCCTTATTTGCTAGAAACATTGAACAATTCTGAGTATTTCTTAGCCATTTTGATTTCTTCTTTTAAGTACTCTATTCAGATTTTAAGCCCATTTTTGAATGAATTTTTAATTTTTACTTTATGAGTTTTTTATATATTCTGTATATTTATTCTCTGTCAGATGTGTAGCTAATAAATTTTTTTTCAGTTCTATGAGCTTCTTATTTTTAGGTGTGCAGAAACTGTTTAGTTTTATGAGGTCTTAGAAGTCAATTCTTTGTCTTGTATTTTATTCAGAAAGTCCTGTCTCATGTATATATTATGTAGAGTACTGCCTGTATTTTCTACTCGCAGTTTCAGTGTTTTAGGTTTAACATTTAGCTCTTTGATTCATTTAGACTTGGGACAACGTGATAGATCCAAGTCTTACTTCATTCTTCTGACGTAGGATGCCCCTTTGTATGCTGTGAATACCATTGGTTAATAAAGAAGCTGCTTTGGGTCTATTTCAGCACAGAGTAGGGCAAGGCAGAAGTTCAAAGCAGATAGAGGAGAGAGAGTAGGCAGAGTCAATGGCACACTATGTAGTCACCAGAGGGACTTTACTGGTAAACCATGAGCCTTGTGATAAAATATAAAATAATAAAATGGGTTTACTTAAGATATAAGAGCTAGCTAACCATACACTTAAGTGATTGGCCAAGGAGTGTTTTAATTAATACATTTTTATGTAATTATTTCTGGTCTGAGCAGCCTGAAGCAAATGAACAGCCTCCACCTACATCCTTCTACACATGGACATAAAGTTTTCCCAGAAAGTCTTGATGAAAATGTTTTCTTTTTTCCAGTCTATGATTCTGGCTTCTTTGTTCAATATTAAATTGCAGCTATGTTTACTCATGCTTGGGTTTTTATTTTATTCTGATGGTTTGTATGTCTGTTTTCAACCAGTACCACATTGTTTTTATTACTGTGACTCTGTAATGGATAATGACAACACCATACACGTGCTCTATGGAAAACTATTTAGTTTTAAATGAAATTTGCAGGTAAATGGATGCAACTAGAAAAGATAATTTTGAATGAGGTAAACTGTACCCAGGAAGACAAATTAACACGGTCTCTCTCATCTGATTTTCTTTACTGTAAATCTTCAGATGTGACTAAATAACTTGGAGTGACTGCAGAAACCAGGAATTTACAAAGTGATCATTGATGGGTGCACAGTTTGGGGTGGGGGAGTAGACAAAGGAATACAAGGTGCAAGTGATCCAATGGGAAATGTGAAAAATGGAGGACTTTAATTACAGAGTGAAGAGATAAATTCCTATAAAGGGTGAGGGGAGTAAGGTAATAGGAAAGATGTCTGAAAAAGTCATAAGTAACTATACTATTAAGTATCACAAAAAACCTTCAATACATCTGTATGTATAACATATATATATATATATATTAGTTGTAATTAATACATTGATTAATTAATATATTAGTTAAAATGAATATTTCCCATCTGGACTAACTATGCTTTCATTATGAGTTTTAGACTATCTAACAAAAATCCCAGCACCAGGTATGAGAAGTCTTTTTGTTGATTTTTTTGTAGTTGTTCAGGGTTCTCCAAGATACTCACAAAACATTATAATTCATTACATTTTTTAATCCCTGGATGTTCCCAGGTTAAAGGCACAGAAAATGTATTCAACAGAAACATAGAGGAAAATCCCCCAAATCTAGAAAGAGATACCTATCAAGGTAAAAGAAGAATACAGAACACCAAATTAATAGGACCAAAAGTGTAAGTCTATATGTCACATAATAAGCAAACCATTGAATGTACAAAACCATGAAAGGCTATTGAGAGTAGAAAGAGAAAAAAGGCCAAGCAGTAAAGCAAGGTATGCTCATCCCAATAATACCTGATGTTCAAATGAAGATTTTGAAATGTAGGAAGGCTTTGTCTGATGTTCTACACATTCTAAAAGACTACAGATGCCAAACTAGATTATTATACTCAGAAAACTATTAGTCATAAAAAAGAAGAAAAAAAGCTTTCTATGATATAAAACATTTAAGCAATTTATGACCAGTAAGCCAGCCTTAGTGAAAATGCTAGAAGGGATATTCTGCTCTTGAGAGGAGATTGAATGTGCTTACTCAAGAGGGCACAAGGAATAAATAATTTCATAACAATTAATTAAAGAGGCCTAATAATCCAACATCACAATACAATAACAGAAATTAATAAACATTATTCAGTAGTAATCTAATTATTAACAGTCACTAATAAAGGGAACAGATGAACAGAATAGATTAGAAAATACGATTCATTTTAAAACTGCCTATAAGAAACACACGAGCTGGGCGTTGGTGGCGCACGCCTTTAATCCCAGCACTCGGGAGGCAGAGGCAGGCGGATCTCTGTGAGTTCGAGACCAGCCTGGTCTACAGAGCTAGTTCCAGGACAGGCTCCAAAGCCACAGAGAAACCCTGTCTCAAAAAACTAAAAAAAAAAAAAAAAAAAGAAACACACGAAATGATCAATGATAGATACCACTTCAGGTAAAGGTTGGAGAAAGGTATCCAGAGCAAATGAAACTAAGAAATAAGCAGGCATAGCTATTCTAATGTTTTGACAAAATAAACTTCAAAATAAACTATTAAGAAGCAATAGTGGCATTTCACGTTCATCAATGAAAAAATTTACTAACAAGATATTATAATTATAGATATTTATTCACCAAAGACACTATCACCCAATTTTATAAAGCAAACACTTTTAGATCTAAAAACATATATTGACCTCAGTATAATGATGGTTGGTGACTTCAGTGTACCACTCTCCAAAATATAACAGATCATCCTGTCAAAAACCGCATAAACTCTTGAATTAAATGATGTCATAAATCAAATGGACCTAACAGACATTTCCAGAACATTACATTCAGGCAAGGAATACATTTTCATCTCAGAAGACCATATAACTTTCTCCAAATGACACAAAGCAAGTCTCTACAATTTTAGGAAAAGTGAAATAATATCCTAATACTATTTATTTTTGTTGTTATTATTCTTAAAGAATAATAGTATTCTTTCAGACCACAAAGAAATAAAGCTAAGTAGTAACAGCAATAGAGACTTTAGAAAGTGCACAAATACATGAAAGCTAAGCAATACATGACTGAATGGAAATTGGATCAAGGGAAAAATGTGTAGAATTAAATGAAAAGGAAAACACACCATACTAAAATCTATGAGGTACAATGAAAGTATTCACAAGAAAATAGTTCATAGCAATAAGTGCCTACCTCAAAAATTAGAGCTCTCATATTAATAGTTTAATAATGTACCCAAAGTCTTTGAAGAAAACAAACAAATAGAACTCAGAATCGATGGTAAAAAGATAATCAAAATAAGGGATGAAATAGGAACAAGAAATTATAGCAAAATAACAATGCAAAGAATCAATGAAATGAAGAGTATTTTATTTGAATAGATAATTGCAACTGATGAATGTTTTAGGCAAGTAACAACAACAACAACAAAAAGATACAGAGGAACTATAAAAATAAAATCAGAGATGAGAAAGGAAATGATATAGTAGCTACTATGAAAATTTTATGAATCAAAAGGACATATTTTAGAAAAAAACATATTTCATCATTTAAATTTTGTTTAGGTGACAACATTGTTGAGATTTCATGGGTGTAGTTTCAGTTTCAATAGAGAAGATACTATCTCCAAGCAGATGCCATGATTCTCTTGCTCTTAGCTCTTATTATCTTTCTATTCCTTCTGAGATGTTCCCTGTCTTTTAGGTGTAGGGGTTTCATTTGGCATGTACTAATTGGGTTGGGCATTCCATAGTTCTTTGCAATTTGACCATTGATGGATTTTTAAAAACAGTGTCTATCAGGTGTTGGAAAACTATTTCTGATGAAGGGTGAGAGTTACACTCATTTGTGGGTGTTGTAGTTGCTTTCTGTTGCTGAGATGAAACACTGACAAAAGGTAATTTGAGGAAGAAAAAACTATTTGACTTGTGGTCTACAGACCGTCAAAGGGATCTGTACCTTTGATGAACTCAAGGCAGTTACCTATAGGCAAGAACCAAAGCAGAGACCACACAGGAACACTGTTTACTTGCTTTTCACTGTTCAATGTATTTTCTTGTACAACTACGACCTACCTGCTTAGAGGTAGTGTTGCCCATAGGGGATGCACCCTCTCAAATCAATTTTTAGTTAATAAAATGTCCCATGGACATTCTTACAGGTCAGTATTACACAGCAACAAAATAGGAACTAAAACACCCACAAATAAGTGTAACCTTTACCCTTCATCAAAAGATGGATATTATTACAGAACTCCATCAATGCCCAAAGTGCAAAGGACAATATACTATGTAATGCCTGGCCCATTGGTACATGCACAGTGGCAACCCCTACAGCTAAATCCATGGGAACATCTTGGAAGAAGGAATAAAAAGATTATTAGAGCCATAGAACCTGGACATTTTCTTGGAGACAGTATCTTCTCTATATGATACTGCAAGTACACCCATGGAGTCTCCACAACCCTCAATTGAGGTTCCTTCTCCCCTCTAGTTTGTGTCAAGTTTAAATAACTAAACAGCACAATAAACATAAGGATAAGACTTTAGAATGTAGTTAGAAATGATGCTGGCTTAAGGAAGTTAAAGTAGTATAGCTTCGTGACCTCACCAGTTATGGGTCGTTGGATAGGTTTACAGCACCAGGTGGGAGTCCCTACTATTGAACAGTATAACATGAATGATAAACTAGATTAGATAAGGAGAATCACACACAGCACCAGCCCTCAGTGAAGAGCTATAAGCAAACAATGATGTCACAGACAGGGAAAACAGTGATGTCATCTGGGAGGACACATCACCCAGTATTACTCCCTGGAATCAATACCACAAAGAATCAAGTGATACCATGTGTACTCAGGACTTGTAACTGAGATTACTTGAAATCAGTACCATCCAGGGATACCGGCTGGAAAAAAAAAATTTCCAGTGATGGTAGCTGGGGTCAGTATCACATATCACCCACTATTACAACCTGAAAGTCAATATTACCTAGGAAAATTAAGGAAAAAGTTTAGCTACCAGAACACAATGCATAAGAAACTTAATCAAGAGGAAAGAGCATTATTTCTAATCACAGAAGGAGCGAGATATTAGACCCTACTCAAACTGCTCCCAAATTCTACGCATATCCATCTCTAGAAAAGGAAAAAGTGGACGAAACTGCAGTCCTCTACAGCAACTTTCCTAGAGATAAAAATATAAAGTTGTATTTCAAGTGTATAAAAACAAAAAACAAGCCTGCAGGTACAGTTCCCAATTTTATAATTCAACTTCTTATGTTATTGCTTTTAGTTTTTGATTTTTTATGAATGATTTTGTTTATTTTTAGATGTTGAATTTATCATCTGAAATATATGACTGAAATTACATTTAATCTTATATGTTAAAAAGAAAGATCGAGTTGAAAGCACTATTTTCAAGTGTGCTCATCTGAAAAAGTTTTAAAGTATTGCCACGTTAAGATAAACCTGGCATCCTTTATTGTTTGACTCCAAAATAATTAGTTACTTTGAGAGGAGTCTGCAGACTTACATACTATGTACTTCTATTAATTCAAAATCCTTAGCAATATTGCTTGGATCATAAGGAAAATTGATAAGATAATAAATTCAATCTCAGAAGTACAATGAGGTTTACAAGATGCCTCAAATCTTAAAAAGCCTAATTATTTTTCTTCACATAGTTTTATTACAAGAGTTGCAAATGTCACTGTAGGGACAAGTCTTCTGATAAACTGAAGAGTGTGGAGGGTTGCATGCCGTATTCCCTTGATGCGAAGAACGGGGATGTTAGTTACAAGACAGCATTGTGCATCTGCTGCCTGTATTATATTGTGGCAAAGTAATCAGAAACATTTTCTTTGTCGTGTGAAAATCATGAAACTCAAGAGTTGACCTGAATTCTGATTATACAGTGTGAAATACACACGATTCTGATCTCTGCAAACAAAACAAGACGCTGGGAGGGAAGCAAGAGGAGATCGCTCACTACAACAGTGGTTAAAAAAAAAAAATCAGAATTTTATCCAGCCAGAGAAAGTACTTTGAAAATACTGTATTTCCAGGTTCTGGCTATTACAAATAATACTGCTATGAACATAGTTGAACAAATGCTTTTGTCATACATTAGGGCATCTCTTGGGTATATTCCCAAGAGTGGTATTGCTGGATCCAGGGGTAGGTTGATCCCGAATTTCCTGAGAAACTGAAACACTGACTTCCATAGTGGTTGCACAAGATTGCATTCCCACCAGCAATGGATGAGGGTACCCCTTCCTCCACAGCCTCTCCAGCAAAGGCTATCCTTGGTGTTTTTGACTTTAGCCATTCTGACAGGTGTAAGATGATATCTCAAAGTTGTTTTGATTTGCATTTCCCTGATCGCTAAGGAAGTTGAGCATGACCTTAAGTGTCTTTTGGCCATTTGAACTTCTTCTGTTGAGAATTCTCTGTTCAGTTCAGTGCCCCATTTTTTAATTGGGTTGATTAGCCTTTTACGGTCTAGTTTCTTGAGTTCTCTATATATTTTGGAGATCAGACCTTTGTTTGTTGCGGGGTTGGTGAAGATCTTCTCCTAGTCACTAGGTTGCCTTTGTGTCTTAGTGACAGTGTCCTTTGCTTTACAGAAGCTTCTCAGTTTTAGTAGGTCCCATTTATTCAATGTTGCCCTTAATGTCTGTGCTTATGGGGTTATACCTAGGAAGCGATCTCCTGTGCCCATGTGTTGTAGGGTATTTCCCACTTTCTCTTCTATCATTTTCAGTGTGTTCAGGCTGATACTGAGGTCTTTAATCCATTTGGACTTGAGTTTTGTGCACGGTGATAGATATGGGTCTATTTTCATTCTTCTACAGGCTGACATCCAGTTGTGCCAGCACCATTTGTTGAAGATGCTTTCTTTCTTCCATTGTATACTTTTAGCTCCTTTATCAAAAAATGAGGTGTTCATAGGTTTGTGGGTTAAAATCCGGGTCTTTTATACGATTCCATTGGTCGACTTCTCTGTTTTTATGCCAGTACCACACTGTTTTCATTACTGTAGCTCTGTAATAGATGCCCTTCAATGGAAGAATGGATGAAGAAAGTATGGAATATATACACATTAGAGTACTACGCTGCGGTAAAAAACAATGACTTCTCGAATTTTGCATGCAAATGGATGGAAATAGAAAACACTATCCTGAGTGAGGTATCCCAGACCCAAAAAGATGAACATGGGATGTACTCACTCATAATTGGTTTCTAGCCATAAATAAGGGTCACGGAGTCTACAATAGGTGAATCTAAAGAAGCTAAGTAAGAAGGGGAACCCAAGGAAAAACATATAGTTATCCTCTTGGCTAAGGGAAGTAGAAAAAATTGCCGGGGAGAAAATTGGGATGTTGGGGGTGGGGTGGGATGGGGGTAAGGGGAGATGGGGAGCGAAAAGTTGGAAGGGAAGGAGGTGGGGCCTTGGGGAAACAGGAGGATTGGGATAAAGGAAGGTTGGACAGGGGAGCACGGAACCACAATTCTTAGTTAAGGGAGCCACTTTAGGGTCGGCAAGAGACGGAGCACGAGCAAGGAACTCAGGACCGCGAGGGGTGCACCCACACACTGAGACAATGGGGATGTTCTATCGGGAACTCACCAAGGCCAGCTGTCCTGGGTCTGAAAAAGCATGGGATAAATCCGGACTAGCTGAACATAGAGGACAATACTGAGAACTCAAGAACAATCGCAGTGGGTTTTTGATCCTACTGCACGTACTGGCTTTGGGGGAGCCTAGGCAGTTTGGATGCTTACCTTAGGAGACCTGGATAGAGGTGAGCGGTCCTTGGGCTTCCCACAGGTCAGGGAACCCTGATTGCTCTTCGAGCAGATGAGGGAGGGTGACTTGATCGGGGGAGGGGGAGGGAAATGGGAGGCGGTTGTGGGGAGGAGGCAGAAATCCTTAATAAATAAATTAATTAAAAATAAAAAAAAAGAGACCTGACCCTTGAGGGGCTCCCAGGTGCCCAAGCTGAGGTCCCCAGTTAGTTCCTTGGGCAGCTGAGGATAGGGAACCTGAAATGACCCTATCCTAGAGCAATACTGACGAATATCTTGCATATCATCATAGAACCTTCATCTGGTGATGGATGGAGATAGAGACAGAGACTCACACTGGAGCACTGGACGGAGCCCCCAAGGTCCCAATGAGGAGCAGAAGGAGGGAGAACATGAGCAAAGAAGTCGGGACCACGAGGGGTGCACCCACCCACTGAGACAGTGGAGCTGATCTATTGGGAGCTCACCAAGGCCAGCTGGACTGTTACCAGAAAAAGCATGGGATAAAACTGGACTCTCTGAACATGGCGAACAATGAGGGCTGATGAGACGCAAAGGACAATGGCACAGGGTTTTGATCCTACGTAATGTGCTGGCTTTGTGGGAGCCTAGCCAGTTTGGATGTTCATCTTCCTAGATATGGACGGAGGGGGGAGGACCTAGGACTTACCACAGAGCAGAAAACCGTGACTGCTCTTTGGACTGGAGAGGGAGGGGGAAAGGAGTGGGGGGAGGGGGAGAAGGGGGGGAGGAGGGGGAGGGAAATGGGAGGCTTGGAGGAGGTGGAAACTTGTTTTTTTTTTCTCCTTTTCTCAATAAAAAAAAAGAAAATACTGTGTTTTACAAATTTTTTGATCACGAGAGAGATACTAGAATTTATTTCTTGTTTTATAATTTGCTTTGTGGGGTGTGTTTTGCTCTTTCATGACTCTCCATTTTTATATAAAATATGTTATTATGCTCATTTTTTACATGTTAAAGATTAAGGTGAATGCAGAAATATAACTGTTTCCTTGGGTTTGTGGATAAAATTTGCTTTTTAAAATAATACTGTTGTCAGTACTCAAGATACAAAGAGTTCCTATTTTGAATCACTATATCTATTTTTAACTTATATTGCTTATACAGTGTTGCCATGTCAGTTAACATAAAGTCCCTCTAATTAAAACTGCTTCAAAGAGCTCTTGTAATATTTTAAATTGCTTGATATTGCCACTGCCGCATTAATCTTCTATACTTGTCTGGAAGAATTTGTTATTTAATTCTGTAGCTTCAGAAATTGCAATGAAAAGATAGTTGGGCCATTTGCAGGTTGTTGAAGGCAAAGTCATTTGGACTTGTCTGTTTTTATTGTGCTAGGTATGGTTGCCCACTGCTTCTTGGGATTTAGCAACATAAAGGTGGGCACCACACCTTTCTATGATATTTTTTATGGTTGTTATTTGAATCTATTGTGTCCCTACTGAGGCAATGTCAGTGTTACTTTGAATAATAAAGGAAGCAAGGGACATCATCTCTGCACTATTTTAACACTTCCTTGAGTGTTGCCAGGATTTTCTTTCTAACTTACCTAGAAACAGAACACACGGAAGAAATGTGCCTTTTGAGCTACATCATCTATTCTGTTAGGATCTGATTCCAAATCAAAGAAAAGTAATTGCAAATGGATGAGCTAAACAGAAATATCACCAAAAGGAATCTAGCTGTTTTAATTTATTGATTTTTGTATTTGATAAAGATTTTATTACTTTTGACAAGCATTTAATCACACCTTTCAGTAGGAAAAAATGATTTCAGTGTCACAAAATCATGACACTAGTTCTATACCTGGAGTTCCCTGCATTTCTTTTCAGGTGCTAAGGATGCTGTTAGCAAATGTGGTTTCATTTTGTGCAATTTTAGCAGTAAAGTTGGTCACAGTCATGACTTTTACACTGATTAATACTAATGTCCTTGAATAAAAGACAAGGTTGTGTATGATTAATATTTTAAGTTATTGAGGAAATATTTTTGCCTCCTGAAAGAGGCATAAACAATACTATCATGTTTTGAATTCCCCTGAAGAAATACTGTATGAAGACTTCAACTATTATTAATTATAGTAATAAATGGGAAGGAGAAAACAGTCCACTAGGACCTCTGTAATATTAACAGGAAAAGTCACCTTAAAGTCATGGCTGGCCACATTTTGTCCTTGTTTTCTAAAAGATAACACTTTTGCATGCTAGTTATCTACATGTAAAAGAAATTCTGGGAAATAAATTACATACAGAGATATTAATTACTTAAGCACTAAATACATTATTTATTAAATAAAGAATGATCTTTAAGCCTGAATAAATCTGTTTTCTTAAATCTTACCTAAGTAAGATTCTCCTGGGAGGAGCTTTTATTATAATAAACTTGACTCAACTCTAAAGTTCTTTGCACTTGGAACTTGAAATTAATGGTCAAAAGTTCAAGAGAGGCCATGTTTAAATACATCACCTGTTCTTACACCTTAAACATAAAGGTCTGCCATCTACAAGAGATTCCTTGTAGAATAATCGTGTACCATCAGAACTTCAATAAAAGTTAGACGATGTGTCATCCTATAGCAACATTTTTTATAGTTAATGATGCTGTGATCAAAATGCCCTTTGGATTTTGATATTCATCTTAGGTTGGGTTACATATTATATTCAAAGGTGTAATGGTTTTATGGAATTATGTATAGATAAAGGAAAGTACAAGCAAGAATTACCTAAAGTAGAACTCAATCTTCATCTACTTTCTCCATCTCCGACACAAAGAATTGACTTTCCTGTTCATTTCCAAAGAACAGAGGCATCCATCCTTCTCCTCCTCTATAAAATGTGCTCGTGTGGTTAAAGAAAACACAGGGCTGCAATTACTAGTCATGTGAGATATATATCACTCCATCTGACATTGACCTTTCCCATATGCAGTCTCTGCTCTAACATGTCGGTGCACTAAATTCCTGATTCTGCTTTGTATGTACATGCTCGCTGGCATTTTTTTAAATTTTGTAAGATATTACATTAGTGCACATGATAGAAAGATTTTTCAGGAAGCTTTTGTTTGCTTTCTTTCTTTTTCTTTTTAAACTTAGTCCATGTATATATGTGGGCATATATATGTGTATGCATATTCAAATGGTTGTACATATGTGTAGATGTGTGTGCAATGTATGTGACGCTCTGTGATCATTCTCAAGTATCATTCTTCAGAACTCAATCACCATGTTTTTGAGGGAAAAGTATCCTTTATCTCTTTGCCCTGGGCTCTTTCCCTGGGGATTTGCCTGACTTATCCTGTGTCCTGGGACTTTGAGCACAAACAATTATACCTAGTATTTTCATGTGGGTTCTGGGGGTCAAGTCCATGTCCTCCTGCTTTTAAACACTTTATTAAAGGGCTGAGCTCTTGTCCTAGGCCGGGTTTTCTTTCATGTTTTGCTTCTGAATTGTTTTCCAAATTGGCACTTTGAATAACCTCTTTAGTATTAGGTTAGCATATCCTGGGAATGGCTAACTGGGACACCTCAGGTAGAACAAGTGCTTTCCTAAACTTACCTAATATAGCCCCTTGATGAAATTTTCCTTTCCTGATAAACATGTCTGTTAAAGTGAAATATAAAAATTCCATCAATTAACCATGTATAAAATTTGAATATTCAAAAAGAAAGTTGTTTAAATCGCTGTCATGCTATCTTGCCAGAGTTACCTGCCTACATCTATTTGATGCAGTTTAAAATGGATTTTAAGAGCAAGTATTTTGTTACAATGTGGTGGTCTGTGGGGCCTGCCATTTTCAATTCCTTTTTAGAGTTTATGTAGCTCAATAAAGTAACCCCAATGAATGCCCAGGGAGCTAAGACACTAGGCAGTATTTCCAAGGATTTTAAATGACTTCATTTTCTTTTCTCCAAGAAAAATGTAAAACACTCAGCTTTCCCCTTAATCCCACCAGAGATTTGATCCTGCGTTGTAGGAACAATGAGAATAATTTTTTTATTTGGCCTAGTTTTTTTTTTCCCTTCTTAGCTGAACTGTTTGCTAAGAATCTGTTGTAAATTCCTTTTTATTTAACTCAGTGAATATGCTTAAAGGTATCTACTTATTTGACAAAAGTTACCTCATTATGGTATTTATGTCCTTTTTATTAATTATTGTCAATATAGAATTAAAAGGAAATACTAACTTTAATATTTGAAATAATTCAAGCTACTAATATTAATGGTTATATAAACACATGCAAGTTTTACATTTATGAGTATATTTGGCCTTCAGTACATAATTTTCAACAAACAGAAAATGTTATATATGATACATCATAAATAGTATATTATGTATTATACACAAATATATCATATATACACACTATGTACACTATGATTTAATATAGTTATTACATCTAAATATAGTCATGACAAAAAGTCATATTCTGTGTTTCTAGACTACTCTTTAAATAATTATTATATTTTATGATATGTGATGTGTGAGCTTTTACTTCATGGGTGTCTGTGCACTGTGTGTGTCAATAGAGGCCAAAAGAAGGTTTAAGATACCCCAAAATTGGAGTAACAAACAATTGTGTGCTTTCATATAGCTATTGGAAATCAAGTACAGGCCTTCTAGAAAAGAAATAAACCATCCTCAGTATTTTTGATCTTAGCCATTCTGACAGGTATAAGATGGTACCTCAGAGTCACTTTGATTTGCATTTTTCTGATGACTGAGGATGTTGAGGAATTCCTTTATTTATTTATTTATTATTTATTTATTTATTTATTTATTTATTTATTTATTTATTTATTTATTTATTTTTTGGGTTTTTCGAGACAGGGTTTCTCTGTGGCTTTGGAGCCTGTCCTGGAACTAGCTCTGTAGACCAGGCTGGTCTCGAACTCACAGAGATCCGCCTGCCTCTGCCTCCCGAGTGCTGAGATTAAAGGCGTGCGCCACCGTCGCCCGGATGAGGAATTCCTTAAATGTCTTTCTTTCAGCCATTTGAGGTTATTCTGCTGAGATTTCTCTGTTTAGATCCATACCCCACTTTTTAATTGGATTATTTGGTATTTTGTCATCTAGTTGTTTAAGTTCTTAATTTACATTGGAGCTCAGTCCTCTGTCAGCTATGGGGTTGTTGGAAATCTTTTCCAATTCTGTAGTCTGCTATTTTGTCTTAATTCCTGTATTCTTTGCCTTCCAGAAACTTCTCAGTTTCAGGAGGTCCAATTTATTAATTATTCCTCTCAGTATCTCTACTACTGGTGATATATTTAGAAAGTGGTCTCCTGTGTCAATGCACTCAAGGCTACTTCTCACTTTTCTACCAGATTCAGTGTCACTGGATTTATGTTGAGGTCTTTGATCCACTTGGACTTGAGTTTTGCGCATGGTGATAGAAATGAACCTATGTTCAATTTTCTACAAGTTGACATCTAGTTATGCCAGGACCATATGTTGAAGATGTTTTCTTTTTTTCCATTGTAGAATTGTGGCTTCATTGGAGAGGGTGTGGTGTAAGGGACTTGTACGGTCACTTTGGAAATCAGTATGGTGACTTTTCAAAAAATTGTGAAAAAAAATCTGCCTAAAGACTCAATGATATTACTCTTGAGCATATACCTAAATGACACTCAATCACACCATTAAAAACATTTGCACAACTATCTATGTTCATAGCAGCATTATTCATAATAGTCAGAACTTGAAAACAACTTAGATGCCTGTCAACCAATGAATGGATGAAGGAAATGTTGTACATTTATGCAATGAACTATTACTCAGCTGTAAGAAGCAATGACATTATAAAATTTGCAGGTAAATGGATGTACCTAGAAAAAATTCACCCTGGGGAGGTAACCCAGACTCAGAAAGACAAATGTAGTATGTGCTCACTCGTAAGTGGATACTAGATGTAAAGCAAATGATTGGCAGACTACAATCCACAGTTCCGGAGAAGCTAGATAAGAAGGAAAAACCTAAGAAGAAAGCATGGATGTCCCTCGAAAGAGGAAATATATGAGATATCCTAGGTTAACATGGGATGGGGTGGTAAATGATAGGGGATGGGAGATAAGAACCTGAAGGACTCAGATGGTCCATTTGGAGGAGTTCGAGAGCAGGAAAGAGATATCTTGATAGAAAGGGCCATTTGGGGTTTATGGAGAAATCTGGTGATAGTGAAATTCCCAGGAATCCACAAATAATGACACCTAGTAATAATGGAGAGGGTGCCTGAACTGGCCTTCCCCTGTAGTCAGATTGGTGACTACCCTAACTGTCAACATAGAGGCTTCATCCAGTAACTAATGGAACCAGTTGCAGAGATCCACAGTCAAGCACAGCTACAGAATAGTAACTAATGCACTTAAAGAATACAGACAGAACACAGAAAAGATTAATTTCCAAGTGGAAAGATATAGAGTAGGCTACCATGGTAGTACCCAGAATGAAGGTCATCATGAAGAACCTGACCATGCTGGCACCTTAATCTCAGATTTCCCTCCTCTAAAACTTTAAATAATAAATACTTGGTTCTTTTCATACCTAGTTTGTGTTTTGTGATAAACTTGAACCTGTTAATGATACCTTGGCTTGTCATGGTTTTATGATGTCTCCAACCAATGTGATGATACTTTGATTTTTTTTATTAGAAAATTTAAAATAAGATTTTATTAGGGTTATTTATTTTTGTGCATGATATATGTGTGTGTATGGTGAGTATGTTGGACACATGTAGAAATGGATGAAAGAACAACTTGTAGGAGTTAGTTTTTTCCTTCCACTGTCTGAGTTGCAAGGACTGACCTCAGGTGTTTAGGCTTGGCAGCTGGCATATTATCTGATGGCCAGTTGCCAGCTCAACTTGGACTTTTTGGTGTATTTAAAGGAAGCTCCTCTTGATGGAACATGACTATTTAGTTTTATTAAAGAGACATTGAAAGAAAGAACTCTAAAATTGGTGTAGTGGCCTGAGGTTTAAGTGTCTATGAGAGCCACAATTTTACACACATACACACACACACACACACACACACACACACACACACACACACACGAGAATCTCTCATCCCCAAAAGCATTATCTAAGGAGGGAAGACATTCTCAGATTGTGAGTAGTACAAACACACAGGCTTGGGACACAGACTGTATAAAAAACTGAATTAGAGAAATTGAACAGAGTCCTAGCATTTCCTATCTCTGCCTCCCAAATGGGATCCTGGTGGGATCAGCTGCTCATGCCAAGACCAGGATTTCTCTTGATGGACTGAATTCCTCTGAACTGTGAGACAAAATAAACCTTTCCTTTCATAAGTTGATTTTGTGCCATGTATCTGGCCTTGGGGACAATAAGAGCAACTGTGCTGGTTGGTTCAATCAGCAAAAACCTAAACATATTTGGGAAGAGAGAATCTTAACTGAGAAAATATCTCCATCAGGTTGCCTGTAGGCAAGTCTTCATTACATTTTCTTGATTAATGTTTGATGTAGGATGGCTTAGTAATTTGATGGTAAAGAGAGCAAGCTGAGAAAACCATTCAGGGGCAAGACAGTAAGTAGTGCTTCCGGTTAGTGATAGACTGGCGCTCAAAGTATAAGATGAAAAAAAAATGATTTCCTTCCTTAGTTGTCATTATGTTTTATCACAGTAATAGAAACCCTAAGACACTAACAGAATCTTAACAGGTACTTAAAATACTAAAGGTTATTTTGATCCTTAAAGACATCTTCTAGTCTTGCCCCTTTTTCTTTGATTTAGTACCCTCTGCCATTACCTCACCACGCTGGAGACATGTTGCCATACTTCTAAGAAGTTTAAGAAGATGAGCTCCACTCAGGAATTTATTTTTATCTTAATCTCCTCACTGAGGCATGAAGTATGAACATTCTTCTACTCCTTTAAATTGTGCTTTTGATACTTTATTATTCTCTGAAACTACGTGGCTCAGTATATTAAACATATGTCTTGCTACACTACTAGCCCTTACTATTGTAGGTGTTGTATTTTAGCTTCCACGGTATCCTTAGTGCTTCAATGGAGGCCTGTCTAAGTGAGTCAGTGAAAGATGCTTTGTCAAATGAGCTAATCTATTGAGAGGCTATTATGGAAAGCAGTAGAATATTCCAAATGTCTAACGATTAATTGGACTCTCTCGGTGCTCGCGGGCTGGTGACTTTCAGTCTCTTTTTAAAACTGTTATGAAGTCAAGTTTGCTCTCCGGTGCTGCTTTGCTGTCTTCCTTTGGGACTTAAAGGGAAGGAAGAAAGAAGCCTGCAGGGGGAGACTGGTGTTGGTAAGAGCAAAAGTACAAACTTCTTGTCATAATGTTATCTCAGCTTATCTTTCCTGGATGGGCTGTGTTACTAAAATTTAATGATCAATTACTTATAAGCCATACTTCATTGCCATAGCTACTACATACTATCTGTAGGGTATGTGCAGCAACTTCCTGTCTCTACCATTTTTGGAACTTTCACATTAAAATAAAATTATTAAAAGTTGAAGAGGAGAATAGTTTTCACTAATACTTTTTCCCATTGCCTTTCAGTCCACAGTGTGTGTAGATAGCCACAGAGATATAAATGTCTGTATAGAGAAAAAAAATGTGCTCTCTCTCTCTCTCTCTCTCTCTCTCTCTCTCTCTCTTTCTCTCTCTCTCTCTCTCACTTCCTCTCTCTCTGCATGTGTGTGCATATCTATGTTGTGTGCTTATACGTGTGTGTATGAACAGACCAAAACAAATGTCCAGAGGTTAGGGACAGCTTCTAGGCATTAATTTTATTCTTCTACTATCTAGTTTCTTGGACTTGGCATCAAGTACCTTTACCTACTGACATTATCTGCCAGTCCAGGTTTTGAACTTTAATGTAGTTCCTTGAGACCCCTATTTCCACATTATCATAGTGTTTTACAAAGCACAAACCAGTATGGTGGTACTGTTAGCACGACACTTGAGAGGCATTGTAAGAGGATCAGGAATTCAAGGTCACTCTCAGACTCAAGGATGGTTCCAGGGCAACCTGGACTATGTGTAATTGTCTCATGAAACAAATGGCCAAATACAAAATATAAATTATAGTCTAAAGTCATGAAAAATAAAATTTCTGCAATATATTTACTGAAATATGACACAATTATACGTAGCTTTTTTTTAGGCAAACAGAAATCTGTCTTTAATTAGCATAGGCATTGATGTCTGTGTTTGCATTCTTATTGTCTGCATATACTTTTCAATTGCAAGAACATACTTAATGAAACACTTCAAGAGTGGCAGCTACATATTTCTATAATTTGATGTATTACACATTAGAACTAATTTCTTTTTACTTTTAACATCAGATGAAGTCATTCTGGAAGCCCAAACCGTAAATATCATGCGGATATTTTATAAAAGTCATTGTAAAATCTTTACTTTATCCATGTACATGAAAAGTGGTCACAAAAATTACTTCTAAAAAAATATCAACCAGAAAATGTGCTTGCTTTCTTCTCTTCAGTGTTTGAAGCCTTGATGAGAATTACTAGAGACGCTGTGCTTAATCTGAATTATGAAGACAGGTGCCGCCCTCATGCTTAACACTGTTGTTAAAATTCTTTAATTTTGTAACTTTGCATATATTCCAGAATTTCAGTTGTTCTGTTGAGCCTAATTTCATTCATTAATTTCATCTCCAAGCCATGACAGAGACAGGGGCATTCTTTTTGATCATTCAAGGCCCAGTGCCGCTCCAGCTTTCACGTTGTCTGCAGGTGTTGCCCCCCAGCACCCATCGCTGCGATCCTGCAGCGCAATACAGGTTTGTACAGTCAGCCACCCTGTCCTCCAGTGATTAGAGATTACAGTTGATGTCAGATTTGTTTTTCCAAGCAGCAACAGCCTGACGTTTTGTCTCTCGATTCGTGGTTACCTTTACCGTTCTAATTCAGTCTCTTCATTTCCTAATGTCAGTATGCGGTCTATCCAGCCTGTATGATTTATTTAAGCTCTCATTCCAATGCTCTCACTGCTCGAAATTTTACCTTTTCCTCATTGTTGTTTATTTCGTCTATTTTAAAATTCTTCGGTGAGTTCACAACCAAAACACTGCCTCTTACCCCAATAACCATAGGTTTCCAAAGCAGCCTAGCTAATTTTAACCCTTTTAACCTGGTCTCCTGAGTTACCGCAGTGTACACAAACCTCTGTTACTCTGTCACAAATTCCATAGGAGTACTCAGGAAAGGAAGAGGAACATTATAAAGCATAATTAATGCCATTAATAATAATTACTATTTGATCAATAAGTACAATTGTGTGTGTAATTTTGAATTCATACACAATTACATCCCCAGCGTTAGTATTATTAATTCTGCTTTAAAATTCTTGACATAACATAATTATTCAAGCAGTAGGCCAATAATCAATGCTTCATGAGGGACCAGGGATCTCTCTTTACGAAAATGAAGTGTACTAGTATAAAAAATCTTACACCTTTAAATGATACCATTTCTTGTATTAGTTGTATCATGCTATCATTTATAAGTTAATAATCACAATTCATATATTTAATTAAATAGATATTTAAACTTATATAATTATAATAAATAATTTATCTATTTGAATTTATATTTATGTAACTCTATGTTCCATATATGTATATAATTATAAATATTAAATGCTTTAAATAGGTATCAAATTATTATTATAAGATTAATAATAATTTGTGATGATCTTTGAAAGGAATTCTCTTTTCATTCTTGGCTCTTTCTCATTTTTTTAATATCTGATCATTTCCTACTTGTGGATACATAATTATCTTGATACATCTCATTCATCTCAAAGACATATCAGTTTATCTGTGTATTGTGCATTTGTATGTGCATATGTATGTCAGTGCATGGATATGTCTGTGAGTCTGGGTGTTTATATGTGTCTATGGATACACATATGCTTTCCATACTGTCTGTATTTTACACAAAATATATAATTTTCTTCTAAACGATTGCTTTAAATATTTTTCCATATTATAAACTAACTTCGATCACCTCTAAATTCCCATTATAATGTCTAATTTAAAAATGACCAAATAAGTTTGAATCACTTTATTTTCCTCTTGACTGCTTCATGTTAAACTTAAGAGAACTGAGCATTTTGTTGTTCTTCTATTGGCTTAGGAAAATGTTAATGAATGTTTTTAAACTTCATGTTAGGAGTGTATCTGTGCTGTATAAGCAAAGATTTGTACAAAAATCATATTCTTTTTCTTTTAAGCTGAGAAGCCTCAAGATAATCTCTTTCAAGCAATAGTACAGATAAATACAACATTTTTCATTAATATAAATGGAAAATATATTGATAATATTTCCATAGGAGAGAATCTATTATGATATACATTAAATGATTTTAAATTTTAGTGTGAAAGATTTCTTAGACATATTGTTATGGCTGGAATAAAAGTCAGGAGAAGAAATGGTCTATGTCAGGCAATGACTAGCCAACCTTTTACTTCACATGTTCACACATATTTTAGTCACCATTATCTTCATTAAAAATATTTCCCCACATGGATTCAGGCATTGTTTGTGTTGGAGACTATAAATTAATAAGGGAGACTTGAGGATTTTAGTACAGTCAGGAGAATAACCTAAACATTTGAATTCTTACGGAAATATTTACTTTCTGTAGGTTTACTCACATTGACTTTGGTTTAATGCTTAATTATCATATAATTACAGTGTATTCATTCAACTATAAAGCTTAATGTTTAGATATTTCATCTGTTTATTTACACAAGAGATATAGCATTTCTGATTTCTGGGGTTTTTAAAAAACTGCTCCAATCATGTAAACACCCAGATTGCTTGGGATCTCTTCTAGCACCCAATCTTTCTAACAGCAATAGGCCTATTAATTCGATCCCCAAAGGCTGTTCACAGACTGAGCTTCTATTCTCCTGGTAATTGGGGTCATGCGCTCTTGAGCTACAGTTCTTGTACTATGGACATTATATCCTTCCTATCCACTGCACATGCCTCCCTGTTCAACCTGTCATTCTGAAGGAATAGGAAATTATTCTTATCTTACTAGTATTGTTTTAATTTTGGTAGAAGTAAGAGAAGAAGAATGACTAAATTTTGGTGCTTACTTAGCATTTTATTGAAGAAGTTTCAAACAATGTAAAATTTTCTATTGTTTTATTACTTAGTTTCACTTTTTCTTATATTTAGTGAAAGCCTACAACTAAATTACACTTGCATTATAAAATTATGAAAGATACATTTATAATTTACTTATAAGACATATTAGCATTTTCATTAAAATAAAATAGAATATACTTTAATTTATAATTCATGTATATAGATGAAATCATATTGAAAGCCACTTTTGTAGCTTCTCTTATTACAGTCTACAAAAGATTACTTAGAAATATTGACAGATTTCTCTTGCTAGATTAGAACGCTACTGAAATGTGTTGGAAATCAATGTTGTAAATTAATTCTGTTTGATGTGCTTGTTTAAGTAGTTGTACATATTAAGGGAAAACTGATTTATAAAAATTTTAAAAAATGAAGAAAAATATTCAAATAGACTCTGAGATTTATTTTACTGGATATCTGTAGACTCTATTTTTATATTGTCATTCTTAATTAATTTTTAGTAAATTTATTCTTTTCTCATATACCACATCCCAACTGTAGTTTCTCCTCCCTTCTCCCAACCCAGTGCACTCCATCCGTACCTTCTCCTATCTCTTCAGAAGAGGCAGGCCTCCCAAGGATATCTACCAAATATGGTATACAAGTTTCTAGAAGACTGGGCACCTACCCTCATAGTAAGGCTGAATGAGGCAACGCAGTAAAAGCAAAAGGGTTCCAAAGCCGACAAAAGTCAGAGACAGACCCAACTCTGTCATGAGTACCACAAGAATTATATTGTTATTTTTTTGACCAGATGGAACTATCTGATTCCTTTTATTTCTGACTTACATACTTTGCCATAGTAATAAAAATGAATAACTTAAATAATTATATGTTAACCAGTCTGCTTTAAAACTCATGGAAGCAATATAAAGTGCGTGCAATTAGAAGAAATTGAAGTTTTTTATTTTCATAGCATCTAAGTGACCTAAGAAAATATTTTGCTAATTCTATATTCTGAAGACACAAACTATTTAGTTCTGTTATTATACAAGAATTTATAAATTAACTCAGGCTATCACATGGATTTTTAAATGTCAAAACATTTTGTACACACTCTTTTTTATTCCCATAAAGATAGTTTAGTATTGTGAAACTCAAACATATTATTATTGTTTTGAGAAAATGCACGATGAAATTAACACCACTTATTGACAAATGTTCATAGACCCAAAACAAATTTGCTAACCTTCAAATGTTTTATGTTTAAAATTGAGCTTTCCTAGAGATAAAAATTAAAGCAATCTGTAATACACACACACACACACACACACACACATTTGTTTTAAAATTCATTTTGAGATTTAATTAGAAAAGAAATATGTATGTAGTAATGTGTTTTTAGTAACTCTTTTACCCATGAGTACACACAAAGAAGGCTAACACATTTTAAAAAAATATTAAAATAGATATTCTAATAGAAAATTTATACAATGAATAAATAAGGCCAATAGGTTCAGTGTAAAGCTATAAAAGCATAGATTGCCTTTGTTTTTCAAAGGAAATAAGCAAAGCAATTAAGAGGACACTGAGCTCATTCTGGATTCCCTTTAAGATGTTAATGAATAGATTCCCTAAATGTCAGTACAAGCAGTAGGGATAAGTACTGGTGCCACTGCCATGCAACTGTCTCTCACAATTAGAGGGACCACTTTGAACCTGTGCTGTTTCCTCCCCTGTCCGACTGGAGTTGGTGAGCTCCCATTAGCTCAGGTAAACTCTATCAGTGGGTGCCCCCATCATGGTCTTAACCTCTTTGTTCATATTCTCATTCCTCTCACTCTTCAACTGGACTTTGGGAGCTCAATCCAGTGCTCCAATGCTGGTATCTGCTTCTGTTTCCATCAGTTGCTGGATAAAGGTTCTATGGTGACATTTAAGATATTCATCCATCTGACTACAGATATAGTAGGGAGGGCTTTGAACCCTCCCCAAAGCAATGTCCCTTATCCTCTCTGAGTGGGAGATGGGGTGAGAGAATAGGAAGAGGGAATGGGATAGTTATGTAAAATGAAAGAAGATAATTTGTTTTCTTTTTATAAAAATAAATTAATAAGAAGATGTTAATGAAGATACTAGTTATAAGAATTAGAAAAGCACAGATCTTAAATAATTTAATAATTATTATAACTTCCCCTAGTAATCTGTTAAAAATAAATCGTCAAACAAGCTTACAAGCAACAATTTGTATCCAAAGAAGAATGAATAATACATAATTTTATTATAAACCGAAAAGGCTATTTTTAATGAAACCTTGTAACTGACAATTAATGAGTAAGAGATTTTCAACAATGGCATTAATCTTTGTATTGAAGTGCAAGGTGGCACTAGTTTCTCATCAACTAAAGTCAATGTTAGAAGGGGGCTACTGGATAATTACTTGAATAAGGTTCCCATGTCTTTTCCTAAGAAGCAAAGTTTGATTAAAAACATACTACAGGTGTGTGATGCTTATATAAATTTATTACTTATTTAATGTGCCCAAATAGTGGGATGTTGGAATATGTAAGCAAGAAAATTAATTAGGTGTTTATGAAGTAGAAAAAGTGGTAATTAAGATAATGTTGCAACTATACAAAGTACAGAGATATTTGAGAGACTTTGGGACACTCAGTATTAAGTGAGATGTTTTCATCTAACTTCTCTCCAAGGCTCAGGAATCTACGAGAGAGGGAAGACAGAACGGTTAAAGAACAAGAGGTGAAGAATGACTCCATGGAAACAGTGTCTTTTAGGCTCCCCAAGACTGATGAACTCACAGAATTCACAGGTTGTGGCAAATTGCACAAAACCTATGTAGGTGTAAACCAGAGAGGCTCCCAGTACTGAGAGGGTGAAGTGGATAGGAGATATGAGCCCTAGCTAAGAAGTTAATCTTTGCATATTATAGATCCCTTAAGTAACTATACACAGATCAAACTAACTACTTCCAAGGAATCTTTTACAGAACCTTAAGTTTTTGTTTGCTTGTTTGTTTGTTTTTGATTTAAATATTTTTTGAAGTTGTGAACAAGTCTAACTAATGTGGGATTTGGGGGGCTTCTGTTGTGCATACCTCAGATCTACTTGTGAATTACAAAATTAAAAAATTAATAATGATAAACCTAGAAGGGTAACCCAAAGAAGTCCTGTACGAGTATCTTTGCTAATTTTTATATCTTTAAATATATTAAAAATTTTTACATAGTATATTTTGATCATGTTTTCCTCTCTCATAACTCTTCCCAGTTACTTTCCTTCATGCTACTTATCCAAATTTATCTTCTTTGTCATCTCAAAATATACAAAAATAAAAATTAAAAAAAACAACCAAACAAATAAGACAGAAGGAAAGAAAGAAAAGAAAGAAAGAAAGACCAAAAGAAAATGAGAAAAAAAGACAATCCCAGTACCCACACGGAATCTGTTTTGTGTTGACCAACTATTTCTGAGCATATGGCCTGCCCTGGCATGTGGTTGATATATACAGTGAAATTCCACTGGAGAAAACTGATTTTCCCTTTCCCTACATGAACCAGCATTGTATACACTTCCACTTCCCAGGAACATACAACAGACATCAAAGATGTCTGTACAAAGTTCAGAGTACAGAGCATTAGTTAAGCTTGTTCATGGTAGAAAAGGTAAATTAAGTTGTCTGGAAAAGATTCCTTAGAACTAGTTAGTGTGGTTTGTGTGTAGTTACTTAAGGGAGCTATAATACGTAAAGAATGAAGTGAGACACTTCATATAAGGAATTAAGCCTATAGAGGTGCACAGACGAAGGATGTTGGAAAGAAAACTTAGCACGGAAGGGATACATTCAAAATGGCAACTTATGCCTAGATTGCATTTAGTAAGTATCTGTTATTTTCTCAGGCATTTGTTTAGCCCCCAATATCTGTTTTCTTTGCTATTCATTGTCTTCATCATTAGATTGATTCTGCAAACAAAGATTGTGACTTATAATAATTCACTGCATGGTTCATGGAGATTGGAATAAAATGGCAGTAGCTGGTCCTTGATATTTGATTTTTCTCAGAAAGGCATATGAAAAAAGAAAGACAAGATTCTATTTTTTCAAAGTAAAGGTTCCATGACAAAATCATTTTCACAGTCCAGGTTTGTAGAAGGTGTTTGGGATGGTGCTTGTTTCTGCATATATTTAGGTCTTTGCTGTAACTTTCTCATGTATACTTAGGCTCTTCTCCTGCATCCCATTGTACTCTATTGAGAGAACAGTTATTTCTACATATGTAGACTTTTTCATTCTACACTCCCATCTGATACTTAGCATCTTCCCACATACATCCCTGCTATAAAGATGGATACTTTGCATTGGTGTGGATCTTGGTTTACTGATACAAATTTAAGGTCAATTTTGTTATATGTATATTTCTGATCTTGATTAAGATATTGTGCTTGTACAGCTCATTTAAAAATGTAATGTATAATTAAGAAATATAGGCTAATAGATAATCATCTATAATAGTCAAGGTTATAATCAGGTTAGTTAGATTTTCTAGATGTACAGAGATTTATTTCAGATAGGTAAGTATTCTTCAAACCTCTCAAAGACTATAGAATATGGCATTTAAAATGTTTTAGGAAGTTGGGACTTTTCATGACAGAGACATGTCTGCTCATGGCAGGACCAGTTACTTCAAGAAGAAAATGGGCATCGAAGAGGCTCCTTATGGAGTTTGCTAGCCATTTGGGCAAGAAACTGCTCTTGCCTAGACTGCTGAACTGGACATGCAGGACCTTCATGGAAATGACTGCTGAACTTACCTAAAGGTGAGACCTTCCTTCAGGGTTCCTGCTTCATGAAAGAGTCTGCTAGACATTCTACAGGATACAGAACAATGTTATTGACAAACTGCCAATATAGGTGAAACTGACTTTGAAATTTTCTGCTTCATGGAAAGGTCTGCTGGATTCTATGGGCCTGTAGGCTGAAGATGGATGCCCCAATGGTACAGAAGAACTTTGGGCAACTGTCCAGGCAGCAAGATGTGTCTGTCAATTCTAGAGTTTTGGAAATTGCTTATAATGCACTTCCTGTTTAATTAGGTAATATTCTATCCTTCTGGAGTCTGATGGAGTTGAAACATGGACAGTTATAGTTTTCCTTAGTTATAATAAAAAATAGAATAGATATAAATATTGTAACTGTAATTCTTACTCGATACCTCTTTTGTTATATGTAATTAAATATATTGAAGAAAAAGCATTCCTTTTCATTTAAACATAAAAGGGGATTTGATGTGGGATTCCCCTCTGTATGCTGTGAATATCATTGATTAGCAAAGAAACTGGCTTGGTCTATAGCAAGGTAGAACTTAGGGAGGTGGGAAAACCTAAACTGAATACTGGAAGAAAGGAGGTGGAGTCAGAGAAAAGTCATATAGCCCCATCAGAGACAGACGCTGGTTGGAATCTTGCCAATAAGCCACAGCCACTTGGTGATACACAGATTGCTAGAAATGGTTAAATTAATTTGTAAGAGGTAGCCAATAAGAAGTTAGAGCTAGTGAGCCAAGCAGTAATTTAATTAATATAGTTTCTGTGTGTTTATTTGGGGGCTGAGCAGCCGGGAACCAACAAGCAACCTCCTCCAACACATCCTCAGTGCCAACTATCCATCCTGCTACCACAGTGTTTTATCCTAAGTTACTGGTTCTTTATGCAAACTTACGTTCAACACTGATTCACTGGTATTGATCTGATATGTATCATCTAGACATTTGTCACCAGCTTCCATTAAGTTTGATGGCATTGTAGGCTTTTAATTTTTAAGTTGTCACTACAGTTTTTGCTTATTAAGGAAAGTGATTCTACAGATCCAAAGTAATATGACACATTTTGCTACCTGTGGCTCTTTCCTGAAGAATTGTACTCATCCTCACAGTGGTAATTTCTGTCTATGAGAAGAAAATGAACATGTTTGAAGAATAACATAGGATTCAGAAAACTTGCTTATATGTGTATAATGGCAAGTGTACAAGTGTAGATGTGTACTGATAAAGTTGAATTTTTTCTCAATTTCTTCACCAAACTGACGTTTAATTGTCACTAAAGCATATACTTTTCAAAACAGACTATAATTAAAAGTATCAATTTGTCAGATTTAAAATGAAGAATATAAAAATATGGTAATGTTCAGTTGTTATCTGTTAGAAAGCTGTTCTTAGTGAGAAACGGAAAGGAAGTGGATCTGGAGGGGAGGGAAGGTGAAGAGGAACTGGGAGGAGTAAAGATGAGGAAATGTAATCAGATATATTGTATGAGAAAAGAATCTATTTTCAACAAAGGAAAAAATTAAGATATAAAACCACACAAATGTAGAAATTAGTTTAAAATCACGAAGAATAGCATGTACAAATTCTGCTAACAATATAAATGATTATACAAATTTTTAAATTTGCTTAGAAATGAAAATATTAGTGATTTCTAAATAATTCAATTTCCATACAGGAATATTTGTTTTTATCTTTTATTAATGATTTGGCACAAACCTTTAATCCCAGGACTCAAGGATGCAATCTCTTTACAAAGAGAAACAGAACTCACACAAATGTATTCCCAACACTTGGGAGTCAAAGACCTTTAATCCTAGCACTAGGGAGGTGGAAACAGGAGTGATATGGCTGGGTGGAGTGAGAGGTATATAAAGCAGGAGGAGACAAGAGTTCATTGCAGTCTGAAGTTTGGTGGAGAGCATTGCAATCTACGGTCACCCTGAGTATAAGATCTCCCCCTTTTATTATCTGAGTCTTGGTAGAGGTAAGAACTCTCTAGTGGCTTGGTTGCTTTGCTTTTCTGATTCATCCTGAACCCCAATATCTGTGTCTGGGTTTTATTATTCATATTACACAAAACTTAAATTCCTATAGTCTCTGGACACCAATCAGACCCTCTAAAAAGTGTGTGTACAGAGTACACTGTTTACCCTGTACACTTTACATTTGGGAGTTTTAAAGAACATGCTAGATGTAGACAAATATAATCAAATGGAATTATATACACCAGTTTAATAATTTGTTAAGTAACACAAAAGCAAACAAGCCTTTTTTTTTGCAAGCAAAAACTAGGAAGTGGGATCTGATTCTGTTTCTCCTATTGCCCGTTAGTCTAGGTTGTGATTCTTCTATGTATTTTCCTCATTTCCTGATTAATGTGATTATCATGAGGATGCTACTCTCGTCAATAAATTTATTTATTGATTAATTCATACTGAGTGACTTATTAGAGCTTAACTAGATAGATAGGTCACATTGAGTACAGACCTTTGAGGGATAGACTCTTTCTGGGATCTTTTCACATTACTTGGGCTGTTTCCTTGCTACAGTGACATGGACATCTTACTTCCAAAGCTTTCACCAAGATTTCAAAGCAATGTGTGATAGTGTCACAATCTTTGAGAATCTCCTAAAAGACGAATGCATAAAATCGTGGCAAATGAAGCTGATGTGGAAACCATAGGAAGTAAAAGATTCTTGAAATATACAGCTTTTGCCAAGGAATGCACAGGCCAACAAGCAGTGCTGTTCCAAAAGAGGTCACATGAGCTACAATTTTCAATGTCACAGCACATCTCAGAAATCACATTATACTACCATATGATTCAGATGGTAGACATTGACCTATATGATTAATATTTGCTTCGCTGGATGTTAAGTATTGCTTTGGTCTATATCTTCCTTGCTGTTTTCCTCTTTTAGAATGGGAATTTGGGTTATATACCACCACTGAATTTTAGGATTCTGTGATTTCCTCTTCTCCCATAGGGACTAATAGTTTAGAGCCTGACTTTAGTCTCAGAGGACACTTTAAAATTGAAAATTTGAGAAATTATATAATTGTTAAGTCTATGGGTACTCTTGAAGATGGACTGAACACCTTTATAAGATGGAAAAGAATCTTAGAGAGGTTAAGGTTAGAATGCTATGATTTAATATCAAGGTGCCATCAAAAGCCTCATGTGTTAAAGTCTCTCTCTACACATGAGGTATTATGGTGAGTTGATTAGATTAAACTTCACCAATGTCTTAGTTCATTGATGACTATGTACTGAATGGGCATTAAGGGGTTCGGCTGTTGGAGAAAGTAAAAAATGTACTTCCGAAGGTTTTAATCTTCTTCCTCTTTCTTGACACCCTGTGACCTGGATGCCACAATAGGAGGATCTGTTTTTTCCAATGCCCTTCTCCTATAATGTTTCTGCTTTACCATGGGCATAAGAGCAATAGAACCAGCCAAACGTAAACTGAAATATAAAGAAACATGGGACAAAATAAGTGGCATTTTCCTTAAGTGTTCTCTTAGATAACATGTCACAATGAAAAAGGGTAACTAAAACAAACATTGGCAAAGTACTAATAATTGTAGACGTCCCTATTTTACAAGTTTTTCCACTAATAACATTTTTTTTATTTCTATCCAGATCACCATGCTGCATTTATGACCAAATCCCTTTAGTTTTGCTTTCTTTGAAGTTTTGAGTTTTTTTCTTGCTTCAAGTGTCTCTAAAAAGTTTTAAGGGTAGTTGCCTAAATATTTGGTAGGCCTGACCCCAATCAAGTTTAGTTGTTTTTCATGACTACACTGGAATTATGAATCTTATGAAAATGTTATTGAACTGAAATATTGTATTGAACTGTGAAAATTATCAATATAATTTGCTAATGTCCAAGCATGTTAATGGGTGTATACAGTTTTCAGTATTCAGTTTTTCTCAACTTGTGTAATTACATACTTTGTACTCTGTTCCTTGGAGTTTACTAATTAAATCTAACTTACTGGAGGCATTGCAAATGTGACCAATTTTCCTGCATTGTGTTATTCTATAAGTTGATAATTATAAAGATAATACGTAATAAGACAAATTTACTTGAATTCTTATCTGGGGTAATGTCATATATAGTTCTACACCATTACAAAATTAAAATATCTTGTGTAAATATGAGAAGATTCAAATGAAATATGAAAAGTTTCCCCTGGATGCTTCTGAATTCAAAGTAATTCTAACAAGGACTTGAAGAAGTTAGTGTTGAATAACAGGTCAAAAGCCCAGAGAATGACAAGAACTTGATTTTTACAGCAAATATAACATTTCCTAAGTGTCAGAAACTTTTGAAAGTTGAATCAATTCCTACAGAATGTGTTAATACATTTAGTATCAGAAGCGTTACTTTATTCCCTTGCTTTAAAATTATTGTTTGGTTCCAGGTGGAAAGGTGTCTAACTTGCTTTCAGGTGGCAGCCTGCTTACTCTATTTCAAAGGAATTTGTATCACATTAGGCAGCAATTCTCAAATTATGAGTTACAGGCACCTGGTATTTGCTAAGAAAGCAAGTGCCTTAGTAAAATAGAAACACACACATATTCTTTTACTGATAGTCTATTAATGAACATTAGGAAAATTGAGTGACTACGAGAGAATGCAAGGAAAAACTTTGTATTTTCATAATAGAAACAATTAAGAGATGCATTAGTGTTTAAAAATTTGCTTCCAGCCTCTATCACTGGGACCTCCCAAACATATACATGAAAGAATTGCCTGCTTCTGTTTGAGGTTTTTAAAATATTAAAACTAATATTGATGTGAACATTGATATCACCTTCATCAACTTGGATCGATTAGTCATCACATCTTATTGGTTAACTTTTTCAAAATAATGTTTTAATTTATCCTTTTTTTCTGATCTTATTGATTTTATTTAATTGTAGTTCCTCATATCTGAACTCTCAACGATGCTTCTTTCAAACAATATTTCATTTGTTTCTTTCTCTATCTTGTATTGGATATGTTGTCACCATAGAATATTCCAAAGGTATATGGAATGTATAAATTTCTGGTAAAATATGTAGTGTTTTTCCCTATGTGTGATTTAATATTTCAACATGTCGGTGTCTTCCCTCTACCATCTCTCATAATTTCCAGTGAATGTTTCTAATTTCTGGTTTGATTTTCATTTCTCTTTTAGAAAATCAACTATTCTTGTCTTGAAGGAAGTATATATTTTACCAACCTAACTATTTGTTCTTTTATAATTATCTTTCCTATAGAAAGAATCTGTATTTTTGATCTTATTCTCAATGTCTAGGATTTAGCTCCTAATGTGATATATTAATAGGTCAGGTTTATTGCCTTGTCTTTATATCTACAGCTTATTAACAAGGAATGGACTTCCTGAAGATCTAAAGCAATCCTCCACCAGTTTTATGGTTGTAAATTAAACAAAGCTTTCTGAAATAATTCTAGAAACAAACCTGAAATTATGAGGTCTGAACACTGAAACTGCATCTCCTGCCATTTACTGAGTCCGCATCAGAAACCAGAGCCAAGAGGTAGTAAGATTTTTAAGTACTTAAAATGCAGCAATATTCTTGTTCTTTGTTTTGGGAAAACCAGGATTGAAATGCAACAGACAGCAAAATAAGCATAGTAAAACTACAGAATCAGTTTGAAGATGCATCTAGATATTTGATATAATTGCTAACACCCCAATCACCTGAGCTGACTTATGTCGCATTAAGAGCAAATTTTCCACTTTCCATTTCTTTGGCTCATTCTGAATTTAAGACCCAGGTGAGAGGCTGATAGCCCATCTCAGGATGTACTGTGCATGCAGGTTACCAAAACTTGACTCGAGCAAATATTTGCTTTTAGATTATTGATGCCAGAGGTTAATTCTGTCTCTTACTAACCATCACAGAGTGGCAGATTCCCAAATATTTAAATAAATCACCCAGAGGCAAGTCAGATAAACGGTCCAATCAGTAAGAATTTCAATTAATTTTCCTTTCTATGAAAGTCAGTATTGGGGATTTCTACTGTAAAAACAAAACAAAAAATCAAAATACTCTTTTAGACTCATAAATGATAAATCAGTTATATATTAATAAGTGCTAACTGTTTAAAAGACTGGTTTATATTTATGTTGAATATATGAGTGCTTGCCTGCAAGTATGCACCATGTGAATTCCTGCTTTCCATGGAAGTCATAGCAATTGAAAAGTTTTTCATCTTATTTTAACAATCGTATCTTATCTTAACAAGTGAAGAATAAAGAATTAAAGATTTAATGTCATTTGTAACTGTTCATAGGCTAACTTTTCATAAGCTATATTATTAGGTAACATAAGTACAGATAATTATACGATAAGTCTTGTTTTTAATAAAATTGCTGTATCATTTTCTTGTAATCTTGTTTTTTTTTCTTCCGAATCTACATAAATTCTTACTGGTTTCACACAAAACATTCAGTCACTTCCTCAGTTTCACTGAGCAGTTTGTCTCCTGTTCTAATTCATTGTCCTCATCCATGTCTTTGCATCTTGTCCAATGAAAAGAGTGAGTCCTTAGTGTCATGCTTGTCTCCTTTCTGGACATTCGCAGCTTTTCCTCCATTTCACACTTCTCATCTGCTGATTTTTCCAGATATGTCATAGGTTGTTTTCTTTATTACTAATTATAACAAATTTAAAATCTTAAATACTTTCCTAACATGCTTATACTTCTTACTTACTTAAGTTTCCATGCTTTAAAAAAAATAACTGAATTATATATCTGGAGATATAGAAGTTCAAAACACTTGTTTGCCAGAGGACCAGAGCTCAAGACAGAGCACGTGAGTTGGATAGCCTACAAACACTTGTAATTCCCACACAAAAACCTGCAATTTTGTGGCAACATTCATATACACAATATAAATAAAAATAAATTAAATTAAATTTTATTTTTGTGATTGAATTTTAACAGTTCACTTAATATAGATAGTATTATTTTATGATTTGCAATATTTTCTATATTTTATTGATTGACTTTTTACTTGAAAATGTCATTTGAAATGCAAGTGATTTAAGTTTGATGAAGTCCAATTTACACATTTTTTTTACATCACTTGTAACTGATGATGCTATCTCGGGTTTTAGGATTTCAGACATTTAGGTTTCTGGGATACTTTGAAACTACTTCATATTTTACGAAGAGGATATTTGGTGACACTCTTTTGCTTGAAGAGATATACTTTTCCTTCCACCATTTTCTGAAGAATTCAAGTATATCTGATTGAGCTGTCATGAAATTCTTTTAAAACGTCATTTTCTTTAAAATTTAATTTATTCATCTATGTAATATTATTCAGCTATGTAACATTGCTTTAAATACAATTTCCCATTATAAATATTGAAATTAGAAATTTTAAATCCTCTTTTTTATTTTTGTTTAATTTTGTTGTGACCTTTCTGGATCCTTTATATTTCCAAATGTGTTGTAAGTTAAGATGTTCGGTTTATACAATAAAGACTATAGTAAACATTTAACATCTGAGATCACTGGACTCGAGGTTGATATTTAATTATATTGGACAAGTATTTTCTGCTATTTTATTATTAGTACAAATCTGAAAATCAAATTGTACTTGAGAGGACTATCTTCCTTGGTCACTTGCAGAAGACTGTTTATTAAAATTCAGTGACAGAAGGCCAGTCATAAGTGTGTGCTAGAATTAATCAGGTATCTGTCTTAAGTGAGACATTTGCCTATGACATCTGAACTTGTGCAGATAGAAGTTTCTTTCCTCCCCAATCTCACAGCCATTCAGTCTCAAATAAACACACAAAGGCTTATATTAATTGTAAGCTGGTTGGCTTATTTTTCTGGCTTTTTACTAACTACCTCTTACAAACTGCATATTATTGCTTAATATTGAGTCATTGGAATAAGAGACCTCCTAAACATCAGAGCCCACTGGGAAGGTTAATGTTTACTCTACAGAAACTGATGGTAAAGACCTATTGTTAGTGATACAACTTAATTATGCCATTGGACATGGAGAAATAGAGCTGGTGTCCAACTGAAGAGTCACACCTTTGACTAGTCTTTGTAGTAGTAAAAAGTAATCTGAATGCTACAGAAAAAAAAAGTAATCATCAATACTATCTCAAAACTGTGACCTATGCCAGAAACCTAGCCGCAAGATACATTAGTTCAATAGTGATTATAAGATATATTAGTTCAGTAGTTACACCTATATTATGGAAGTAACCAACCACTTTTTTATTGCTGTTGTTTTTCATTTTCATTCACTCTATGAACAAACACATACTTAGTAGTACTATAGTGGCTAAGATCCTAAGACTGCATAGATAGGTCATGGATCCTAAGTGAAAACTTATTACTATTGTTCTGCTAAAGGAACATAAATGACTCCTAATAAATATTGCTAAACACATAGATGGGTGCATCAATAAATCCTCATCAGAGAAGCTTTTTAAATAATAATTAACACAGACACAACTGGAAATCATGCAAAGAGTGAGAGAGTTTGGAGCACTCAGTCCTAAATTTAGTATCTTATAAAACCTTGTACTTCCTACAAGGCTCATTGATCAATAAAGATGAGGAGGTAGAAAAATGATAAGAACCAGACATATTGGTTGTCTCCATGGAAATAGCATCTTACAGGCAGAGCGAGGCTCATGCACATATGAATTTAAAGATTGTTACAATATCCTCAAAACTTGCACATATTCAAACCAGACAAAATCCCAGCACAAAGAAAGGGAAGTGTACACAAATTCCACCTTGGAGCAATAGGTTATTAGCAAGTATACTCTGGAAAATGAAAGTCAGTTTTCTTCAGTGGAGTGTCAACGAGTATATCAACCACAATCTAGGGCAAGTCCCATTCGGGGGAGTAGTTGCCCCAAACCAGATGGATTCTGTGTTTTGTTTGTATGGGCTTTTTTCCCCATTTTTTGTTCTATTTTTATATTTTCCCACCAGGTTTTTTGTTTCTTTGTTTTGTCGTGTCATGCAGAGTGGGGAAGGAGAAGAAGGAAGAGAGATTGAAGGAGGTAGAGAGAATGTGGAAGGGAGCTAGAAAGTGAAGTTGGGTAGATAGGGAGGTGGAAAGAGTCTGGAAGGAATGTGGGAGGGAAAAATAGGACCAAGATATACGTAAACAATTTCAGTTCTCAATGCCCTTTATCTTCAAAGCAATGGAATTTTAATTTGTTTTTGCCCCCTGTAAGTACTCTGAAAAATAAAGACGCGGCCAGATGCTTGAACGTACTAATGGGGTTCAAACGGAGGTTCCTTGCTAATGAGAATGCTAACTTGCCTAACAAAATTTAGAGCAATCCATGATTTTATTTTTCCCTGTTGCCATTTGTCCAAGTGAATAGGAAGCCTGCATTTACTCTTTTAGTTTGCTGCTTGTTGGATTTCCAACAGCTTTATTGAGGTAGAAAGTAGTTCACTCCAATACTTTCAAAGATCTCACATTTAAACAGAAAACTGTCAGTTTTTCCTGAGCTTCCACCAGCAATCTTCAAGCTGTCTTTGAATAACCTTTTGAAGTTCTAAAATACTCATTTTGCAAAATGATTTTGAAAAGAAAAGGATGCTATACAGAGAAAAAATACATACAAATAAATATATTCTATCTTTCATTTACATACATATTTGAACCCTGAATAATTAACGTGAAAATTAACCTTTTAATATATTTATGTACCTCAGGACACCAAAACATACCACCACAGAAGTACAAATGCATCTATGTTTATTGTATTGACACTTGATTCACAATGGTCCTTTTTCAGAACCTGCCTAATTGCCTACCAATAGATGACTAGAGAAACAATATCGTACCTGTGCACAGTGGAAGTTTTCAGCTGGAGCCAAAAATAAAATTAGATATTTATAGAAAAATAGATGCAACTGAAGCTACTTTTGTTCAGGAAAAGAAGCCAGTCTAAGAGATACAAATATGTGTTTTATATTGTATGTGGAATATAGATTTAAATATCTACCAATGTGTGTTTGTGTATATGTGCATGCATATGCATGTATGTGTGTGAGAGAGATAAACGTAGGACCATGAAAAAGGAGAGAAAAAACTTAATTGAGGTAGATGGGGGAAGAAAGGCTAATGTGAAATACACTTCATGGTGGTTTGGATGGTAATGGCCTCCATAGGCTCATAGGGAGTGGCTCTATTAGGAGGTGTGTCTTTTTGGAGTAGATGTGGTCTTATTGGAGGAAGTGTGTTACTTGGGTGGGTTTTAAGGTTTCAGAAGTTCAAGCCAGACTCCCCATTCTCTCTCTCTCTCTCTCCCTCCCTCCCTCCCTCTCTCCCTCCCTCCCTCCCTCCGTCCTGCTGATCTCAGCTACTTCTCCATCACTATGTCTGCCTATATGCTTCCATGCTTCCTGCCATTATGGTTATGGAATAAAACTCTGAATGAAAGTCAATCCCAATTAAAAGGATTTCTTTTTTTTTTGCACATCCAACAATGACCTTTTATTTCTGTACCACATTCTTTTTTATGTTTAAAATGAAGACATCTGTGATATTTTAGGTTTTTAGCTGCAAACTAATAGTCTACAGGAAGCTTTTATGATAGCCAAAGGGATAGAAGACATAGAGAATCTTAAATTAGAACTTTTAAAAGACATGTATTGTGTGTGTGTGTGTTTACGTGCATATCGCATGCATGCTACTGCATGTGGTGATCAGAGGATAGTTTGTGAGAGTCCTTTCTCTCTCTCTCTCTCTTCTCTCTCTCTCTCTCTCTCTCTCTCTCTCTCTCTCTCTCTCTCTCTCTCTCTCTCTCTCTCTCTGAGACAGAGACCCACATTGGAGCACTGGACTAAGCTCCCAAAGCCCAGATGAAGAGAAGAAGGAGGGAGAACATGAGCAAGGAAGTCAGGACCACGAGGAGTGCTTCCACCCTAAGAGACGGTGGGACTGATCTAATGGGAGCTCACCAAGGCCATCTGTACTGGGACTGAACGAGCATGTGATCAAACTGGACTCTCTTAATGTTGCTGACATTGAGGCTGGACTGAGAAACCAATGATAATGACACTGAAATTTTATTCTACTGCATGTACTGGAAGGTGTACACAGCTTCCTAGACCTGGATGGAGGGGGTGGCTTGGATTTCCCACAAGGCAGAGTACCCTGACTTCTCTTAGGACTGGAGAGTAAGGGGGAGGGGGCAAGTGGGAGTGGGGGAAGAGAGAGTTGTGGAAGTGGGAAGGACAAGGGAGAATAGGAGAAGGTAGAAATGTTAAATAAATAAATTAAAAAAAATACAGCTATTTGTAAAGTGGCAAATAGGTACTTCCCATCGATTAAGAACTGCCCGTTTTTACTTCAAGAACTTAGAAAAATTCAGGAACTCTAAATTTCGTGAATGAGAAGACAGGATTCCAAAGGCTGGCACATGTGAAATTAAGTCATACATATATTAATTATGATAAAATGTCTATAATAAAACACAAATGAACATATTTTAGTAGCACAAAAAATATAATATGCACCTTGCCCTTTTGGTTGTGCACTTTACTTTTGTGAATCCTTCTTCACCTTCAGAGAATAAACTGTCTGATGCTCTGAATAAAGCTGGCTGTTGCATGAAACCAGTCTGCCTCATTCTTTGGCTCAATTCTCCCAGGTCTCACTGCATCTAGAGCAGTAAAAACTTCTGGTCTTATCATCTGTTATTTCATAGATGACTTTTCAGATTGGCATGATTCTGTGATAGTTTGAATGAGAATGTTCCCACAAGCTCATACATATATTTATACACTTGGTGTTATAATTTTTTAAAAATGCTGCAAGATCCCCAGTGGCAGTAGGTAGCAGAAATGCTGTAGGTCCCCAAATGGTAGTAGTGGGTCATGTGGCTGCAGGCAGCAGGCCCTGGGAGCAGCCAGTACCAGGCAGAGATGGCTGCCTGTCTCTGAGCAGTGGTTGGTCCCAGGCAGGGAGACACATGTGGGCGGGCAGAAGACAGGGATATGGATAGACACAACACGTAGAAATGAGGTTAAATATTTATTCAGGGAGCTACGGGGGAAGGCAAAAAGGGAGAAGGGAGGTGAGAGAGAGAGAGAGAGAGAGAGAGAGAGAGAGAGAGAGAGAGAGAGAGAGAGAGAAGGGAGGGAGGGAAGCAGAGAAGTGGGGAGAGAGGCAGAAGCAAAGCTGCCTCTCAGAGAGAAAGACGGAAAAGAGAGAGAGCTCAGGCAGGAAGCTGAAGATCAGCCTGCCTCAGCAGATGGGGGATGGCTTGTCTCTTAAAGAGACTTTAATAAATAAATAAATAAATAAATAAATAAATAAATAAATAAATAAATAAAATAAAAAAGAAGCGAAAAAAAGTATTAGCAATAGAGAAGACAAGAAGATAAATGATTGACAAAGAAAATTTACAAATATATCAGTGAAAACAAACAAAAAAAAGAGACACAACAATCATTACACTTGGTATACTTGATTCCCAGTTAGTGGGATTGTTCAGAAAGGACTAGGAAGTGGGACCTTATTTGAAGGTGTGTCACTGGGGAGGTGGGGGTCTTTGAGGCTTGTCACTCCCAGTGGTGTTGTCTCTTTATCCATCTGTCTCATTCTTGTATATCAAAATATGAGCTCTCAGCTATTCCAGCTACCATGCATTTGCTATAAAATTGTGGGCTCAAACCCAATGAAATTTTAAGTTCCAAGTTAAACATTTTCTTTTATAAGTTGTCTCGGTCATAGTCATAACAATAGAAAAGTAAGCAAGACAGATCTATACATTAGGTAGAGATTCCCTTAACTTTCCTGAACTGTTGCTGTGTAGGGCTTTATGATTGTTCAATAAGTTTAAAATGTTAAAGAATTTTATCTGATCTTATGTGTGTTGATAGGACAAGATATCACTTTTATTCCCACATATGGTTTTCTTCTTCTCTTGGTTAGATTGTTTACAATGGCAGGAACTTCTTTAGGAAAACAAGTAAGCTACACCATAGAAATCAGGGAAGGCAAAATTAGCAAAGAAGAGACTGTGACTCTTCACCTTCTGAGGAGTCCAACAGTTAGAAAGTTAATCTCTGGTTTCAGAGACACACATTGGAAGGAAATGGCTTTGAAGGCGTTTATAACAAAATCATTGCCATCTAGAAGACTGTGGGAGAAGTCAGAAGATGGATAAAGAGAACAAATACGTGGATAAGAGGAAAGACATAAGAAGACATAGGTGAGATGTAAATACTTGGGGAAATAAAAGAGGAAGTGTTAGAAAATAAGGGAAAGTCTAAATAGTAACCCTGAAAGACTATTAAATATCTCATAAGTACTTATGATTATAATTTGATGGTTATAATTATAATTTGATAGTTTAATAAATATTCAAAATAATTGCTTTACTAAAGTGATAAACTCCACAATATTTTTTTTTGCAGTAGTTATCAGGGAAGCAAAAATTGGAGAGCAGATCACATATTGTAGGTTACGGTGCCTTAAACAAAAACTGAACTGTGTTTCAAAAGAAGAGAGGTGTTGCATAAGTAAGCTGATTGGAGGACAAAGACACTTATATTGGAATCTGGATATAGAGTCTGCATCAAGTAATAAATGAGGTGGTCCAATCTATGATGGATTCCGCCTACTACTTAACTATTTTTGAGTTGACTCAAGTGAGAAGTAGAGACTATAAATACTTGCTTCAGGGAGGAAATTTTAAAACAACCCCATGGAAACGAGACAATGATGAAATAGGGCAAATGGGGTTTACAGCTCAGGGGAAGCTTGCTCCAAGTGATACCTACAGTCAGCAGAATGAGTATCTGGATTTATCGACAGCAGAAGTTATTTTGAAAGAAATTGTTTAGTAACAAAGAGTTTGCTAAGTATGTGACTGTCAATCAACAAAAGAACGGAAATAATTCTAGATTTCTAGTGAACCATCTTTTCTTTTTACATATATAGGAAGGATAACGAAATACTATGCAAAAAAGGGATGAACAAATAAGAAAAGGTTTCCTCAGGCCAACAGTGAGTAAAGGTAACAAAGCATACACTCTTTGGTTCCATTTAATTCAACTAAAATAACAGTGGAACTTTTAGGAGCTGGAGAGATGGCTCAGTGGTTAAGAGCATTGCCTGCTCTTCCAAAGGTCCTGAGTTCAATTTCCGGCAACCACATGGTGGCTCACAACCATCTGTAATGAGGTCTGGTACCCTCTTCTGGCCTGCAGACATACACACAGACAGAATATTGTATACATAATAAATAAATATTTTTTAAAAAAGTGGAACTTTGGCATTAGAAGGCAAGAGAACTTTAAGCCTTGAAAACAGAGACAGGCTGTGGTACAAGGAATCCCTGGGATGCTAGGTAATAAGATGCTTTGTTTTGGATGTTGGTTCCCTTGGTCAACTTGTGGGACACCATCAGGTTGAACACTTGTTATTCATGCAAGGTTTCATATATGAGTTCCTCTTTAATAAAATAATTCTAAAATGAGTTTAAAAATAATCATTTCAAGAAGAAAAATGATGGCATGAACAAACTTCTTTGTCTGGAAACAAATTCTGGAGGACAGCAAGCCCAGTATTGGACGGACATATTAAGGAAGAATGCAAATTGAACAACTTAATAAAGTTCGAGGTTTGATCTCTGCTCAGGAAAAACGGTGACTAAAGGTCTTTAGGTTTGCCTGTTATTCATACACATTTTATGGCTCATGGCACAAAGAGAGGAACAGGAACCTTGACAAATAACTCTCCTGACCTCTGGACTATGCTTCCTTGCCTCATATGCTCCTATGTCATAAGCAAAAGGAAACTTCATAGAAGAGGAACCTGAGATATAAGATCTAGTAGAAAATCTGGTAACTAATGAGAGGCTGCATGTCCACGTAGCTTAGTACATCTTCTAGTTACAAATACAAACATAGGAACTCCTAGATCTTTACTTGACATTTTCATAGTATCCAGATCACACTGAGCCAGTTGAACTTGTGAAGGATGCCTAATGCAAGTCAACAAATTACCAGAATTAGTGTGAAGGTAAAGTAATCACACAGCTCTGGTTTTTAAGTGGTATATGATTTTGACCCTGTATTTTTCATTTATGATCTTTTGGTTTTACTGTAGAGATATTTTTCCTTAGTTACCCTGTTTCAAAGATGCTTTCCTAAATTAAGATGCCACAGTGGAACTTCAAGCAGCTGAAAATGTGCATTTAATTATTCTTCCAGGAGAGAAAAATATGTCGCACCCATCCCGTCGGGACTATTACCTTGTGTAGCTGATGGTTGACTGCACTTAATGGTGTGATTTATATTGGTAGAACAACTTAGTTGTTGTTAATGCTGATTTTTTTTATGCAGAGCTAATCATTTCATACAGTGAGATCCATAACCTCGTGTGATCAACCATTTTCTTAATAACCTATACCCTTTGACTTAAATGTTGAGAATTCAGTGTGATTTTTCACACATTAAGTAAAACGTTTACTCAGAATGTTAAAGAGATAAACTAAGATGGTTTCCTACTTTTAATTTTAATGTTTGAAGCAAGTGAATATGAATGCATACTAAGTTCACAAGTTCTGTTTTAACCTTTCTGTTTATAGATCCCACTCCTTTGCTTTTACGTGTATGGATTCTTATAAGTTTCTTATTCCAAGGCTTTATATTACTAAGATCAAAAATATCAACAATAGTTATAAACTATTGTTGGCTGTTATCTGATACTAATGATGTTAATGAACCCATTGCATAAGCTTATTAGGTGTGTTATCAATCGTTTGAATTACAAGTTTATTGCATTTTTTTACATCAAACTTGTTTACTTCACCATTCCTAAAAGTATACCTAGAATTATAGCTTAATATTTTCCTTCAAGATATACAAAATAATGAATATGTGAAATCTTCAAAGTTGTGAAACATATTTATATTCTCACTGTTATGTAATAAGTAATTTTTCACAAAATACAAATTTATTTAAATGGTTAAATGTCTAATTATATTAAATTTATCCAAAATCTCTGAAAATTTTTAGTATAAATGTCTCAAAAAATCAAAAATACATTACAATTTCATTTTTTAAAAATCAATATCACGTTTTAGTATCAAATTGAAGTGTTAATAACTCATTTAGTTTTTATCTTCTAGAATATTCAAGAGACATGTATCTTAGGTCATTATCCAACTACAAGGTCTAACTTACTGTATGTTATTCAGGGATGTGGGACTGGGTGTAATAAGCCAGAACTGTTGTGTTCATGTTTATACTGCATAAATTTTCTACATAGATGTTTTCTTTTAACAAAACAATCTCTAACTTGTTAAAACCTGTTTAAATACCTACTATTATTTCAAAGTTCTCTACGTAGACATAGTGCTACTGTCCCCTTATCTTAGGGGGAGAATAAATAGTTCAAGATTGCAAGGTAAATATGAGCACATTGAACAATTTCTCTGTATTTCTTTGTAAAACTCTTGATGATATTTTATTTTATTAAACTATAGTTTTGTGGTTTATTAGATAAATCCATACATTTCTGAAAAACTTCTTAGAGTTGATTGTATGGATAAGCTTTATTTTACTTTTATTAGTTTATATAATTTTTCATATTTATGGTAGAGGTTATATCATTTTATAATATATATATGTTTGTATATACACATATACATGTGTATGAGTTTTTAACAGGTATTCACTTGTGGGTCAAAGTTAATCTTGAGCTCATTAATTTTTCTAGATTTTTATTTAAAGGATTAAGATTACTACTGTGTTAAAAACATACTGGCTGCTGATTATTTTCCTTAATAAAATGATCATATAGTGTATATTATAATGTAGGTACTAATAAAAATGAGCATTTATTGTATTTTATAATGTAGGTACTGTCAAACTAAAATTAATGTCAAATAATTAAAATAGTAGCCATGAATACCCTTTAAAATAATTTTATATTTTTTCTTTTTCTGAATATGAAAAAGGGAAGTAACATAATTTTGTATAGACTAGTGTATTAGTAGGATTCTCTAGAGGGACAGAACTAGTAGAATGAATATATCCACAGAGAGAGTTTATTAAAATGACTTAGAGACTGTGGTCCAGCTAATCAAACAATGGTTGTCTACCAATGGAAAGTCCAAGAATCCAGTAGTTGTTCAGTTCATGAGGTGGGGTTTATCAACTGTTTTTCAGTATAAGCCAAAATCCCAAAGTATGCTCTAATGCCAGTTTTTGAATGGGCGTGCCAGATAGAGCAAGATCAAATAGGTAAAGAGCGCAAGCTTCGTCTTCCATGCCCTTCATATTGACTGTAAGCAGAAGGTGTGACCCAGATTAAAGGTAGATTTTTCCACCTCAAAAGATCCAGATTAAAAGTAGATCTTTTCATATCAAATGACTTAATTAAGAAAAAAGTTCCTCAAAGGTGATTCCAATCACTTGGGTTCAGATAATTCCAAATGTACTTCAAGTGGACAACCAAGAATAGCCATCACAAATAGGAAACACAGTTTCGACAAAGATCAGGAGTATAAAAACTCACAAAATATTTATGATTTCATAACTATATTTAGGTTATCTTTATAGTATTTTTAAGCTTTAAAGCTTTATTATCTTCTTTATGTGTAAGGGGGTTTTGATTACAGGGATGTGTGTACTATGTTTATAATGGCTGTAGAGATTCAAAGAGGGTATCAGATTTCCTGGGAATTGAGCTACAGATGATGTGCGCTATCAGTATATGTTAGGAATCAAATCCCATGTCATCTGGAAGACCAACCTGTATTCTCAACTGCTGAGCCACCTCTCCCGCCCCTTAGCCATATTATTAATGATAATTTCCTCTTAATTTTAAAAATAAACATTTTGGGTTTCACTTCTCTTGCTTCCTTTAAAATACATTTGATAACACCATATTCAGGATGACAAAGTCTTTAAAAGAATCCTGACAATTAGCTAATATTTTTTCTATTTCCCTTGATTTCTACATCTTCTTTACATAATCTCTTCTCTCTTCCATGTGAGCATACCTGGATTGAGAGCAATACCAGTGGAAATTAATTTTCTTCCCTTTTGAAGCTTAGTGCTATAGCCAAATCCCTTGACATGGGTACTACGATGCTGTGAAAATGTCAGCCACACCATGTTTTATATAATAGGTTCAGTCTGACCTACTTAACTGCACTGAGATGATTTGTCTTTTCATCATACTAACTTTTTAGTTGTGAAATTGTAGGCCAGAGGTTAAGGGAATAGAGAAGTTTAAAGAATTATTAAATACATATTTTGTTCTTCTTTACCTTTGAAAGGGTCATCTTTGAAGACTCTCAGTAGCAAATGTAAGTATTAAACTGTTTTCAAAGCAAGTATAAATTTTAAGCTTTGCTGATTTATCATCCAACTAGAACCCATAGTAGAATAACTATGAAAAGAAAGATTTAACTACAGTATTGGTGGGTTATTATGTAAGTGCATATGGCATCTCTCTTTAACCGTTCTTAAACTTGATTGTAGTGACAGCCTTCAGTCATTATCCAAGTATTATATTTTCTAATTTAAAATAATTTTCAAATTTGACATTATAAAACACAATTGATGAAATATTATTATCCCCTCTGCAATCGTTTACAATTCTATCAGTCATCAGACTATTATTATTTTCTTTCTTTACATATTGCCTATAACATGTCATGACAAAGGAAGTGATACATCAGATGACAGCCAGTAAAACGTGCTACGCTGAGGCAAGGAAGCCTAGAACTAATTCTTATTTAAAACATTCTGTCTCTCTAGCATAATTGTAAAACTCGGGGTGACCTGTTAAAGCCCATTCCTTGTTGGTGGTGTTGGATCTCTTTATCTGAAGCCACAGTTCCTAAGAATGAACTACCCCTTTCACGATAAAGACTTTTCTCAAGAGAATGTGGTCTTAAGATATCTCAACTGATACACCATGCAGCTATGTTAAAATTAATAATAACAATAGCAATAATGATAACAATAAATGATACAATGGGATGTTGTCTAAGGAAGCAACAGAAACTTTAAAACCAGACCAGGAAGGCATAAGTCTATGAATGGAGTAGGCTAGCAACTAATTCTAATGCAAATGCTTTAAAATTCTAAAGGATAACTTCCCCTTTCAGTAGTATAATAAATGTGAGAAAAGAAAGAAATTCCTCTTTTAAGACTTCTGGAAGTGAAGGAAAATTAACAAAGCCAACATCCTTCTTATACCTACCTGACTCATAAACCATTTAGAATACACACACCGAACTAATAAAAAATGAGACTAAAAAGCAGAGTATTTGGTGCAGAAACCGATGTTCCAAAGTTCCAGCTAGGCCTTCTGGAGAGGAGAGATCAAGCCTTGGATACTTGTAGGGAGGGAGCTGGAAGTGACTCTGTAACCTAAGTTCAGAATCCTCAAAATAAAACCCAATATGCCTGTCATCTGCTTTTTTTTCCTGAAACATGGAGCTGTATCTAGGCCTCTAGTCTCTGCACTTCTGTTTTCAATAGGTCTGTCTATCTTTTTCTGCAAGCTAATTCATATGTTTTTTTGTTAGTTGACAACAAAGTAAAAGTTATTTACCATAGAACTGAAGACAAGAATGGGGAATGATAAAGCCACTAGACACAATCTATTCTGTAAGTCTACAGGAAGATCACATATTTGGCCATAACCATCCTAACGATCTAGTTGGAGAGTTTCTTTATTAAATTTGGAAGAGCAGAAGAATAAAAGTAAGTGAAGGTACAAGGGGCAGCATCCAAAGAAACAGCCACATTAGAGTTCTGCTGCTGGACTGAGACATAGATCCATGTCTGTACATGAGAACAAATTTCTGAAACTGCAGAGGACACGAGCCAAACCCACCCTTGCCCCAACTGCCACTGCTCCAAGCTACCATCACAGAAAAATATTGGAACCGGGCAAAAATAAACCTACTGACCCCAGACAGGGCTTGCAGTTGGAACCTCTAGACCTACCTTATCAAGAAAAAAAAAAGCACAATGACATCACAGAGTGTACTTTGAACTCTATCCCTTCTATGCTCAGAATGGATCTCTGACTACCTGCAAGCCTGTTTGGTTTAATCAGATGGTGTTGTGTGACTAGTTTCCCTGACTTGAAGCATTTCTGCCTGAGAGGAACAGGGTGACTCATATAACTCTGGAAACTCATGCAACCATGGCACAGTGCCAAAAGTAGCCCACCATCTCATTTGCACAAGGAGCTCAGTCCTGCTGTAGCACCTCCATAAAGAAAACCAATTCTCCCTCCCATGGAAGTCATACACTGTGATAGCTCATCAGCCAGGGGTGACGCCCTTTGAGCCTTCCTATCGTCTGTGCTGGAATATCGACAGTTATCCACTTTGTTGGTTTGGTTCAGGCAACCATATTGGTGTGGATTGGTGAGTGTAACATCATCACCATATCTTGAAAAAATATGACATAATACTTTTTTAAAAAGTGCACAGAAGTATGAAATACCCATCTCTAGATGGAACATAGAAGGCATAGAAGACTTCTAATGCTTTCACCTCCTCAGCCTAATATATCAATTTTTAATACTAAGTTAGCACACACTGTCTACAAATTTGACATGATCAAATGTTTAGTTTATTATTTTATTTCTCATCTAACAATCTTATAATATTTTATTTCTTGTGATACCCAGCAGACATTAATTTTTACACATAAAACAGTTCTGACCATATAGGCCATTTCTGCCTGGAGAAATTACTCTTTAAAATTTCAATTGTAGATGTAATTTATTAGAACGATGTAAGCATTGAGCACAATGTGAGTAGATCCATTTGCTTACAGGCAGCATTCCACACTTAAGGAACTCAATAAGAAGTCAAAGACATGCAAGGCAGTCCTTTTAATATACAGTCACCACATGGCTCTGACACTGCAGAAAAAACACCCAGCAAGCCCAAGATTAGAACTGTTCAAATCATAAATGGCTGGCTAATTTCCATTTTATTAAATACTCTTTTCAAGTCTTTGGTTTCTAAAACTATTATGACTTTTTGTTGAAATACAAGTAACTTATTTTTACAGTGAGATTTCCAGACATGTATACTGTTATACTTTATTCTCACGTCACCTCAGATTCTCTCTCCGGCCCCCTAGTCCCCACTTTGGCTTATCTTCTTCTTTTCACTAGTCTTCTACTTTCATCTATGAAATAGCATGGGATACATGTCACTTGTTTCTTAATTTTGATGCTTTTGTATCTATTTATAAATAGCTTGTAAGTCCATAAATAATGAATCAAAATTTTTACTGAATCAAAGCTTTATAATAATATGAACTACATTTAAATGGTACTATTGTCAATAAACTCAGTACTATGTCCTGCATTCCCCCCAATGAGACTCAAGGACAACTTTTACATTATCCAGAGATATAATTTTTCCTTCTCACATTTAGTATTTAAAGCATATGGGTCTTGTGTTAATAAACAACAGAATTTCTGCAAGAACTCAGAAGAATTTTTGCACTGATTGACTAAATTCTAAACTCTGCCAAGAGCTGGCAAAAAAAAACTTGTAAAATTTCAAGGAGAAAGAGCTTAACAAATGAATAATCTTTTTTCCTTCCTTTTTTGGTCATGCTAGAGATTGAAACTAACATTATGTGTGCTAAGCCAGAATCTTACCAGCGTTGTTTTAGGGTTCAATACAAGCATTAATATTTCATATAAAGTTAAGTAATCATATTTTTCATAAATATTTTTAATAAAGCATCAATTAAATATTTTATCTGGTTTTATAACAATAGCAGCCATATATTAAGATTTATATTCAATATGCCTGAGAGAGAGAGGGAAAAAAACTCAGTCCATTAGATTAATGAATTAAACCTTGGTTAAAAAAATGCAAATATCTAGTTAAGAAACATTGTTGCACAGTTTGAAAATTTGAGCTGAAGAATGTGTTCAGTTTTGGCTATTGTAGCACAAATATTATATACATGGTAAATTTCTACCTTAAGTGTTTAAATACAGACTTTTGAAAAGGTTAAAATTAGACCAGAGTACAATAAGCTTAGCTTATTATAATATCTATTTTCCTCATAATTTCCTATAGTCCTTATAATATCTAATGTCCTGGTCACTTTACATTATTTTATTCTGCTTCTTATCTCCAACCATTATATTTTCTATTAAATTCAATATCCCCTCCATTCTGTTTAAAATGTGCAGAATATACATTCTTAATAAATATAGCAAAATTAATCTCTCTGGCTTCCTGATATTCTCAATGGGAACTCTGATTTTACTTATTAAGGATATGGGAACATGATTTTGTTTCTTCACACAGGAACACATTAAAACCAATTTTAGGTCTATAAAAAGGGAATAATTATTTTTCATAGCTATGCATTGAATTAGAACATGAATATATAATCATGTAGACATTAATGAAGACCTCAAATCACCTATTCATATTTATTATTACGGGCATAAAACACCTACCTACACAGAACAAGAGTGGCCCTCCTCAACAGATCATATACGGCCTCATAAACATGTATCTTTGCACTTTATTATAAGGAATAGTTTGGTTAAAATGATGGATATATCTATAGTGTTTATCTAGCGACTATTTAGGAAGGCGAGAAGATTAAATAATTTTAGTGTATGTGTTAGTTATAAAAAGACATAAGACAATGAAACCTAATTCATCTAAAAAATAGAATAATGATCAAGGAAAGATTTGTGTCTAAATAAAAGACACATGAGAAGTTTAACATGACCCTTACTAGCTGAATACAGGACAATTTATACGTAATGTTTGTATTGTAGAAATGACTATAGACTATCAAAAATGGAAATATATTCTTCTAATGTGATATAAATACTAAAAAGAAACTCTCTAAATTCTTTCTTATATTTGAATGTCATCTGCTGAATTAGGAAGAATTAAATCACTATTTAGTGAACATGTTAGAATAACTATTGCATAAGACTTATTGATGGGCTTATAATTAGTGATCCTAGAGAAGCTAAATAAGGAGAACCCAAAGAAAAACATATAGGCATCCTCCTGAATATTAACCTTCAGCAAGCGATGAAAGGAGACAGAGACACAATGGCAATGGGTTTCTGATCCTACTGCACGCACTGGCTTTGTGGGAGCCTAGGCAGTTTGGATGCTCAACTTACTAGACCTGGATGGAGGTGGGGGTTCCTTGGACATCCCACAGGACAGGGAACCCTGATTGCTTTTCGGGCTGGGGGGAGACTTAATTGGGGGAGGGGGAGGGAAATGGGAGGCGGTGGCGGGGAAGAGACAGAAATCTTTAATAAATAAATAAATTTAAAAAAAAGACTTATTGATGGATAAATAAAACTAATGATCCAAGTTTGATAAGGAATAAGGAGTATGCTCAAACATACACACACACACACACACACACACACACACATATGCATATATATGAGAGGCTGAAAATGAGGAAATCTAGAACATTATTTTTATCAAATGATCAATATTAAGATAATTAGCATTGAAATATTGTCTTAGTTAAGGTTTCTATTGCTGTGAAGAAACACTATGATCATGACAACTCTTATAAAGGAAAACATTTAATTGGGGCTTTCATAAAGTTTAGAGGTTTAGTCCATTATTATCATGATGGGATGCATAGTGTCATTCCTGATGCTGGAAGAGGTAGCTGAGTTTTCTACATCTAGATTCATAGGCAACAGGGAGAGACTGCCACATGGGTCTGACTGGAATATCAGAGACCTCAAAGCCCACTTTGTAGTCACGCATTTACAACAAAGCCACACCTACTTCAACAAGGCTATACTTTCTAATAGTGCCACTCCCTGTGAACTTAGGGGTTATCTTTTTTTAAAACCACATTTAAATCTCTGGCCCCCACAGACTATAACCATAACATAATGCAAGACTGCGCTAAGTCTAACTTTAAAAGTCCCCATAGTCTACTATAGTCTCAACCCTCTCCGAATGTCCAAAGTATAAAGTCTCTCCTGAGATTCATGGGCATCCTTTAATTGGAATATCTTGTAAAATTGAAAGGAAAAGCATCATAGAATGACACATTTGAAATTTGCAGGCACATGAATGGGGCTAGAAAACATCATATTGAGTGAGGTAACCAATTATCATAAGTACTCACTCATAAGTGTTTTTTAAACATAAAGCTAAGAAAACCAGCCCACAAATCACAATCCCAGAGAACTTAGACAACAATGAGAACTCTATGGGAGACAAACATGGATCTAAATTTACATGGGAAGTAGAAAAAGACAAGATCTCCTGAGTAAATTGGGAGCATGGGGACTATTGGAGAGGGTTGAAGGGGAGGGGACAGAGAGGGGAGCAGAGAAAAATGTATAGCTCAATAAAATCAATTTAAAAAACACTCCTGATCGCCAACTCCTTTCAACACTGTTGACTGCAACACTTCTTTCTCTTGGGCTGGTTCAACTCTCTATCAGCAGTTTTCCTTGGCAAGTAACCCATGGCTCTAGCATCACTAACATCTTGGTGTTTCCAAGGCAATCCAGACTTTACCTGTACAGCCTCACACAATGGCCTTCCTGGGCCTCCATGCAGGGAAACTCTTGCCACACACCTAGCCTCTGCAGCTTTTATTCTGTCTATCCATGAATCTAAAGCCAGGACCACATGACAAGCTGCCAAGTTCTGCTTCTTGCTGGGCTGGAGCATGACCACCACATTCAATTATATCTTCACCAGCATTCTATTTTTGATAGTTTCCTTCAGTGCTCAAACTTTATTATCTTGGAACTCTCTCAGTAAACCAGGCTGGCCTTGAAGTTAGCCACAAATCAAGGGCTTGCCGCGCTAGAATCAAAGGTGTGTACCACTAGTGATGAGATTAGCTGAGAGAGACATTGCCCTGAGGTCACCACTCCCTTTATTCCTTTTAATGCCTGTCAGGCTTTCCTTTATTCTGTTTATCTCCTTGAACAAAAGATTTACCTCCATTGTTCTTCCTGGTGTCAATTTTCTTGTTGTGGAGTATTAGTTGAAGTGTTACTTTCATTTATGCTGTGGAATATTTGTTTGATGATGCAAAGATATGTTGCTTTCTTTTATATCATATTTCTTTAACTCTATGAAGTTGTGTTACTTTGTCAGTTTAAAACACCTAACTGGTCTAATAAAGAGACAAATGGCTAATAGCTAGGCAGGAGAGGCATAGGTGGGGCTTCCAGGCAGAAAAAATAAATAGAAGAATAAAAAGAAGAGAGGGGAGCAAGAAAAGGAAAAGAGGATTCCAGGGTCTAGCCACTGAGCCACCCAGCCACTCAGCCACCTAACCACTTAGCCACCCAGCCACAGAGTAAGAAGCAAAGAAAGGAATATTAGAATAAAGGTAAAAGCTCAGAGACAGAAATAGATGCGATAATTTAAATTAAGAAAAAAAAATGACTAAAAACCATCCAAGGTAAAATTGGGTATTCATAAGTAAGAATAAGTCTCCTTGTATTCATTTCGGAGCTGGGTGGCAGACTTTCAAATAATAAATAAATACACTTTTTCTCCTTTAACTGTACATTTTCTATTTTTCTTTGCTCAGCTTGCTCCTTTTCATTATATATAATTAATATAATATATATCTCATATAAATGTGGAATTTATTTGTTCTAGTGTCTTTCAGACTATAGTCCAGCTAGTATAACTATGATTCCAACTAGGAAAAGTCCAAGAATCCAGTAGTTAGTTGTTCAGATCACAAGGCTGAATGACTCAGCTGGTCTCTAGTACTTTCTAGAGTGATGAAGACACAGGCTCTATTGCCAATGAAGGGCTGCACTTGGCAGCAAGTGCTAGAGCCAGCAAATAAAGAACAAAGAACTCCCTTCTTCCATGCCTCTTATAGAGACTGCCACCAAGAGATGGACCCAGAGTAGAGGTGTTTTTTTTTTAATTAAAAAGAAAATCCCTCTCTATGTTCTGTGGATTTCTAGCATGCTTATCCTTTACTTTACATCTAATACCCACTTATAAGTGAATACTTACCATGTTTGTCTTTCTGGGTCTGGGTTACCTCACTCAGGATGTTTTTTTTCTAGTTCCATTCATTTGCTTGCAAATTTTTGATGTCAATGTTTTTAACAGCCATGTAATACTCCATTGTGTAAATGTGTCACATTTTCTTTATCCATTCTTCAGATGAGGGACACCAAGGTTGTTACCAGGTTTTGTTATTATGAATAAAGCTGCTATGAACATAGCTGAGCAAGTGTCCTTTGGGTATATACATATACCCAAGAGGGGTATAGCTGGGTCTTTAGGTAGATAACAAGGAGGACTCAAGGAGGGGTACACTGGATCTTCCTGGTAAGGAGAAATAGAAAAACAATATTCGTGGGTGGACTGGGGACAGGCGAGGACAGGAACATCTGATCAGATGGGGGAAAGGAGAGATTTATGGAAAGATATGACTGGAAAGGCGTAGCATTTCAGGGTCACCAGCTCAGACTCCTAGCTACAGCGCACCGCGCCCCCGTGTCTGCGCTCTGTGCGCTGGCTCCCAGTTGGCGAGCTTCGGGCAAGAGGGCTGGAGGTTAAAATACACAGACACACACAGACAGAGAGACAGCGACACGAGTCATCCTTGAATTCCCCAAGAATGCCCCCTTAATTGTGTTCAGGGGCAGATTATATAGAGATAGCCACGCCCCAGCCAAACCCACCAGAAACCACTCTCCCGTCATCCTGAAGGTCTCTTGCTCAGAGCAGCTGTAGGCACTCAGATCAGGGGATTACAAGAAATTCAGGATCTGGGGTCTCACTGCTCCCAACACCTAGCAATACAGGATACAAGTCTGAACACTCATCTCCTAAGACTTCAGTGCAAGGATTGGGAAACCAAGCCAGCCACATAATCTTCAACCTACAGTCTGTTCTGCCTAAGGGATACGCTGAGATTGGTGCCTAGCCCACTTGTTATCAGAGCAACTTCATCCAAAAAACTAATGAAGACAGATGCAGAGACCCACAACCAAACGTCAGACCAACTTTGGGGAATCCTACTGAAGAGAGGGACGGAGGATTGTAGGAAGCAAGGAATGTCAACAACACCACAAGAAAACCCAGAGAAACAACTACATTGGGCTCAGAGGAACTCACAGAGTCAAAATCTACAGCCAGGGAGCCTTATGGGACTGACCTAAGCATGCTGCATATATTTTACAGAAGTGTAGTAGTGTGGTCTTCTCGTGGGATTCCTAACCGTGAGAGACGGGCTATCTCTGACTCTTGCTGTTTTTTCCAGACCCTACTCCTCATACGCCATTGTCCGCCCAGCCTTAAAACAAGGGGAGGTGCTTAATCTTACTGAAACTTGATATGCCATGTTTTCTTGATATTCATTGCAAGTCTGCCTTTTCTGGATAGAAATGGAGGAGGAGTGGATTGGGTGGGGAACAGAGGGAAAGTGGGGGGCAGGACCTGTGAGAGACAGGAGAGGGGAAACTGCTGTCAGGATGTAAAATAAGTAAATAAATATTAACAAAGGAAAATCCATCAAAAGTATACCCAGACACTTGAGTTGTAATTAATTATAGATTGTTCAAATTGAAAACCAAGTAGAGTCATCACAACAGGCAAGTTGTTAATATCGAGAAAGCGAGAAATAGTCTGCCTGGTGATGTGACCTTTAGTTGTTATCAAATACCAGTGGTTATCTCTGAAAACGTCTACATATAAATAGCACTAGACAGTCTGAGTAGGCTGAATTTATGCCTATAACCACACACACATGCACACACACACATACACTTCACACATTTAACACTAACAACTTAAGAAAAATACACCTTGAATTCAGGATAGAGAAAGAAGAGGGTCCATGGGAGGGGTTGGACAGAGTAGAGGGATGTGGCAATTATGTAGTTATGTTTAAACTAAATATATAAAATAATCCAAAATCCATTGACCCACCTCTCAAGCCTCAGTATCCATGTCTGCATATATTTGCATTTATTAACATTTTGAATTTTTTATAAAAGTGAACAGATATTTCTGTTTTTATATCTTATGTAACACAGTGTACTGAATACACACACACACACATACATATATATATGTATATATATTATACTTGTGGAATGATTAAATCTCCCTGACGGTACTACTATTCTGCCTCATATAATTATTATTTTATCATGGATTATCATCTACCATATTTACATTGTTGGAGAAAATATATATACATATATGAATATGTATATGAATATATATCTTTCTATATCTCCCACATACCATGCACTTGTACACACACATGTATTTTTTGCTCTGACATAGATCACTAGAGAGCTATTATTCTCCCATATTGTATTCTTTTAATCACATATTGAAATATTCGTCCTCTCCCTCAACCATAATTATATTTCCAAGTCTATGTAGTCAATGATTTTAAGTTCTCCATGTATGAAATCATGAAATACTTTCTTTAATACCTAGTTCAGTTAACCTATTACTGGGTATATTTCTAAATGAAACTGAGAGTGTGGACCAAAGAGATATTTAGATTTATTTGTTTATTGTTATATTATTCACAACACTCAGAAATTTACCTGGAGCCTATTAAAATGAACTAGTTATAAACACATTAATTATTATTAATTTGTAGTAAAAGGAGATCATATCAGTCACAACATGATGTTATTTTTTAATTACATTTAAGAATTTGCAAAAAAATTGGGAGCTTTTTAGATTTGTTGAATTTTAAGAAGTAGGAAAAAGGAATGTATGTAAAATTACTTTTTCATAATTATGTTATATATAGAAAGAAGTAAGAGAATCTTTCTGAAATCATGACTAATTCCTGAGACTGGAAAAAACATGAATAAATTTCTTACCTGAACTAAATACTGAAATTTTCTCTAGCAATTAGTATTCATTTGACTCTTTCATTTAAAACAGTTTCAGTATTCTCTTCAGTATTGATGTCATATCTCTAGTAAAGCTATAATAATCTCCCATATGAATTTTCACTGTGCTCTTCTGCAAGACTGTGTTCTTATCCTTATAACTATCCATTTCAAGTTCTAATGGATTGTCTCACTTGCTTAGCAATTTTTCTTTTATTCTGTAAGAGTCTGGAAGAATTATGCTTATGGTCCTTTGATAATTGTGTACCACTCCCTTCTTCTTTCATTAGTTCTTCCCTCTATTCAGTGTATAATACATTACCATCGTATTTCTGGTCATTTGCATGAAAATATGTTCTATCTTTTCACATACTGAGTACTTGGTTTCATACAGGTTTCAGCGAGGTATCAAAAATTTTAGAAGGTGTGTTTCACTTTGTATTGTACAACCTCTAGGTGGAATATCCCTGGAAAAATCCCTAAGAAGCCATTAATTGTCTGCAGCTTTCCCCAAGTGATCATCCCTAAACACACACACACACACACACACACACACACACACACACACACTATCAGCAGTCAGGGGCAGCTTGAACAGGAGTACAGAAGTAAAAATTTCCTTGGAAGAATCTTCTAGTTGCTAAGAGATCTTTAGGAGACTAGAACAGGGGTCCCAATTCTCATATCTTGCTCCTATTTTTTGGCAACCATGTACTATTGTCTTTCTGAGACACTTCCAGAAAAAAATAATGAACAATTAAAATTGTGTTTTATGACAGCATTAGTGTGGTCAGTGACCCAGAAGGTCAACCACGGCATGGGAAGTTTAAGTGTTAAGCTGTGTTCCAGACCTAGTACAAAACAGTACCTGAAGTAGGCAAGTTCCTCAGGCATTTCCTAGCACAGTGAGTTTTGAGAATATTTTTAACAATATGTAATTAGATTACTTTATAACTGAATATATTTTAAATTGAAAATACAGCTGAGAAACTTTATAATTGAATTAATTATCAGAAGATAAAGCAAGAGAATGGCCTATATCATTAAATAGGGAACTGAGAGTGTAGAGTACATGAATATAATAATTTTACAATTTGTTAAAATAACGGAGATAAGCAGATATTCACTACTTGAACCATCTGCGGGTTTGGGTATAAAACATTACCATTCTACAAATGTCTGTCCTGATACTAGTCACTAATCAAGTGATGGTAAGAGTCTGAGCCTTTGCAAAGTTAGTACATTTGTTATGAGGTCAAGGTTCTCATACATGAGATTGGTGTTCCAGAAAGCTATTGTGCTCCTTATGCTATCTATATGAGCATAGTTAGAAAGGCCAATCTTGAACAACAAAAAAATTGATTCCTCTCAAATAGGAAATATACAGGTGCCTTTGATCTTTGACTCTGTATCCCTTCCTATTGAGAGAACTAAATATCTGTTGTAAGCTACTGGGCTGAGGACATTTTGTTATAGAAATCCAAATGCATCGAGATAAACAAGTCAGTAACATTCATAAATGCTCAACCCTTTTAAATAGCTTTGAGATCAGGAGAAATAGCTGCTGAAAACCTCACAGTCCTGAGAAGTAGGCTTTTACATGGTAAGGTGGTACAAGAGTGGGCAGTAACTAAGATACTTTAGTGCTAGGCAACATATTTTATTCCCAGAAGTTTTTAATATGCTTAAAAACAGGGAACTCAGAAGCCCATAGAGACATAGTGATAGAAGATTTGAAAGGAGACAAGAAGGAGCTGAACATGCTGGCATTGATGCCACAAAGTACAAAGCATCAGTAATCACTGAAAAGGGAGTATTAAAGTCTCAACAATGGAGAACTCATGTAGAGGCCAAACAAGAAAAACAATGACAGGATTGTAGATTATCCTGAAAAAGGAAATCTTGAGGCTTAATTTCTTAGATATGAATAAACCTGGGATTTAATAATTTAAACTACAGAGACTGAACCACTAAGCCCAGACAACAAACCATAGCTGGAAAAATTTTTTTAAATAAAATTATGGGTGTGTATGTGTGTATATATGTATAAGTGTGTGCATGTGTGTGTATGTGTGTGTATATGTGTGTTTATGTGTGTATGTGTATGTATGTATGTGTGTGTATGTGTGTGTGTGTATGTATGTGTGTGTATGTGTATGTATGTATGTGTGTGTGTGTGTATGTATGTATGTGTGTGTATGTGTGTGTGTATGTGTGTGCGTGTTTATGTGTGCATTTCAGCATCTATATCTATGTACCACTTGCCCCTAGTGCAGGTAGATACCCGAAAGGGTCATTGTATGTCCTGTTGCTAAAGCTGCAATGGTGATAAACTCCCATGTGAGTTCTGGGATGTCTTTTGGAAGAACAACCAGTGCTCTTAATCACTAAACCCTTTCTCCCAACCCTGCTTCTACTCTTGTTTTTCAACCAAAGCAACCAGAGTGTCAAGGTGACAGAGTGGAGGACTCATCCCACTGCTGTAGCCTCACTGAGGGATGCAGCAGGTGCAGGAAAAGTAGCAAGCCATATGTTCTAGAAGAGGTGGGTGTTACCACTGTCACAAGGCTAACTAAAGTTACAAAAGAGCTGTAGAAACATATATACACAACCTGAAATTCTGAATATTAGAAGAGAAAGAGAGAGGAAGAAAACTTTCTATACAGAAGATTTTCTTCCCTTTTGTGTAAAAGAGATTTCATTTTAGCCCTTGGGTTTGAAAAATAATTCTACAAAAAATTGAAGGGTACATCAATTGTTAATACAGAGAAAAGGACTTAAGACAGAGGTCAAACAGAAAGACTTATGTGCTAGGAAAGGTTTTTCAAAAGTCCAACGTCACTTTCAAAAACTGAAATCAATTCCTATATCCAGTCCCAAAATAATCTCCACAGATCTGGGAGAGGGAGACGTGAGAACAATTGCTCTTCCCTGATGTCAGTGATTTGGCATATGCCCATGCCATCAGCATCTCAACCAGAGCTTCAGCCCCTAGCAATTTGCCTCATGCGAGGGGCTAATTCATACATCGAGTTGGGGACTCTTGTGGCCTTCTTCGGCTGCATTTGTATAATGTTTATAGACATCTTTCTCCAATTTAACTGAGATCCAACTCCTAGCCAGGTATAATTGAATTTAAAGAAAAGCACATGACTACTCCAAGGTGGTGGAAGAGAAGGTTTATAGATATCATTGAACACACAGCCAGAAGCATCTGGAAGGGCCCAGACTGGACTGTTTATGAGAGGAGGGTTGTGGAGAGAACAAGAGAGGAAGACAGGGGGAGAAAATGAACCAAGAGAGGAGCCAGCCTGGAGCCAAGAGACCAAGAGACCAAGACTGGTATAGCCAATATGTCTGGGTTGTACTGGAATCAGAGAAGTTGGAAAGCTGGCAGAAGGGAAACACAGCCCTGGGCTGGAGAGTTTAGGGCAAGGGTGAAGTACATATTTTTCTTATCCATTCTTTGGTCGAGGGGCATTTAGGTTGTTTCCAAGTTCTGTCTATGATAAACAGTGCTGCTATGAACATAGTTGAGCACATGTCCTTGTGGCACAATTGAGCATCCTTTGGATATATACCCAAAAGTAGTAGTACTGTGTCTTGACGAAGGTTGTTTCTTAATTTTCTGAGAAATCGCCACACTGATATCCAAAGGGGCTATTCCAGCTTACACTCCCACTAGCAATGCAGGAGTGTTCCCTTTACCCCACAACCTCTCCAGCATAAGTTGTCATCAGTGTTTTTGATCTTGGCCATTCTTACAGGTGTAAGATGTAATCTCAGAGTTGATTTTTGATTTGCATTTCTCTAACGACTAAGGATTTTGAGCTTTTCCTTAAGTGTCTTTCAGCCATTTTAAATTCCTCTGTTGAGAATTCTCTGTTTAGGTCTGTACTCCATTTTTTTTATTGGATTGTTTGTTCTTTTGATGACCAATTTCTTGAGTTCTTTGTATATTTTGGAGATCAGACCTCTGTTTGATGTTGGGTTGGTGAAGATCTTTTCCCATTCTGTAGGCTGTCATTTTGTCTTGTTGATCATGTCCTTTGCTTTACAGAAGTTTTTCAGTTTCAGGAGGTCCCACTTTTGTTTCTCTCAGTGTTTGTGCTACTGGGTTTATATTTACAAAGTGGTCTCCGGTGCCAATGTGTTCAAGTATACTTCCCACTTTCTCTTCTATGAGGTTCAGTGTGGGTGGCTTTATGTTGAGGTCTTTGATCCATTTGGACGTAAGTTTCATGCATGGTGATAGATATGGATCTATTTTCATTCTTCTACATGTTGATATCCAGTTATGCCAGCACCATTTGTTTAAATATGTTTTCTTTTTTCCATTTGATATTTTTTGTTTCTCTGTCAAAAATCAGGTGTTCAAAAGTGTGCGGATTAATAGCCCGATTTTTTTTTTTGGCTTCCATCTGTTTTTATGACAATACCAGGCTGTTTCCAGTACTGTATGTAGCTCTGTAGTAGAGTTTAAAGTCAGGGATTGTGATGCCTCCAGAAATTCTTTTATTGTACAAGATTGATTTGGTTCTCCTGGGTTTTTTGCTTTTCCATTTGAGTTGAGTACCATTCTTCGTGAAAAATTTTGCTGCGATTTTGATGGGCATTGCATTGAATCTGTAGATTGCTTTTGGTATGATTGCTATTTTTACTATATTAATTCTACCTACCCAAGAGCATGGAAGATCTTTCCACTTTCTGGTGTCTTCTTCAGTATGAGTCACTTTTCAAGCTGCTATTCTGTTGCCTGATGGCTTTTCAGCATGATAACACCTGTTATGGATTTCTTGGGTATCTTTCTAGAAGAAATCTAGAAAGTTAGTACAACTGCATATACATCTATATGCAAAGACATACAATCTCATTAATTTTTCTGTCAGTAAATACTGACTTCATTTTTGCCTTCCAATGTGACTTTTCACTAAATACTACATGTCACATACCATTTCATAGTACTCAGTATCATTTCATTTTTATAGCAAATGTATTTTAGCATAATATAATTGGTTACCTTGATATGATGGTCAGTATTGATTAACCTAAGTCTTCATGTACAAGTATTTTACTCCCAGGATTTGTTGGCCTAAATGCATGTGAATTATAACATTTAGGAGATGGTCAAACTTTTCCCATGAATGCGATATGACTACATTCACCACAGTAATGGATTAATGTCTATATTCCTCAAGACTTGATAAAACTACATGCTATTAGTGTCTTCCATTTATATTTAACACAAGTTTCATGAATTAACATTGAGCCAAGTGGTCTTTTATATTTTTTAAATTTATTCTGATGTTTTGTGCAGCATTATGTCTTATTTTAAGATTTGTTCCTTTTCTTTTCCTGCATGGTTAAGCCTGTTTTCTTCTCTTTATTTACTTCTTTAGTTTAATAATTGACTAAAATCTTTGTTGTCCATGTTAACATCTTCTACATTATAAACATGCATGCATGTGAGGGGGTGTTTTGCTTTCTTCAGTACAACTGGTTAGTTACTAGTCAGGCATGTTCATATGTTTACCTCAATTAAGAAATAACAAGAGGTGGCTCAGCGGTTAAGAGCACTGACTGCTCTCCCAAAGGTCCTGGATTCAATTTCCAGCATCCACATGGTGGCTCACAACTATCTGTAATTCCATTTTCTGAAGATTTGACACCTTCTTCTGGCCTCTCTAGAACCCACACATCTACCATATCTGGACAGGCACACATATATGAAGGTAAAATATTCATATACATAAAATTATAAAGTAAAATAATGGCAATGAGGTAGGTTCATAGAGATAGATGCAGGGCACATAGTAACATTAGAAAGCACTTAAGCTTCTAGGATTTAAATTGAAGAAAGGGGTCTTTTTAATGGTAATTGCACTGTTACCACATCTTTATGAGTACTTCATGTTATGATTATGATGTCAAACACTTCAATTAGAATAGAAACTTTCATTGATGTTTGATCATATATAAAAAGAACAGAAGTGTTCAAAAATATAAATCCGTGACTAAATTCTTAGTGACTAAATCTTAACTTCTTCATTGATTTGCGTAACTTTAACAAAAAGTGGCTAGAATCTTTATGAATAATCAAAATGAGACTAGGTCTCTGGAAGTGTGATAATCACTATGTCTTTTTATTGACTGTGAGACAAATGCTTTCTTAAGAGTGTTTCTTCATTCAAGAATATGCATCCTTACACAACTTTATGTGGCATATATTGTGATTCTTTTAATTTAGCATCTATGAATTGAAAGTGATCAGGTCAGAAACTGTCTTTTTATTTTTACTAATTTCTAACTAAAAACGTTTCTTCTTTTCTTGCATAGTAATGTCAAACTTTGTCAAATAAGATGAGTCATTTCAATGCAAAACATAGAATTTGATCGAATAGTCGGGGAGAATTCAGTAGACAGTGGACGCAATGAATGGTAACTTCAGACGCTGCTCTGCTCGACACAGTGTCCTACCAGGTGACAATCAGGTGAACTACCAGCATCCACAGAGAATCTGGTGTGCTTCCAGCATCTAATGCGAATCAGGCGAGCTTCCTGCCTTACCTGAGAACCTGAGGAGGTTCCTCTTGATGTAGCCCTACAAAACTTGGCAATTTTCAGGTCGACTGATTAGCATTAAAAAGAATTACCATCAAATAATGAGAAGTTTCAGGTAAATTTTGGGGCTAAACGTGAACTTTAGAAATATTGTTTTAAACCCTGATTAAATCAAAGGAGTGACAGGAAAATTGGAGTAATTTTCCTTTGAAGGACGTTCTAGTTAAATGTAAGTAGTAACTGCTGCTGGGATTTCTTGCAATATAAATTGTAGTTATTTTCATTAAAATCAAATTTGATGTTAAAGTCCTTTGTTAAATTATGAATATTAAACTCTGACCTATGTTAACAGATAAGTATATGTACACATATACATATAAAACGTATTTAAATTCCAATTTTGTCTAAGGAGTAGTGTGTGTCTATCATACTTTTGATTTCTTTGTAATAGAAGTGTTACTATCTGGGGGTCCTCCTCTGTTTCATTTTTCTTTCTGCAAGTTAAAGAAAAGCCTCAAGCTTGGCAGGCAGCAGTGGGGAAAGTCTCCAACAAAGCAAACAGAAGTACTCAGAATAAGTGCATGATGAAGGCTTTTGCTAGGATGAGGAAACACACACACAGCCTAGGCCCTTCATGAAGCACACAGAATCAGCATGGTGTTGTTCAAGCCTAGGCCAGGCCTTTCCTTGATGGTTGGAGGTTTTTAAATTATTTCATCTAATTTAGCATTGTTTCCTTTGAGGAAAGGATAGCTGAATTGTCCACAACTGCCGTTTTTAAACATGTCTTTGAATTCATAGAGCCAGTACATCAGCAGTGAGCAGAAATGCTAAGAGAAAAAGTCTACCGACCCACTGCACGATTGTCTGCCTGTCTGCCTATCAGTGAATCTGTCTAACTCCTGCTGCCTCCCATGCTCCTCTCATTCATCTTTGGTGGTATAAAGTCAGTAAGACATAGCTCCTTGATATTGGATGTGGAATGCCTTTTTGGTTGTGTTTAATTCCTGGAGTGTTTGACTTTAGAGCATAGTCCATCTTCTTGGCTTTTGGTTCCCATGTAAAAGTGGAGGCATAATAGCAGAATTTTTCTTTGTTTTATGAATTCTTAATGTTTTACCTGGTTAATGATCAGAACTCAGTTATAAAGTAGGATATAACTCTATAGAGCTAATCAATAAAACATATACACGGCGAAGATCACGGTTTGGGGAATTGAATAATTCATTCTTTCGTTCATTTGTTCATTTTAAATGCCAACTAACATTTAGGGCTGAGCAGTTTTCAATATCCAGTTTTTAATATTTGCTTCATCTAAAGTGTATTTTCCCATATACTCAATTGACTGATTCTAGTGTCTCTGCTCATCCTTGAAAAATATCACCTGAATCAGACCCCTCTATTTTTATCATTAATATCTAGTATTTCATATTTATTTGCTTGTCATTTTATTATGCTTTCTCCATGAAAACATAAACCTTGCAAGGGTATCATCTTTGTTTATGTCTGGTTAAACCATGCCTTGAATTATGTGAGACAAATTACATGTGCTAATAAATATGCTTGAATAAATGAATACAAAAAGCATTCATATAACATATGTTGCTTCCATTTGTGCTGCAATAAAATATTCCTTTAAGATACTCTTTACTGTTAATATGTTACTGTGTTTATATATAGACTATATTTTTCTTGTTTTAGTTCAGAACATTTTGACTTTTAAAATAATGCAACAACTGACATCTTTATACACGAATGTCATTGCACAATACTGATTTCTTCTTTAAGATAAAATTCTAGGCTGGAATAGTCTGATAAAATGACTCACATTTTATAGCTTCTTAAATATTCTGATATTCGTTGTGGATTCACTAACAACATATAGTACAGTACACTGATGATAATGACAGAGGAGAAATTGGTTTCATTAAATGTTGGCTTTTAGATAAAGAAATCAGTGAGCTACATAGAAAAAGACAGAGAAATGGTCTAGGATGGTATAGAGCAAACAATTGCAAACAAAGGTTACAATCACAAGCAAGATCAGCTATCACCATGAATTATAGTAATAATAAGAATTGTGGATAGGAGTAGCCAGCCAGCAAATAGAGAATAAAGTTTTCATGTGGTTTTGAGTGGCCCTTGGTTTTGTGCCTAAGTAAACATCAGGGTAAAATGCCCATTTGACAAATATGCTATAATAGTTTATACCTGAGAAAGTTGTGATTAATACTAACATAAAGAGTGCTTTAGTGTTTGGAATATTTAGTCAGCAATAATCTGTGTAAAATAAGCTACTGTTTAAAGGTATCATACTTTTTAAAAATTGTAAAATATTATTGTTTGTCTTTTAAAAATAAAAGAATGTATAATTTTCTCACTTTGTGTTCTTAATAGATACAAATGAATTTTTAAAAATTGATGGTTTTCTAAGCATTTGATTAGTCTCAAATTCACTTAAGATAGCTAGTAAATTAACATTTCCTTATTGTCTATTAACTCCATACACCATAGATGCTTGTATTGGAACTGGGATCCATCCAGCGGTAGGGCACATACTTAGCATGAGTGAGGCCTTAGCTTGGGTTCTAAACACTGCAACAAGGAACACTTAAACAAACATCCTATGTTATTTGTAACTTGAGATAACATAAGTCAATGTCCTCTTTCTTTGAAAATTTTAATGTCTAGGCTAAGAAGAGATAGAATGATAGAAATCGGAAAAATAAGGGTTGAATAAAAATTCAAAGGTAGAGGGAACAGTACACTAAAAAGTGTTAATATACCAAAAACAGATAAAAATGTAACTTAAATTGAAAAGTGAGAGAGGTAACCAAGTGTGAAGTTTCATGGAACATTGATTTGGTACATTGAGTTGATGGAAATGATGATACGTAAGTAGAAAATAATGACGTAAAAGTAATAAGAGGAAAAGCAAAAGCAACAAAGCATAAATAAAAGTTTTCAGAAGAAGATTCATGGTAAATATAGTGACTCAAAAGCAAATGTGTTGAAAGGCACAATGAAAATAACCCAAGTCATTTACTAGAAGGATTAAAAACTTGGTCAATCCCGAAATGGATTAGTCTAATTCTTGTGCCTTGACATGTTGACGGTGGTCCCCACACTCTCAGAGAAAATTGTGAAGGCAGGTTTATCCATAATTGAAACTGACACTGAATGTGTTTTTTTTTTCCATGTCAAGGAAGGAGGTTTGTAAAATGTTTAGCCATTTGTACCATCTCTATACTGGAAGCCCATCGAAGTGGTAGCTACAGAAACACCAGTTCAGAGCTGGTTGAGTTATTGGGCTGAGACCATTTCATAAACACAGAGGTTGTGACTCATAATCCTGTTCTTATAGTTATCACAGTATGTGGTGGTTCTGCATTAATTCCTCTTGTTATGAAGTAGCTGTTTTCCACAACTCTCGAGGGGATCTTATAAAATCAATTGAATAACAACAGAAAAGTACTTTGAGCTTCGCAGAGAGAAAACTTAAGCTTGTAATTGCCTTCTTCAACCATCTTCCTATTATTTTATAGAGTGATTTAGAGTAAATATAAAAGATGGGTTAATATTCTCCCTATCTTTTTGTCTCAATAAATTTCATAAAAAGAGACGTTGACACACTATATATGTAGTGCATAGACAATTTTCATTAATGCCAAACATAATACAAGCAATAAAATCACTCTGTGACACATTTAAAAAAATATGTGACACCCATATACATAATCTTGCCTGAAACTATGCTTTTATATTATAGCTCACTTTTAGAATGATTTTATGTATATATTTTCCAGAAGAGAGGATAGAGTTTTATTAATTAACCTGTATTTTGAGTCCACATACAATTTTACTCACAGCAGAAATATTCAAAACATTTCTATCTTAGTGTAAATATTCTCTCTTTACCTGAAATATTTGTCTTGCTGTACTAATATGTTTATGAGATCATTAAAGGTTCTTGAATATGTGACATAGTAAGCAATTCATCTTTGCTTATTCATGTGCCAAAGATATTTATTATCAAGTGGCCATGCATTGCAAAGGCAAATGCATATTGGGGAAGTAGAGTCTCTGCAAGCACAAGCACGCTGGCTCCAGCAATAAGGAATTCCTAGATGCCGATGACTAGTCATTGGTAACAAAGGGCCTCACCATCCATGTAATTCCATCATTGTCTCCCTGATTGTGATCAAGCTTCTAGGGGCTATGTTGTGTCTGTTTGTCCCTTGAATCTAGCTTTTAATACTGCTTCTGTGTAGAGAACATGCTTGGGGGGGGGTGTTCAATGAAATGAACAGAATGGTCAATTTGTTGGGTGATTGAGACTAACATATTTGGTAACTCTTGGAAATTACCCCTCATGAATAAACTCTCCCCCATTAAATGCTATCAGGCCAGACAGAAGAAAAAAAAATACTCTGTATTTTCTGATTTTTTTCTTGTCTGTAGAAACTAAGCTGTTAAACTTCTAGAAAGACTAAACTGAATAGTTATCACTAGAGACTGGGAAGACCAGGAAGTGGTGGTATGGGAGAAGTTAGCTCAGTGAGAGAGCAAGAAGAATTTCTCTTTTCTATAAGCAGAGAAGGAAAATATTAGTTCTTCTGATCTATGCCATTGTTGGTAATAACTAGAACATGGTTTAAAGTTTATGGCTTTGATAGCTATGTGATGCCAAGGAAACACTCACTACTCTGGTTTGATTGCTGTATGTTGCACACCCAGTCAATTATCCCCCTTCACCCACAAAAATGCCAAAATTTTTTTACGTTTTGAAAGTTCTGAAGGGTATAAATAAGCACAAAGATGTCAGAATAGCTAAATACCATATAGATAATCTATAGTATTAAATAAATATTGTAGAATAAGTTGATGATCTTTCATGTGTGTTATGAATTTTTAATAAAGAAAAGGGTTTTGAGGCATTAATTTCTTTCTTAAAATATAGATGGAGTAGAATTCGATGAGGAGTATCTCTGTGATGCCAGGGAGGTCTTCTCCATAACCCATAATTTGAGGGTAGATCACAGTTGAGAATTTTTGAGTGAGGCTAAAAAGAAATAAAGTCATGATTGATGTTGCTATGGAAATAGATGAGGGCTCACTCAGCCCAGCAGAGGCTGTCCCAGTACAGACATGAAACTGTCACAAAAGCAAGATCTAGCAGCAAAGTGAGGCTTCGGATGCCTGGACATCTAGATGCTGGGAGGCTTGTTTTGCTTAAAGCAACAGCTCTGGTAAATAGAAGAATGATCGATAATGTCTTCCCTTTGTGCTATCTCAATGTTCTCTTTCACAGAGCCATCTCCTAATATATCTGTCTTCTAAAGAATGCCAACCTCTTGTAATTAAACTCCCTTGCCCTGCTATATGCATAATATTCTCTCCTGGGCTAACATCTATTTATTTTCTAAGACAATTCTACAATTTTATATTGGAAAGAAATTTTTCTTTTGAAATTACTTTTTAAATTATCTTAAGGTATAGTTTCATCATTTCCCCTCCCTCTCTTTCCTCCTACTCTTATGTGTGCCTCTGGCTTTTCCAAATTTATAACTTCAATAACAATTATTTTTATTTATTCATATAAGCATATAAATGTCACCAGCTGAGGATGTTCATTTCTAGGGCTGAGTATTTTTGTGTTGGATAGCCAACCAGGCTCTCCGGGAAAGAAGAATTCTTCTGCTCTTCTCAGTTGTTAATTGTTTATAAATCTTCCTTTAGAAGTGGGGATCAGTGAGATTTTTCCATATTTATGTCAGGATGTTTAGTGCTGTTGGAATTGTCTTGCTTAGACAGTCGTATTGGGATTTCATATATTTAGCTCTTGTGTCATAAATAGAAGGTGCAGTCTCACGGTGGATGTCTTAGGGCTTCTACTGCTGTGCTATGACCATAAACAATTTAGGGATTAAAATGATTATTTATGTTTACAATGCTGGTTACCCTATATCACTGAAAGAAAGAAGGCAATGCAGAACAGGAACCTGGAGGCAGGAACTGATGCACAGGCCCTGGAGGAATGCTATTTATTGGCTTGCTTCCATGACTTGCTCAGCATGCCTTCTTATGCCATTTGGGAATACCAGCCCAGTATTATACTGCCTAAAATTGGACCCGACATAACCAATCATCAATCAAGAAAATATACGTATTTTATTAGATTCTTTTAAAAAAATACCAATCCAAATTACCACTCACTCCCCTCCTCCCATTCCCTCCACACACACCCTCTTAATCCACCCCCAACTCCCTCCAAAAACAATAATTGCTGCAGTTAGTAAACGAAGAATGACTTGACCTTTGGCCCTTTGGTGAGTCCAGTACTTTCCTAAGGAGAATAAGCATTCAATGGTTTGCAGTTGCACACACACAAAAAAGAGGAATACACATGACATTTTGGTTGAGCTAAATAAGTAATAAAATTTGTGTGTTGTTTCTCAATATATATATTTATGTATATACCACAGGCTTGCCCACAGGCTAATCAGGAGGAGTCTCATGAACCATTCATTCCAAGCTGGAATGTTGACTGGCTTGGTCTTGTGCAGCGGGTCTCATTCAGGCAACCACAGCTGCTGTGAATTCATGAATGCAGAGGTTTGGTCACATCCAGAAGACACTGTTTAGCTCTGGTCCTCCCTGAACTGTATCTCTCTGTTTCCTCTTTCAAGATGGTTTTTCCACAGTGAGCAATCCATAGCCATTTATTCTCTGCATTTTTACCAGTTGAGAGGTTCTCAGCTGCCATCTGCTGCACAAAGAAATTTCTCTGGTCAGGTCTGAGAACTGATTTAATCTATAGGTACAGAGATACAAATTTAGAGGGCAGTTTGGAGAGTATGTCTGTCTATCTAAATAGCAGAGGAAGGTTCATCCCTGTGGCCTCTGGGTTTCTCAACCATGAGTTCTTGGTGAGATTTACAGTACTAGGCTTGTATTGCCTATGGTGAACGGGGCCTTAAATCTAAGTAGAGAGTTGTTGCTTACTCCAGAATGCCTCTGCTCACTTTTTCACCCACAGGTGGATTTTGCCACACTGCTTCTTAATGTAGCTTATAATGTTGACAGCTGGCATACATGTGTGTGTATTTGTTTGTTTATATATGTGTATATATATATATATATATATATATATATGTATGTATTCTGGACTGTAATTTCTGGTACTAAGAAAGCTAATCAGCAGAAATGAAATTTCCGATTGTTACCAATATACTATGAGCAAAGTATTTAGTATCTTCAACAGTAGGAACTTAATATGAATTTACAGTGGGCAACCAGTGAATGTACCCTACCCAAGAGTATATGTTTAGCACAAACTGGAGTCAGTGGGTTACTAAGACAATAGAGGACATGAAATTGAGAAGAGATAAATATAAGGAGTGGATCTGGGGAGTTATTGGTAAGAATGAGGACAATATAATCAAATGTGTTGTATGTTTGTATGACATCCTCAAATAATAAAAAATGTTCTATTAAAAACTGTCTTTTGGTCATTTCACACACTCATACATCACTCTACAAAATATAAAATTTACCTGCATGGCCCTTCAATTTTAGTTAAATGTCTAAGCCCTTCATCGTGCCTACTTCCACTTTGTGTGGATGACTAAAGGCCTCTTCACAGAAACTTCTAGCTTACAACAGGACACGAGACACTAGTGTCAAACTCATTACCTTGACAGAAAACAACAACAGCAGCACAAAAATGGCAGTTCAAAGCAAAGCCGAGCTTTCTGATTTTCCAGTATCCAGACAGGACAATTGTGGGAAGGATGTGGCTTTTACAGCTAAGATCAGAGAATTATTGGATATCTCTGAAAGAAAGAGAGAGAATTTATCATAAAGAAGCTGACATTTCTTTCTATTTTCTACTAATACAGCATCAGGATGCAAGTTCAGAATATTAAATTAAGAAATGTGCTTTAAGGGCTGGAGAGATGGTTCAGGAGTTAAGGGCACTTGTTCTTGCAGAGGACCTGGATACACTTCTCAGAATCCATAGCTCACAACTATCCATAATTACAGTTCTGTGAAGCTCAGGATTCAGTCTGAAATTTTGGAGAGATGGCGTTGAATCTGAGGCTTTGTAGAGAAAGGACACGCCGTTCGTTCTGAAGATTTCATAGAGGTGAGAACTAACAGCTGGCTTTTCTGCTTCTCTGATCTTTCAGCTTTCCCCCTTAATATCTGACTCCAGGTTTTTATTAATAAGACCAATCAGAAATTGTGCTACAGTTCTCAGAGATGTCATCTCCTCTGCCGATCTCTACAGATGTCAGGCATATAAGTAATTTCCTTGACTACATGTAAACAGAATAATCATATGCATAAATAAGTCTAAAATAAGAGGAAAAGAAAGAAAGAAAGGTGCTTTTTCTGCCTCGCTGGCCAAACTAGTTAGAATAAAATATACTCAAACTGCTTTTATCTCTGATTGTGAACAGATTACTGAATGTTTCTGTGAATTTTCTTACCCAAGAAAATGCCAATATTATTAAATAGGCAAATATGGTATTCATTGTAATAATCACGGTACTTGGAATGTTATTCTATAATTCAATACAGTGTGTATAATTCATTTTCAAGCTTGTAATAGTTTATTTTTTGGAACATTTCAGGTAGATCACACCACCATTTCTAAGTATCTTTTATGTTTCTCAAAGAAATAATCTTCCTTCACATATCAGTCTTTCCCAGAACTTTATAATTGACCCAGATTAACCTCAAACCCTCAGTGAGTGTTGGGATTATAGCTGTGTGCTGCCATAGCCAGTCTGATTTATTTGATACCTCTTTACAGATAATAAGCTATTATGTTTGTTATAAAGAAAATTAGAACAAACATTAATTTTAATATTATGAAAGAGTATTTACTGAATGGGGTAGCGATAGGAAATCCTTAGAATTTTAATGTTTTCTCCCAATAGATTCTCATAAACAGAAATAAAGTGTGCTGTCTATCTAAAGAAGGCCTGGTATGTAAACAGAACCACAGAGGAACAAGAGTAATAACTCTTTTTGTCTTTCTTACTTTTGTCTTTTTGTTTCTATTTTCTGCCACAGTTACTAGTTGTTCTTACTGGCCAGGTCTAACAAATACATACACAGCAATAGCAGCAAGGACTACAAAAAACAAAAATTATTAACACAAAATCAAATATTTTCAGCAATCAATTCTTGGTGCCTCAGATGAGGTGAACTCTGTATTTTTTTTGTCACTGAAATGTTTCACTTGACTTCTGAAAATTTAATAAAATGATTTTGATAGTTGATGACAACCTCATCTTTTTTCTTGGGAAAAGGAACACCACCAAAAATAGCTACCCCCCCAACATACACACATGCATTCACTAAGACAAAAAATATCTTGGCTTGACTTCTTAGGCACCACAGTCCACAAGCTACAACTAAGTAGCTCTTTTGTGCAATATGGAAAAATTGTCTTTGTAGGATGGTGAAAATATGTTCCTTGGCAGGACAGGAAAATGTACTTAAAAAGTGGTTGTTCCAGCTATGGCATTTAGAAACCATAACAATTACCAGCATGGCTTGATAACCCTAAAGATTCAGTAGTACCATGCATGCTTTGGTGGTAACCAACAACTCCCTGCTTGGTCTTAAGACTTGCTCAATAAACATCATTTTGAGTGAGGTAACCCAGACCCAGAAAGTTTTTTAAAGTGCTGATAAACCCAGTGGCGTGTCTTGTGTTGCCTTCCCCTGGAAACATCAGACAAAATACTTAGGGAAGTAATTTAATTTGCTATTTTCCCCTCTGGAGAGGTACAGTTGAGAAAGGCAAGGTAAAACAGGATCTCTACTTCAGGGAAGATATATCTAAATAACATGCCAAAAATAACATGTAAATATATACATTCTGTTTGCATCAAAGAATCCCATATTTTGTGCTTTATATAGTTATAATTCTCTTATTGAAATAAATACTCCCTGTAATCCTTTAAAATATGCCCAACATTACTAACACCGTTTGGGCAATACATTTACTTTACTCAGGGGTAAATTTCATCTCCTGGACAAGTTCACTTATTTTAAGTATATAAATCACTGTAACTCTTTAACCACCCTGGCCATGGACTTTGTATATTGTCTCCTCCTCCTTCTTTTCCTCCTCCTCCTTCTTCTACTTCCTTTTCTCCTTTTCCTTCTTTTCCTACTCCTTTTAATAATTTCAAGATTTTAAGATGAAAAATAGTGATTGAAATTTTCTTCTCTTTATTTTCCTATTGAAAATAGATTCTTCTCTCACACAATACATTATGACCACAGTTTTCCCTCCTTCCATTCCTCCCAGCTTCCCCACCTCCCTTATCTCCCAGATCCACTACCTCTCTGTTTTTTTATTTCTCCAAGAGACAGAAACCAAACATGGCAAAATGGGATACAATCAGACAAAGCAAAGACCCTCATATCAAGGCTGGATGGGGAAGGCAACCCAATAGAAAGAAAAGCATCCCAAGAAGAGGCAAAAGAGTCAGAGATGAACTTGCTCTCATTGTTAGGAGTACCACAAAGCACCCAGATAAAAGCCATAACATAAATGCAGAGAACCTGGTGCAAACCCATGCAGTCCCTTACTTGCCACTTCAGCCTTTGTGAGCCCATATGAGAGCTTCTTAATCTGTTCAATGGGCCTTGTTCTCTTTGTGTCCTCCATCCCCTCTGGCTCCTATCATCTCGCCTCTCTTCTGTGGAATTCTTCTCTTATGCTATTTTTGATAATTCATCTTGAATGTCAACTTGATGGTATCTGGGACCAACATGGAAAACATCCCAAGGGGTTTGACTGTGAGGGATCTTCTAGATTAGGTTAATGAGGTGGGGAGACCCACCCTGAATGTGGGTGGAATCTTTCCATGGGCTAGGGTCCTATACTAAATAAAAAAGATAAAAGGCTAAGAGAAACAGCATTCTTTACACTGCTTGAGTGTAGGTGAGGTGTAATGCAACCAGCTGCCACCATTCTGTGCTCTCAGTGATGGATTGCACCTTTGAACTATTACGCAAAATATACTTTTCCTTTGTTAAGTTGTTTAGGTTTGAAGTTTTGTCACAGTAATAAAACATATAGCTAGTACATTATGCTTCTGTTATACTCTTCTGTGGCATGACTAATGCTGAGAGGCTTGAATGTATTTAGGAGATTCAAAGTAAGTAGTAATAAATAAATATTATTTTTTCTTTATGCATAGATACATCATACACCTGGTAATGCTTATGCTGTTTTCCTTCATCAGTATTTCATTTCTTCAATTTCTGTCTCTATTTCTCTTTCAATTATATCATAAAACTCTGTGAAATTAAAAGAGATAATGGGGAAAAAACTAATCTTAACCTGTGTATATATTAATTTATTGTGGAGTCTGTCAGATATCTCAAAATAGATTATGTAGGTGAATTCCCTAAATTGGCTTTCATTCATTCTATTATAGTTATTCTGATTCTAAAGCAAAAATACAAATGATTCATTCTTTTCATTAACTACTCTTTTTCCTTTAAATTTATTAATCTTTAAATAGTCAAGCAAACAGAGACATTTTGACTTTACTTGTAATCATTTACTTACTCTGTATACTGGATTCTAAAAGCACCCAATCTAAAAGTATTTTAGAAACTACACTAATGGAACATTTTATCTCATACTCAAAGTATGAGCTTTATATTAAATATATATTAAAACTGTCTTGTTAGTTCTCTAGGTTTTGCCTATGAACTGTGTACTGTGGAAATAATATATCTGTAATTTATATCCTTGAAAGTTTTAAGGAACTGGTTTGGAAAATCATATGAATCAATTTATGTGGATCTAACTGGTCCACTGTAAAATATAACAGAAAACTTATGTACTTCATTTATTTGTTCACTTTTCTCACTTGCGCTGTCCTTGAAAATCTTCCACAGGGCATCAATGATGAGGGCCACCTCTTTATACCTATAGTCATGCTGGAAAGAACCATTGCCAATTGACTTAGATTTCCTAATAATGTCTGTACCGACCAGATGCAACCTGGCTCTGGCCACTACTCAGCAGGCTTGATATTTCTCCCTCATTGACTTCTTGGCACTTTAATCTCAAAAACGTTCCAAATCCTTTTAGCCCAGAAGTTTTCAACTCTTTCTTTCAACTCTAGCTAATGCAGATCTCTGACTTCATTGTATATCTTGTGACAGTTTAGAGAGGGTTTCCCTGTATTGCAGTAATCCTTGTGTCTTCCTACCCCTTCATATACTCTTGGGACCGAAATTATCTTGTCCAAAGTATTTTTTTATTTGATTTATTTGAATCTTAGAAGACTGAATACATTTTACTCCTGCAAGATTGACACCATAAATGCCATTCACCTGATTTTAAAATTCCATTCACTCATACAATTAATAAATATTAATTGGGGCTTATAGCACTGGGATACTTTCTTGTAAAGGAGAAAAGACAGAAAATATATAAGAGTTTACAAGATTTAAGCCAGGTGGTGGTAGTACATGCCTTTAATCCCAGCTCTCAGGAGACAGAGGCAGGCAAATCTCTGTTAGTTCGAGGCCTGCATGGTCTACAAGAGCTAGTTCCAGGATAGGTTCCAAAGCTACAAAGAAATCTGTCTCAAAAAATTTTAAAAAATTAAAAAAAGTTTACAAGATTTAATGACTTTCTAAATGTGGTACGTGACTTAAAAGAATTTTTAAATATCACTTCAGTACTGGCTATACCCAAACATTGGTAAATTATTTAATATAGTCTTCTAGAAAATTTAATGTAATAAAATTTTTGTAGGTGGTTTTATGCTTGTATTAATTTCACAACTCTAACACTAGATGTATCATGATGGATCTCCATGGCTTTCTGATTCCAGTACACCTATGGGAATGTAGACTCGAAACACCTAATCTAGATTGGAATATGGTGAAAGACTCCATGGATAGTTTTTCTTCATCATCTTCCTAATTGGTACTGGATTTAGACCCGAATGTACTTTGCATTGTATGTATAAGAAGCTACATGAAATAGGATGGAAGTCATTCATATTATTGAATAAAAGTAGTATAGTATAAAAGAATATGAAGTGTCAAACTAGAGTGGTAGAAGACCATGATAGACCCTTACCATGTGACACTATGCTGAGCTTTAATTCCATATTAGAAGTAATTAGGAGCCACTACGATTAGAGTGAAATAACTTGCAAGATCAGACTTGCATTTTTTACTCATGATTCTACCTCGAATCAGGAAGGTGAGCAAATAAACAACAAAAATACCACCAAGAAAAGCAGAAATAGAAGCTTGACAATTGCTACACAGGTGAGAGGTGATTAATGAGAGTCATACCAAGCAATGGCATCAGTACCATACGGGCCTGGGGTTCCATTTTGGCTCCATTATCTACCAGCTGTGTAACTTCAGGCTTATTTGTAATCTTTATAACTTTAAGGTCTTAAGCTGTTATTTGAGTAATTCCTTTATAAATGTATTAAAATGAATGTATTATATAAGTCACAAAGTGCTTAACCTACTGCTAATATTTAAATATTTGGCAAACTAGTGAAGATAATAAAAATGTTAACTCTACCTATAAAATAAGACCAACATCCCTAAACATAGATAAATAACTTAACTTGTTAACTTAGAAATCAGGAATATATATCACAGTTGATGGAGTAGGGTTCCTTACTGGGATGCAAAGATTTCAAGACACAAAATCTGTTTATCAGATAGGAAACAATGATCATACCTAAGCTTTATGTCACACTAAAACCCCACGACGTCTGCTCATACTTGTAGGACTTCCCACACATAGGGCCCCTTTGTTACTAATAATCTCAGGAAAATGTCCAACCCTACTCCCAACATATATAATTTAACCCTTGGCCTTGTTAAATATCCAATAACATTGAGAAGATCTTCAAACTTTTTCAGAACACTACCCAAGGAGAATTTAACAATATTGTATTAATGACATTATGATATCCTTACTACCAACATAGAATCCCTATGGATTTCATTTCATTTGTTTATGAATGTATTCATGTCTCATCAGTGGGAAAGTCCTGGAGTCTCTGTGTAGGAGCAATGTTAAGGTTAGTACTAAAGGCAATTGTAAAGCCAAAGCAAAGAGCAGAAAAGTAAAATCTTACTATCTCCCTAGGACTAGAACCTTGTGTACCTGGCAAATGGAATGATGTCCTAAAGATAAACCAATCCCTCAGCACCCAAGAATTTGTCCAAAACAACTTTTTTTCTTAAGTCTGGGAGTGAGATATCTGCACTTGACTGATTTACTGAATATCTATGGGAGTTTTGTCCCTGCTGTACCCAAAGAACACTTCAAATCACCATTCTGATGAATCTTCCAGTTCTAGATTGAGCAGGCTTGGTTCCTTTTGGCTCAGGCTTTTTCACTACACCAAAATGTGGACAAAGATAAATCTGTATAAATAAGTATAAAAAGTTTAGTATTTAATTGACACCCATTGCCCATACCATGCCCAGTCCTCTAAGTGAAAAATTCTGAGGTGAATGCTAAGGCAAATTTCATGAGACAGAAGAGAAGAAAATTCCCTGTAAAGAGAATTTCAGAACTGTTTTATTTTAATAAAAGATAGTGAGTAACTATAATCCCCATTGAACAATGAATTCTCCTAGTGTTCTGTACGGTAGACAAGAACCTGCAAAGCAAGAAGATGGAGCCAGAAAAGAGTCTTTGTGTAGCGGCGTAAACGAATGCAGTTTGTAAAAATATATATAGTTTTAATGTAGAAATAGACTTACAGAACCACCGTTCCCGCGGAGACCAGGAAAGTAGAAGCGACAGCTCGGAGCATGCTCACCAAATTTATAGGCAGACATTAGCCCGAGGCGAACACGCCCCCTAAGGGGCGGGACTTATCCCTACATCTTTGACACATAGGCAAGGAGACACAACACAGACAAAGACTATTGTTGTGTAGAGATGATTGTGGATATCACAGACATGGGAGTTGGGTGTTATGTTTTCATACATGGAGAAGGTGAAGATGTTTTCCAACTTTAAATATGATTTCATGGATTATAGATAGTGTCATTATTTTTCAAATACCCAACACTCAAATGAGTTCCAGTGAATTTCAGTGCGTCTGCTAAATTTGAATCATCTTTGAAGTAATGCAAGAATACATATAGTAGATATTGAGATGTATGAATCTGAATTTGGACAATTCAAAGAAATGAAGTTTTGAAGTGAAACATGAGCCACTTTAGTGTAGAGAAGGTTGGTGAAAACATAAGATGAGTGAAATATCCCAGGGAGACAAAGAGAGTATAAAGGAAGTTGAGAGTTGAGATTTCTTTGCCTTATAAAGACAAAATACAAAGTGACCATTACTAATATGGACATTTTTCTCCTTAATTCTCACAATTAAAACATATTTTTTCCCATCAAATGGGTATTTGCCCCAATTTTGTTCAACTATTGATTACTTCTTTATGTATGTCCAAATTAAAATATATATATATCATAAAACTGAAATTACACCATGTAATTAGCCAGGTAAGGTTACCGCCACAAAACACTTACTGTGTGTTTACTATGTGCAAGATGTTGATTTTGGTCCTTTATGTGGAGTTCCTTCTTGTCCTCAGTAGTAGATGCCTGAGTAGTAGCATCATCTTCACTTTCTTATGGAAAGAAATAGGTTAATAGAGTTTAAGAGAAAAAGGAGAGGAAAGAACTCAAAATCTCACCCCTCCCCAAGTAACTATAGGCAGTAAATGGTTGTTGGGTATCTTAGTTTGGGTTTTTATTGCTGGGAAGAGTCACCACGGCCACGGAAACTCTTATAAATGAGAACATTTAATTGAGGTGGCTTGCTGATAGTTTCAGAGGTCCAGTCCATTATCATCAAGGTGGGAAGCAAGATGGTGTGCAGGCAGATGTGGTGCTGGAGTGGTAGCTGAGAGTCCTACACCTTCTAGGAAACAGGAAGTCGACTGGCATACGGGGCAGTGTTCTGAGCATGTAAGACCTCAAAGCCCACCCTAAATAGGGTTACCCCCCCAAAAAAAAAAAACCATACCCACTCCAGCAAAGTCACACCTCATAATACTGCCACTTCATATGAAATTATGAGGCCAATTACATTCAAACTACCATATTGGAGGAACATGAATCATGATCACTAGTATTGTATTTATTGTCAAGCTGTTCATGCTACACTACATAACTGTGATTCCATGCTCATGTAAGCAACTTAAACTCAGAGGATCAGAAGGAAAAGAAATGGAAGAAAGAAGAAAAAGGAAAAAGGAATAACCTTTCTTCAGAAATATTATAACATAAGAAAATGCCACTGTATTTAAATTTATGAGCTAATAATATATGATTCAAGAAAAATTTTGTAAGAATATATTATTTCTAATTATATAATATTAATAATAATTGATAATTATATAAATACAATGCTCTCAGTCCATACAATGATAATGATATGGCATATTGCATATGATTTCAGGGCTGATCACTTGGTGTTAGATAACCATTTGGGTGGCTCTTTTCCCAGGAGAACTGTTTCTCCATTTCTCAGCATTTCTTAGTACTTTGTCCAGGGTGGGGACTTTGTGGTATTTCTTTCATTCCAAAATGAACACAAGTGAACCCAACATGCATGCTAGTAATCTTTGTTTAGATTACCTAATAGCAGTAGTAAACATCAGACACTAGAATTGCTAGTAAAATATCTGTTAGTTTTTTTTTCTTTTTAGTTACTTTGTTTCTATGCTTAATGCTACAGATCCATTATTTATGTTGTCATAATCTGTTTGATTTGTGTGTTGTAAACTTTAGGAAAAAACACTACAAAATACAAGAATGGCAGTTTTTTTTTTTATACTAGAATGCATTACACTTTTACTGCAGAGTAAAGAGCTAGTGCATCAGAGCCAGTGGTTGACTGTTTAATCTGTTCATAAAAAAACTGGTCTTGGATTCTCTATACTAGGCTTAAATCATCTTAGTTGTCATATGTTAAAAAAAGCTAGTAAGAAACTCATAACATTTGGTGTGACGTCTCAAAGTCCTAGGTGTAGTGGAAAGGATCCTCTAAGAAAAGTATGGAGGTAGATCTTTAACCTTTAACACACCTAGGGACCTGAAGCTGTTGATGCGTGGTAAATGATCTTCCTGACTACAATAAAATTGACTTAAAAGGCCCAATGTATTAATAGGTTGTCTCTGTGTGTATGTGTGTGTTAGGGATGTGTGTATGTCTACCAAATACAGATTAATACTTGTTAGTTGCACATATATGTATATGCATATTCACACACACATATACATACACACATATGTACATGTAGAGGACAGAATTCAAAGTTTGGAGTCTCTCATTGATCTCCACCTTTAGTTTTTGAAACAGGATCTCTGCTTGAACCTGTTTCTCATCATTTTGCTTAGGTTCATTGGCTGATGACTTTAAGTTCTTGCTTCTGCTCTTCCCAAATTCTAGGTTTTGACGATGTGACTGCCACATGTGTGTAGAGACCTGTGGGTTCTGGGGAGTTGAGTTCACCTCCTCATGTTTGCACAGCAGGCGCTCTACAGATTGCAATCTCTTCAGCTTTGGGAATTATATTTTTTGATATAAAATTTAATGCCAGTAATTTGCCCATTTTGTTTGGGAGTTACCAAAAATAAGAAAAGCCTTTTACCCCTTGCATCCTTTCATGTAGAAGCCAATGCTTCCCAAACAGTATTGTTACATTTTGCTAACAATTTTCTAAATGTAGTTAATAAATACTTTTGCTAATAACTATAAAGCTTTAATATACTATCATACTTACTGAATATTAAACTTTGTAACTAATACACTCAGGTTATCTAGTACCCAACATTCACTAAGAACAGCTGCAGTGGTAAGTGACTTAAATGAACATTTAAGAAAGTTTCACTCTGCCCATGTATGGAAACTCTGACAAATGACTTCAGAACTGTTGTTAACATTTAGCACCTTCTCTTACTTGATGTTCATTTGAAAGGAAATCTCTTAGGCTGTTAATTATAAGAATGACAGCCTGGAGCAGAGTGAAATATCTATATTTTTTCCTAACAATTAAACACCTTTGATTTTAAGGTCAATGTCTTCAGTTAAGTCTTTCAGAGCTGTTAAAACACTGTTCGTGTCTCGTCAATTACTCTGGATAGACATTTAAGACTCCACAGGGAGAAACTGTGGATCCAATATCATTGGATATACAACTCCCAGTTTTAATCTTCACATACATTCCTTACAGTAAAAATCTGCCCTGGAGGGAAGGATGCATCGAGAACAATGGGCCTCACACCTGAGAAGGCTTTGAATAAGCACCAAAATGGTAACACCAAGTCCACTGAACCCTCAGGGTATTTCACCCAACGATCTGGGGTAGATCCTGCAGATGTTGATGCTGAAGTGGTTGCTCTGGGGGTCACACTTTAACAACTAGTAGCATTACTAAAAATCTATCCAATTGGCTGTATAGGTTAAAAAGTATCTAAAATTGAAGATGTTTTGAAAGTCATACAAACAGATGTGAAATGTTGAAGCTGGTAAGAAAGGTTTTTAAGAAAATCTAAATTTATTAGGATGTTTATTTCTTGTATTTCAGTATTTTCAAAAATTATTTTATCTCACACAAGGTTGATCATACACAGTTAACATCTTGAAGATTTCTTCAAATATACAGAAGTGCATTCACATCTTGGGACTGGACAATAGCAGCTTTATATTATTGCTCTAACAGGTTTTGAGTGACACAGGCAAGGTGTTTGGGACTGAGCCATTTTTTTCTTAAGAGAAAGTTAAAATCTGAACAGACTGAAAAATAAACCACTCTGCTTTTGATCCAAAAAATAGGGAAAGACACAGAGAAAATCCTTTCTCTTTGACCCTGGATGAACAACAAACATTAACTTGGTTTGGGCTTATCAGAGAGAGATTTGAACATTGAATCATTGGTACAGATAGCAAAACCTGAACTGCAATGAGTCACTAAGGGCTCAGTGTTGACAACTCTTCACATTGCAACTCTAACTAGCTGAAAAACTGAGGGACGGAAGGCAGTCACAGTATGATAACATAGCTTTTTATGAGCTCTACCATATTTCTCTAGGGGACACTAGATAAAAAAATAAAATGATTTTTGGAAGGGACAGGGAAAAGATATCCACTCTCAAAAAAGCTCAGATCTTCTTTTCTTAGATGATAAGATGGTTTCTAGCTCTGTAGAAATAGTTAACTAGACATAAATCTCCTCCGGAGACTGAATGAATTATAAAAGGAAATATGCAAATCTAGTCTGGTCTAGCTCTGTATATGAAAAAAGGAAATACTTTCTTATTGTTGTGGTATATTTTTACACTGTGGGCAGATATATCACTGTTATTGGTTTAATAAAGAGATGAATGAATGGCCAATAGCTAAGCAGGAGGATGTGTAGGTGAGACTTTCTGGAAGAGAAATAAAATTATGGGTTGACAATGAGACAGAGTTGCTAGGCAGAGATAGTGAGGAAGCAGGATGAGCAAAATGACAGAAAGGTAAAAACCCATGAGGCAAAACAGATCAATATAAATTGGTTATTTTAAGTTATCAAAGCTAATGGGACAAACCTCAGTTAAGGCATAGCTTTCATAATTAATAATAAGTCTCTTTGTTATTATTTGGGAGCTGGCCGGTGGAACAGAGAAAGACTCCTTACAACCTATAGTCCATTCTCCTTATATTTTCTTTCAAAAGAAGAAGAAAACATGATAATCACTTGTATGTTGTTGATAGTCCCTAAACAGAAGTTCACCAAAGTATAAGATCAAACTATACACTTATGAAATGCTTTGTCTTCCTCATCTTGCCAACATATGTGCCTAATTAATTTCTGTCATTAGTTTTTGATATTACAATAGAAGTACATCATTTTCCCCTTCCCTTTCCTCCCTCCAGACCCTCCGTGTACTCCCTTTTCACAGTATCCTGAGTGAGGTGGAGGCACACAGGCCAGTTCCATAATTAACAGTTGAGCTCATTCCCATGCAGTGAGAAAGGAAGGAGGAAATCTTCAAATGAATAGAGAAGTAACTAAGGTAAACTGACTAAGGCAAAACATTGTCGCTAAGGCGAAACATTGTTGCTAACTAGGTGAAACATTGTTGCTAACTAAGGTGAAATATTGTTGCTAGCTAAGGCAAAACATTGCTGCTAAGGCGAAACATTGTCGCTAATTAAGGTGAAACATTGTTGCTTACTAAGGTGAAACATTATTGCACTCAACTTTTTCTTTTTAATTTTGGGTAGGAGAATGTTCATGAAAAAAAAACTTCAAAATCTTTTCACTTTGTTTCAAATTTTTGGCATCTTTTCTTTTGTCTCACACACACACACATTTCTAAACACATCAATATAACAGATTTAGTACATATAGTGATTCTTATATGTTTTTGTTTTCAGGGTTAAACAATTGGTGTGCTTTACCTGGGAAGACAATGGATTTTATTCAGCTGTAAAGAATGTTGTCAATCAGGTTTGACGGTTATGGAGAGGTGGGGGCAAAGGGAGGGATATTGGTGGTGGCAAGGTTTAGACATGGATGAAATGAGAATGAGGGTGATAAGATGGGATAAGAACCAATTAACAACAAGTATGTAGAAAGGAGTCATATGGAAGCACACTACTTTGTAAGAGAAACTGACTTACAAAGTTAATGCACTGAATTAGTGGATCCACACAGGACAGGAAAAGTGAGGAAGAAAGCGGAGGGCAAGAGGGGAGGGGACTTAGGAATGGGAGGAAAAAAAGTGAGAGGATAGAGAGAGGGAGAAGAGGGGAGGAAAGTGGGGAGAAAGTAGGGACATGGACAGAGAATAATAACCTGATCTCACTCTTTCTTGCTTTACTCAAGAAAAAACTCATAGTTCTATGGCAGGACTTGATTTTGAAAGACGTTTTTATGACACTGAAAAAGAGAACTGAGACTGTTTGAAAAAAGAGTAGAAACATTTTAATGAACTATCTGGTTAAATGTTTGCACACGTGAGGGTTGGAATGAATATGAGCAGATAAAGTAAAGTTAGACTTTATGCAATCTTTGTTACTTTCATTAAAATGTAATTATATATCTTCATAATATTCAAACTTCTCCCATTCTCTTATTGTCCTCTTCCTGGCCCTGTGTGACACAGTTGCTTTCTGTACATGTCCTATACTTGAAAAGATTCACCTTATTGTTTTCTCTTTATCTTGTCTCTTTTTTTTTTTTAAATCTACCCAACTGGTTTCTCTTCCTTTGTCTACATTTCCTTTTGTCCTAAGGATGTGAACACATAATTCCTTAACCCCCCACCTCACACTAGAGTCTTACCAGTATTGTATGTCAAATTTTAAACCATGAACTTCAGAGAGAAACATAGTTTAGCCCATAAGAGATTGGATTAATTTGTGAGTACTCATTTCCTGATTGTGATGGGCACATTGTGCTTATGGGAGAGAACTCCCCAAATATTCATTTCTGCTGTTTCTTAAAAGTATAATGCTGTTCACATGAGAAGAAATAAGACAGGAGCTGCATGTGATGTGTGAAAAAGCAGCAGTGTGGAGCAATTGTGTTTAGTCACTGTTTTAACTCGGAGCATAATTGAGGCAGGTGGAACCATTTTTTCTGACTATGAAAGAAACCTGGGTAGATAAACAGAACCATACAGGGGGGAAAAAAACCCTATAAACAAAGCTCTATCTCAGAACACAAGAAAGATGGAAGGATTTCGATGACTGGGATATAGACTTTACCTGGACTTATGGTATCTTAGGTAAATAATTTTGATTGATAAGATATACAGTTATGATGGCCATGGATAAATTGGGAACATTAAAGTAAAGCATACAGTAAAATCATTTCTTGAAGTCAGAAGTTAATTCGTTATTAATTGACAGTTGGTGGCAATTGAGCATTTGACAGTTGATATGGAGCAAACGCATTATTTTCTTAATAAACGATCTTTTTCTCTTTTAACACAGCCATCAGGTATTTAATTGTGTGCAATATAATTAAATGATCAGTGTCTAGCCACAGCATATGACACACTAGAGAGAGTATAGGACAAACTTTTTATTTATTTATTTATTTATTTATTAAAGATTTCTGCCTCCTCCCTGCCACCGCCTCCCATTTCCCTCCCCCTCCCCCCGATCAAGTTCCCCTCCCTCATCCGCCGAAGAGCAATCAGGGTTCCCTGCCCTGTGGAAAATCCAAGGACCACCCACCTCCATCCAGGTCTAGTAAGGTGAGCATCCAAACTGCCTAGGCTCCCCCAAAGCCAGTACGTGCAGTAGGATCAAAAACCCATTGCCATTGTTCTTGAGTTCTCAGTATTCCTCATTGTCCGCTATGTTCAGCAATTCCAGTTTTATCCCATGCTTTTTCAGACCCAGGCCAGCTGGCCTTGGTGAGTTCCCAATAGAACATCCCCATTGTCTCGGTGTGTGGGTGATCCTAGAGAAGCTAAATAAGAAGGTGAACCCAAAGAAAAACATATAGGCATCTTCCTGAATATTAACCTTCATCAGGCGATGAAAGGAGACAGAGACAAGGACCCACATTGGAACACTAGACAGAAATCTCAAGGTCCAAATCAGGAGCAGAAGGAGAGAGAGCACGAGCAAGAAACTCAGGACCGCGAGGGGTGCACTCACACACTGAGACAATAGGACAAATTTTTAAAGCGAAGGGCTTACTATCCACAAGTGAAATCTTGAAAAAAAAAATGTTGGTTCTTGAATACTTTTAAACGAAGTCAAATTAAACATGGTTTGTAATTCAAAGGAAACATGGGGACACAGAAGATGAGAGAGGACTGCTGTTTGTGTGCCGTGCTTCTCCTCTTTCAGGTAAACTCCAGTCTGTGCCCCTTTTTTGTGTGTGTTAATGTCCATTTAAGTCCATGTCATAACTGCATATGACCATATCACCAATTTGTAGATAATAAAGAGATTTTATAGTTATAGACCCCTTGGACTTTAGAAATCCAGGCAGCCCTTGTACCCTAGTGTGTGAAGACATCCCTCATAAATTGATAAAGCACAGTACGCACACAGTGAAACTCTTGCATCACAGCAAATCTGTTTGGCACAGCAAATCTAATATCCATGTTTGTGTTCCACTAGCTCTTAGGCATTTTGTACCCATATCAATGCCTTATATGTAAGAATTTGCAAGAATTATCTTATAAATGGGAGACAATTAAAAAATACAACTAAAGACTTTGGAAACCAGAGTTTTCCCACTTAAAGACTTACTTATACAGTAGATGAAACTTAAACTGATATTTAAATGATGAATGATTTGAAATGACAGAGAAAGAAGAATAATGGGGTTTGAGAGAGAAGGATCAGTGTTATACAAAGCCCCTCAAAGATAAGGAGTGTGGTCAGGTGACCTCTGTTAATTAGATCAAGAATAAGTGTATTTAGCTTATTATTCTGGAAGTATTAAAAGAAAAATTGGTGCCAGGTTTGGAAGATAAGACTATTTTGTGTATAATCAACTTTATGATATAGGACATGATGACCAAGCTTGGTCAGAACATCCTGTGCTCCCTCCCATGTAGCTGCATCTGTCTTCCTAATCCTATCCTGCCCTTATACACTCCAACATTCAGATCTAGCTAAAGTCATACAGTGTCCCAGCCCCATCTGATGAGCCACACTTATAGTATCCTTAACATCTAGGCTTGGGATAGACACATATCCTGTGCACCAACCTTGTATCTACCTGGCCTTATTATGCTTACACCATATCCCAATCTTGTCCCACCTGGCCTACATATAATTTGCTCCAATCAGTCCTGGTGAATCCCACTGTATCTATTTTACCTACAATCGTTATTGCCAGACTTCCTCCATGTACTACTACCAGAGCCCTGATTCAGACTGGTAATCCTATCTCTGATGTGGGAGTGTCATATATTCGTTGCTTTCATTGGTTAATTAATAATGAAACTGCTTGGCCTGATAGGTTAGAACATAGGTGGGTAGAGTAAACATTACAGAATGCTGGGAGGAAGAGGAAGCGAGCTCAGACTCCATAGCTCTCCTCTCTGAGGCAGACGTGATGAAGCTCCGACCCAGGATGGACGTAGGCTAGAATCTTCCTGGTAAGTGCACCTCATGGTGCTACACACATTAATAGAAGTGGGCCAAGCAGTGTTTATATGAATACAGTTTGTGTGTTGTTATTTCGGGTAAAACTAGCCAGTGGCTGGGAGCCGGGTGGCAGGAACGCAGCCCGCAGCTCCCCTCAACACATCTCTCTCATTTCCTACCCTCCATGATTTTATTGACATTTAATGCATTTCCTTATGAGGTTTCCAGTCCCCTAAAATTTAGAAAAACTGAATACTGTTTCAGTAATAGCCATGGTTTGTAAATAAGACTTAGACATTTAACAAGACTCTTAAATGTCTCTCTCTACCTTCTCCTAATCAGAGTAGGTTCAAACTTAATTTTTATTACCCAAAGACAATGATAGCAAAGCAAAGCTGGTATCTTGTAGAGGCTATTTGTTTTCTAAGTCTCTGCCATAGCGTTCTGTATGAAGTCTAGGAGGGATAATTAATATTGACTGAGCTACTTTGGCTGTATCCATTTTAACTTGCTTAGAGCTGTAGCTAATGAGATAGATTTAGAACATTTTTCTGGCATGACTTTGCTGACTAGCATAAAGAAAACTTTGGGTCATAATACATTTTGGGTAAAGCATACCCATAGTCTAATCTTAAAGTTTGCTTCCAGTTTCAGGAAGAGAAAAGTATACCATTATGTTATCCATGAAAATGCTCCAATACTTTATTTTAAAATCCCTGCTTCTAAGAGTGGCTTAATAATACAGGACTTTAAGAAACATCATCTATATCCTTGAACTGGCAAGCCAGCTCTAGTGTGGCAGGTATTACAATTACAGACATAAAGACTAGATGAAGATAAGGGGCTTCTGAGTTGATCACTTTGTCCTTCTTCCTTTATTGGAATGGTGATGAATGTTCCAGAGAGTGTCAAATGCATTTGGCCTTCTGCATTTTACCATTAATTCAAGGGTCAGGAACTCCTAGAACTGTTCTGTGCCACTTTAATATAGTTCCATGGTATATAGTCCACCCTTAAAAGCATTTTCAAAAAAATATTATTAATGCCAGTTATTGTGACCAAGTTTTATAAACTCTATACAGGTAAAAAATACACTGTCACTATACTTAGTTCTTTAATAATAACAGAAATAATAATACATGACTTGAAGTTTCAGTTGTATGTGTGCAGTAAAAATAATTTAAATGTAAGAATCAGTGAAGTTATAGGATTTACTAATGAAAAGACTGATACACTGAATAATTATGTATTTTAATTTTTTCTACTGTCACTGCTTTCCATGGTAGGATCTGTACTTTCTTTCCAGAATAAACAAGAAGCCTAGAAACATGACTAGATAGTTATAAATTAATTTAGCTTCAGTAAATTGACTGAAGCTTAAAACAGCATGTGCTAGCTAAGTGCTTAGTAAGTGCCACAAACCGACGTTATTCCCATGGAAATACCTATTAAGTACTATTAGTCTAATTTTGCAGGTAAGGGAACTGATGCTTGAAGGAGCTATATATCCCACCCAAAGTCAGACACATCTAATAATTGTCAGAATCAAGATTTGAATCCTAGCAATCTGGCATTGGAATCTGTGTTTTTAACAACTGTGCAGTATTCATTTGCTTTTCTGAACCTAGAAACAGTGGAGACTGTGCATGCCAGTGTGAGATGCCAGAAGTCAGTTCCAAGTGGCACAGAGTGCAAGAATTGTCAGCTGTTAAGGAGCTCAAATAAATTGAAGCTGCTACTACTTTATAGTGCAATGGGGGTAGAGATGAAGACACAGAGCAGAATCCAGATCAATGTGATGCCTGCCTTCCCAGAGCTTTACTGCAAGAATTTTTAAATATTGAAATGGAAATTTTGTGTATACGAGTGTTTTGTTTGCATGGATATCTGTGAACCACTTGGGTGACTGGAGTCCAAGGAAGCCAGAAAAGTGTGTATACCATAGAGCGTGAGTTACAGACAGTTGTGAGCCATGTGGATGCTGGGAATAGGATCTAGGTCCTCTGGAAGAGCAGTTGGTGCTCTAACCTTTAAGTTCTCTCTCCAACCCCAGTGAGCCACATTTAATCAAGTTCCTACATAAATCCATTTCTCCTGAGAATCAGTTGTCTTATAGTAAAAAATGATGACAAGATATATGTACTCTAAAGGCTTGACTATTTCGGTAAACACTTCCACATCATTTTTAAAGGGTTTATTTCACCACATTGGTGGCTAAGGTCAGAGTATGTGAAGAGCTGTTCATGAATCCAAATGGAATTAAAGAACAAATTTGCTAACTCATCTTAAAATTGTAATATTTTTAAATGGTAATTAACTTATCCAGGCCCATTAGTTTAGTTTTTCTAATTAAACTGTCTTGACCCAAGCATTCAGAAGAAGGTTATGTATCTAACAGATATTCTCCTTCTCAATACCCATGCCCTGCCTTTTGCTAAATAACATTGAATATCACCTGTGCCCCTTACTATTATCGTCCTTATTTAATCACTAATAGCCTTTTGCTTCTTTTCAAGAACTTTAGCCATTGACTAGAAAGAACCATTGCTCCAGGGATGAAGATGAACATGAGTCATGTTTCTTTCTCCTAATCAGTGTGGAGCTCAGATCCCATGCTGCCTCTGAATACAGCCATTAGCATCAGTGCAAAAAGAAATGTCTCAGAGCTTTCATGTTCAATGGCAAGAGTTGATTTTGTTAAAAAAAAAGTCTGCCTTACTCCTGAGCATTCATAGAAGCTTGAACCTTTAGTGTTGCTAGGGGTCTATGAAGCCATCCAGCCCATCCCCTCCTTTCACTGGTTAGAAAGTAAGGTCTGAGCTTTTAAGTGAGTAACAGAGATTTTAGGAACAACAAGAAATTGGAATCTCAGAGAAGCAGTTGTGCACACTTAGAACCATATATGCAGAGCAAATGACCCTGATAATGCATCACTTCTTGAGTGCGCATGTGCAGTATGCCTACTATGGGCCAAACTAAGCTTATGTTCCCTACTTAACATTTCACTTCCAGCCATCCTAAGTTATATGGTATTGCTTGTATTTTACAAATAAGAAATAGGATGCACAGAAATGTTAACAGCTCATGAGTCTTTTTACAGGCATTAAGGGGGCGTGATGAACTGACAGTTTGGGCACAGGAGTTTCTGAGTTCACACTATTCTCTCTTAGATTTGTAAGAGGAATTTCTTTTTATTAGTCATCTCAGGATTTTTGGCAAGCTTCTTTTAGTTTTTGTTTAGAAATGGTTTTACTCTTGGCCTTTTGTTATACAACATACCTACTCTTTAGACAAAGCACTGGAAAACAAAGAACCAGCAGTGAGAAACACTTTCAGAGTATTTATTTTAGGTGTGCATGTAAAGAGAAAATGGTAAATAAATTATAATCCTAAAACTGACAACTGAAATACAGGTATAGATGCTAAAGTTTATTCATTCACACAACAAATCTTTACTGAACTGCTACTCTGCCCAATGATCTCAGCTAGGTTATTGCGCTGAACAAAATAACACAGATTCCTTCTATTGATATAGCATATAAACCCGAGAAGAACACGCAATAAAAATCAGTAGTAGGCACATTTATATGTAACATGTGGGGATAACTATATTTTGAAGGACAAAGAAGGGACTGAGATTTGGGGTGGAGATTTTAGGAGAAGTTGGTATTATATGTGTGTCGTGTAAGAAACCAAGGAGAGCTGGGCAGTGGTGGCACACGCCTTTAATCCCAGCACTTGGGAAACAGAGGCAGGCGGATCTCTGTGAGTTCGAGGCCAGCCTGGTCTGCAAGAGCTAGTTCCAGGACAGGAACCAAAAGCTACAGAGAAACCCTGTCTCAAAAATCCCCCCCCCCCCAAAAGAAACCAAGGAGAGTATGTTTGAGTCTTTTCATAATGTTAGGACACCAGAGTCCGTGTTTCTAATACAAGGAACCTAACGATGTTGTAGAGAAGAAATTCCTGCTGACAGTCAGGGAGTTGTGAGTCACAGGGGTCAGAGCAAACCTAATGCAGAAGTCACAGGGCAGGATTGGGTTCAGTTCAAGAAAATACTGGATGGATGGATGCTAGATATAGACTGGTGAACAGGAGGATGAAAGTATGTAATTGAGTAGGATGCAGCAACAGTAAGGACCACGCCAAGGAACAGTTAGCAGAAAGCAAAAGAAGTCAAGCAAGAGTCACTGAGTTACACCATAGCCACATTATGCAAAATTCTGGAGAAACGAGGAACCTGGGTGTATTGAGGAGGAGAAGGGGTTGATTCACTTTGAAGAAGGCAGGTGGCAGGTTAAGTAAGCTGAAACAGAACATTAAATTTGGATTAGCCCATGAGTTAGATAGGGTGAATATGAGGTAGCTCCCAGATAAGTGTTGTGTTGAGGTGTTTGTCTCTAGGGTGTCAACTTAGTCTTTGAGAGAAGTTAGAATAATGTGGATTCATCAATAGGTAATCCATTGATAGTTTCACTATTTGGCGGTATTATTGGGAGGTGGGACCTTGTTAGAGAAAAAGACATTTGGATTATTTTCTTAGGGCTCATGTGCATGTGGCCTTAAACTTATTCATATTATAGTAGTCACTGTATGAATATGAATAGCTTCTACTCCAACAGGCTCCAATCACCATGGTGTTATATAGGTCTTATGTCAGAATGAGCTGAGCGTGGACTAACAGCTCAGAAACCATCCATTTAAATAACACTTTCATCCAAACTGTTTGTCACAGCAGAAGAAAACTATTTAACAGAACAGATCCTGGTCACAGTGACATGTCTTATTCTTGGAGAAAGAACGGTAAGAGGGAGAACTCAGGGGGTTGACTTCAAAAATGGAGAGCTGAAGACAACAAACACAGCAACCTGGAGGAGCGTAGCTGTGGGGAAACAAAAGTAATAGTTGCAGTTCACAGGGGAACACGTTTAAATAAATGGAATACTTTTAGGATTCAGGGAAATGAAAGTTGCAGGGCTGAAAAGGAAGCAATACTTTTAGAAGGTAGAGAAAAGAAAGCTATATAATAAAAAAAAAAGGAGTGATTAAATGAAAGTTTTCTGGAAGACAAAAGGGAATGATAAAATATTTCTAATTTGAATTTTCGAATAATGTTTTAAAGTCATATTCCTGACATAAGCCGTAACTTGAGTGTCAATATTTTGTTGACAATATTAGACAAAGTAACACTCTTCTTGTAGGGGTGGTGTATTTAAGAAAATTGGATCCTAGTGACCCCGATAGCAAATTGAGGATTGGCAGTTGTGTCATCAAACAGATTCAAATAACATAGCACTATTTTTGTGAATTCATTATATCTTAACTTCCAGAATTGGACTTGTGATAATGAAGCTCAGGAAGAATACAAATTCATTTATTTAAATCAGGTACAATCTCTACTGACTAAGCCTAGGAACATTATCAGGTTTTATCTTTTAGTTCCTTCCTTTTTATTCATAGTTTATCTTCCCTTTTTTCATATATTCTTCTACCTCTTTGAACACCTTTGTATATAATTATTTTAATGTGGGTTTCCTTAGTTACAGTCATACCAAGTCATTCCTTCATAAAAGCATTCTCAGGTCACCTTGATCAAATTACAGATGCACCAAGAACACCTCTTAAATCAAATGATTTAGACAAATGTGCTGATGATTATGCTTATTCTACATTTTGAAACTCTCTAATTAATTTATCATAGCATAACTTTTACTTCAGTACTGGAGGAACTTTATATTCTGCAATGCAACTCATGAGCTCAGGTATGATTTTAAAAGAGAAACGAAACTGAGTATTTTATGTGTCAGTCATTCAAAAACCAGGTGCTAATATTTTTCAGATGTCAAAAAAACATTTTCAGATATTCAAGTAAGACAATTAGACATGTAGTTCAGGTTACACTTACTAAGTGAGACATATTAGAAAATTGTCATGCAGAAAGCAGCACCGTTTCTCAGTTTAGTGTTGTTATTAGCCACAGACCGAAGGGGAAAATAGCTTTGAAATAAAGAAAAGCATTTCTAAAAGCAATGTATGGGAGAGATTTGGTGATTCTATCTCCTAATACACAAACCATCATTTATTCCACTTTGTGTTTCAAGAATTTTCCTTTTTCTTGAACTCTGCATGTGCTTGTTAATCATTTGGTCTGCCCACCATAGCTCCTTCAAAGGCAGAAGAACCATGGAATCCACCCAGGTGAATTCCATCTCTAATAAATACAGCCTGCTTCAAAAGCCTCACCTGTATTCCCACTAATACCTCAGTGGCTTTACTAAAACAAATACAAAGCAGGCAAACGAGCAAGCAAACAAACAAAAACAAAATTAAACCTGTAAAAGGTCTTGTAACTGGCTACAGTGCTAACATTATGGAGCTAGGGTTTTGCTACTGAGAAGAAGGGAAGGAGAAATGAAGATTTTTTTGATTGTCAATGTATGTTTACTGTGATAGGACCAGGCCATGTGTACCCAATGGGATATTTTATTAGAGGTAACTCAACATAAAAATCTTTGAAAAACTCTTATCATCAACTCCAAGAAGATATTCAAAGGATGTGTGTGGGTTTCTTAGGGATGGTAAACTTAAGGAAGAAAGTTTTAAAATCTTATCATCTGTGCACTAATATTTTAATTTTATTTCTATTATTTTGTGTGTGTGATTCTAAATTTACTCAAAACTGTCCATGTGGTTTTAGTCATTTATTTATTTAACTTGATTTTAAGAAATGTAGCTCCAGATATTGATGGGTTATCTGCAAATGAATTTTTACATGTAGAGTGGTTTTCTTTTTATTCCTTTAACTATTTTCCTGGTCTAGTTTAGCAATGCCTTTCCCCTAGACTGTGTATTTGGTAATATAAATAATTCATTTCATATATAACTTTCCATACACTGTTTTTGCTTTGTCGTGCTAAATTTTACTATACAAGTTTGTTGATATTCTATGTAGTTCATCTTCCCTAATTTCAAATGATTTATAATGCTCCAGCATCTATATTTTTTAATTTGCCCCTTGAAAGTTTGTTTTCTTTATAGTCTTCTTCCAAATGAAAGAAAATAAAATTTCTACTCAGATGATTCTCAAAATTTTAGTGGTTTACTAGTTTGCCTGTTGCATGATAGTAGCAATTCCATAATCTTCCATTCTTTTGTAAGATAAAATCATAAATGCATAAATAGAAACTTAAAATCCAATGTTATACTTTTCCATTTAATACTTAATGATTACCCATGCTGTTATTAGAATACTAATACTGTACAGAAGATAAATGATGCTAACAATTTTACGGCATAGCATCAGAATATTCCAAAGCATACAAGCAAAGAGAATGTAGACTGATTAGGGTTATGTGGGATACCAGCCACCGTCATAGTTGAATGTTGGAGTGGTGGCTGCCTCAGTCAAAACAGTGGTTATCAAGGCTCACAGCCTTTTGGTCCCAACCCAGGAATAAAAATGCACAGACACCGGGGCATTAACTGGTAAGATCTAGAGATTTTTCAGATGACTGAAAATCATGTAAGACTGAACATCATGGTAAAGACAGCAGTTCTTGGGGGCATACAGCAGAGTGGATCAGGAGTTTCTCAAGAAGAGAACACAACAACAGGGACAGCACATGGTTTGCAATGTGTCCCCGTCACTAGGAGAGGCAGAATGAAGTCAGCCTTATGCATGCATATGTGCATGTAAGGGATATCCCCAGTGTAACAAAAGACTGAGAGTATCACATAGGCCTGATGTGGGGTGTCCTTCTGTATATGTGTTGCTTTAATTGGTTGATGAATAAAGATGTTTCAGACAATGGCTTAGCAGAGTAAAGTCATGTGGGAAATTGGAGTGGAGATATATAAACAGAGTAGACCCAGTCAAGGAGACGCCATGTAGCTGCCTAAGGAGAAAATGCCAGAATATTACATGGCTACACATAGATTAATAGAAATGGATTAACTTTAATGTAAGAGACAGGTAGCTAGGAATACACCTAAGCCATTGGCCAAACAGTGTTGTAATTAATATAGTTTCTGTATTATTTGGGTCTGAGCAGCCAGGAAATGAAAGCACAGTCTTCTTTTACATAGGCCAGACTCTCTCAGATTGTGCTCACAGGCATTTACAATCCTCCATTTATCACACCCTATAATTTATAAAAAGATATGCTTGGGAAATACTGTTTCTTACACTATTTTTGTTCAAAAATTTTGAATAGAGCATCAACACTTTGTGTTTTGTGTGTTTCAAAATCACTACTTTTTATTTGTTTTTCAGTTTTGTAAAACTAAAAAGTTGGTAGTATTGGAATTCAGAGAACAGTTCAAAAGCTATTGGATCAGTCCACAAAGTAGGATTCTTAGTAAAGCATTCTAAGTGGAGAACTGAGATATTTTCAAATAATCAAGTATCAAAACATGATGATTGTATTCCTTGGAAACATCCTTCTCTTGAAATAGGGAAAGACAGATGTCCCTTAGCAGAGATAAAATTCTCCTGATGTAAGATATTAAAGATGAAAAGCAAATATTTTAATTTAAAACAAAATTCCACCTGAAAACATTTGACTAGAATGCAATTCAGTGAGGGAATAGGATTATTTGACACATAGTTCATAAATGTCTCAGCATCATGCTAATTTAATCAGAAGGATAGTATCAGTATGAACTTGAGAACATAGTATACATCACCAGCTTATCAGATTACAAAGAATGCCACCTGAGAAATAACATAAAAGTGAGCATCAAGTTGAGGACTCATGGGTTTTCCCCTGTCCACTTCCGTGTGTCTTTGTTATCATCACTGATCATATCACTTTTGGGTAGTCATATTGGGGAGACTATGGATGTAGATCTGCCATTACTAGAGACACAATCTCCTTAATCCTCTGGTTCTTACAAATCTTTCTGTTCTTGCTTCTGCAAGGGAAGCAGGGTATATCAGAAAGTTTGATGGGAAGGGGAGGGGAATGATGTAATTGTATTATAATAACAAAAAATAAAAAAAAGACTTTAAAAAATCAAATCGTACAAAACCTGGTGTCTTAGGAGCCAGAAGATGATTCAGGAACGATTTCTGCAACACGTGTGACCAGACATGAAAGGAAAGACTTTAGAGCCTGGAGAGCAACTTTTTTATGTCACCGAATAGAGTGTGCTTACTTTAAAAGTACAATATGGGAGGATTAAGAATGCATAAGTCTTAAAATTTATTTATGAGCATCTTCCCATTTCCTTTTTTAAACATCAAATTGCTTCTCTCTGCATCATACTTCCAAAAGGTTCCAGCAATAGTGATGACAATTAAGTGTTTGTGTCAAAGTAGCAAGTTAAGATGAATGATTATCAAGAAGAGTCAGTGTTCTATAAGTTTTATCAGGCACAAAAAGCTGAATCCAAGTATTCAGCATGTGACGTGTACATGCGATTCTCATATTTACTGGCTCTGTAGATTGCTCAAGTATCTGCATGTCGCATTTGACATAATAAAAGTCAAGATTTCTACTCTTTATAAACATTATGCAAATGTCATACACATTAATCTCTAAGCAAAAGTAAGGTTACTATGTACCATTAAAAACTTAAATCTAAGCCAATAACTTCTTTCAAATACTAACAAATAAGTCCTACAACATGATAGCGTTAACACAGTGAGTGAGAATGTGTGTTCTAACACAAATATCCTTGACTATCTAGTAAATACATACAGTCCAGCGATGCATGCGAAATGCTGGGTGTTCTATTTCATTTTCTTTTCTTGCTTTTCTGTTGATCAAAAGAAGAAACAGGCAGTTCTCTGAAGAAGCTGAAACCCATCTGCTTGTTTTATTTTTTATGATTGAAAGTTTCAAATTAATATTCAGACAATTTGTATAGCTGATCTCAAAGAACTTTAATTTTTAGATTTGGCATGGAGAAGAGAGTTAAAAAATCCAGATTCTCAACTTATTTTTTGCTAAAGTATTGGATAATGTAGCATCAAATTGTTTCTCTTCCAAATGAAATTATTATTAGCTTTGAAAAGTTTCATCAACATAAATGTACTAGAAACAGATAGCAAAAGCATCCTATCTGAATTTATTTATAACTTATCTATCGACATAGATTCCTTAGTAATATGTAAATGTAACTTTCCTTTTCAAATAAACACTACTTTTTATAAATGGGTTCCACATATTCACAATTACAGAACTCTCTCTGGGTGCGTCTGTATTTTGTCTCTTGCCTTTACTGATCATTTAGAACAGTAGCTCTCAACCTTCCTAATTCTGCTTCCTTAAGACCCCCAATCATAAAATTATTTTCCTTATTACTTCATTACTGTAATTTTGGTACTGTTATGAATTGTATTGTAAATATCTGATATGCAACCTCTGTGAAAATGTCATTCTACTCCAAGGGATTTTGACCCACGTGTTTAGAACCTGTGATGTAGAAGAAAAGAAACATCTACTATCGGAAACTTTAACTTAATCTTCTCTGTGATAGGGGAATTAGGCTGTCAAAAACCAAACTTGTACATCTTAATAGACATTGAAGATTTTTAGTTGGATATATCAATGAGGACATTTAGAAATGACATAAAAATAGAGATAGTCACTATCCTTTATTTTATTTTATTTTATTATTTTTTTCAATACAAGGTTTCTCTGTAGCTTTGGAGCCTTTCCTGTAACTAGTTCTTGTAGACTAGGCTGGCCTTGAACTCACAGAGTTCTGCCTGCCTCTGCTTCTGGAGTACTGGGATTAAAGGCATGCACCACCACCTCCCGGCTATTTTATTTTTTTTTTAAAAAGAAAACAAACTATCTTTTTTTTTCATTCTATGTACCAATCCCAGTTGCCACTGCCTCCCCTCCTCCCGTTTCCTCTACCTTCCCTTAACCCCCCACACCTCAGAGAGGGTAAGGCACATTGCCTTGGGGAGGTCCAAGACATTCCCTACTATATTTAGGCTGAACAAGGTATCCATTCAAAAGGAACAGGTTTCCAAAAAGTCAGTTCAAGCAGTAGGAATAAATCCTGAATATCTTAAATATCATGATAGAACCTTCATCCAGCAACTGATGGGATCACAGGCACTGTCCTTTATACAATTTGAATGTCTATCTTTCATAAGAACGTGGGGCTTCTGTGGGAAGTCTTTGCAAATATCGGCAAATATCAGATTCAATGGTTCAACAAAAGACAAGCAGAAAATGAAACAAACTCTAAAACTTATTTTTATTGTGTAGAATCAGAGTTTGAACTCAGTGATCTCAGTCTTCGGCATGCAAAGAAAATTCTCTAACACCGGGTTTTGGTTAAGATTTCATTTCCCATTCTATCAACTAAGTTGTAAGTCATTTATCTTATATTCAAAATGAGTGCCAAAGCAACCAATCTCCATGATTCCTAACATCAGTACTGCAGATATCTAAGCAAGCACTCCAGAGAGTGCTAGACACTAATATCAACAGGTCAGTAATTCATCCAGCTCAGTGACTTCCTTTATAGTATATATTGGGAGATTATGTAGGAAGTATGTAGGAAGTATAGAAAACATGGTGTTGTAAAGAGATACTAAGGCTGATATTTGTGGAATTGTGTGTAGGACTTCAGAATGCTCATTCTGCATCACAGATACCATAATCCCACAGACCTTCCAGAAATGAAGAGTAGAGAAGTTTTGTCTCCATAGATGAGAGGAGAAGGGTTACTGTATTCTACATTCAGAAGTGGAATTTTGATTTTGTCAACAGCTAGTGCCCTATCTAGACTGAAGAGACAATTTGTTCACCTCTCTCCCAGAAAATAGTAATTCATGCAACAGACAGATTTATGTTTCCTGGTCTTTAAACTACTTAATATAACATAAGCTATATGTTATAGTTAATCAGGAAGCAAATTATATATATATATATGTATATAGGAATATATATTCTTGTATATATATATATATACAAGCTATGCAGTTGCTATATATATTATTATTATAGGAATATATATATATATATATATATATATATATATATATATATATATATATATATGTGTGTGTGTGTGTGTGTGTGTGTGTGTGTGTGTGTGTGTGTGTATTCATTCCAAGAAATTCTGGCATTGGAGAACAGTGTGAGGGACACATTTAAACAAAATAAACCCATTCATTTAAAGAGTTGGGGGAATTGTGCTACAACTTAGACAATGACCTTTTCAAGTGCGAAGATCATTAGTGTCTATATGTTTTCACCTTTGGGAATGGAGTACATTGGAGTTACTTAACTAAATCGCACATATTTCCCTTACAGTCACAGGTACATCACAAGTAAGCCACTGGTAATTTTTATAGAATTCTATATTTGATACATTATTTATAGATCTCAAAAGCATTTAAACAGATTTGTAAGCCATCACTTAATCTGAAGGAATGAAACAACTTATGAACTACATGAACCATTTCAAATTGCACAAAACAAAGTATGAAGACATTGTAAATAATTTTAATGGCAATATGTCCCTAGAGCATTCTTTATATATTCCTCATTGTTTTTCCATATAAAGTGACATCTTAGCAAAATGTATCTATGAAATTGTAAAGGAAATTAGTCAAATGTGACTGTGACGATCAAGGTAGGTGAATTATATTCACATACCTCCATATAGATTTTTTTCTCAGCTATGGATGAAACTCAAGTCATTACATACGCTATGCAATTGCTATATGATATATTCTTGATCCACCATCACAATTTTAGTCATATAAGCTATCTCTAAAGATCAGCAGTTTTTCATAAAGGTACAGAAAGTTTTTTTCATTAATATGCAAGAATCCTTGTAAGCTTAAATTTATTTTCAGTGAATGCTTATTTTTTGGCAAATAATTTAATAAAGTCCAGTGTCTTGTACAGAGCTCTCTTCAATGACGTATTTTAGTTCCAATATCAAAGCTGCATTTTAAAACCCTATCTTTTACTTCCCTGATATTTGCGCTTAACTAATGCCATAAAGCTTGATCCCTATGAGACACTTTATAAAGGAGAAGTGAGATTGCAAATGCTTGTAATAGGATTCTTCTTGATTATTTTCACTGAACTCTACAAAGCTGGGAGGGTGAATTGTGTGCGTTCAGTTCATGTGAGCTAGTCCCTTATTTTATGTTCACTTGTCATTTCTGGTAGAGTTGAAAGCACTGAAGAGAGGATGCCATAAAGGGATGCTTTGATAACAAAAAAGGAAATCATCCCTCCCCCACTTTTGCAGAGCACTGAAATGATGAGGTTGTTTCATAGAGGAGGCAGGTCAGATGCATTCAGGTTTTCAACAGTCTGAGAAGCCCTGCTGGGCAATCATTCCCTGTACTTGGAGATGACAGAAACTATTGCTACTGGTCCCAAAGAGTGTCTTTTGTTGTCTATATATACAGGTGGAATAGATACTCTGTCACCCGGAAAATCCCTCTCTCCCCACACTCTACTATCTCTGATATGCATTTATTTTATTGAGTTCATTCTTAACCCCTTGTGGTTATGAAAAAACTAATAGCATGGAGCTTGTTAGACCTAAAAATAGAGATATAGAGTAATAGCTAAGCAGAATTTGTTCCAGCCAACCTGTCAATACCCCTTAATTTACTGATGGTTGCTTAGTACATTCGTTTTCAACTTTTGGATGAAGCTATAGTTAGGGGCATACAATAGGTTATTCCATTAGATTGTTTGCTAGTCCTTAGGTCCTCTTCACACTGGAAATTATATGAAATTTATTGCAAAATGGCAAAGGTTAAAATTAAAATGTTCCTCACTGATCTATAAGTGACACAAGATAGCACAATAATTATCATTTGTAAGCATAATTATATTAAATATACCCTTTATACAGACATTTTCAGCTTTCATAAAGTGTTTAAAAAATTGAAGAACACAAGGATTTTTGCAGCTTTCTATTAGAGAAGCATTGCCATATTTGTATCTTATTTGTTTTTGTTTATGTTATATTTAAAGTATATAAAATATTTATGATTTATAGCACAACTGTTCAGAGGAGATTATATAATATAGGAATCATATACCTATATTCAGCTTTAAATACCTAAAGTATTTCATCAATTTTCTAATTTTGTAGATGTAAACACCTTGATTTCACATTATCAGACCCTTTTTATGTCAGTTTTCTTAACAAACATAGTAATCGTTGTATTTGATGAATTGAGAAAAACATGGTTCAGAAAGATTTAATTTTACAAAAATGATGTGGCTTGAATATGTAGAATTCCAAAGGCTGTCAACTGTTTCCCACTGTAATAAAAACTATAGAAAGAAATAGAAATAAAAATCCAGATATTCTCGTGATGTCTGCAATACTCTGAAGATCCAGATACTCCTCTTTGATAAGACAAACACATTTAAAGGCTTCCATTTGACACTGAGAAACCAGTTCTTTAAAAGTCTTACTAATCGGGGTACTACTTATCTCATTCACATCCTGTGACATTTCTATCACTCCTAAGTGATAAGTTGCCCCTAGATAAGCATTTGTGTGATATTCAGCTCTGAAAATAGCTTCACAAAAATCTGACAACCATATATATAGCAAAAGTTCAAATTTTTTTGGTTATGCAAGTGTCTGCTTCATGTACCAAGCCTCCCGTTGCCTCATTGTGTTCCTAATATGGTTCCCCAATGTGTTTGTAAGATAACAAAGCGCGTATGGGATGGTCTTTCATGTAGTTTCATGTAGTCCATGGAGTTGTTGTGGACTATTAATTCCTGGATCATTTCTTAGATAATGCTGGATTAAAGGTGTTTAAATGATGCTGAAGCCAAATAGGATTTGGATGGCAAGACCAACACAATCAATAGAATCTGTAAGTGCCTGCATGGACTCCATTTGACTCCTTCAAAAGCCTGAACTATTACAAATTATATATATATATATATATATATATATATATATATATATATATATATTGAACTTATGCAAAGGAAACTCTTTAAATCCAGAGTTTACATGGAAAGAGTGATGTTCAAAATGAAGAAAATTCATAGAAATTTCAAAGCCTAAACATTGTTCACAGCAAGCAAGGAACAGATGTCTAAACATACAGAGGAAGTCCAGTATCTCAGTTGAATTAAAGTATACAAACACAAATATATTTCCTTATTTATTTCCTGTATCCTTTCTGAATCTGAGTCAAATTTGAAAATATAATCCAGACACTCATGACTAAAGAACAGCAGACCATGAAACAGAATTAAGCACCATTTGTTAAGATGCATTAATGAAATAACAGTTGATGACTTCCCAGCAGCCACTTTAATCCCAGATTTACACCGTCTATTATGCTTTGAAGACAGTTTCATTTCTCTTCAATATTCAAATTTCTTCCTTTACATTTTGCATTCCACAAATATGCAAAGCCCCTGGTAGATTAGGGAATTGGCAGGGAAAGCAATACAGAATGTAACCCAAGCACGTGAAATGCTAATTCCATTGCTACTCTCCTCATCCTAATACCTTTGATATTTGATCTTTTCAAAGAAGTTCAGTGAAGTTTAGGGTTTAACAAGGTTATGTGGCTATTTTAGAATTTGAAATATAATTAATAAACTAATATAATATTTAATAATTGCAGATTAAGAAAAAATCTATTTCCATTTTGGCTTCGATTTTTGTAGTAAATAAACATGTTTTGATTTTCTTTGAGTTTTCTTTTGTGTCTGTGAGTGTCTCTATGTGTGTATGCCATGTGCATGCAGGTATCACAGATGTCAGAAAAGTGCATTAGACACTCATGAACTTGATTTTTAGGTAGTTAGGAGCCACCCAACATGACTTCTGGGAATTGTACTTGTAATACTGGAACAGTTATTAGCAGCTAAGGCATTTTTTGAATTCATACTCTTATTGCCAGTAAATTAATTATGGGTAACCTCCTGCAGCCAATGGTCTTTGAGAGATTGGACCAGGTTGGGCGTGGTTTGGGTGCCAAAAAGTGCACAGGTCTGCCTGCTTGTCCTCTCTCTCCTGCTCGCCACACTTGGATGTTGGATTTTGTTTTTGTTGTGATCTGTGAGTTTTTCTTTAATTAAAAAAAAACCCTTATTATACCCTATTTTGAGCTACTGTGGGATTTTTTTATTTACATTTTCCCCTATCTGATGCATTTCTCTTCATCTGGCATTCAAATTAACACTTTATAGTTCCATGATACTAATAAAAACAATACACTTGCAGTAATTCTGGAATCATATGATGTATATAATATTTTAGCTATTACTTAATTATTAATTACTTGGTATTTATTTATTCTTTAACATTTTACATAATTCAAATATCACTTTTTATATGTAATATTTGATGAATAATAAATTTATATATATTGTTAAATATTAATTCTATTTGGCTTCATGTACTCTATTTTCTCTATTTATATATATTTTAGATAAATTATTAATTGTTGATATCCAATGCAGCTAATTTTATGAAAAAATTTTAGTAACTGGAGAAATGGCTTAGTGTTGAAGAACACTTGTGTGCCTTAAAGTCCAGTATTTGGGAGTGAAAGGCAGGTCAATCTCCATGAGTTTGAGGTCAGTCTAGTCCAAACAGCAAGTTCCTGGCCTGTCAAAAGAAGCAAAAAGCAAGCAAGCAAGCAAGCAAGCAAGCAAGCAAGCAAGCAAGCAAGCAAGCGAGCAAACAAGCAAATAAAACCAGAAAAGCTACCACCATCATCAAAACACTTGCAGCTCACTCAAAGAACAGTAATTTGGCTCCCAATATCCACAATGGGTAAGTCAAGTCAGTCTTTAGCTCCAGGGAATTCCGCATCCTCTTCTACTCTCCACCTGTACTGGAAAGCATGTATGTTTACATGCACATGGGGACACACACATACATAATCAATCTTTAAAAACAGAGATGAACTTTTAGGCTTTAGGATTATTTTACACTCTATGTTGTCTCTCTAAACTCCCATGTTGATGACCTCTTCCAGAGTAGTGCTATCTGGAGCTATGGCTTGGGAAAATGCTTATGTTTGGAAGATGATGTGAGTGCAGGGACCTTATGATAGACACAGTATCCTCAGAAGAAAAGATCAAGGAGATGATCACTCCTCATCTTTACAAAGAATAGATTAGATAGACAAAACAAGGCTGTGGTCAACTTCAAGCCAGGAAAATTCTTCACAAGAATGCAAGACTATTGGTATATTAACTTTCAGTGCCCACTAGAACACATATCATATAGACGCTGCAGAGTTATCCACCTTGCTACTCCTCCTTTAGTCTTACTTTCACCTCTACACATTACTACAAACAACTAACAGGCCTCCCTGTGACTTTGCAATCACAAAGGACCACATTCTACCTTTTATCCCTGTTGCCTGGGAGCAAGCACATAGTATAGGCTACTTATTAACTAAGAATGAGGGCTAATGGGGTGAAGACTGTACCTTCCCTCAGAAACATCAAGATATGATAGACAGCCTTGTATGGTGGAACTGAATCAAGTCTCTCTTTTTCCTACCTTAAGATTCCATTTTGTAGCCGGGCGATGGTGACGCACGCCTTTAATCCCAGCACTCGGGAGGCAGAGACAGGCGGATCTCTGTGAGTTCGAGACCAGCCTGGTCTACAGAGCTAGTTCCACGACAGGCTCCAAAGCCACAGAGAAACCCTGTCTCGAAAAACAAAAACAAAAACAAACAAAAAAAAAAGATTCCATTTTGTAGCCTGGTGGTGGTGGCACATGCCTTTAATCCCAGCACTCGGGAGGCTGATGGAGGAAGGTCATTGGTTAATTAATAAAGAAACTGCTTGGCCTCATAGGTTAGAACATAGGTGGGTGGAGTAAACAGAAAAGATGCTGGGAGGAAGAGGAAGTGAGCACAGATGCCATGCTCCCCTCTCCCAGGCAGATGCGATGAAGCAAGCCGCCAGGTCAGACATGCTGAATCTTTCCCGGTAAGACTGATGCTACACAGATTGTTAGAGATGGGTTGATCGGGATATGAAAATTAGAGAGTAAGGGCTAGAGCTAATGGGTCAAGCAATGTTTAAAAGAATACAATTTGTGTGTTGTTATCTTGGGGCATAAGCTAGCCAGGTGGCTGGGAGCTGGCTGCAGGAATGAGGCCCGCAGCTCTTACTACAGATCAGGAGTCACCATGGTTCTCCCACTCCAGACAGACGCAGGTTAAGATCTTCCCTTGTAAGCCACCTCGTGGGCTACACAGATTATTAGAAATGGGTTAGATCAATGTGTAAGAGCTAGCCAATAAGAGGCTGGAACTAATGGGCCAGGCAGTGTTTTAAAGAATACAGTTTTTGTGTAATTATTTCGGGGCATAAGCTAGCCAGGCGGCTGGGAGCTGGGCTGTGGGAAGAGGCCCGCAGCTCCCTCAACAGGAGGCAGAGGCAGAAGCAGGCAGATTCTGTGAGTTCGAGGCTAGCCTGGTCTATAAGAACTATTTCCAGGACAGACACCAAAGCTACAGAGAAACACTGTCTTGAAAACAGCAACGACAACAACAAAGATTCTATTTTGTATTCTCAGTGTTGACAATAAATCTATTACCTTGGAGAATAAGTTAGCTCAGCAACATCCTCTAGAATCTACTCATGCTTTTCTTTATCTGTCAAACCTAACACTATTCAGACTTTCAAATTGGTTTTTTATTGATTATATATTATTTATGTCACTGAGTCTATAGCATTTTTGTATGACAAACCAAGATGAGTTTGATGCATATTTAGGAAAGCTTATTATGTAAAGTTTTAAGTTGTGAACATTTAATAATTTCAGAGAGAAACATGGGATATTTTCTCTGTTTGTTAGTGTCCTTTTTTGGTAACTGATCAATAATATGTGAATAGAAAACATTTATATGCTAATATTTACTCTCAAGGCGATGGCTTTAGGAGAATGAGACTCTTGGAAGATGCTGAGGTCATGAGTGTGAAGCTCTTATGAATGCAATTAGCATCTTTCTCAAGAGACCCTGGTGAACTTAATGTCTCCTTTTTTCAAAAAAGAATGAAAGTAAAGGTATTGTCTATGGGCCAAAAAACCTGAGCCAGACAGTGAGTTCTCTTGCACTTCATTCTTGGAGTTTCCAGCTTCTGGCAGTATATGACAAGAATTAGTATTATTTTATACTTTTAATTTGTATACAAAGCCTCTCTAAGACTAATGGAAAATCCTCACATATTTATTTTATTTTTACAAAAGTGTATTAATAGTAAGTAAATAAAATATTGAATCCTGCCCAGGTAACCAGTTGTCTCTGTCAATTCTAAAATTTTGGAAGTTGCTTACAATGTACTCCCTGTCTACTTAGGTAATATTATATCCTTCTGAAGTCTTTGATGGAGTTAAAGAATAAATATAGTTTTTCTTAGTTATAATAAAAGATAAAGTCGATATAAATATTGTAACTGTAATTCCTGTTTGATAGCTGTTTTCTTATATGTAATTTTACTATGTTAAATTATTCCTTTTTATTTAAACAGAAACGGGAAGGTGATGTGGGAGTCCCTTCTATGTGATGTTATTAATATTAATGAATAAATAAACTGCCTTGGCCTGTTGATAAGGTAGAATTTAGGAAGTCAGGGAAGATGGAACTGAATGCTGGAAGAAGGAAGGTGGAGAGAGACACCATGGAGCCGCAAGAGTCAGACATGCCGGATTTTTGCCAATATGCCACTGCCACGTGGCAATATACAAATTAATAGAAATGGGTTAAATTAATATGAGTTAGCCAATAAGAAACTAGAGCTAATGGGACAATCAATCAGTGTTTTAATTAATACAATTTTTGTGTGATTATTTCAGTTCTGGGTGCCAAGACAAACAAGTGCCCTCCTCCTACAGAATCCAACATCATGTGCCAGCATGATTCTCCAATGGATGGATTGTGGCCTAAAATGTAGAACAAAAAATGTTTCTTCCCAAGTTGCTTTTGGTCAGTGCTTTCATTATAGCAACAAAATGAAACTAGAACACACGGCAGATCAGTCCTAAGGTTTTGTGAAATCTCCATCCTAACTTCCATAGTGAATGTGTTAGTTCACACTCCCACTAGTCTATAAAGTTTCTGTCTTGTACACATTTCCATCAGCTTGTATGAATTATTTTCTTAAGGACTGTTCTTTTCACTGGGTAAGATGGGATATCCTTGTGTTTATTTTATTTATTTTTTAATTCATCTTACATATCAACCACAGTTCCCTTTCCATCCTCTCTTCTCCTTTTTCTCACCTCCTTCCAATCCATCCCTATACACTCCTCAGAAAAGGGTATGGCCTCTGATGGGGAGGCAAAGCATGTTTTGGACAGGACAATGGCTTAGTTGAGTAAAGTCATGCAGGAAATCCTAATAGAGATAAGGAAAGAGAATAGGCGGAGTCAGGGAAACACCATGAAGCTGCCAAAGGAGACAGACACCAGATCCTTACTGATCCGTATATTATATACATGATTAATAGGAATGGGTTAATTCAAGATTCAAGAGCTAGCTAGAAATATGCCTAAGCTATTGGTCAAACAGTGTTGCATTAAAAAATGAGCACTGTTTTCTAGAAGACCTAAATTCTGTTTCCTCTTACCCACATGAGATTGTTCAAGGCAACCTCTAATTCAGCTCCAAGGAATTCAATTCTTTTTTTATGGCCCTTGTAGAATATTTTGTCTGTGATCTAACAAATAAAGCTTTTCTGAAGATCAGAGGGTGTAGCTAAGTCACTAGTTAGACATGGAGGCCAGGTAGTGGTGGCACACTCTTTTAGTCCCTGGCCTTGAGAGGCAGTGGCAGACATATCTCTGTGAGTTCAGATTAGCCTAGGCTACAGGAGAATGATCAGTCTAAAAGAGAAAAAAAACTAGGTGGTGATGGTTCACACTTTTAATCACAGTACTTAGATGTCACTTGCCTTTATTTCCAGAACTAGGGAGGTGGAAACAAGAAGGGATATGACTAGATGGAGAGAGAAAAATAAGGTGTGAGGAGACAGGAGTTCAAAGCCTTCAGTCTGAGAACCTGTAGATAAAGATTGCCCCATTAGGTCTGAGGATTCCTTAGAGGTAAGAACTAGTGGCTGGCTGCTCCGCTTCTCTGATCTTTCACCTCCTAATATCTGACTCTGGATTTTTATTATTAAGACCAATAAAGCTCACTATAAGCATGCATTCACACAGAGTCATATATCTTAGAATAAATTTTTAAAAATTCAGATGGCTATAGACTTTGCTTCATAGTAAACCTTGAAGTAAGGTACGGTGATAACTCTAGCATTATTACTTTTTCTCAGTTTAACTTTGAGGCCTTTTGTGATTTCTTCTGAATATTAAGAATTTTTTGTTTGTTTTTTGTTGTGAAGAATGCCATTAGGATATTGATGAGGATTACAGCAAATTTGTATTTTTTCCCAGGTGTCATAGACATTTTTACATTAATTCTTCCAAAGTCTGAGCATATGAGGGGATCAGTTCATTTTATGGTGTCGTTTGCTGTTTTTTCTTCAGTGTTTAAAAGTTCATAGTAGGGGCATTTCACTTCATTGATTGGGTTTATTCTGGATTTTTTTTCTGGGAAAAGTGTTTGCTGGAAATAGGAAGACTACTGATTTTCATTAATTTTGTATCTTGTCACTTTGATTTCTTGAATCTAAGAGTTTTCTGGTGCAGACTTTATTTTCTCTTGCATATGGAGTCATTCATCTGCAAACAAGGCTAATTTAATTCTTCCTCTTTTCTTGGTACTCCCTTTGTTCTTCTGTCCCATTGTTCTGAGACTTCAAGATGCACATTGCATAAAAATGGAGAAAGTATATAAGCTTGCCTTGTTCCTGGTTTTAGTGGAAATGTTTGGGGTTTTCCTCATTGACTCTAGCCATTTACATCTGTTTAATGGAACATTTCTTACATTGAAATGGATTACTGCTATTCTGATCTCCAGCATTTCATCCTGAAATCATGCCAGATTTTGTGAAAAGTCGTTGTTTGCATCTATTGAGATGAATATTTAATTTTTCTCCTTGAATCCATTTATGTGATAAATTACATCTATTCATTTGTGTGTGTTGAAATGTCCCAGAATTTCTGGAATGAAGCCAAGTTTATTATAGTGAATCATTCTTTTGATGTGTTTTTGAATTATGTTTGCAAGTATTTTTCTGAGAATTTGTTCATTTATGTTCATCAAGGAGAATTGGTATATAATTTTCTTTTATAACATATCTTTATGCGGTTTTGATATTGGTTTCATGACATGAGTGTGGTAATACTACTTTTTGATTATATGAAATAGTTTGAGGGGCATTGGAGCTAGCTCTTATTTAATGATCTTATAGTATTGAGATGATCAAGGAGGATGTCAATGAACACATGAAACACAGTTTTAGCCTGGAGTCAGGTCAGATTTAGCAAATATGTTTTACTCACATTAGAATCAAGTATGTAAGTGTGTTTCATTTTTTTTATTTTTTTAAATATTTATTTATTTATTATGTATACAATATTCTGTCTGTGTGCATACCTGCAGGCCAGAAGAGGGCACCAGACCTCATTAGAGATGGTTGTGAGCCACCATGTGGATGCTAGGAATTGAACTCAGGACCTTTGGAAGAGCAGGCAATGCTCTTAACCTCTGAGCCATCTCTCCAGCCCAAGTGTGTTTTATAGTATCAATGAATTTCAGCTCATGAAACAGGAATGAAAAACATCACAAAGAATCAGTGAAAGAGTAAGTTGATTATTTGAGGAGATTAAAAAGAGAGTGTAAAGCACTTAGTCAAAGCACCAACAGAATAGAGTGAAGCCTCAAATTAGTATGATTAGAATTGAAATGTGAGACATCATAACAGACATCAAAAAATACAGAAATCTAGCTAGTATGTAACTAACGCAAAATTACAAAATCTAAAAGAAAAACAATAGATTTCTAGAAACAAATGACTTACTAAAATTAAATCAAAATGAGATAAGGATTTTATATAAACCCACAATAAGCAATGAGAATGAAGACATTATTTGGGGTTACAAAATGAAAAAAGAAACCTAACTAATTAAAAAGCAAAACACAAACAGATTTACTTTTTAAAATTACTTTTTTTATTTTTGAGATTTAATTTAAAAATAACATTTCTTCATTTCCTTCCCTCCCTCATACTCTCCAATATACCTTTCCCCACTCTCCTGTTTTTTTTTAATTTTTGCAATTGCATATATATATATATATATATATATATATATATATATATATATTTGGATATATATTTGTATTCCTTGTAATGTGTGTATAAGGTTTCTTCTGTATGTGTTTTAAGACCTGACCATTTGACACTAAACAACCAATGAATATTTTCCTTTCTGGCAAAGACTGTATCACCAGTTCTCTGCTTTCTTTAGTTACCTATATTTCTTTGTGTAGGGTAATTGTGGGCTCTTCCCTTTCTGCTTCTGTAACCATTATGCTTTCTGCTCCTTAATCAAACATCAATACCATTGTGGCAAAGTTGTGCCGTATTCTTACTTAAAGTTTGTATTCTGTCATGCTTTTTAACAGTCATTGCGGCTAAATCAATGGAATGTATCAAACTTGTCTATACATTTATAAATCCCTGATCACTAATATTGGGGCCTCCTCTTTAGACTTGAGGTCACAAGAGTGAAAGTACTCGAGGTCTGTGTGTCTCATAAAAACTTCAAATGCATAAAGAGCTAGTCATGATCTCTTTCTCTTTAGTGAGAACAGCCTGGCTACAATTCCAACAGAGTATTGAAGGCTATCAATTATGAGTAAATTATTATTGTGCATATAATATGTTTTGATTATTGAGGTCAATAATACAGTCTGGATTTTTGATCTGTCTATATAATGATCCTCTTTCTGTTTAATAGTTTAGTCACATTCCACTGAATTCAAATATATCTGTCTTGATGGATATGCACTTTATTTCCAAGTGATCAACAAAAATTCGAGATAATTTTTACATAAATAATTTTAGATGTCATATAAGTATTCCCTTCACATACGTTCCTTGAGGGAAAATGCAAATAAAATTAACAGGTGCAGACTCTGGCCAGAGGATCAGGAGTTTATTTTAGCTCTTCACTTCCTTCCCCCTCCTCCAAATCCAGTTCTCCAGTAAAATCTCCACTCTGCAGCAGACAGCATACTGAGGTCCCTTCCCATCTCTAATGGATAACACAGATCATCCCCTCTGGGTCTCCCTCATCCCCATACTCATTGGTTTATCCCAGCTCCTAAATCTAGCAGGCGCTTACTGGGAGCCCACAGCCTCCATGACCAGAGAAGCAGGTAGGCTAATTACAGATCTTCACCTCTTTCTCTTTTCCTCCAAATCCAGCCTCCCAGTCTTAGCCCAAACTTTGAGCAGATCACTTGCTGTAGCCTCTCCTTTTTCTTGCCCCCATCTCCACCAAGGATAAAAGCTAGATATCAACAGAAGTACCAGAAAATTTATAAATTCATAGAAACTGAATAACTCACTATTGAATGAAAATGGATCAATACATAAATAAAGAGATTCAAGACTTTCTAGTATTGAAAGAAAATAACATACCCAAATTTATTGGACATGTTCTAAGAGACAAGTTCATAACACTAAGTGCTTGCAAGAAAAAAAAATGAGAGAGATCTCATACTAGTAACTTAATAACATAACTGAAATCTCTAGAAGAAAACAAGAAATCCCACCCAAAAGGAGTAGACTGCAGTAAATAATCAATCTCAGGACTGAAATAAAGAAATCTGAGAAAAAACAAAAAATAAAAACAAACTAATCAAAACCAAACACCAACAGTAAAAAAGCAATATAAAAAAGTAACAAAACAGAGTTGCTTCTTTGGGAATAATCAGTAAGCCTTACAGACCCTTACAAAGATTACCTAAAAGGTGAAGAGAGAAGTTTCAAACTAACAAATTTAGAATCGAAAAGCAGACATAGCAACAGCCACAGAGAGAATCAAGAGAATCAGAAGGACATACTTAAAAACCAGTATTTGACCAAATTGGAAAATCTAAAAGAAGTGGATAGTTTCCTTGATACATACCACTTACCAAAGTTAAGTCAAGATCATATAGCAATTTAAATAGCCCCATAACCCTAGTGAATTAGAATTGGTAATTAAGTCTCCCAACTAAAAAAGCCCAAGGCCAGATGGTTTTAGTGCAGAATTCTACCAGACTTTCAAAGAAGGGTTAATAACAACAGTCCTAAAATTATTCCACAAAATTGAAAAAGAAGAAACATTTCCAAATTCTTTCTGAGTCCACACTTACCCTGATACTAAAACTATATTAAGACCCAACAAAGAAAGAAAATTACAGAACAGTTTTCCCTTATGAACACAGACACACAAATAACCAATAACATTCTTGCAAGCTTAGCCCAAGAATAAAATAAAAAGTTTATGTACCGTGATTGAGTAGGCTTCATTCCAGAGATGCAGAGATGGTTCAATATACATGAATCATTAAATGTAATCCACCATAAAACAAACTGAAAAGCAAACAGACAAAACCAAACAGAACCAAACCAAAACAAACAAACAAACAAAAAAAAAAAACTATAACCCTGATCTTCTCATTAGAAAAACCTTTGAGAAAAATCCAACACCCTTCCATGATAAAAATCCTGGTGAGATTAGAGGTACATCATATACCCTTTCTTCCTTTCTGGCTGTTTCCCAAATTTCAGTCTCAGAATGGATGGGAACACAAAGCTGTAGTCAACCCTAATTATTCTCAGAGCTCTTAGGGTGTTAGTAATTTTCCTGCTTGGATCTTTCCAGCTGCTTTTAGCATCAGAATTACCAATGCATTTTTTTTCTGAATCAGAGATGTAGAGTGATACATTCTGCTAAAAATGCTTCTACTATAATAATAGTAAATAACAACAATAATGCAAATGGATACACATAGCATATATGCCTATAATTTCGTTAGCATTAGTGTTTACAACTTGTGGTTTGGGATGTGATAGCTACTAAATAATTCATACAAGCTTTATATTCTTTCCCTCAGATCCTAAACAATTTGAACTGAGACAACTTAGATTTTAATTCTAGCTTATAAGTTTCAATTTTGTCTGGGAGCAAAATATACACTTGATGTATAGATATATTTAGTTATAGATTCATTTTTAAAAATATTTATTTATCATGTATACAATATTCTGTCTGTATGTCAGCAGGCCAGAAGAGAGCACCAGACCTCATTAGAGATGGTTGTGAGCCACCATGTGGTTGCCAGGACTTGAACTCAGGACCTTTGGAAGAGCAGGCAATGCTCTTAACCACTGAGCCATCTCTCCAACCCCTAGTTATAGCTTCTTGATAATTTATAATTCCAGACAGTTCTTTTCATATAGGGAGAGAAGAGAAAACAACAGAACTCATATATTATAAACTATAGATTAAATACTGCTTTAGTCATTGATCTTCACAGAACTTTAATATTTGTCTGCCATTTTCTTGTAAAAAAAAAAAACTGGGATGGCCTGGAAAGTAGTTGGTAGAAAGCTATTCATGTACACTGGAACTTAGGTATTTTATGGGAGATAATTTTATGTAACTAAATTTAGAGAAAGAGAAAATTTGCAAGAAATTTTGGCCTTTAGCATATTCTACTTTTAAAAAGTTGCGTTTTATTCAATGTCCACTAAATTACTAGTGTAAAATACCCTATCAAAAAGTGTTTGTTCCCTACTGTACTTTATATACTTCATTTATTTTGCATGTGAGTATTTGCCAGTGTGAGTGTGAATGTATGTGTGCTAGTGTGGTTATGTGTGTGGAGGTATACATGCCTGTATGACCATGGGGAGACAACAGGATGACATCAATTTTCCCATCCTATCACTTTCTGTCTATTCCTCAGGGGAAGATCTCTCCTTAACCCTCCAGCTTCATATTACAGACAGGCTAGAAGCCAAGAAACTATGAGAGAGACACAAAGAATGTTAGGAAATGAAGAAGCATCCACTACTGTGCCTGTGTTAAATCAGAAATTCTTTCTTTTGAACAGTATATACTAATGACATTAGTCTGGTATGAGAATGGTTTCTAAAGCATTCTCTGCTTTATAGAAGACCTGTCTCTGGTTTCTCTTCCCTTGCTCTTTCAGTTTTCAGTACCTACATTTTAGCTCTCCTCCAGGGTCCTTCCTGCCTCTACTGTCTCCAAATGAAGTAGTACAGAGGGAATTTGGCTTCATCCCACTCTAAAAGAAAGATGGAAAGTCACTAAGAGGAGGCAGAAATTGTCCACTTACAAACCAGTTTCTTACACCTCCCTCTGGTATATACTTAGACATTTTTCCTGCTTTGCATGCTTCCTTGACAGTCCCCTCCCCTACTCTATTCACTTGAAGTTCTTTATAATGTCATCTTAAATATTGTTTTAGAGAGAGGGCATCATTTAGAGAGTTTTACAGCCCATAGCTACATTGACTTATTTGGGGCCCATTTCTCTAGTATCTACCATTGATTCTAATGACAATATCAAAACCCAAAATGTATTGTATATACATGTATAAATGTGTGTCTGTGCATTCATATGCACATTCATATTTACATGATTATATATTGTATAATCTACACATTATGCGATATACAATATGGTATATAAATGCAATATATTATATATTACATATTATATAATATATATCCTCAAACAGCATGTCCTTTTTCTTCCCTGCCTTCCATAATATCCAGCTTCTTCTACTACAGACTAATCAATGTTTTTTCTTTTATAAGTTTCTTTAATACTGTTTTGAAATAGAATTTAACCAAGATCAAGTTTGAAAACAACATGCAGAGCCTTGCCTTTATCCAACTTCCTTATGGAAACACGTTACTGATTTTTAATAATGTGTGAAACAAGAAACTTAGACTGGCAACATACAGTGAATTGTGCTAGTGACCCTAATTAGATGTCATCAAGAGTCCATAGGATTTTCCACCTTGGAGGGTGACTTCAGTTTTCCAAGTTTCATGCAGTATGGCAAATGTGCATCATAAGCACAAGGCAATCATTGTTCACTCGATGTCAATCTGGCTTCTCCTATGGCCTCTGCTCATCTCCAGTTTCCAATCATAGATCACTCACTCCTGAAAAGCTGATCAAGGTGATGGTTTTAGGGATTTTCTTTTATTGAAAATAAATTCTTCTCTAATGCAATACATCTAGACCACATTTTCTCCTCCCTCCACTCATCTCTTCTTTTGCTCCACCTTCCTCTCACTGGATTCAGTCTCCTCCATTTCCTTTCAGAAAAGAGCAGGCTTCTAAGTGACAACTGAAAAACACTACAAAATAATACAATAAGACAAGGCAAAAATCCTCACTGAGGCTGGACAAGACAGCTCAACAGGAGGAAAAGAGTTCCAAGAACAGCGTAAAAGTCAGAGACCCACTTGCTCCCCCTGTTAGGAGTCCCACAAAACATCAAGCTATCAGATGCAACATATATGTAGAGGACCTTGTGCAGATCTCTGAAAGCTTGTACGTGCTGAAGGCTTCTCTGTTAACCTGTATGTACCCTGCTTAAATGATTCAGCGAGCTCTATTCTCTTTGTGTCCTCCATCCCTTTTGACTCCTACAATGTTCTTTCCCTCTTAACTGGGATTCTCCAAACTCCAAAGGGAGAGACCTGATAGAGACCTCCAATTTAGAGTGTCTCTCCCTGCATGTCTGGCTTGTGTCTCAGCATATACTTCTTATTGTTATTGGAGAACACTTCTCTGATGATGACTGGATGAGGTGCTGACTTATTAGTATAACAGAATATAATTAGGAATTATTTCATTGCTTTTTTTAGACAAGTTATGTTGGTTCTAACCTACATCTCTGGGCTATCCAGTCTCCAGTTCCTGGCCATCCAAGAAGTGCCAGGTATGGGGTCCCTCTCATAGAGTGGTGGGCCTCATGTTTATTCAGACTTTGGTTGGCTATTCCCACAAGTTCTGCACCAAGGTGATGTGTCTAAAGTAACTTTTTACTCAGTAATCTTGTTCTGTGAATTTCATTTCTCTATGTTCTTTTCAATCCATCTGCAATGTTATTGCTATAACCTTGAACTATGATGTAGTTTGGTGGCCAGATCAACCTTCAGTGTATGTGCACAATACCTTTTAGGAAGGAATCTATGTTAGAGAAAAAAAGAAGGACATTTTAGAAGAAATTTCCAGGGAGGAGCAAAAAGAAATAAAGAGACCAAAACAGGGAGAGGAAAAAATGAGGCTGACTCTGCAGAAGGGGTGGAGGGTGTTTGGAGAGTTTGTTGGTGAATAGCTCCAAACCTGCCACCAGGGAAGCAATGGAGAAGCATGACAAAGGGATTGGAAGAAATGTGAGTTCTAGAAATTTCCTAAAATCCTTCCTGGGAACATACATACACACACACACACACACACACACACACACACACACACACACACACACACACACACACACACACAGGAAAGAGAGAAAAGTCTGTTTCCGTGGCTTGTGGTTTTGTATATGGATACTTCTGAAAGCAAGTGAGCCTGAGCACTCAGGCACATGGAGTGCTCGGGGGTTTTAGACTGTTGCTCAGTTCACCACTCTCCAGATCTCCAAAGTGCATTCATTCCCACCAGCACTGATAGGACTGCTCTCACTTTTGTATGCCCATTGTTGTGAAAAGCATTAATATCTGCAGACAAAGCACTCGCCTTCATCCCTTGCCTGGTCCACTAGGACCAAATTATTTGTCCATTTGTGTTGTCCTGTCGATTTTATTTTCAACATTCTCTTCAGTCTGCTTGTGACAGCCCCTAACCTTGGACTCTGATTTAGGTCATTGACTTTGTGACTTTCAGTGTTCCTGTTTTCTTCCTCTCTTGGCCCCAATTCATTACTTCATATGGATTATAGATATAAACTTTTTGTGACAGATATCTGGATGGTAGTAGTCTATTTAATCAAGCATACTTGAGTGACTTGTTGATACTGGGAAGGAGTAAAAAAATCTCATGTAACATTTTTTTCATTCTGAAGCTTGCTGCACACTCTAGCATGACAGACTCTTTTCCCTTACTTATTCTAGCCTGTGGAATATGTAATTCTTGTGAGTGATGGGCTCCCTTTTCCTCCTTTGTGAATCTGCACTCACTCACTTGCAGGTTCTACTTACAGACCACTTCCTTCTTGAGATCCTCAGTCATCCCCTCTTGCAGGTTTGAGACCATCAGTCCTGCCACTGTCTATTTGGACAGCTCCTAGGACTTATTATAATATATTGTGATCATAATGCTTATTTATCTTCTTTGCCACACAGAAAATGGTGTGAGGAAGCAGTCTTTATTGTTCCTATTTACAGAGAGAGCTTGCATGCTCACTCACCAACCACCACCACCAACAACAAAAAAAGCAAACAAAAGAAAAAATATCTGCATTGTTACTAGGTGTTCTAACTTGCAATAAATATTGGTCAAAATGAATTTAAACATTACAAATTCTGCTCGAATAAAGATGGTAGATAAGATGACTGTCAAGTACCATCTATTTGCCTCTTGCTAGCTACTATGGAATAAATTGATGCTGACATTACCTTGCACTAGTCCACAATTTATCTCTAAATAATTTTGTGATAAGGATCATTATTACATGATAGTTAAATGTAAATATTGTGATGGTATATAGCTACACGAGAATCATTTCCAAAGGAGTAACACAGGGAACCATTTCTTAATTTCTACTTAAGAAAGCAATAATGCAGCCAGGCAGTGGTGGCACACGCCTTTAATCCCAGCACTCTGGAGGCAGAGGCAGGCGGATCTCTGTGAGTTCGAGACCAGCCTCATCTACAAGAGCTAGTTCCAGGACAGGCTCCCAAACCACAGAGAAACCCTGTCTCGAAAAAAACAAACAAACAAACAAACAAACAAACAAAAAAGAAAACAATAATGCATGGCCTGGGTTTTGTTTTTATTATTTATTTATATATTTTTGCCTTACAGGTCTTGTGACTCTATATTATGGCTTCTTATTTTGTGATTTTGTGTCTTTAGGGGATTTTTCTGTGTGTGAATGTGTGTGTCTCTTTGTCTATATGTGTTTTTTGTGCTTTTTATTTGGATGTTCTCCTTGCTTGTTTGTTTGGTCTTATTCTGTTTTTTCTTTTTCTTTTTTGTTTTTACTTTATTTTTAGATGCCTGTTTGTTCTTTAATGAAAAAGAGAAAGAAATGGATTTGTGTGGGTGGGGAGGTGAAAAGGATCTGGAAGGTGTTGGGGGAGGGGAACCACAATCAAAATCTAGTGCATGTAAAAGAATCTTTAAAAAATTTCTCCACAACTAATATTTTAAAAGAAATATGAGAGATATAAATATTACCCACTGGCATCATCTTTGTCAGGTCTGGATTTTTGTGCTTTTGAGATTCTCATGATTTGCTGAGGCATCTGAGAGATGGATTCACCTTGAGTGGATATATTCAAATAGTCACCTTTCTTCAAGACCTGAAAATACCAACAATGTCTGCAGAAGCCAAGTAGGAATTATTGATAAAATGGAAGGTTAGTTATGCTAGTACATGGCTCATTAATGTCAGGGAAATAGATTGTTTTGTCAATTTAGACAGGAGTAGTCACTTAAATTCCAGGAGGTATGCTAATTGTTTTATCTATAAGATCTCATTTTTATTGAAAACTACAATTTTTCTGATTAAAGAAAAAAATGAATGATGAGCCTGAATCATAACAAGTTTTAATTAGAAATAATTCACATGATTAATTTGGATTCAGCTTTGCCTGCTTCACATTAATTTTTTTTATGGAGGTGTCTGACTTCTTGCATTTTCTAAATAATGAAGATGGCTACCATCCCCCATCCTTTTCTTCAAATAATGAAGTGTCATAGTAAGGGAATCATAACTTAGGCAATGCCCCTGACCCAGGTATCTTCTTTTTCTTATATCTTTCTCTTGTATATGCTGATGCTGACAGTCAGTTGAGACTCTTTTGCTGTTTGATATAAAGTAATATTGATTTTCTTCTTTATCTCATTATTCCAATGCTAGCCGCTAGCTATTGATTGTGTGAGAAAAGTCTTCAAATGTAGGAAAGAAAATAAAAACCTGCAAGCTGAAAACAAACAAATGTCCATCCAAGGTCTATCAATAAAAACAACAGCAGCAACATCACTAAATCCAAATCGAAATAACAAAATTAACTATTTCAGCAGTCACAATCTGTCCAACATTATTTTAAATACTTTTCCAACTCTGTAATATGAGTTTATAAAGAGCTGTGATCAATAAAATAGGTAATTTAAAAATTAAGAGGATAACTGATGTAACCCTGTACAACTAAAAGTAGTGCACGCAAGGCTTGATCTCAGGTAAATACTCTTTAAAACAGTATATCTAGAAGTCTATTTGCTTTATAATTTCTGCATTGGGAGCTCACCATCCTCATGTAGAACTTCTAGCTTATACAATGTGCAAAATGACTCTGCCTTTTTCAATGACAAAAATTTTGTCCTAAAATGCCCATTGATAATGTTCATTTGATTTCATCTCCTATACAAGATATGACACAGCCAGAGATCATAACCCTTCTAGAGATAGGCAGACTTGGGATATCACTCTGTAAAATTCATCTCAAGGCTCTTATATTAACTTTTACCATGCCTGACTCTTTGTTTTCTTCTGTATAATGATGGTGGCCATATTCCACACCTCATTGTTGTTAAGATCCAAGGAGGCAGCAGCAGCAATACAGTGATTCCAACATGACACATTCTCAAATATAAAGCTCTTCTCTGCATTACAAAGACCACTGTCAGAATGATCATTATCATCTTGCTTGTAGAAGTGCGTAAATCTACAGCTTTTAAAAATACTTATTTGTTTAACAGATAAGTGAAAATTATCAGTGTACACAATTAAAATTTCCAAACTTGTAGAGACAGGCTCAGAAGAGTTTATTACAACACAATACACACATACAACTATATTTACACTCACATTCAAAAAAATTGACTCATCCATATATCAATGACTTGATTGCCAGGAAGTTTAAATTACATAGTAACTTTTAGTGTTTTCATCTTCTAAGTAGCAAAATTAGAAGTAAAAATTTACAGTTGTTCAATTCTTAAAATTTAACCGTAAGTCTGATCTGTAAGTCCACAGCAAATTAACTCCTCTAAACAGATTCCTACATTTGAGTGAAGGAAAGGAGTGCTGTTTTAATTTACTTTATTTTATAGTCTTATTGATCACATTAGAGTAACTCCAGCATGATCTATGTAACTCATTGCTAAGCTCTGCTGACTGTCTGAGATCATACAAAAGAGACTGATTCCGTAAAATCATGGTATTTTTAGAAAAGATTTCAGTATGGCATCTGCAATGTGGGTAGAATTTTAACTGTTCAACACATCTATAGAAATAGTTACTAATGGCAGGAAGGTCAGCCTCCTTCAAGCTTTTTATTCGCATACATAATGCTTTCTAGTGTTAACTTTCATTTGTGTTATTTTGTCATGTAAATAAATAGGAGACTGGTATTGAAATGGTGCTCATGATGGACAGATTATACATAAAATACTATTTCAATGTGTGCTACAAGTATCTTTCTTGTTTACACAGCTACACCATGATTATCAGAAAATATAACTACACTCTGACTTTTAATGTTCTTCATTAGAATATAGTTCAGGCTATGAATTTGATTGGTTGTCATCAAACCCCATTTTTAATAAGAAGAGCATATGAGGGCATATGACATGAATGAAAAGCATTTTTTTGTGACAAATGTTTTGACTAGGAAGAATTCATCATCTCCAAAGTAAAAGTAAAAAAAAGTATTAGAAATTGAAATGTTTTCTAAGATATAAAATTGATGTTCAAAGAAAAACAAATTGTTTGTTGATTCAAATTTATTCGTACTAAGAGTCAATGCTGTGGGTATAGAGGAAAATTATTTCAGAGATAACATACATATGGTTTTCTACTTCTCAAATTGATCTAACTTAGCACTAGACAGAAATCATAGCTTGTTGATTAATAGATGTCAGGAGAAAATAACAGCATACAATGCACAGATTCCCATAAAAGGTAACAGAACTGATTAATATATTTTAACTCAAATTAAATGCTAACATTTAATACTAGAAAATTTTGATTCAACAAACTCTCAGTAATTGTTGCAAAACAATATGAAATTATTAATTTTAGCTTAAGTATTCCTATTTTATGATATGACATTCACTTCCCAAAAGTAAAAATAAATGGAAATACCCATTTTAAGATGTAAATTTATATTTATATGTTGGAACACTGCCAGTAGCATTTACACTAAAAATATTTTTGGACTATGAACAAGCTGAGAAAATGTATGCATACAAAAGTTATTTCTGGGAATCATGTCTGATAATACATAGCCATATGGAGCTGCTATAGATAGCTCAATTACAAATTGGACATTTGAAATGTCACTTTCCACAAGGGTAAAAATAAAGATAAAACTTCTTTAGAAAAATGCACTTTTTATTTTTTTGGTCAGGAACATTAAAGGTATTTCATTTTGGAACTAGAGGTAAACACAAGTCAGATAGCTTTATATCAGTTGTGTCTTTGACATCTTTGGTTTTCCAAATGAATAAGAGAAAAGTAAGTAAAGAGACCTGGAGAAGATCCTGGTCCTCATTCCTTTCTGATTTCTCTCATTGCCACAGACTTATGCCCTTGTGTCTTTCTGTAGGAATTACCAGTTGGTCTGCTTTCATTGACTTGTACTGATGGATAAAATGTCTGATTCATTACAGTGTAGCCTAAGCAAAATCAATAGAGTCATTGGCATTTGCCAGCTTTTGTCTGATATAGTGATTGAAGTTCCAGTCTACTCAGAAATAATGTTTTTCTTTCTTTCTTTCTTTTTTGATATTTTTTTTTTTAAAATTGAAAATAGATTCTTCTTTCCCATAGTATATCCCAACAGCAGTTTACTCTCCTTCCACTGTTCCAAGCTCTCCTCCTCATCTCTTTTCTCCCCTGGTTCACTCTCTCTCTCTGTTTCCCTCCAGAAAAGAGCAGGCCACCAATAGATAACAATCCAACACACACACACACACACAAAAACAAGACACGATAAGTTGAGGCAAAAGCCTTCATATCAAGACTGAACAAGGCAACCTAACAGGAGGAAAAGAGTCCCAAGAGCAGGTAAAGGAGTCAGAGACATACCCGCTCCTGGTGTTAGAAGTCCCACAAAAACACCAAGCTAATAGCTATAACAAATAAACAAAAGACCTGGTTGATGCAGATCCATGTAGCCCTTGAGATACCTCTTGTTTCAGTTTTGGTGGAGTAATAGTGAATGATGTGGGTAGAGACAACAGCAATTAACATAGCAGGGCTCCTTAGGAATGTTCCATGTAGACGCCTCAGCTCTGCTAAGAATGCTTTTCTCAAATCAGTACAAGAGAAAAAGTATGGAAATGATTATCATTTTAAACCAAATCAAATGTATATGAATATTGTTCAGCTACATAGGCAGTACTTAAGAGACCTCAGAAATATATTTTAATTGAATCTCTTACTAAAAATGTGTTGATTTATAGAAAGTAGTTAATAGTAATAACTTGATTTGCTGTGATTGCAATACTTTAATAATATATAAAATATGACTACCTAGATATTTACACCAGATTAAATCTCAACAAATATTAATCATTATGTATTCCCAATCATATTATGTATGTAAATAATTTTACTAGTTTCTAGCAAAATGGCACTATTAAATATATACAGATATAAAAGTCTAGGGTGAGAAACAAGTCCAAATATTTATATGTGCTTAAAATATTAATATTATTTTAGTTTATAACAATTTCATATATGTATATACTGAGATTCCACTAGTTACTTTTCTTTATTCCTATATCTGTGTGCTCAATACATGTGTATGTATTATACAACATGTGTGTGACTGTGGTGTTCTTAACCTGGCCTGTTGCTGAAACCCATGGGATGAAACTCACATTATTCTACTTTTTATTTCATAATTTTGTTCTGGTGTATTTGAAATGAATTAGTTTAGAAAGTTATTTCTTCAGGTGCTTTCTTGCAACCTTATGGATTCCTGTAGGTCATTATACCCTTAGTCTCATTTACTTAGTGAGGACATGTATGTGTTTAGGTGACATAGTAATACTGAATATTTTAATTTATTATTAATTTTTACAAGGATTATTTGTTTCATATATTTGTAAGGAATGAGATGACTATGTTTTTCATTTGCTAATTTTTTAAATAAAGTTAAGTGAATCTAACTTTTTGCCTCCTCTTAAACTTAATAAAACAAATCCAAAGCGTTAAACTTCACATGTTAACCACTTACATTGTTCTTTAAAATAGACTGTATAAAACCTTGCCAAAAACATGCAAATATTCCTTTCAATAGAATGATTTCCTTATCCTACCACTTCAAAGGATATAGTTTTAGTGGAGAATAAAATTTAGAGATAAGATAATGCACATTATTTCATGTAATAGTGTACAAAATTGATGACCATGTTTTAGTGTCTTTAATAAAATACAAATAAGTATTTGATACAAGTATTATAATATATGATGGATAACACCTGTTAAGGGTTTGGATTTAATTTCTTTCTTATTTTTCATTGAATTTGATTATAAGGAAGTAAATTTGTCATACTATCACTCAATCTATAATCTTTAAAATGATTATAGCCAATCAACAGAACAATATTATTAAAAGACTAAGTAAATTTTTAATTAGCAAAATAAAGGCTAGACATGTTGTTAGTCTGTTAGCAGATGATAGCCAAACTTTGCTTTTGTTTTAAACAATGAATATTAAGTAGATCAAATTCAAAAAATAAAGATCGATTTTGCTTGATATCCAGGACAATGCTCTACAATGTTTACCTTAAAGAAAAATATAAGCCTCAGGGCAAGAAGTGTATGCTACCAATGTAATTCTTCATCAGTCTTTCACAGTTGTAAAAATGGCAACATTTTCCCAATAGCAGAAAAGCATTTCTTTCCCTTCCCTTCTTTATTCCCATTATTCCTCTAACTTCTAAAGATGATTATGCATTTGTCTTCTCTGAGTTTTAGCACATGTTTGCCTGAGGAGGTTTGCAAACTTTGGTTAATATTAATGAAATGATTTGAGGCTATATGCAGGCAGGAAACAAAACATGCTTTGATGGACAGGGTTATCTACTTGTGAAGGGTCCTTGGGAGAAGTTCATATCACATTTGACCATAGGGGACAAAATCATAGTTTTTAATATGCTTATCTCAAGTTTTTAAGGATTAAAGAGAGAAAATAAAAGTCATCATTTTCTCAATATAGCTCATGCCTCGTGTTCAGGAACAAAATGCTACCAGCTGCCTGCAAGTAAATGAATGACTTGCCCATCAGAGCAATACCATATTTTTCCCTTATGAGAACTGATAAATAATTTAAAAGTCATGATCCTGAATAAAATTTGGAGTCCTGAGGGCCTTGGAGAGTCTCTCTATAACATCTCATAATGGAAAATAAATTGTTGCACTATACTCTTTGAGCAGTTTTGTTCCAGTAGTCCTGGGTTTTATACACTTATTTATTAACGCTTTAAGGCACCAGATAATTATTTGGAGTCATATATATATGACTAACAAGACAGAATGCATGTATTTAGTAAGTGACTTGAAGTGAATTTTGTCTTACAGTTTACAGTTCATTGTGAGAAGAGAAAGTCAGGTCTGGAACTCCAAAGGGAACCTGGAAGTAAGTATAGAAGCAGAGACCATGGAGACCAGTTGCTTATTGGATTGATCTCTAACCTTTCATTAACTGAGAACTTAAAAAGTAAAGTTCTTGATTCCAGAAAATGTGAGCCCCCACAAGCAAACGCATGATGGAGGAAGGTCATTGGTTAAGTAATAAAGAAACTGCTTGGCCTCATAGGTTAAAACATAGGTGGGGGGAGTAAACAGAACAGAATGCTGGGAGGAAGAGGAAGTGAGCTCAGACTCGACAGCTCTCCTCTCGGGGGCAGACGCCTCAGAGACACGCCATGCTCCCCTCGCCTGGGCAGACAGATGGGGGGATAGCTCTGTTCTCTGAGGCACATGCGATGAAGCTCCGACCCAGGATGGATGTAGGCTAGAATCTCCCTGGTAAGCCACCTCGTGGGCTACACAGATCATTAGAAATAGGCTAGTCCAGGTGCAAGAGTTAGCAGAGAAAGGGCTAGAGTTAATGGGCCAAGCAGTGTTTAAATGAACACAGTTTGTGTGTTGTTACTTTGGGCATAAGCTAGCCAGGCGGCCAGGGTGCGGGGGACGCAGCCCTGCCGCTCCCACTACAACAAACGCGCACACACACACACACACACACACACACACACACACACACACTCAAACACACACACACACACACTCAAACACACACACACACACACACACACACACACACACAAAGAAAACATTGTCAGCCCTTCAGTATCTCAATCAAATCCAAACTGAGCCTTTTCTACAACTTGTCTCTTAGGCAGAGGGAAAATAAAATGTATAATATTCAATGTTATTTGTATATAGGTGTGTAATAAATCATTTTAAAATATGGTATAGTCAGTTATTTTTTAACCTATAACTTTTTGTTAGTTCTTGATGAGATTTTGTAGTTCTTGATCTGTTTTGATTTACATGCCTTCACACAACTTTCACTTCCCTACCCACCAACTCTGTGTACTTTAAAAAAAATTTAAAAAATATTTTTGAGAGTTTTCATACAGTATATTTTAATCACATTCTTTCTCCTGCCATAAGTCGCCCCAGAGATTCCCTATGTCCATACTTAACCTGTCCTTTCATTTTTTTTTAACCCACCAAGACCAATTTATGCTGCTTGGCTATATTCAATTAGTTTTGTAAATGCTTTTTCAACAATAGAGCCTTACTATCATCCTGTATAGAGCAACCAACAGTCTTCGCAATTGTCTTTTTTTTTGGTGTGTGTGTGTGGGGGGGAGGGGATAGAGTCCCTTTGTCCAACAACTCAATTAGACATAATGCATTCCCAGTACTGTAAGATTTATTTGGAGAAGAGAGGTGTCGATTTAGGGTTCTGTCTCTTCCATTATTTGGTGACTTCACTAGAAAGCCTCTCTCTTTCTCCCTCCCTCCCTCCCTCCCTCCCTCCCTCTCTCTCTCTCTCCCTCTCTTCCTCTCTCTCTCTCTCTCTCTCTCTCTCTCTCTCTCTCTCTCTCTGTTATGAAACTTCTACTGTATTAGGTTTCTGATTTCCATATGGCCCCTTAAATGGCTTTTAGTTTTAGTTGTACTACTCCATATCCCAACCCTTATTTGCCCTTTATCCCCCTTTCCCCATTTTATCCTCCCTTTTCAGCACCCACTCAGTCCTATCCATCAATAATTATCTATTTTATTTCCATTTCCTAGGTAGTTCTATTCTGCTTCCAAGTCCCTTACTCTAGACCTAATGGTCTAGAGTTATATAGATTGTCATATGTTTATCAAAAACTTAAAAGCTAATATCCAAAATAAATAATGACATACAATATTTGTCTTATGGGGTCTAGCTTACCTCATTCAGGATGTCATTTTCTAGCTCCATAAATTTCCTTTAACTATTTGAACAATCAAATATTATCCTGCTGTTAAAAGAATCACAAAAATGAAGTTTTCTCCTTAAGTAATACGTAGCTACTAAACTTTGATCATCACCATTTGGTGAAGATTTCTCTTCTCCAATGTGTAGTTTTGGCTTCCTTGTGAAAATTCAGGTGGCTTATAGGAATGTGGGTTTATGTGTATTTCTGAGTACTTCAAAAGTCAACTTCTTCTTGCTTCAGGGAATGTGACACCTCCCAAACAAATCCACAAAAACAAAAAATCATTGTCAGCCCTTCTAGACGTCAATTGAATCCAATCTGTTCCTTTTCTACAACTTGTCTCATAGGCAGAGGGAAAATAAAATATTATTTTATTTAATGTCATTTGTACATGGGTACAATGAAAGAATCCTATTTCATTAATCAATGAGTGCATTTTTATCTTATGACCATGCTGTTTTAATTATCAAAGCTCTGTAGTATGATATTAAACCTGGGGTAGTAATATATCAAGCAATTCTTATTTTGTTGTTGCTTAGAATTGCTTTGTCTTTTTATTTCTCTATGAAATTTAATATTAGTGTTTCAATAGCTGCAAATAAATGTGTGAAAATTTGGAAGGGGATTGCATTGAATTTGTAGATTGTTTTTATAAGGAAGGCTATTTTCACAATGTTAATCTACAAGTCTGTCCTTTGGTATCTCCTTCAAATTTGTTCAGTGTCTTAAAGTTTGCATTGTATAAATCTTTCAATTCAAATATTATATTTCTGACGAGACATCTATTTAAAGTTATTTTATATGGTATTGTTTGCTTAATTTTTTTTACAGTGTGTTTGTCAAATGAATATAAGAAGGCTACTGTCTATTGTGCATTAGTGCTCCTTGACTTAAGAATGGTTAAAGAAGATGTGGTACAATTTTGTTGTCATTATAAAAGTCCAAAATCTTTGTTTCATTTATTCTTTGTATTGTTTTCTTGATTTCTATTTCCATTATTATCATCCCTGATATCTCTTCCTACCTACATTTTGGAAGTGTTGACTCTTATTTTTGTGTTTTTTAGGCCTTCATGTGTATCATTAAGCTATTAATTTAAAATGTTTCAAATTTTCTGATGTAGCTATAGATTGCTATAAACTTTACTCTTATGACTGCATCCACTGTGTTCTATAGGTTTTGGTTTGGTATATTTGGATTTTCATTGAGTAATTTTTAAATAAATGTGATATATTAGAATAACCTAAAAACACATATGCATACACATAATATACTTTTTCATTAAATAAGATCTATTCTGTACTTTAACCTGATGTGAAATAGTCTTCATTGTGGCTCCAGAAATCACAAACAGAATTAAATAATTGTGTAAAAATTATGATAACAGTATTCATGAATTTTCTGTTCCAGAGAAAGTCCTTTCTTCATCCCTTGATCACCTCTTCTGAGTCTGTAAAGCAATGTTCTTCACTAAGTCACCAGTAAACCAGAATTTCCCTTTTGACTGTTTCTTTGCACCTTCATATATCATTGTTGCATATAGTTCTTTGAAATACATTTTATTTCTTCTTATGTAAATAATATATGCAATATCTCCATTGCCCTAGTGGTTCTGGAGGACCTAGTGAACTTCATCCCATCTTATACTCATAACAGTCCTGTCTGGAAGAAATTACTCACTCTTCCAGATCAAGTAAATGAGGTTTGGAGATCCTGGGTGAGTCTTCCAATCTAATGAGGTAATTGAAATCATGTGAATTTGATTTTCTAAGTGCTTTGCTACAAAACATCTTTTTACTGACTTGCTTATCTCTCTCATATTTTGCTTCCTGTCTTCCATGCTAGTTTCTTCTGTCTTATTAACATCTAATTCTTGATATTTTCTTCACTTAGTTTGCTGAGCTTTACTAGAAAGATAGACTTAAAAATATTATGTTCACTCCTTCTGGCTTTCCTTCCTTCTACATATTCTCACCCTACAGCATCACCACCAAATTGTCTTATGCACCCAGGTACCTCCAACTCTCCCAGTTAATTAGACTTAAAAAAATTATTCTGATGTATCTATACCTAGTAGGCTGCTAATTCTCCTTTATAATTGTTTCTACTAAGTAGTATTCCTTATTTGTTGGCATTGAGATTAAATGTATAAAAACCTCATTGGATTGGCCAAGAATATTGTAGAAAACACTGCAAAATCATTTTGGATTATTGAGTCAGTGTTAGGACTTTCTTGAGGACTTTTTCTTGCATATAGATGTCTATAATCATGGATACTTAAGTTTTTAATCAGGCAATTAATTAATTTCAAGATGGCAGTCAACACTTTTCAAAACCCTTTCCCCAAATCTTATATTAGATAGACTGTTATTAAATTGTAGAAAATTAAAGAAACCAAATCAGGCATTTATTTAGTTTTATTTTTGATTTCATGAGCCAAGATGAAGCCTATTTCACATTAGATTACAGAATATTATAGATCTTATTTAATGAAGAAGTATATCATGTGTCCATATGTATTTCCATTGGCTATGTTGTGTTTTAAAATGCATTATTGCACACACACACACATATATATATAATTTGATATTAAATAGTGCATGTAAATTTATGTTAACATGATTAAATGAATAAAGTTAAGTGTATTTAAATATGATATGAAAATGGAAAAGAATTTTGAAAATTAAAGAGAGTTAATTTTCATGAAATTGGTTATATATTTGGATAATTTGTCCCTGTCTTTAATGAACCTTGATAATTTCTTAGTAGAAATTTATGTTCTCTGTAAAAATTCAAACTTTTCCTATGTATGTAAGTTTTGGTATATACTATATATATAATTAGAATAGAACAGACAGTGTGAAAATGAGGGGGAAAGAAAAAAGAAAATTCAAGCAAAGGTCTTCTATTTTAAAATGCTGTTTTTATATTTTCTGTATATGTATTTCGAATTTAAGTATTTAAATCTTCTGAGTTGTCTATTTCCTTATATGAATAGCCATAGATGCACAATTATAAGTATTAAATGATTAAAACAAAATTTTGACGTTATTGTTAATGCCACACCAAACAATTAAATTTATTTTTTATTTTGAGAAAAACTCTCATATAGCAGACTGATATTTTTTAAAAGGGTGAAATCCTTTTATTTCAGTCCTACCATGTGCTGTTCTTACAAATATGAGCCAACAAGCTTGGCTGTAAATATTTGTGATGTTATGGTTGGTTATTATCTCAATAAAAATAATATTTTATATTTTACAATTTGTAAGAAAACTATTGCATATTTCCTTACATACACTAGTAGCTATTTTTCTTTTTAAAACATTCTTATTTTACATACCCAGTTCCCTCCCCCTCCTGTCCTCCCATGCCCCCACCTTCTCCCTGCTCCACCCACATCCACTCCTCAGAGAGGGTGAGGCCTCCCATGGAAGCCAAAAAAGTCTGTCACATCACCTGAGGCAGGCCCAAGGCTCTTCCCCCTGTATCTAGGCTGAACAATTCTTCCTCTGTAGGGAACAGTCTTCCAAGAGCCAGTTCATGCACTAGGGATAAATACTCATTCTATTGCTAATGGCTCCACAGACTGCCCCTTTCCCACAACTGTCACCCACATTAAGATGGCCTAATTCAGTCTTAGCTGTCCAGCTGTCAGTCTGGGGTCAGTGAGCTCCCACTAGCTCGAGTCAGCTGTTTCTGTGGTCTTGGCCCCTTTGCTCATAATATTGCTCCTCCCTCTCTTTGATTGTACTCCAGGAGTTCAGCCCAGTGCTTAGCTGGACCTCTGCATCTGTTTCCATCACTTACTGATTGAAGGTTCTCTGATGACAATTAACGTAGTCATCAATCTGATTACAGGGGAAGGGGAGTTGGTTTAGATATTTGAAAAAAAATTGGGAATCTCAATTTCTCATGACTTCTTTCTGAAGTATTAAGCATGTTCTTCAAGTACAAGCAGTTTAACTTATTTAATATCTTTAATATTTAGATAAAACTGCATTATGAACTGCAAAATTGTAGGAGAGACAAGCCTATCTCTCCAGTAATCTCTTGATTAGACTCAGTTTCTTAGTTCTTCTTGTAGGTATATAATTGTGCTGAACAAGAAGTAATGTTGAAGAAAATTTATATGACTTTTAACTGTGAGTATGTCTTTGGTAAGAAGAGTATCATTGTAAAGACAATATGAATGCTAAGTCAGGCTCCCAACACAATTTCAGTAATAAGAATACTTTGTTTCGGATAATATCAAGTGTTCCATGTTACCTGCTATATAAATGTTGAAAAAAAACACACCAGTAGGCACCAAAAAAATGACAATAATTTTCAAAAATTAGGTCAAACCTTTTTATTCGTGTGTGTGTGTGTGTGTGTGTGTGTGTGTGTGTGTGTGTACCACATGTGTGCAGGTAAAAAATCAGAAAATGGAATCACATATTATGCACCTGGAGTAGCAAGAGCTATAGGCCTTTGAATATGAGTGCTAGGAACTAAACTGGGACCCTTTGAAAGAGAACCAAAGGTTTTTAACCACTGAGCCATCTCTCAGTGCACTTTATTAATCCAACAAATGACACTGGGCAGCAGAGTGCAAAATGCCCAGATATATAGGCACACAGACGCTGCAAAAAATCTTTACATTGCTTGTCTTGGTGTTTTTTGTACCAGTGACTTGACGGGTGTAGAAAAGAGAGAATCTGGGACCAGAAATTCAAGAGTAGCCTTGGCAACATGTCAAGAGCTATCTATTTACATATTAATAGCTACATATCTGTTGTAAGAAATGTCTTCTAAAGTATTCTTATTGGGATGTACTGGTGAATTTCACTTAATTTCACTTGAAATGTTCAGTGAACATATGTTTTCTTTTTCTAAATTTGTATACATTCTGTAATTGATCAGATTTATGTGTTTGCCTTATGTATTCAATGGAGAAGGGCAGCATTTGTGACCTCTTCCTCAACTTGACTGTGGAGACTCCAGTGAATCTGGCTAAACTTCCAGTGTATACTAGCAGCATGTACTCTCTTTCTCTGAACTCTGGGTCCTAAAACATGGACCCAGTAAGTCATGATGTCATCCAGATATTAACCCTGGCAGCTGTGATGGCAGCAGTATCTGGGGTAGGTTAGAATTTATGGTATTAGATTTTATTATACTTAGACTATTATGATTAGACATCCACATTTGCATTAAGGTTCTGATGAAGGAGAGCTCATAATTTCTGAGCAATCTGCGTTCCTTATCACCGCCTTCAGTCATTTCTTTTCTCATCCCAGTAACCCACATCTGCTTCTGTTCTTGAAATCAGCAGCACTGATTAATAACCATGCAGATTCATCATAACACATGCTTGTAGACTGGTTTCCACATACTTGTCTTTGGACTTATATAATTTCAAAATGTTCAAAAAACTAAAATATATTCCATTATTTTTTATACTTTAAATCTTAGGAAAGAACTGAAAAGCCTCAAAGTCACCTAATAGATGCTACTGAGGTTTGCAAAAACACTTCATAAACACTGGAACACAATGAAGTATGGTCTGTTATTTGGTTCTTAATTTAAGTTGGTCTATAAAGTTTAATAAAGGGTTCACATCAGATACTTTTCTTCTGAGGTATGTGAATCTACTTAAGTAAAAAAAGATGTATTTTGTAATCTATACCTGAAAAAAAAAGATGATACACTTTGATTTCTCCTACAGAGGAAAATGGTAGTTATATGCTTCAAATTCATTCACACAAAATATTATTTTTAGGTTGACAAATAAATAATGTTTCCATAGCATAAGCTACAACCTGTGTGCCACAACACCCAAGATCATTGGAAAACAAAGACATTTATATTACAATTCATAATAGTAACAAAAAATAGTTATCAAGTAGCAACAAAAATAATTTTATGATTGCGAGGTCACAACATTAGAAAGGTTGAGAATGACTGACCTACATTTTTTAGGAAAAACAAATTATATTGTTATTGTACAAGAAAATGTTTGAAAATTTGGTATAATTTATTTTCTTTAGCATATCAAATGAAATATCCTTTTTAAAGTTCTTTAGAATGATGCTGTCTGTGGATATACACACATTCAAATACCCAACTGACATAATTATATTTGATTTTGAAAGCCTGACTGCAAAGCCTTCTGGTATTTAATCCAGCTCTGGATTAGTTCTGACTGCTTTGCAGATTTTCGTGTATCTCTTAAATGTCCCCCCTATCATGTCTAAAAAGGAAGATAAAAACAAAAAAGGCACAATGTTTCTTCAGTGCCATGTCACCACGGTTCTGACCACTAATGCCTATCATCGTGAGTGTAGGGAAAAGGTCAGAGCAATCAGTGTGACAATCTCCCAAGAATTGGAACAAGGTATTCTGGGCACCAATGGAGGCATTTAAGATTAATATTCTGTTGTGCATCTGAGTGAGACTGTCCTTTACTGTCTGACAGTAAAGCTGCTTCTTTATGTACAGGTATGTCAAGGCTACAGGTTACCACACTCCAGTAACTCAGTATAGATGAATTACTTGTCTTTATTTATAAGTATACTATGTGATTTTATCTTTTTAGGTGAAGTATGGGCATATAGGCTGTTCTAGTATGCATTTTCTTTTGTTTCTGTGATAAAACATTAATCAAAGTTAACTAAAAGAGAAAGGAATTTATTTTGCTTATTTTCCAGCTAATAGTCCTTTACTGAGAAAAGTCTGCAGAAGCTCAAGGTAGGAGCCTAGAGAAGAGAAAACAGAAGAATTCTTATTGGCGTTCTTATAGGCTCACATTCAGGTTCTTTGCTTATATGTCCCAGCTCCTACTGCCTGAGGATTTTACTGTCCACTATGGGGTGGGTTCTACTTTATAAATTAGCATTCTAGAAAAATACTTCCACAAACATGACCATAGTTGTAGCAGGAGTGGCTCCTTGTTGGGGTTTCTGTCCTGCCCAGTTCCCACAGTCTTTAGGTCCCAAAGAAAATACACAGAAGTCTACATTAATCATAAACTGAATGGCCCATTAGCTCAGGCTTTGCATTACCTCTTATAACATATGTTAGCCCATTATTCTTATATTAGCCACATGGCTCAGTACTTTTTTCAGTGGGGGGAAGGTCACATCCTGCTTCTTCTGTGGTCTGGGCAGGACTGGAGAGGGAGTTTCCTTCTTCCCAGAATACTCCTGTTCTCATCGCCCCACCTCTACTTCCTGTCTGGTTGACCTGCCTATACTTCCTGCCTGGCCAATCAGCATTTATTTAAAACATGATTGACAGAATACAGACAATTCTCCTGTACCACATAGTTACATGTGATGGATTCAATTCTTCAATAGTGTGTCAAATTGATAAATAGGATTAGGTGTTTTTTACGCTATTTCTCATTCTTCATAGACATCTCTCTCCTATCTTTCTCTTATCACATGAGTGTTCTACATGGAGCCCCAAAAGAATTCCACTCACCCCTGATAACTTCCACAAGGCTTAAACCCCAAGCACCTTCCATTCGCTTAGTCATTGGGTTTTTTGTTTGTTTGTTTGCAAAGGGAGGGAATTTATTTTTTATTTGTCTCTCTGTCTGTCAGTGTGAGTATCTGCCATTTGCAAAAAAGTACCTTAAAAGACCAGAAGGATGTTTTGGATCCCCTGGGCTGGAGGTACAGTTGGGAGCTGTCAGATATGGATACTGAAACTGAACTCAAGTCCTCTAGACCAGTATCAGCCTCCTTCAACAGCCGAGCCAGTTCTTCAGGGCAGCTGTCGTTTTAGTCATAACCTGTAGCAGTGGTGCAAACTGAATTCTTGGATAAATATGAGCAGGGCTGATTCGTAAGTATGATAATTACACTGTTTAGCTGTGTCTGTCATCGCATGCATTTAGAGTTTACTCCAGACAGCAATGCTATACAACAAAATCTGGAGACCACTGCTACTTCACCAACCAGTCAGAGTCGTCTTTATGTTAATAACTCCTGTGACATCATTGCCATATTTTTATTTTATGGAGAAATGTTTACCTTTTACTCTGCACTTTCACTCCATCAGTGCAATTCCCTAAGTACTGGAATTAGAAATAGAAAAATTTGCTAAGAAAGGATATTATAGGTGTTTTTCTTTTATACATGGTTAATTACAATTCTAAGTTCTTTGAGCATCCTTCCATTGGCTTTGTTTCCCTGGCGGTTATTTTTTTGCTGCTCTCTGCTAAATCTTTTTAAGCTTTTCAAATGTGTATATTAAGTTAGAACTCTCTATTTCTATTACATAAACATTATCTTTTGAAGCTGCTTCAAAAGAGTATTTGAAAATAAATGAAAAATGAAATATTCTAGCTAGCTAGTCTTTCAGATGATGACTGAAAAAAATTAAATAACCTTGATACGTTAAGGCTCACATAAAGGAAGAGCATGGGTTTTCCACCTGCTGTGTGATTGTTTTCTTACATAAACAATGAGATATTCTGAGAATAAACCAAACGGTACTTGCTTTATATGAAACTTTATGTGTTGGAGGATGGCTTTTACTTAATTTGTTAATATTCCTTTATAATCTCAGTGCAGCATGATAGTGAAACTGGGACACTCAAATGCTGGTTTTCCAGGCACACTATTGCATTTTATTTAAACTCTTGTTTTGATTTAACCCATAAACCCTGTATTTTGCCTTTCTTTAACTTTGGGTGTTTTAATTCTACCTCATTAATTACTATCAATAATGAACTTCAGTTCAGAATGCATATGATTGAAAACATTTTATATACTATCATTAAGGGTGTTCATAATTAATCTTTTGCATTCACTGAGAAAGTTTATAAAGTATGGGAAATATCATAGATTATTTGCATATTGTCCTGCTTGGTTTTTGTCAACCTGACACAAGCTAGAGTCATGTGGGAAAAGGAAATGTCAAGAGAGAACATAGCTCCATCAGAGTGGCCTGTGGGCACGTTTGTGGGGCATTTCTCTGATTAATTGACTCATCTGGGAGGTCCCAGTCCCCCGGGGCCAATAGCACTCATGAATACATGGTCTGCAATCATTAAGAAAACAGAAAACCAAGTCCTGGGATGCAAATCCGTAAGCCGATTAAGTTACTCTCCATGGCCTCTGCTTCCATTTCAGACTCCAGATCCCTGTCCTCCTTTAATTCCTGCCTCGATTTCCTTTTGTGAAAGACAGTGCCTGAGACAAGGAAGCCATACAAAGTCTTTCTTCCTCAAGTGGCTTTTGGTCACAGTGTTTATTATAGCAACCGAAAAAAATTAACATACATGGAGAACAGGTTTCTATGAAATATAGCAATATTAATGTCTTATCACACCTGTTTAGTAGACATATTTTGTGTGAAATCCTTCATGGTTTTCTAGTGTCTACGTTACCTGAATTGCTTTGGCCTAGTTTACTTGATATCCCCTTAGATTTCTGTAAATTTATCCATAGCTTTCTAACAATTAACCTATTGCTTAATTATAAGACCAGGAATGTTCTATAGTTGTAGTTCAGCAAAACAAATATTTAGCTACAATAAATAATAAATATTCTCAAAAACTACCCACACTTGTATGGCTTGTTAAACTCTGTGGTTTGAATCATGTGTTTTCATGGGAATTCTGGCAGTCTAGCTAGGCAGGTATTCACAGGATAGCACTACATTGGTGTTCTCCGTATACAACACAAGATGCCTCTGTAGTGAATGACTGCTCATCTACTATAAAAAATGGGATACCTTTAGTGCATCTAGAAGTGTATTGCACAATGGTGATTATAAGTTGTGTATGAAAGTCAGAATAACATTTTATTATTTTGGAAAATATCTTTAATAACTATTAATTGGTTTTATTGATCACTATTTTAGACCCATACTGTAATTAAAATAAAAATAAGTTTCTTTGATATTTGTAAACTTTATTAAGGGAAATCATTAATGATATTCATGTTTATTTCAAATTTGTTTATAAAATTAATGAACTATCCATGTCATTGCTGTTTTTATTCACCTTAAATACAATTCTTATTTTTTTATTTCAAAATCTAGTGATCAGTTGTTTGTTTTTTTAATTTATTTACTTATTATGTAGACAGTGTTCCTCCTGAATATATCCTTGCAAGCAATAAGAAGGTACCAGATCTCATTACAGATGGTTGTGAGCCACCAGGTAGCTGCCTGGAATTGAACTCGGGACCTCTAGAAGAGCAGCCAGTGCTCTTAACCTCTGAACCATCTCCACAGATTAGGATTGCTTTCTTAATATTACCATTAACACGAGTGACTGAGGTAGCATTGTGGGTATTATCTTTCCTCCTGTTACTATTACACAAATAGTAGGATTAGTTTCAAGGTGTAAACTTTAAAGAGGTAAAGTTTTATAATCCTTTTATAAAGAATTCCTGAGTTTGGTGCTAATATCTACAAAATTCTATATAAATATGTACTCAATACTTATAATATTTATAAGTTTAACTTTATAATATTTATAAGTTTAACTTGCCCTTAGTATACACCAGAAGTCTTGTGGTTTGCCTGCAGTGTTATCTGGGAGTGTTGTGAATCTGTATCGTATGCTGGTAGTTATTGTTTCCCTTAATATTTCATGGTATGTTTAGTAAACACAAAAGTGCTTTTCATGTACAGGGTGCTATTCTTACTATCATTATTTCCCAAACACAAACATAAAAGACTTCAGAACTTAATAAAGAATATTGGTCTTGTTGCAGGTTTTAGTTATCATGTAGCAAATTTCTATATAACTCTTGGCCTGATAGATCAATTTAACAGTGAAGTTTAGGTAGGTGAGTGCTGTAGGAAATCTTACAGCTTGTGGTTATTGCCTACTGGGGTGTGGCCTCTTAAATTATATATGCAGATGCAGAGCCTGTGTCTGCCCCTTTTTCTTTTTTTTCCCCAGCTGCTCTTTTGGATTGCAGGATTCAGTCTCTTTTCTTCGTTCAAGCAGAGAATTCTGATTTGTGAGTTCACCCTTAAATAAATAACCATCTATTTCTCAATTCTGAGCTAGTGTGGGATTTTTTGTAAAGCGTCTTTTCCACAGATGAGGGATCTGGACGTGCTTAAGTTGTCTCCTTCAAGGTTACCTACTAAGCTTCTAGAAGCTTTGGTAAAAGACCATAGTGTCACTTTTAGGTTCAGCTGGAGAAGTATCTATTTCTAAGCTTATTGAATGGTTACTAGCAATATTTAGAGGCCTTACATCTTGCTGTTGGCTGGATTTCCTTGGCACATGGACCTCTCCATGACAGCTTCCTTCATCAAATCAAAGTTGAGATGGGAAGAGAGTCAGCTAGCAAAATGACAGCTATAATCATTCCGAGTCTAATCATGAAAGTCACATTTAATCAACTTTGCCAAATTATATAATTCATATTGAAGTTACTAGGACCTGCCCATGTTTCAGAAACTAAGATTGCACAGAGCGAGGATGAGGGGAAGTTTTAGAAACTATCTTATGTGTTTGCTTACCATACTGTGAGTGAAGAGAAGAGAATGAACTTGAATTCCAGAGCTCTGACAATGCAGCTCGCACCACCTGCCAAACAGGCAGTGAGGGATAACAGCTGCCAACCAATATATGACTGAAGCTCTTGATTATTTGGTAATGGTTCTTAGTTTTCAATCTTCTCTTTCTCACAATGTCATTTCCAGCATAAAGAAAAAGAGCTATTTGTAGAGGAAGTAGACCTTGCTGCAAGCTATGATGAACATTTCAAGTGGGTGTTACTGTCAAACAAGTTTACTCACATCCAATTGATGTTCCTGTATATGTTTAAATATTGCAACTTCTAAATTATGAGCCTAGTCTAGGACCTTGCTCTACATTAATGAAACAAATTGTATGGAACACAAATCCTTGACAAAGTGTGAACTATGTTTTCAATGTTTATCTCTTTCAAGTAATTTTAGCACATACTAATTACATGTAATAGCAGCTGCCATTAAGTTTTTATATCTGTATGTAATATATTTGGATTACACTCACTCCTCTTGCCCTCCTTTACCTCCCACTCCCGCTAATGTTCTTCCCTGGTAGTCTTCCTTCTACCTTCATGACAATTTTTGTTTCTGTGGTGAACTAATGATTAACTTATAGTTGTTTGGGTAAAGACTTATTTACAGGAGAAAAGAAAACTTGCCAGGGACTACACCACTGAAGATCTCTCTCCTCCCCCAGTGACCACTTACTGTGCCAAGAGGCCTTGTGAAACCCTGTGGTCACTCCCACCACCGAAACTTATTAGTTGCCTGTAGATGCTCAGGAAGGGGCAATGTCTCCATGATGGACTGCTGGCAAGCCCAGTATTGGCAGGCCTTGGAAAATTTGGCATAGCTGCTGAGAGTTTACGAGTGCAAAATTTACATCTTTAACCTTCCTTTATGTTCCCAGAACCCTACAGAGGATGTACAAATTGTTCTCTCTAAGTGAGTGTTCTGTAGTCATTTACTCCCAGTACTTTAGGCAGTTACAAGTCTGTGACGTAACCAGTGCTCATTGCAAAGCAGCTCTGGCACAGATATTTAAAATAAATACGTAGCAGAGAATTTGACAGGTGTACCATGGCATCACAGATGACATCATAGATGTACCATGCTATCACAGTAACAGAAAGTGATTGACTACCTCACAATAGTCGTATGGCTGTTGCACGAGTGGGCACATCTTTCCTGGCAGGTCAATAATGTAGCATGCAAGGTATATAGCTGAGTGAAAATGTTGACATTTTTTTTCTCTCTCAGGAGTTTGCATGGTGCCTTCCAGCACCAGGAAAGTTAGCCAGTGAACAGGAATATTTCAGGTCATTCCTTGTTTTATTTTTCTATGTCCCGTAAATCCAAGCATGTATATCTTTGACAGTAGGATCTTGACATCTGCTTCTGGTAGGTAGCCAAGAATAATGGTAATAGTCTGTATTGTTAGGGTTACAAGTATTTCCCTGGATCAGAACTCATAATGAGGGAGCCTACCCATGGCATTTGAACTTTCGAGTAATAACCTTATGGCGTTTAGGAGTCTTCTTATATACCACATAGGATATCTTCATTAATATTTTGTATTTTAAGCAGTTCATGTTATGCGTTGAGCACATTGCCTTCTCATAATCCACTACTTTCTCATTTCTCTCATTTCTTTCCCTTCCCCTCCTGTTGGATCCCTTTGTTCCCAGGAAATCTTTCTTTAAAACACACACACACACACACACACACACACACACACACACACACACACAATTTGTTATCTACATTTAAATGCTAAGGACCACAAACAAGAGAAAATAAGATATTTGTATTTCTTCTCTTAGCTTAATTAACTTCACGTTATTACATCCAGGTGCGTCTATGTTCCTACAAATATCATAGCCTCATTCTTATTTATAGTTGGTTAGAGTTCTGACGTGTACATTTAGCACATTTTCCTAGTCTTTGCTTTTGTTGTGGGACACATAAGTTGGTTTCATAATTTAGACATTGTTGGTAGTAATCTTTAGCAATGAGGGTGAGTTATAGATAAAATTCAGTGATATTAACTTTTGTTAAACAATTAAATGTTTTGTTAAACAAAGTTAAATGTTTTGTAAAACATTAAACTTTTGTTAATTTAGGTGGGCTCTCCCCCCACACACATGTACATTCTCTCTCTCTCTCTCTCTCTCTCTCTCTCTCTCTCTCTCTCTCTCTCTCCTCTCTCTCTATTAAAACATCAAGTAAGGGCTTTATTTATTATTTGGATTTGGTTGAATTCATTTGTGTTATTCTGGCTGTTCAGGTGCTTATTATGTAGCCAGGATTAGGATTGATTTGACAGTTGTTCTGACTCAAGCCCCTATGTGATGTAATCAGAAGCATAAATCACCATGCCAAGTAACTAACCCTCAAGTCTTTATCTTGTCCTCTTAAATATAATGTTGTCTTTGAGTAGCAGTAGTATGCTGTCTTGAATGTATACAGCATCAGAGAGAAAGGCCAAGTATTGTCCTACAACACTTCAATCTTAGGTTTTCAACTCCGTGAATTTGTTTTTCTTAATTAAATGCATACAACTTAATTATAATGCCTGCTCATAAAATAATCAGTGACTGTCTCAAGGTGTCAGAAACTACCCACTGAAAATGAATGTTTTCTGCTATAGTACACTGGTTTAGATGAAATCTCTATGTTTTACTGATTTGTATATCTACAAATTTCAAATATTTCAGGTTTAGGTTTTTGAGCTCTTTGAATCCAGATCTTCATTCAAGTGATATTGACTTACACATAAATATTTATCTAGCCTCACTGAAAATATTTATAAAGCCTTGTGGTGCTTTGTGATAATACAAAGTATTTCTACTCAATCTATTTGAGTATAAATGCAAATTGTTGTCTCTTACATCCCCGAAATGCACTACAAATTTTTTGCTATAGACAAACTGTAACGCATAAGGTGATCTATTTCCATCAGTTATTAGCAGATCGGTTGCCATTGTTACTTAATTTTAAAGGTAAATCCTCTACTGACCCAGTTTCTGCATGTTTGCATGTTTTCTTTAGGTCTTGAAGCAGATTTATCTTGCCACTCAGATTATTTGTTCATCCTTCGTTTTACTCCCTTTTCCCTGCAAAGATTGTCAACTTTTAAGTTTCATGTGACAGTCAGTAGGTGACATAATATTCTAAATAAAGCAACACCAGGCACCAAATCCATAAAAGTGCATATAAATTGTGATTTCTTCTTTACTAAATGTATTGGAATGTAACTATGCCCTCAGAGAGGTCTTATTGTAACTCTTCAATTATATTGCCTTTCTGTGAGCACAATATAATTTTAATGATTTCTTTTGAAAAACTAAAGAAGAAAAAATAATAGGCACCTTACTGCTGATAACTTGCAAACATATTGTTGACATAACCACTAGTATCCCATTTGTTTAGTCAGAGAATATTAATAAATATGGTTATAAAATTAGTCAAGGAAGAATAATGCTTTGCAATTCAGAACTATTTATGAATAAAATATTACTATATAATTGACCCCTTAAACTAATTTATTCTGAACAAAGCCTTTATTTTATAATTGTGAATGAAAGGACATTTGAAGTAATCTTGCCCTGAAGCTGAGTGCCCTGTAAAATATTTTTGATTTAGTGCAATTACATACGCTTTAGAAATTCTGTGTAAAGGAAAGCCTTCCTCCATTCTGTCCAACAAAAGGCTCAACTGAACCATGGGAACATTACGTTCTTTTTACAGTGACCATTTAGAATATTTATCCCAACTGCTGCATTCACAACCTGCCATATGGCAATAAAAAGCTATTCAGTGAACACATAATAAAACACTTCTGATCCATATTGTAACACCAATCTCATCCTGTAACCAAATTGCACATTTTTGGAGAACTTTAAGAACTGTTCTCTTTGTCATTTTTTTGTGTCATTGTCTTTTTAATGCTTGGGTTTGGGGGCTATGGGTTCTTGTGGTGTTTAGAAAAGGAGACTTTTCCAAAATTGAGTATAAATATATGACAACATATTATTTGAAAATATGTAAAACACGTTATGAGGAAGGCACATCTATAAAGATAATCCTCCAGCAAAATATCAAATATGCAAAATAAAATTTCAATTTAAAGATTTATCTGAATGAACAAAAGTGCAATTTGTACTCCTGTATAAATAATAGCCTTGCATTTTGAGCTCTGGAGAATTGAGGTATAGAACAGGATATTTATATTTAGTGGATAACAGACAGATATGAACACCTACAGTTTTGATCCAGGTTCATGATTTTGTTATGGAATCATCTCATAATTTATTTAGTCTCCATGCTAGTTGAAATAAATTGTGACTTTTCTTGAAAATTTCTAGATATTTTGAATTTACAAATAAGTATTATTTGGCATGAACTCTCTGTTTATAATAAATTATAAGGTGAAATGACTATTTCTTATGATGGATTTATCTGTTTAAATATCTGACATTATCAGACATTTGACTGACTGTGACAGTGAAGCACACAAAGGCATAAAAAGAGCTAAGTCTAGTAATGCAACATGCCTCTTAATTCAATTGAAAGACCTAATAGATTGAAGCTAATGAAGGACATTAGGAAAATGTAGAAGAACTGAGGAGGTAACTGAACTAAGCACAACCTAGCCTCTCACTCACAATCCTAATTCTTGAAACACGAGAATGTCAAGTCACAAAAGAGAATTAACATAAAAGATGAGATGAAGATTTATGCTGAGCCAACTTTACAATTGGGAATTATGATGGAACTTTTGGGTAGGCCAAGAGATATATAAAATGGGAGCGTGGAGGAAAGAAGAGGACCTCAGTATTCAGGATGACTGGATTTGGAGAACCCCTAGTTGCTGATTTCAAAGAAGAAGAAAGGGGTCGTAAGCCAAAGATTGTGGCCAAACTCTGGAAATCAGAAAATGTAAAGGAATTCATTTTTAAGGCTTCAGAAATGTATTATAACTCACCAGACCATTTTCGTAGTCAGTTGGACTACATTATAGATGTTCAGACTGCAAAACTGTAAAATATTGCATGTTTATTGTAAGGTCATGACATCTAGCATTATTGCAAAGGTTGTGTTAGAGAACTAATAAAACAGAAGAACATCTGCATGCTGAGGAACTAGGTGAAGAAAACAGAAGCTATTCTGTAGAAGAGAGAGGTTAACTTGAGCCCTTGGATAGTCCTATATAGTACTATAAGTATTTTCTATATCTGGATGCCACTCAAGAGGGAATAAAGAATCATATATACTTGATATTATTTTCCTTTGTTTATTTACTTTTATCTTTCCTTTGCTTTCCTGTTTTTCCCTCCTTTCCCCATCCCTTAATAGTGTGTTTTCCTATGACTACCTACTCTTTCTATATCTTTTCTGTCTCTAAACCTTTTGTTCACCCTCCCTTCCTGTAATTAATTCTTTTGCTATTCCTTTTGTTCACCCATCTTGCCTTTCTTTTCCTTTTCGTCTCTGTTCTTTGGGGGCATTTGCACTTTTGATATTCCATATACCTCTTTTTCAAAGAGTATCCTAGGCATAGAATTAAAAATTCTTGTCAGAAACAGCTTTCTCTATTGAAAGGTTTTCCACAATATTAAGACCTCTCCTTTGCTCAGGTTTATTAGGTGTCTACATCTTAAGCTGTACACAACAATGATAGTACAAACCAGAATAAAAATCATTAATGGAGTCTTGGCTACAGTGGGCAATGCTGTCATGAACATGAAAGGCAGTCTTGTGTTTTAAGATGATGTGGGATTCCCCTCTGGATGCTGTAAATACCATTAGTTAATAAAGAAAATATTTTGGCCTGTGATAGGGCAAAATATTAGAGCTAGTCAGGGAAAACTAAAGTGAATGCTGGGAGAAAGAAAGCTGTGTCAAGGAGAAGTTATGTAGCCCCACTGGAGACAGATGCTGGAACTTTACCCAGTAGGCCACAGCCTTGTGGCAATACACAGATTAATGGAGATGAGTTAATTTAAGATAAAAATTAACCAGAAATACACTTAAGCTACTGGCCAAACAGTATTTGCAAATAATATGGTTTCTGTGTGATTATTTCTGGTCTGAGCAGTCAAGAACAAACAAGTGGCTCCTACAACGTTAAGATATTGACCTTTTACATATTTACTAAAAGGAGAACACCTGATAATTCCAGAGTCAATGTTTTTAAGTAATGTACATATTGTTTTCTATAATAGCTTATAATAATTACATTCCTGAATAAAATACACAAGTTTTCCCTTTATTTTGCTTCTCATAAAAGAATTATTTCTGCCATTTGTCAACATAGGCAATAACTGAAAGACATTAATTGAGATTAAGTGCCAGACATGGAAAGATAAACTGTTTGTGGTTTTATTTGTACACTGATTACCATGAAGGAAAGTGAGATTATTGAGGGATGTTAATAAAAGGCAGTAAACATTTAATAATAGGTTGAATAATAACAGGTATGTTATTTTATATGATGATCATATTACACTGTAAGTGAATAACTCTGTATATTTATAATTACTAAGATATCAGATCTTAAATGCTCTTATGCCAGTATGTGTTAATATATATATGTGCATATGCACAATCAATTAATGAAAATAAGCAGTGTAGGTAATGGTTATGTTAACTAACTTTCCTTTGGTGATCATTCCAAAACACAAAATAAGGATTGAATGACTCTTTGTATAACTAAATATATATATATTAAGCATATATGTATGGCTTTACTGGCTAATAATACAAAATAATGCTGTGAAAATTGGAGAAAAGAGAGTTAGCATCCATTCCTAACTTATTTATTCATAGTCATCCCTAGAATATTCTGTATATATCTCTTCGAGTACTCATTGTTTCTCCATGGAATGATGATTTTTGAGTTTGTCCGAGTTTCTATAGAAATCTCACGTCTCTCTTTTTACATAAATATTTTATTTTTCTATTTACCAGGATCTCGTACTCTCTACCTGTTGTTTATTTGTATATAGTCACTTTTTCAAGGTTGTCTGTCTTGTCATCTCCTCATACAGATCCTTCATGTTCTTGCTTCTTCTACAATGAAATGTAAACTTTGCATCACCTGGTCCAAATACCTGACAAAAACTATTTATGAGGTAGAGAGTTATGTTGGTCTGTGAATTTGTGAGGTTTGTCCCATGGTCCCTTAACATCATTGCTTGAATCTGAAAAGGAACAGATTTAAGGGAGTGGGATCATGTGATGGAGGCTTTCATAGCTGCTAGGAAACTCAAAGAATTAGTAAAGTGAAGGAAGAAGGTAGGAAGTAGGATGTATCATAAATAGGCAAGGACTCTCTCTGAAGAAGCAGGAAGTTCTAGCATCTCCCAATTATCTATTCAAGTTTTGATGGATGGGATAAATGTAGCTAACATATCATTAGTCATCATCTGTCCCTGGAAGTTTCTCTCCCTCTCTCTCCTTCTCTCTCTGCAAGCACACACATGCACACACACGCACACACACACACACACACACACACACACACACACACACACGGATGTACTTCACTAATATTCTAGGCATCTAAATCCAATCAAGTTTATAAGTGATTCACCATCATGTGCACTCTAAGAGGGAACATATTTGGCAGAGCAGTCAGAGACATTTTTGATTATTTGCTACTAAGATGAAGTCTTCCCTCATTTGTGGCAATATTCTCCTGTATACACTGTTCTTATCGCTCATGTATGTGTATAGGCTCCTCATTCAAACTGCATTTATGAAATGCCAATTAATTTCTAGGCATTTAGTATAAGATTTATATTTTTACTCAATCTTGTTTATGAACAATAATATGTTCCTCTTACTTTGAATGTTTATGTTAAGATGGCTTATTTTTAGTAGAATATGCAAAAGAGTTAAAATTGGCTACATATTTCCTTGGCTAAAATAAACATTTATTTTTATTTGTTTACTGTTTTGTGAATATGCCTAGAGGTATTGAGAAAATTTTCATAAATTAAAAGTTACTCTGTGGGATGTGAAAAATGGAGTAGACTACAGGCGTCTACACAGCACACAAGCACTAGCAGGGTGTATGAATTTCTTCTAGTGTAAGCTTACTGTGTTCTAAAATGATGACAATTTTATATTTCTAGCTAAGAATTCGAGAATGTGGGTATTTTGTAACCATCATCATGTTAAAATTGCATAATGATGCATTTGTCTTTTTGAAATATCATAGAAATGAATTTAAAAGACTGGCACTTGATGAGCAATGTGTACAGGTACAATTTGCTATTTTTAAGCATGTCTGAAATATTGATTTTGTTCATTATTGAAATTTTACAGAGAAAAATACTAGGCAGATATGAGTTTTGAAATATTTTTAGACAATTTCTACACATTTCTTGTCAAATATCTAGAATTTTTAATTATATAATTACTCAGGTTTTTTACTGAGTAATTTAAAATTCACTAAATGTTCACTTAGATTGAAATATTCACCATAAGTTCCAAGCAGAATAATGTTTATTTTCAATATCAAAGTGTGCTACTTAGACCAGTTTGGTGACTCATGCCTTTAATCTCAGTATTCTGAAGGCAGAAACAGGAGAAACTCTATGAGCTTGAAGCCATCCTGATCTGCGTGAGTCACAGGCCTATCAGGGTTACATGATGAGACCTTATGGCAAATACATAAGTAATTACCAAATTGTGTGTGTGTGTGTTTATAAAATATATATGCAGAACATACACATAATAATTTCATATCAAAGAAAACAAGATTTTGCAGTTTATATAGTCTTATAGCTTAATAAATTTAAGATTCTTTACTTCAATATAACCAGAATTCCAGTTTGCCTTAGTATCAATACATTTTCTACTTGTCTATTTCTAGTTCACATAATGTATTATATGACCATTGGAGACAAAATTTGTGTCTGATTAAAGTGAAGCTATCATATACTAATCGAATCAATGTATGCTTACGTGAGTTTATTTGCTAAATCTATTACTTTTAGTATGTTACCCAAGGTATTATTAAAACTTTTAATAATTACTAATCTTTTGAGAACATTTAAGTCATTAAACAAAATATGTTCTCTCTAATTTTTCCTACTTTAAATAACCAATTAAGAATATTTAAATAAATTCATCATGCATGTATATTTTTATTCCAAAACAGCATTCTTCTATAGTAAAATTAGAAGTAAATGAATACTTTATACTCATTAATTTCAAGGACTTGCTTAAGCTATTGATAAAACACCAACTTTAAAATATTCTGATGTCAATTCTTGGTTAAGCTAAAAAATTCGTACTAGCCTTTATCTGTAAAGATATGCTGGTATGTGTTCTTATTTCAGCTTCCAGTGAAATTATTTGTGCTAAATTATGTCAGACTGCATCTGGAGTTGACATAATTACATTCAGAATGTGGGAAGGCAACATCAAGGAAACAGCTATTTAAACAACAGAAATTGAGTGAATGCGTGCAAACACCAACTGAAGCTTGTGGTATCTGGGTAGAAAATTCAGGAAAAGTCATGGAAGTAAAACAAACTAAAGAACACCTTCCTAAAAATACCCTGCAGGTTAATCTCCTCCATCTCTAGGATGAAATGGTCACAATAATCAACTCGTAAGTTTTTTTAAGATCCTCATCCCTTATTTTTAAAGGAACGAGAAGGAATTTTCTAGCTGAGTGTTTTAAAATCAAAAACCCTAGACTAGTTTCATATTTCCAGAAAAAAAATAGTGCCCCTCCCTAGAAAAAATTCCAAAGCACAAAGATGCCGGCCACCTGGTGGAGACTGAAAAAGATGCCCTGGGTCAGGGACAGACCTTGCTCTAAAGATAAAGAACAAGCTGACAAAACAGAATGGGAAAGAGCAAAGACCATGCACCCATGCCAAATGCCCCTCAGGGCCCTTGGTAGTTTTTACCTTTTAAAAAGCTAACCCCACAGAGGGACTCTAACTCCTCCCTACCTTGCTATGACTAGTGCTAGTACTGGTGATGAGTTCCGTGCTAGCTAACTCGTATTATGTTACAATAACAATAAACCTTGCTTGTTGCAGTCTGGACTTCTCTGGTTTCTGGCGGTCCCTCTGGAGGTCGTAATCTGGGCACAACAAGTTTTACTTTGACGTCTGTTTTCACAGGTTTCAATTCATGGTCTCCAAATCCTGTTATTGTAGGTCTCCATTTTAGAGAGCAGTGTGATGGAAAGTACATGCCAAGGGAAAGCTGTTCCCTATTTGGCAGGAGAGAGGACAGGGAACATCCACAGTGGTCTAGGACCTTCATTTCGTGTCTGCCTTTTAAAGGTTGCTATGCCTTCCTAAAACAATACAAGTTGGGACCAAAACCTTTAACACAGGAAACTCGATGTTTGTTCAGTACCCTTAAATGTAAGTCAAGATATTTTCAGGTTACACTATAAAAAAAATCCTAAGATTTACATGTAAACAGGTGATTAAGTTAAATTAAAATCAAAATAAAATAAAAAGGAGCACCATGACACATTTAAAAAAAAATCCATCTGCTTCATCAGTAGAAACCAAGGGTGAGCAATGGTTAACTTCTTGGTGAGCAATGGTTAATTTCTTGTTCAAATTAAGTTGAAAATTTTTGCTTCATTTTATGAATATTTGTAAAAAATTATTGTCTATAAAGAGCCTATCATTCTATTCTATTTTATAAAACAATCTTATTTTACTTTACATACCATCCCAGATACCCCCCCCCCCGCCTCCTACTGCTCTTCCCTTTTTTCCCCCACCCAACCTCCCATCCACTTCCCTCAGAGGTATGGTCTCCCATGGAGAGTCAACAAAGCCTGTCATCTCACTTGAGGCAAGATTGGGGCCCTCTGTCCTATATCTAGGCTGAGCAAAGGATCCCTCCATAGAGAATTAGTTTCAATAAATCAGTTTATGCACTAGGGATAAATATGGGTTCCACTGCCAGTGGCCCTAGAAACTAGGGATAGAGAAAATCAAGTTGGGGGAAAGACAGAGAGGGAGAGCAAGAAAGAGATATCTTGATAGAGGGGGCCATTATGTGGTTACTTAGAAACCTGGCGCTAAAGAAATTTCCAGGAATCAACAAGGATGACCCCAGGAAAGAACCTAGGCAATAGTGGGGAGGGTTTCTTAACTGCCCTTCCCCTATAAGCAGATTGATTGTCACCATAGAGCCTTCATCTAAGAACTGATAAAAGCAGATGCAGAAATCCACAGCTAAGCACTGGGCCCAACTTGTGGAGTCCAGTGGCAGAGAGGGGAGAGTGATAATATGAGCAAAGGAGTCAAGATCGTGAGGAGGAAACCCACCAAAACAGCTGAACCAAGCTAGTGGGAGCCCACTAACTCCATATTGACAGCTGGGGAGCCTGCATGGGAACAAAATAGGCCCTCTGAATGTGGGCAACAGTTGCGTGGCTTGGGCAGAAAAAAAGAAATAAAAAATGAAAGAAGTAACTTAAGGAAAATGGTTTATCTACTACCTGGTATGATATTTCCAGAATGCTGATGAGACCAGACATCATTCATGCACCCCTAGTAACCTACTTTTTCCCAGTATGCACCAGTTCCGAAAGTTTTTTGCTTCCTTTGTTAATGATGTAAAGCTGTGTTACATTTGCCTATACTGCATTTGTTTAATTATGTAAACATGTGTTCCTGTTTTACTTTGTCTACCTAAGGCACCTGATAGGTTTAATAAAAGCTCAATGGACAACAGCTATAGAATAAATAAGAGAAGAGAAGGAGATAGAAGAGAAAGGAAGAGAAAGAGCAAGAGACTCCCGGGGCCAGCCAGGAAGTCACCATCCAGCAGACACAGAGTAGTACATACAGAAGGAAAGTTAAACAAACAAACAAAAAAAAAAAAACAGGCAAAATGTGAATGAAGAGACACAGGACAAGGTATAAGAGCTAGCAAGAAATGAGTGTAAGGTAGGCCAAACTTTCATAACCAACAAAAAGTCTCTATGTCATTATTTGAGATCTGGTTGACAGTCCAAAGAGAAAGGCTGGTATAGATTCCTGAGTCTTGATAGAGGACTGTAATAAAGGCATCCCAAATAGGACTGAGTCCTCCAGTGTCTCACTCTGCATGTTGTCCCAAGCAGTCCACTCTGTTAATTACCGTCCTCTGCAAGAAGTTTCTCTGATGAAGATTCAGTGAGGCGCTGATTTACGAGTATAGATGTACTTTAATGGTGATTCTTATATTGCTGTATTCATGTAGCATAATAATGTAGTAAGGTTTCCCACGACCTATCTGCTTTCAGGTTCTTGGCCTGATTAATAGTGTGAAATATGGGTTCTATCTCACGAAAGGGGCCTTAAATCCACTGAAAGGTGATTGGTTACCCTCATAGCATTTGTGCCACTATGCAAACAGTTGTTCTGTCTAACACAAAGGTATCTCACAGGTTTGTACCTATTGTAGCTGGATAGGATTAACAATTACTTTTTTTTCTCAGTTATGTGCATAGTACCTTTTGCCACTGTGAATGCCAGTCCATAGGGGCGAAGCTTCAAGTTGAGCACCAGCTCAATTTCTTCATGTTTGATGGCATAAGTATGTGGTCACTTCATTCTTAGGGTCATACCACCATTTCCCCAATGTTTCCTGGTGGCTCTGTCTGTGTTTAATGACTGTGAGAGTCAGGATCAGTTCTGCTCTCTTAATACAAAAGAAGGCATTCTTATCTATAAATCTACATGTCTGAATTTATGTTAGTGCCATTTATTTCTCAGGAAGTGATATTCTGTATACTTGTTATATATATAACTAATGCTAAATTTTTACAGAGTATCATTTAAAAACAAGCATGTGATTTCCAAATGGTACATGGTTTTTTACTTCCAAACCTGTTTTTTTAATGCTTCTGAGGGATGAGACATTGTTAAGGACCTTATTTCTTATAGCTTTATGAATGGTAATAGTAGACCCAGTGTACAATGAAATTAGAGTGACTTTGAGAAGGTACAAGGTTCCTAATCAGAAACACTAAGACCACTAAATAATGGATGGATTGCCTACAGATCCATCCTAAGGGATTTGATTGTTGTATATAGTTGTTATGCATGGCTTCTTCTCTTTCCCTAAACTTCTGAGATATTGCGCAGTTTTGTTTCCCATTGCTGTGAGACCATATTCTGACAAAAAAACTACTTCAAGGGAAAGAGAATTCATTTGGTTTATAATTCCAAGTTACAATTCATTACTGTGGACAAGCCAGTAACTGAACTGAAACACTACTCTGGCAAACAGTCAAGAGCACATAGAGAAGGCATGGTTGTCCTCAGTACTTTCTCCACTTTGTACAGTCTCATACCCAGAGAATGGCGTTCCTCATCCGGAAGCTGAGTCTTCTAACATCAGTCAATGTAATCAAGATAATCCCCTACCTAACACATACCCACTGGCCAATCTAATATAGGCAATACCTCATTAAGATTCTCTCCTCAGGTGACTATGGATTGTTGTCAAGTTTACAAAATTAACCAGCAATGCTGTCCTGCCTTTTAGTCTTCTATACTCGTTTCAGTTGTCCACAATTCCTTCCTGACGTAATTATCTAGTGCAACGGAAAGAACCACAGACATAAGACATAAATAAAAATGTTGAAACTTAGGGTTTATATGAGTAGAAACATGAGAAAAATATGTCTTATATAATGAATGGAAACAGTTAAATAAATCTCCCAATGACTTTTATTACTCAATTGGTTTATATTTGTTTAACACAATTAATCTCTTTTAGTAGAGTTAACTTGATTTATATTAGACTCCTTATATCTAAAAATAAACTTTGGACCAACCAGATGGCTTAGCAAGTATAGGCCCCTTCTTCTAAGACTGGCCACCTGAGTCTGCTACTTGGAGTCTCCATAATGGAAGGAAAAAACCAGTTCCAACAGGTTGTTCTCTCCCCCTCCCCACCCCTGCCACACAAACACGTTAAACAATTGAACTCGTTGGACCATTTTGTGGGTCTGCACACTATTACCAAGTTTATTTTAGTTCCTTTTTTTGAGACAACAGAAGATATAATACTAAATAACACAATATCTGCCTCTGTTTCAGACTGTGGATATTTAATACTCTAGAGGAATGTTCTAATTTCAGATTTAAAATTTAACTTCTGTTCCAATGACTCCAGCTCAACAGCATTAGTGATTTCATTTCTATTACAGATTCAGAGCACAAAGTGGATATCTTCTGATGTCAGATAGTGCAGATGTAAAACTCTCTGCTGCTTCAGGTGCTGGATATCCTTGAACACACTGCCAGGAGCATGCTGGCAGAGATTGATAAAAATGTGCTTTCAAATTTGAAAATTACCAATAGGACATGTTGTGCCTTCTGGCTTTTTTTCTCCCATTTGCTTTGTTTCCCATCATAATAACATGCATGTCTTATTGGTGTATAACCTTCAAAGCCTAATAAATCATGCATACTCATTGGAATAAATCAATAAACCACTAGCGTCTTTAATAAGGGATATTCTCAGATAATGAAGCCACTGTTCATTTGATTCTCTAGTATGGCGTGACTCTGTGCCCTTAAATTGGCTAGATACTCAGGCTGCTAGCCAAGAAATCCACAGGTTTTCAGCTATCTCCCTGAACATATGTCTCTCAGAGGAGATATTTTTTCTGAGTTCTTAAAATGCTCTGTTAGTTCTCTATAGCTGAGTTAAAACTATTATTGTCTGTTCTGTTGAGCATGGGCAATATATCCCAGAGGTCAGTCCCCCTGAAGGGTGACGTTTTGTAAGATAACCAAGGAGTCAAATGCAGTTACACGCAGTTTAAAACATCTCCATTTAGATCGTCTTTGAACAACCCTTAATCTTCTGGCCCCAAAGGAGTTGAATTCCCAGTAAGATGAAATGGTCATTTAAAATTACACGTAGGTCCCGATGTGGGAAAATCTGCAGAATTCCCTTAAAATAATGTCAAATATCTGTTTGATAGAACTGTGTAATACCATTCTTTGTGACATTATGTTTAACTTATTTTACATGTTTCTAAATGGGCCATTACAATTGTATTCATCTTTAAAATTTTTAGAAGTACTAGTGATTGTTAAGTTTTCCTGTACCCCCACAAAACACAATCATAGGTAGCAAACCACTTTTCTAATGAAGAAAATGTGCTAATACCCTAGCAGAATCCATATTCTCAGGAGTAAATATGTAAAGATAGAATAGGTATTAGAAATGTGATTCAATAAGAGCAAATTTAAGAAGAAATTTTTGGATTTTTTTCAGTTCCTTTATTGAAGTAATTGAAAATTAAGATCATAAGCATCAGAAAGATTTTGAGTAGTATTTACTACGTACTTAATCATTATACTCCCTGAAGAGATGGGTTGTCTAGACTCTAGGCTGGCCAGTTTGCAACTCCAAAAGAGTGATTGTCCTCATTTTCTTGAGGGGAGATACCTGTCTTGTTTGAGAGCATGCCTTCCTCCTAGCACCGTTTGGAACTGGCTATTGGATAGTGTGTGTTTGAAGATGTCGCTTTGCCTGGCACATGCTGATCTTTTCTCCAAGTTTGTATTCTAGGGTTCTGATTGACAATTCTGTACTAAGAACTGAGTATAGCATAATACTCATGGTGGGTGGTCATTAAATATTGGCGTAATGAATTACGTTTAATGTAATTTGTGCATGGCATGGTCTTCAGCCTCTGAATTAGTTTCAATTTGACTTTTTCTCTAAAAATTTCATCATCAATTTCCGACAGATAATATAATCTAATGAGACAAAATTAATTTAACCAATATATTTCTGCTTTCTTTATGTTTGAAGGTTTCTCCCTGACAAGATTCATCCTGTGATTATTATGAAACGTGAAAGTTTGAGTGTCTCAGTCAGTTTTCAAAGTGAAACAATTAAACATGAAAATACAGCTAGCCCTCAGCATAATTGCTGTTACAACCAAGTCATATGTAATTAAAAAGAAAAACTGAGTGGCAATTATTTCACACTTGAAGTCAGTATATCAAAATCTTCCTTCTTGGTCTATGTTTTAGAGTTTTTGAGTTGATGGCCAACTTCAGATAATCACATTAAATTTATGAAATTAAAGCATGTTCTTTTTATGAAAATTGGGGTCAGGCATTTATTTTGTAACTATTGATTTTAATAAAACTTCTAGTTCTATGGTGCAATTTCCCTAAGAGTAAAAGATGAAGCTCCCGGTGCAACATCTGCTGCTGTGAATATAATAACACTCTCATCCAGTGAGAACAGATGCAGCAACTGTGAGGTCTTGTCTCTGGAGGAAACTACCTTGGGAAAAATCACCCTGTACATATTCCGGGGGCCAGCATGAGCACAAATGGTAACCTGTTTGTAATTTTTATGTATATACGGCAAAGTAGAGTTACCTTAAAGCAATGTTTCTGCTCAGTAGACGTTAAAATAAGTTTCAAGGAATTTTGTAGCTATATGAACACATGCATTATTATCCTTTAAGTCATTATTGCCCTTAAATTTTCCAGTATCACCCTGACATTGTTGTGTATTGCTTCTTATATACACAATATCCTATTCATTGTTACCAAGTTATATTTATAACAACATAAAATATTTAATAATTTTAAGTTTATGTCTTAGGTATCCTGGGGCAATCACTGGTCTGCCTTTGAATTGTGGATGCTGCCCAGAGCTTTGAAACCCTATCGTGGAACAGCAACTAATACCCTTGGGCAGTCTCAATTCTTTTATTCCTAGGTTAGTGAGGTGACATTTCTAGAATTCTTTTGTAATTAGGTATGAATGTGTGAATCTTCAAGATGAATGTTGGGCAGAGGCAGCAAAAATCACTTATTAAACAAAGCGGTTCATGGATAGAAGACTGTACCTTACACATTTCACAAGTCCTGGTGCATCGCCCAAAATGATCACATACTGAAGATAGCAACAATTGCTTGTTAGAGCCCAAACCAAGCCGGCAGTTCTTCACCACAAGAAGGCTTTCAGTTCCTTGAAAGACTTGACAAGGGAGGCAGTCATTCCTTATGATCATTTGTTTATACCCCGTACTCTATCATAACTAAAATTTTGGTGTATCTTAACCAAATTAAGCTGATATTTACTGAAGTTTAATAAGGAGGTATTTTAAATGTAATGTTTTATTAAACAGTAATAAAATTTAATTGGCAACACAAAGGTAGAATTCATAAAGTCAAGAGAACTTGATTTTAAAAAATATACGATTATTATAGCTTTCCTAGTATAAGAAGTTATATACCTTATTCAGCATTATCTCCATTAAAGGGCAGAGTTCTTTTCATTTGTCAAAAATACAATTTATAGTTTGGAAAAATTTTGCAAGAGCCTCATTACAGGTTTTTCTTTTGAAAATAAAGATAAATTCAACTTTCTATAATTACTTATGAATTGTGCCTGGTTTGTCAAATAATATTTCTCAAGCTTATCTTATTAATCCTGCTAGTTAGTGCAATACCTTAATCACTTTACAATCTTCATGGTCTTGTAATCTTCAGATTCTTTACCAAAACAAGCAGACCCACCCAAGGGAAGTAGATCCCCAAATATCCCACCACATAATCCCTATATTTTCTGTATATTATTTTATTAGTCTTATTCAAGTACATTTGAAACTCTGCAAGTAGTTCCCACTTTCCTTGCTCTTGGAATTTTTTTTTAAAAAAATATACAACGTTTTAAATTATGGTATTCATTCTCATTTTGTATATTGAAAATCCAGTTGCACTTTTGCTTACATAAAGAAATAAACAAATTGCAAAACTCAGTTGAATTGAAGCGCACAAATGTCTGTTTCAGAAAGCAATGTGTTGCCCAACCCCCTCAAAAAATCTGTGAATATAGTTAATGAGATTGGAGTGAATGCTGTATATTGAAAATTTCTAGCATAGTCAGTGTAGAGATGATCTTGCACTTTGAAAACTGCAACTAGCACTCAAGGTTTGGAGAATGCTATAAAGTGTGTGAAGCTTACACAAGATATACTAAAATGAATATGACTGGCATATACTTATTATGAATTTTACAAGTTGTCTTCTTCATAAGAAAGTAAAGAAATATATAACTCCCCCAAACCTAATATTTATTCTGAGTATGATCTGCATAATTTTAGACTCATCTGTTATAGCTGAAAAGACATTAACTCTAGATAACTCATAAAGAATCAATTCATCTTATACTTCACTTCACTATTTGTAATGTATCTGAAACATATTTCTAATATCTGGTATCTCACCTCAAAACTTCATTTTCCACTTCTTCTATGATTATTGGTGTGTGTGTATGTGTGTGTGTGCATGCACACCCTAGTGTTGCTGTTGTTTATATGTGTTTAGGTCTGGCCAAAGGCTCATTCCTGGAGAAGACTGATTATTTTCCATCTTGGTAACCATTGGTTTCCTGTATCCCTTCAGCAAAGGGTGAGCCTTGTGAAATTTCCTGTAAATGCATTGAAATGCAGACTAGCATTGTCACTTTGCAGTCATTTATATGCCATCATATTGTTGAGGTTTTATTGGTGCAGCACCCCTGTCAAGTCTAGAAGATAGCATCTCTCAGTAGGCAACCTATCCTTCTTACAGTCTTTACATCTCCTGCCTTTTGGGATTTTTCTCTGAGATTTACATGTAGGTGCTGTGCTATAGGTGTACTGTTTGAGACTGGACACCTCATGTTTGTATTTCTAGTACTAAGAGGGTTACCCAACATGTTAACATGTCTGAGGCCAGCTGGAGCTACATAGTGAACCTTAATCAAAAGAAATGAATAATGAAAAAAGATAATAGGAAAGAAAAGAAAAAGAAGGGAAAAAAGCGTGGGTAGAAGCAGAATTGCTGGTTTGTGCCAACATGATTAGCTGTAAAAATTCTGCTTCCTTGTTAGTAGGCCAATCTCTGACATCAAACCTCAAGTCTGTGGTAAGGATTGATTTCGACAAATAACCAGAAATAACTTACCAGTGCAAGTTAGTTTACCCTTTCCAAGAAAGCAGAACCTTGAATATGGTCTATATTTATACTTATCTATAGCTATGTATATTTGGCTGATGGCCAAGAGCTGATGTGTCTACCTTGAGTCACTTTTGAAGTTTAGCATCTTGAAGTGGCTGAATGAGACCAAGGAGCATTGCCCAGTGCTGTCTCTGTTAAGCACAGCAAAAGACTGCTTTCACAGTAATAGTTTAACTAGCGTTAGGTAAAATAATTGGGCACTACATCCTTTTCAAGTCAACAAACAAAGCTAACAATCTCATTTTTCTTCTACACAAAGAGTAAATCTGGGTAATTCAATATCTTTAGTTAGGTCTTCAGATAAATAACCTCAGGAAGTCATCAGTCTACTGAAGATCACATCTAAGGAAGAAAAGCTGTGAAGGAGAAGCTGTACTTGGGGCTCGACCTGCAGTAGAAGTGAGAGAGCCCCAAAGAAAAATGTAAAGCAAGGCATGATTTCCCCAAGTAAAATCTATGCGCAAATGTAACAGTTTTTTAGTTCATGAATTAACCAAATAAAAAGCAACACACCCTCCCTTATAAACAAGAAGAAAGTTGAGGTGGGCAGAGTTGGACAGGGGTGCAAACTTTTCTCTTCACAAGCTTTTAGGTAATTTTCACTTTTCAAATAGCCAATCCATGTTTTCTGGGTATTTTCTCCATTGCTTCGGAGCAATAATCATCATGACTTATGCCAGCAGTGTCCTAACAAACTGCCAAAGTGTTTACTATCACCAGAAACAGTCCTTAGAACAGAGGCTTATGAGTAAGCTCTTCAGTTCCACCATCATACATGGAACAACTCTTAAGCATATCCTGTCTAGTCTCTCAGGTATCCCCACTGGGATTGTGCCCATCTCTCACTATCACCCACCCGTGGTTACAATCACTGTAGCTTTCCTCTCCTGTTTCTGCCACTTTTCTACCCTTTCCCTGATGATTTCTGGGTCCAGCTGTCAAAGATGCCACAAGGACTTAGACTCCTTGACAAGGACTCTTTTATTGGTATGTAGGAGAAACTGTCTAAGATGGGTTGGAAGCAATTTACAATGAAGCAATATAATATAAGATGTTCACATTATTTTTTAAAAATATGGTTCAATGAGTAAAAGAGTTTGGACTGAGCCTGATAACCTGGGTTCAGCCCCTGATGTCCACATAATGAAAGGAGAGAACTATTTCAAGTTGTTTCTGATCGCTACACAAGCATTGTAGCTTATATACCAACCACACATCAAATAACTTAATAAATGTGACAAAGTAAAACTTTCTATGGAAGTATTTTTGTATAATTCAGCATAGGATGAATTTATTTGAAATCAATATACATTTTATGGCCTATTTATATGTCTAATCTAACTGGAATTTTAAAAATGTTGATCTTGAAAATTTAAGTATATTTATACATAGCCTTTACAATAATGATAATATTCATCAGAAAATTTATCTTTATATCTTTGCCTACTCAAAAATATTAGAACTGTGAAAAAACTGAAATTTCTTTTTGTTAGACAATAACTTTACAGAGCACTAAGTGTAATTAGTATTACATATTAATTGTAGTATAATTAGTATCATTATGATATTTTTATCTGTATACATGGACTTAAGGAGTTAAAAGATTTATTTTTATTATTTTCAAATTTTTGTATCTGCATGTAGGTATGTGGACATGAATGCAGATACTTGTAGAGGCCAGAAGTGTCTGACTGCTTTGAGCAGTAGCTACATACAAATGGAGCATGACAGAGATGCTGATGATTGAACTTAGGTCTTCTGGAAGAGCAGCAAGTGCTTTTAGTTTTAGTACTAAGCCATATCCTCTGTTCTGCAAAAAAAAAAAAAAAGTACTTAATGTTTATCATTGTTCTGTTCCATGAACGTTCACAGTCATGTGATGTAGGAGGTTCTGTCTATGTGTTGCTTTCATTGGTTGAATAAAGAAACTGCCTTGGCCTTTTGATAGGGCAGCACTTAGGTAGGCGGAGTAGACAAAACTGCATGCTGGGAAGAAGGACAGTCAGTCAGATGCCATGAATCTCCTGCCTGAGATGGACGTAGGTTAGAAACTTGCCATTAAGCCACAGTCACATGGTGATACACAGATTTAATAGAAATGGGTTAATCAAGATGTGAGAGTTAGCCAATACGAGGCTAGAGCTAATGGACCAGGCAGTGATTTAATTAATACAATTTCTGTGTGGTTATTTTGGGTGTAAGCTAGCTAGGCATCTGAAACCAAAAGCAGGTCTGCTCCTCTCACACAACAGTCATGCAGACCATTCAGATTGATAGGTTTATTAATATTCATGCGCTTAGGACAAAAGTATTTCTAGGCAAGACACAGCATGTAGAAATCTGAAATTTAAAGTAATAATGTATTTTAATATATAAATGAACATGTTTATTTTGGCTGAAGTTTGTTAGCAAATCCAAAAATAAATTTGAAACAAATGCTCATAAGTCTTGTGTAAAAGCTTTAATTTTTATTTTGTATAGCTATCATACCAATGAGAAGAAGACGAGCATCCAAAAGAATATAATGTAGTAATAAGAAGGCATTTTTTCTAACACATGAAAAGGATACAACTATATACACCACAATTATAGTCTCTTCCTTATGTGACTTCCTACTAGAAGAATGACTAGGGAATGTATTATGATGTCATATAGTAAATAACTGGTTCTGACAGTTTTATATAGGAGAAAATCATATATGGATGTGGCTACAGTGGTAGCGTATATAACTGTGAGGAAGTTGTTTTTGTTTTCAATACAATTACTATGTCACAGCATCATCTTATAGTCCCTCTGATAAAGTGAACAAGAACAACACCCTTTGAGGTATACCTGGTAACATCTGTAAAATGATCCTCCAGACTTGCTTCTTAAAAATGATCATTTTTGTGTAGGGATTGTTTAAGTTATTCATTTCAATGATAAAATACATGAGATAATCAGTGCAAAGGGGAAAATATTTTTCCTCACTGATGACTTCAGATGTTTGAGTTCATGTGCAGCGGGCCCCTTTGTGCCTACAGTGAGGCAACATCATGCCACAGTGAGCTTGTGTCAATGGAGGCTGCTTATCTTATTGCTGCCAGAATGCAAGGAGAGAGAGAGAAAGAGAGAGAGAGAGAGAGAGAGAGAGAGAGAGAGAGAGAGAGAGAGAGGGAGAGGGAGAGAGAGAGAGAAAGAACAAGAAGAGAGAAAGGAGGAGGATACATGGGAGACTGTATATGATGTGTTAATTTATAGCACTAGTGACATTTTTATACAACTATATCCTTATTACTAGGTTATACAAATGCCCAATAATGACATTTAATTGTGAATTCATCAATAGATAGAAATATTCTTTGGGTCAAAGTTCTAGCTATTCAATCACTTTCTCAAAACCCACTTTCTTATAGTCAAACATTTTAAATCACAAGGTTTTTCCCAGGCATACCATATCAGCAATATTCACTGAGAAGTTAATAGAGGACTTAACAAGTTATAATAATCATGTAAGTACCTAGCATGTAGTTATTAAAAGTGAAAATAAGTAACCTTTTGACTATGAATTGTGTAGTACAGACTACCAACATTGTCGGTGGTGTGGATATCTCATTGTCCTTCATTCCTGTGATCTGGTGTTTGGACTTATCATTTGTAATCCATCAGTATTCCTCAGGAAGGCCCTAGTAGTCTTATTAAAATTCCTTAGCAAACTATTGAAGATGATAACGTTAAAAACATCACCCAAATATTACGTAGGCCTATTGTAAAGACAATGAACCCACCTCTTTTTAAAGAAAGTTACATTCAGGGTCTCAGACATGCTTCCCTTCCTCCCCCATTACCTCTTTTTGTTTAAACTTTATGCTTAAACTCTATGTTAAAAGTATATTTTAATGGACTCCAACTCCTCTTCTAATTGGCTGGTCTTATTTCTTTCTCTTGGAATCTAAGGTTCTGTTTTTCTCTATATTAGAGTCTCTAAAAATTTAAGGGAAGGTCTCAGGTTGTTTCAGGTGATTGTGTGAGTCTGTTCCTTCATCTCTGTCTCTATGAACAGCATGTTTGATCTCTTCAGGATTTGCATGTATAAGAATACTTGAAGATTTAGGAACCACAATATATAGACTATGGGGCGATGTTTTAGGTGAGAATTTTTCTGTCTATTTAAAAGTGGTCCACTCTCAAAATGTCATGCAAATATAATGGCCAGTGTGTGTGGAAGGCCATGGAATTTCATATCTGTTTACATTCTTTACTTCAGCTCTACACAATTTGATGGGCTCCTTCTGAGTAATAAATTGCATTAAGTGTCGGAAGGCTAGCAGCTTAAAGACTTAGTTGTGAGACAGAAATATTCATAAACAAATAATCTGTGTTAGCTATTTGCCAAACATGTCTGTATATCTCTTAGTTAGAAAGATTGTCCTTCATTAACTATCATGTGATGGGGGCTATCTTTGAAATGCATGACGTTAACCAATGGGTGTCTACTAATTTTTGAGAGGAGTTATAATTTCAACCCTAATAAAATATTGTACAGTAAATATTGTTACATTTCATAGAATAATTGAAAGACCTTTGATCTCACAAAAGAATCTGTATTTTTTCCCTCTGTAGCATCCCTACAAACTCTTAATGTGTTCCTTACTCAATTCAGTAGTACCTTCAATTTGTATTTTGCTTTACAGGTCTTGTTCCTTTTAACTGTAATCAGTATATTCATAAAATGAAACTCCAATCATGTTTAGCACCCTAATTTTGATTTTTTTCTCATAATGAATCTGAATATTTTAGAATATCCACTAACCTGGGGGTATAGTTGTCATGTTTTAACCCTTTCTTATGCTGGTATCACTGAGCTGAGACTCAACAACTCCCATCCTGGACTGCTATGTGCAATTCAGATTGTCAGAGAAATGATTTTATTTCTTTTCTAGAATCTTGGCGATAAAATCAGGAAACACCTTTCTTAAGTCTATTGTCTGGGTGGTGTCTCTTAGCTTTATAATATTCATTTTGTCAGAAATCCTTTTTCTAAATTCAGAACTGAACACAAGAGCATTTACTCAGAATGTCTACAATGAGGTAATAGATTTTCTGTTCCAGTTTATAGATTCAACTTTTCCTAGAATTTCTGAGCATACATATAAGATTTTTATCTTTTAAAAAAGATGACATAAAAACCTTGTTTTCTTGACAGAAGTATAATACTCGCTATTTGTAGACTTATTTGCTCCAAATATATGTTTGCTTGAATATCAATAAACTTATAGAGAATATACGAAAAGAAGGAAAACATATATTGTCTTTTTTCTAATGTGTCATATTTACTAAAAATACAAAAAGGTTGTATTTTTCCTTCAATATCATTTTAGTTTTTAATTTCACATAAAATAGCTCAGTGATAGAAGATCTAGAAATGTTAGATTACTAATATAAAATTTAATAAAATATTTTGTCCTGGACTACTTCCAATTATCCTAATTAAAGAAAATTGAGCAGCCAGAAGAGGCAGTTAGTCATTGCTAAGTCATAATATGTTTTTGTACTAACGGTAATGCTAGTCATGCAAATTTTAAAAACACACTGGAATGTTAACACTATCATTCAAAGTCATGAAGAGGCAACTAACAAGGAAAGATGGGCAAGGCATTGAAGTTAATGAAAGCAATCAAATACCGGGCAGGTAGCTTTCTTGGGGAAGGTTAAGCAACTGATGTAGAAGAGTAAGCAATTCTAAAGTAAGATATGAAATAATAGAGCAAATTCACTGTGTCAAACCGAATAGCATATTTCAGCTAACAACATAGTGCTCCTAAAATCTATTCATAGCAGATAGAAGACAAGAGAAAATTGGCTCTCAAAAGTGACAGGGGAGAATTGTATCTCCTGGATAAGGAAAAGATTTGCTAAGCAGATTATTTTTGCTCCCATCAGTACAGAATGAAGCATATTTCTGTGTGCATGTTTCTCTTTTATGTCATTTCCCAGAATCATTAGGACCACAGCCAATCAGAACTGGCATCATGGCTCTGTCTGACCCTTAATTGCCATTTCAGAAAATGCAGATAATTCCAGTGGTGCTCATTTTTGCCCCATAGGTATCTCCATTGCTTTCTTGATGAAACATAGAAGTAGAAGCTATGGTTTTCACTCTAGTTAGCAACTCTGTCAAGAACTTTAAACGTGTGTAAACATCAGACCCTGGAACCAACTCAGAGACCCTGCCTTTGTGTCTTTTGTTTTCTCACGTGACTTTCTTCACCCTTTCTGAACCTACCTGATTGTGTCAATGTTGATTTATTTTGTATAACACATGGTACAGCTGGAGTAATTCCTTTAGTCGCTGTCATACTAAGTGAGTGATAGCTGCCCTTTTATCCCTAATTCTGTATCCTTTTTCACCTGGTCTATAACACAGGACTTACACATTTATTAACTGCTCTTTGATTTCAAGCTAGGCTCAGTCAATCACAGGTACTTACAATGTGTATCTACTTCTTTTCTTTATCCTTGGGGATCATGAGAACTTTCTACTGTTACTAACCTCTAAATTGATTCACTATGAGCCATTCAGCTTTCTAGCTATTTTATCCAATGTAACCACTGCTTTGTGTTAAAACGTCTCCATGAAATATCTAAAATTGCTTCTCTTTCCTGGATGGATCTTAGCCAGATAAAAACATATTAATCTGTCTCTTGCAAGTACCATATTCATAGATGCTAAATCAGAAAGTTGGCAAAGATAAATCTAGGGCTTTGGGACTAAAAAAATTATGGAAACTTGCTTGTATAATATTTCAAACAATAAGATATATAGTTTTTTCCATGATAAGTACACTTTATTTTTTTATGTTTTTTTAAATTTATTTATTTATTAAAGATTTCTGTCTCTTCCCCGCCACCGCCTCCCATTTCCCTCCCCCTCCCCCAATTAAGTCCCCCCCCCAGCCCGAAAAGCAATCAGGGTTCCCTGTCCTGTGGGAAGTCCAAGGAACTCCCACCTCCATCCAGGTCTAGTAAGTTGAGCATCCAAACTGCCTACGCTCCCACAAAGCCAGTGCGTGCAGTAGGATCAGAAACCCATTGCCATTGTTCTTGAGTTCTCAGTAGTCCTCATTGTCCGCTATGTTCAGAGAGTCCGGTTTTATCCCAGGCCCATTTTCGATAATGGAGCTAAAAATATACAACGGAAAAAAGAGCATCTTCAACAAATTGTGCTGGCAAAACTGGATGTCAACCTGTAGAAGAATGAAAATAGACCCATATCTATCACCATGCACAAAACTCAAGTCCAAATGGATTAAAGACCTCAATATCAGTCCGAACACACTGAACCTGATAGAAGAGCAAGTGGGAAGTACTCTACAACACATGGGCACAGGAGACCACTTCTTACGTATATCCCCAGCAGATAAGTACACTTTAGTGTAAGTGATTGTAATCTCTTTTGGGGAAATATGCTTGAACCAAACCATATTGAATACAAGGTCTTTTTATAATCTCACAAAATAGTTTAATTCATTGATTAATAATGAGGATATAAAAAGGAATGTTCATCTTATCTGAGGAAAGAGAAAATATTCAACGTTAATATTATTTATGAGACTTAAGAAGAATGACCTTGATATTAATTTAGCTAGTTGTTCTCAGGTAGTAACTTCTTCATTTAAGGAAGGTATTTGGAAGTTTTAAAATTCCAAAATTTCCCCATAGTACTACTTCCTGTGGGCTGACATTTTTAACACAGGGTATATGTAGGGTCAAATAAAATAAGTCAATTCTTAAGATTTGGTGATACAGATAATTATTTTCTTGGTGGTGGTAGCTGAACCAGGACAATCCATTGATATTTAATATACCTAAACTTAATAGAGCTGGTAAAGAAATCATTCATTTAAACACTTGCTAAGTGGTCACAAATAAGGAAGTCATTGATGTGTCTATGACAATCTTCATGTTTAGTAGTGATGTGGGAGATAAAGAAAAAGTATGATGAGTTTGAGCCTACCAGACTATAAAATTATTATAATCACATGTTGAATACATCAAATTCAGTTTTTTAAAGAATATTTAAGCAAAATTCAACAAACAAAAAATTATAATCTACTTTAAGATGTTTGTTTTGAATTAACTTAGAAAATATCTTAATAAATTTCATTAACTATAAGATGAGACAACTGAAAACAATTGTTTCTTGATGTTCACTTTACGTATTTAATTTAGAATAAAAGAAAAACCGTTTATACAAAGTACTATTGCCATCATTTTATGGGAGCACAAATTGACACCAGAGAGGTTTGTTGATTGCCCAAACCACATAACTCCTAACAGGCAATGCCAGGGTTTGGTCTTAGATCAACTGGGTAAAAGTCCATACTCTTGTTCAATAAAAGTTTGTCTTTCCTGTCCAAAAATACCACAATGTCCACTGTACATTTTATGAAGAGAAAATCAATTCTACACTATTAAATGAGCAGCGTCTAAGTTCTGTAGGAGCAAAGTTTTAAATTTTATGGAGAAAGCAGTTTGTTGAAAAGTAAAAGGTGTTTGGAATCCATTTAGCTTCTCAGATAGCTCATCTGATTGATCAAAACACTTGAAGTGGTTTCGTTTGGTGATCAAGAACTTTAGTGCCTATTTCTGAACTCATCGCTGTTGTGAATGAGGACCAAATAGTCATTAAAAATGAAATTCAAGTTGAGCTATAGAAATCTGTTTCCACTCCTCTCTGGTGGAAAATGTTTGATGTATGAAGCAAAGGATATGCCAGTAGCTCTGTGCCCACTGTGCAGCAAAGGCTGGCATGCCAGAAGAGAAAGTAACCAGCAAGCCAGGAAATCATTCTTCCATGAGATTCACTATGTATTGTCTCTTTTCAATAAACCTCATTTCAAGAAGTTTACATTGCCTATTTGTTTCAAGTGCTTTCTATCAATGCCTGCCTATACATACCAATAGCAAACATTTTGATAATATTGATGGTAAATTAATTTCATTAAAGGCAAAAATCTTTTTTGAGCTGAATTAATGAATAATTGTGAAAATGACTTAAAAGCAGGGAATAGGAGTGAATTATTGAACATATTATTAGTGTGTGAGAGAAAAAGGAGAGAGAGAAAGACATACACACAGGGAGAGGGAGAGAGAGAAAGTGAAAGCAGGAGAGAGTGCTCAATCTTTGGTCTGTGCTATGAATTATTCTTTTCACACTGAGTTGATCTGGAATGGAAATAGAATTAACAAACCACAACCTTTAGAAACAAAGGAGTGATGCCTAGTTGTAAATGTCCCTGATCATTAGGGTTTCTTTAAATATATTTTTCTAAGAACAACATGACAGGTAAGGAGAATTGCTGTATAAGAATGGTTCTTATTCCTAAAACCACACCAGCTACTTCATGAGGACAGAATACTCATTAAATAAACTGACACAGGAAGGAGCTTAGTAAACATAGAAACATGGAATTCCCCAGACATACCCAAAACAAAAGGAAGAAGCCATGGAAAGGACCTGTAACTTTCCCCAAACACTTTTTCAGGTCTTAAATCACAATCAGCATTTTATAGTATTACAGCCTGGAAGTTTGAATTGTTTTTTACATGAATGGTATTGACCTAAATTATTTTTACATTAATGATAAGATTTGGCTCAAAGACAAAAAATCTGTGACCACACAAATGCTTGAAATTGATTATTTTCTATCATAACAGCACTGAATGTGTATCCTGGGAGAACTGAAATTCAGATATTTAAAGCTGGCTGTGCCCTAAAATTAATAAAGTTATCTAGCACATAATTGTTCTCAGCTACTTCAAATTAAATAGTATAGGTATCAGATTTGTCAAAATGAAAAACAAAACTTAAATCCTGTAAATTACTTGAAATCATATGGCAAAAGTTAGCATTTCAATTTTTATTACAAGAGTAAAAATGACAAAAAATGTGAACAGTTCTATAGAAAAAGGGATAAAAATGTATGGAGACCTTACATTGTAAGGATCAATGATCATATTAAAATGTTCAAATGTAAGTAGTTCAAAATATTGCATTTAAGGTTTATAAAGATTTTGGAGAATGGTTGTTTCACTAAATGCTCTCAGAAACACAATATTGTTTACCAGCATAAACAAAGATATTAAAACCATGAATGTTTTAAAGTGGCTGAATACTATAAATAATACTAACTGATGAAGTCAACAACTTGAAAATGATAATATAATGAAAAAAATTACACAATAAAGACCTATGATATACCAAAAAGTACAGTAACCTGCTATAAATTTGTAACACAGAATAAAAATATAAAATGCTCTGTGTGATTTACTAATGAGTGGAACCAAATTACTTACTTTTTAAAAATCTTTTTAAGATAAAGCATTTATGATGGAGTTAATACTTTTGTCCTTGTGCTGCACTATGCTTGCGTTAATATTTGAATAATCAAAAAACTATGGCAAAACTATTAATTTAAAATAAGTAGATGCAATGAGTTTGTGTAAAATATGCCACAAAAATGTTTCTTTTTCTAGAGTTGGTAAAGTATCTTTACTATTAGAAGTATCTTTAGTTGTTCATTTCCTTAATATCAATGGGAGCTGTAGTCATCAGCCATTAAAGAAAATAATTCTCTAAAAGAGTTCAGAGTGGGAGTTGGAAGTAATTAGCTATTTTATAATACCAAAACAATTATTAGCCTAAGTTTTCTTTTAATGTCTACAACAAAAATATACAAACATTTTAAGAAAAATTGGCAAGAATCATCAGTAATTAATAATAATTCCTCTTTTTTATTGAGACGTCTAAATTCAGCTAGGAGGTTCTCAGTTTGAGGCTTTAACAGAACTATAAATGATTGCTTTGCATGCTGTGATAGGTGTCAAAGATGCCTTCTGTGTGTGACTAGGTGTAGATATTGACTGTCTTCTAACTCATCATCTGGTTCTGAAGAGCAGACTGTTCTCACGCAGCTTCCTCAAGCGATTTTGGATTGTCACAGGATGAAATGACTTCTTCCCGTGTTAAGAAATAAGGCGGACACCCTGACCGTGTTTGATTGTCTGCAATGTGAATCACAGAGTCACCCACAAACATAAAGGAAGGGCACTGTATCAGTTAGTTACCCTTCCGAAGCTGTGACCACACACCTGACAAAAGCGGGTCAGTTCTATGCCACAGTTTCTTATGGTGGGGATGTCATGGTGGAAAGATTTGAGATTACTCTGGAAACAGTCAGGAAGCAGAGGGAAGTGAAGGCTGGTGCTCAGCTTCCTTCCTTCTTTTTATCAGCCCAGGATTTCAACCCATCGAGCATGCCACCCATACTTAGGGTGGTGACTTTTTATCACAATCTAGAAACGATGTCAAAAACATTCTTAGAGGTTTGTCTTCTCAATGATTCTATGTCTTGTCAGGTTGACAAGAGAGGGCATCTGATGGTCCACATCCTCTAAATGTAAGTCCTAAATAAATCACCTTGCCTTAAAATGATTTTTGAAACAACAATAAAGGTAACTAATACAGATCCTGCATCAGAAAATAATAGGCTGGAATATATTTCACTATTGGGAAAAGGCAATGCCGTAACAGCTATCACAATTCACAATGCCATTAGTAACAGCACATCCCTTTATGCTACTTTGGCCTGCCAAAGCTCCAGTGTCTTACTTATGCTAAGGTAACACCCATGAGTAACACTGTGAGACAAAAGTCTGGATTTTTTTCAGTCTCTCTGCAGTGATGGCCCTTAGTCACTCATCCACATGAATGAATTAAATTCAGGCTGGTAGCCAGAATGCTATGATTCAGCAATGTACTACAACAACTCACCTTTGAACTTGGGAAAAATCACTTATTTCTGAACCTATATTTTGCTTTATAATCTAAGACAATAGACTCATTTACTACCTTTAATTCCTTGCTGTCCTATGCTTACAATTCATTTCTTCCCTTACCGATATTTTTCTCACTGACATTTTGAGGTTTTTCTTTAACTTCATGCTGCCTTCTTTCACCTATGCCCTGCCTCCTGCTCCCTTTTTTTTTGAATTTCTTTTTCAATATTTGTCTGGTATTTTACATCTGTTATATATCATTTCTTCTCCATTGAAAATCTCCTGAAGGAAGGAAAGGGTGAGGCTCAGCAAACTTAAAGGTTTTATGAGACTCTCTGGATAACAAAACAAGACCGAGAGACCCCTATCCCTAACTCTGGCTGTATGAGCAGCAAATATTTTCTGTGAAAGGGAGGGTCTCCTCTTCAGTGTTGTAGCTACCTGTAAGTTACATAGGGCGCTTCACCCTTGGTCATCCTACTGACATGGAGTTCGCAATATTGTAGCTGTCAATATTGCTCATACATGTAATCTCCATTCCCTACACACCTGTAGGTAACCCCAATGCACTTCTTGATGCAACAGGTTGGGCTTGGTTGGAATTATTTCTTTGATCTATTCTTACTTTCTTTATCTTTGTGAAGAGAAGTAAATTCACCAGGGATCTAACTAAATGCCACTTGAGAGTATAGACACCTATTTTAAACTATTCTTCTTAAATAATTTTCCTTTAACATTCATTAGCATTATTTAAGTGCTCCTCCCAAGTGTCTATGGAGCACGACAATTAAAGTACTATTAATGGGCCTTTGTTAAAGTATTGTTCCCAGTCGGGTAGATGGTTGTGGCGCACATCTTTAATCCCAGCATTTGGGAGGCAGGCAGATCTCTGTTAGTCTATAAGAGCTAGTTCCAGAACTTGTTCCAAAGCTACAGAAAGATCCTGTCTCAAAAAACAAAAACAAAGCACAAAGAAACAAGCAAAAGCAAGTGAGAGAGAGAGAGAGAGAGAGAGAGAGAGAGAGAGAGAGAGAGAGAGAGAGAGAGAGAGAGAGTTATTTCCATAGCTTCTGCGCTTTCCTTAGCTGACTGTTTTATAGCATAATAGTGACATGTATATCTGGGCTAAATATTTAACAGGCTTATTGGCCAATTATATTAGTGCCCTAGTGCTAGTATTGACTGTCAAGCTGACACGTCCTAGTATCACTTGAAAAAAAAACATTATCAATTAAGCAGTTATCCTTTTCCGATATGTCTCTGGGCATGGCTGTAGATTATAGTCTTAATTGCTGATTGATATGGGAGAGCCCAGCCTACCATGGTCACATGTACATTCCCTGTACAAGTGGTTTTTTGGCTATTTATAGAAGCAAGCTGAACATGAACCTGGGTGAGTGAGAACAAAGAGTAAGTCAACAAAATCCATAGTTTCTATTTCAAGTGACTGCTTTAATTCCTGCTCTGGGTTCCTTCTTCTTCTTAGTAATGTCATTCTGTGGTTTGGGTATCATGGTCATTGTAGCTTCATAAAAAGAGTTTAGCATTGTTCCTTCTGTTTCTATTGTGTGGAATAATCTGAGGTGTATTGGTTTTAGTTCTTCTTGGAAAGTCTTGTTGAATTCTGAGCTGAAACCATCTAGTCCTAGCCCCCCTTTTTTTTTTCGGTTGGGAAACTTTTAATGACTGTTTCTATTTCTTCAGCAGTTATAGGTCTGTTTAATTTGCTTATCTGGTCTTGATTTAATTTTGGAAAGTGATATTCATCCAGAAAGTTGTCCATTTCCTTTAAGTTTTCCAATTTTGTGGAGAATACATTTTTGAAATATGACCTGATGATTCTCTGTTTTTCCTCTGTGTCTGTTGTTATGTCCCCCTTTTCATTTCTGATTTTGTTAATTTGGATATTCTCTCTCTTTTGGCCTTGGTTTGGCTTTTGGTTAGTTTGGATAAATGTTTGTCTTTTTTGTTGTTGTTGTTGTTGATTTTTCTCGAAGAACCAACTCTTTGTTTCATTGATTCTTTGTATTGTTTTCTTTGTTTCTATCTGTTGATTTCAGCTTTCAATTTGATTATTTCTTGCCATCTAGTTCTCTTAGGTGAGTTTGCTTCTTTTTGTTCTAAAGTTTTCAAATGTTCTGTTAATTCACTAGCGTGGGACTTTTCCAGCTTCTTTATGTAGGCATTTAGTGCTATGAACTTTCCTCTTAACACTGCTTTCATTGTGTCCCATAAATTTGGTTATGTTGTGTGATTATTTTCCTTGAATTTTAGGAAGTCTTTAATTTCTCCCCTTATTTCTTCCTTGACTCATTGATGATTCGGGTGAGCATTGTTTAATTTCCATGTGTTTTTGGGTTGTCTGGAATTAATATTGTTATTGACTTCTAGTTTTAAACCATGGTGATCTGATAAGGTACATTGAGTTATTCCCATTTTTTTTTGTATTTGTTGAGATTTGTTTGGTTACTGAGTATTTGGTCAATTTTTGAGAAGGTTCCATGAGGTGCTGAGAAAAAGGTATATTCTTTTCTGTTTGGATGGAATATTCTATAGATGTCTGGTAAACCCATTTGAGTCATAACATCTGTTAGTTTGTTTATTTCTCTGTTCATTTTTTTTGTCTGACTGACCTATCCAGTGGTGATAGGGGAGTGCTGAAGTCTCCCACTATTAGTGTGTGGAGTTTAATGTATGATTTAAGCTTTAGAAGTGTTTCTTTTACATATGAGGGTGCCCTTATATTTGAAAAATTGGTGTTCAGAATTGAGATTTCCTCTTGATGGATTTTTCCTGAGACTAATATGAAATGACCTTCTTTGTCTCTTTTGATTAATATCAGCTTGTTAGATATTAAGATAGCTACACCCAGTTGTTTCTTAGGTCCATTTGATTGGTATATTTTCTCCCAACCCTTTACTCTGAGATGATGTCTTTCTTTGAGGTTGACATGTGTTTCTTGTATGCAGAACAAGGATGGATTCTGTTTCCATATCCAATCTGTTAGCCTGTGCCTTTCTATAGGTGAGTCGAGTCCATTTATATTAAGGGATATTAATGACCAGTGATTGCTATCTCCTATTAATTTAGTTTTCATTGTTGGTGATGTCAATTTGTGTTTTTTTTTTCCTTCTTTGGGATTTGCTGCTATGAGAGCATCAATTGTCTGTGTTTTGCTTGGTGTAGCCAACTTCCTTGGTTTGAGTTTTCCTTCTAGTATTTTGTGTAGGGCTGGGTTTGTGGCTAGGTATTGGCAAAATTTAGTTTTGTTCAGAAACATCTCGTTCTGTCCTTCTATGGTGATTGAAAGTTTTGCTGGGTATAGTAGTCTGTGCTGGCATCTGTTGTCTCTTAATGTCTGTATAGCACTTGACCATGACCTTCTGGATTTCATTGTCTCAAATGAGAAGTCAGGTGTAATTCTGATAGGCCTACTTTTATATGTTACTTGGCCTTTTTCCTTTGCAGCTCTTAATATTCTTTCTTTACGATGTATGTTTAGTGTTTGATTATTATGAGGGAGGACTTTTTTTTGGATCCAGTCTATTTGGTGTTCTGTAATCTTCTTGTATCTTCATAGACATATCTTTCTTTAGGTTGGGAAAGTTTCTTCTATGAATTTGTTAAGTATATTTTCTGTGCTTTTGAGTTGAACTTCTTCTATACCTATTATTTTTAGATTTTACCTTTTCATGGTGTTCCATATTTCCTGGATATTTTGGATTAAGCTTTTGTTAGATTTAATGTTTTCTTTAACTGGTGAATCTATTTCCTTTACTGTATCTTCAGCGCTTAAGATTCTCTCTTCTATCTCTTGTAGTCTGTTTTTCATGCTTGTGTTTGTGGTTCCTGATAATTTTCTTATGATTCTGTTTCTATAATTTCCTTGGATTTCTTTCTTTTTCTCTATTTCAGTTTTCAAGTCCTGAATAGTTTCTTTCATATGTTTGATTTCTTTTTCTTGGTTTTCTTTAAGTGATTTGCTGATATCTTCCAATTTTTTGTTTGTCTTTTCCTCGATTTCTTCTTTAATCATTTCAAACATTCTCTTGAAGTTATTTTTTAGGTCATTTTCTTCTGCATCATCTATGTTTGGTTGTTCAGGTCTTGCTGTTGTAGGATTTTTAGGTTTTACTGGTGTTGTGTTGCTCTTTGTGGTGTAGCATGTTATCTTACCTATTCTATTCATCTTTTCCTCTAATAGGTATGGTTGGGGATGTCTGATATTCTGTTGAATAATCATCCAACAGTGAATCCAAAGCTTAGATAGTTGTTCCTCGTGATATAGTCAGTGCTAGAGTCTAGCTATTCCATTTGTTACTCTGTGTTCCTGGAGATAACTCAGTGCTCCTCTGTTTTGTTCTGCTCCCTTGGAGTTTGCTATCTCAGGCCTACTTTGGCCTAGGTTACTGGCTTTCACCTGTTTCTGTAAATCCTGGTCTGGATTCCCTCCTTCAGAAGTTCCTGGCTTGGAGTTGGTCCTGCAAAGGTTTCTGGCTCCAGTCTACTGCCTCTGATTTCCCAGGTGAAGGTGCACCCAGAACCGCAGATGTCCTGGCTCAGGCCTACCCTTCTGAGGTCCCAAACTCACATCTGGCCCCACAGAGATCTCTGGTTCCTGAATACTCCCTCGGAGGTCCCAGATTTACGTCCAGCCTGGCAGAGGTCCTGTCTTAGGTCTAGTTTCTGGGAGATCCAAGACTCATGTCCAGACCCACAGGGGTCCTGGCTTAGGTCTACTCCCTTGAAGGTCCCAGATTCATATCCTGACCCTCAACGGTCTGTGGTTCTGGCTCACTAACTCAGTGGTTACTACCCTATACCTGTTCCGATGGAGATTGCTAACTCTAAGACATCATTTTAATTTTTTGAGTTTCAACAGTATTGGTTGTTACCTTTCTGTAAAATATTGCTGCCCTTTTTTTTTGGGGGGGGGGAGGTTTCAAGACAGGGTTTTGCTGTAGCATTGGAGCTTATCCTGGAACTAGTTCTTGTAGACCAGGCTGGCCTAGAACTCACAGAGATCCAACTGCCTCTGCCTCCTGAGTGCTGGGATTAATGGCATGTACCACCAGTGCCTAAGAAATTGCTATCTTTTTATTTGTAAATAAAAAATGTCAACAGGTATATCTACATACTTGAGTATGTGCATGCGTATTTGCATAAATGCACACCTACACACATACATACACACAAACACAATCACACAATTTATTTTCTCTGAGGAAATGTGGAAAATTAGCTTCCTGTTTATAATATTGGAGTCTTTGCATTATCAAATGTTTAGCCGTCTCTGAGTATTTCAGAGTATGTAAGTTTGAATTTGATTCAAAGCTTATGTATAAAAGGAACTCCACTTTTGTTTATCTAGCATTATCTGAAGATATTATCTATCACATTCAGCTTACATGTCAATTGCCTTTTGTCCACGGTGTCACATGACACAACGGGAAGCAGAAATGTGTCAGGGAGGTTCTGATACAGAGGAGCTTGATGTCCGCCAGCATTAGAGCTGATTGACTTATGGGGAAAGTATAGTGAGACCACTCACATTGTGTTGGGGAAAGACTGGAGTAAAACTAAAACTTTGATTAATGCTTTAGTGTTGGAACAAATTGGTAAGTTAATAAAGTTTGCAGGGATAAACATTTTGACATGCAGAAGAGAATAATAAGCGTATAATGTAAAACAATATGGATAGTTCAATGGATTTAAAAGGTATTATGTTTCTGGCACAAAGTATATGAAACATCATATGGTGAGAATTAAAGCGCTGAAAGTTGATACAGATCAGCATCCTTCTCTAAAAATTTTGGATTTTATTCTGCAGAAAGTTGGGTTGGAAGACTCAAGTATATCATGAATAAAGCAATATCATGAATAATTGTGGTTCATAGATCACAGTACTCTGTCACTGCAGACAAAGACACAGAGAAACTAAACTTTGCTAAGAGTAAAATTTCTAGAAATAAGATGAGTATATTGTTACCTTCAACTTATGATTACTATACAAACTAAAATAATTAGCAACAATACCAAAAGACAATTCTGATGCACAGAATTTCTAATTCTATTCCCAGGTAAATAGCATTAAGAAGTTAGCATGGATAAATTCAAGTTTAATCAAATATGAGAGTTCATGTTTCAGGGATAGCAAAGGATATACTTTGCTATAAAGCAATAAAAATTTAAAAGAAGAAAAATAAATTTCTTTACCATAATATAGTAAGAAAACAATGTTATATAAAATTAAACTTTGAATACCAGTAAAATATTTTTCTTAAAAGAAAATGAAACTAGGATTTTGATTTGTAGGCTGGTTTTCTTTGCTTTATGTTTAAAAACCACTTATGAGTGAGAACTTATGATAATTGTCCTCCTGGGTCTGGGTTACCTCCCTCAAAATAATGTTTTCTAGATTCATCCATTTGCCTGCAAATTTTAAGTTGTCATTAATTTTTCTGTTAGAACTCCATTGTGTAAATGTCCCACATTTTCATTTTACATTCTTCTGTTGAGGGGCATTTAGGTTATTTCCAGGTTCTGGCTATGACAAACAATGCTGTTATGAACATAGTTGAGCACATGTCCTTGTGGCACAATTGAGCATATTTTGAGTATATACCCAAAAGTGGTATTACTAGGTCTTAAGGAAGGTTGTTTCCTAATTTTCTGAGAAATTGCCACCCTGACATCCAAAGAGGATGTACCAGTTTTTATTTACACCAGCAATGAAGGAGTGTTCCCTATACCCCATAACCTCTTAAGGTGTCATTGGTGTTTTTGATCTGGGCCATTCTTACAGATGTAAGATGGAATCTCAGAGTTGTTTTGATTTGTATTTCTCTGATGACTAAAGATGTTGAACATTTCTTTAAGTGTCTTTCAGCCATTTTAGATTCCTTTGTTGAGAGTTCTCTCTTGAGGTCTGTAACCTAGACAATAATGAGGACCCTAAGAGAGACATACATGAGTCTAATCTACAGGCAAAGTAGAAAAAGAGAAGATCTCCTGAGTAAATTGGGAGCATGGGGACAATGGGAGAGGGTTGAAGGGGAAAGGAGAAAAAGGGAAGGGAGCAGAGAAAAATGTTGAGCTCAATAAAATGAATATAAAAATGAAACTAAATTACAAAAGGTCAAGTAAGAAAAGGTGAAAATGTGAGGGGTAAGGTATTTATTTAAAACCTTAAATAGTAAATTTAATTGTTTTTATCTTTAAAGACAGTTAACAGCTATGTCATTTTCTAATTTATCTTAAAAGTATAAAACTAATTTTCCATTTACTATATAGCTATGGTTAATTGCTGAAAATTAATACTATATTCAATTTTAAAAGAAGATTTCATTCTTAAAACTTTTTTATTTTAATTCTAGCCACCAACTAGTTATTTCTTGTGGTTGAATTAATTTTAAAGTAAAAAAAGTTCTTATTCTTTCCTCTATGTTCAAATTATAAGACATGATCAACACAGGAAGTCAAAATTTTCTATCAAAACAATAACATTTTTATCTTAAGCATTAAGAGCAGGATTAACCTTATGCTGCATATTTATTAATATAAAACATTTAATTGTATTCTTCTAGTTTTAAACAGGTTTGCTATTGACAAATTGTTAAACCTACCTATATCTGTTTATAAGTATTACCATACATATACTTTTAATAGGGCAACCCAAACTGAAGTAAATATCTTTGTAGACCTTTGGACTCATATTGCTTTGTTTGGGCTCCTCCTCCTCCTTCTTTGTCTTTTGTTTGTATCTTTAGATTTATGTTATGTGTTTTTGTGTATTTGTGTGTTTCTTGGTCTTCTTTTTGCTTTGTTTGCGTTTTATGTTTGCTTGGTGGGGGGGGGGGGCTTGGGAGAGGGGTGAGTAGGAAAATGGGAAGGATCTGCAAGGAGTTTGGGAAGGTTAAAAGCTTGATTAAAATATCCTGTGTGTCCTTCAGCCAGGAAAACAGAAGGTCTCTACCTGGAGACCTTCACTTCTCCCTCCCTCACTTCTTGCAGATCCAGTCATCCAGGACAGCTGACCACCTGCTACAGCCTCTCTTCACTTGCACCGCATTTTCTGTGATCAAATAGATCTTCCCCTCCAAATATCCTCTCCCCTTTCATTGTTTTAGGTAACCCCAATTTCAGTGGGAATTCCCTGGGGGTCCACTGTTGTAATAAATTCCACAAAGAGAAGTCACACAATTCAATGGGACTCACATGGAAGGTTTATTGGGAGAGGAGAAAGAAAGTGGCAGAGAAGGGACCAGAGAGGGGGCTGAGAAGGGGGCAGAGAAACTGGCAGAGCGGGGGCAGACTGGTCCCTGGGGAGAAGAGTGGCAGTAGAGGAGAAGGGAGAGGGGAAGGGAAAAGAGAAAGAAGAGAAGAGAAGAGAAGAGAAGAGAAGAGAAGAGAAGAGAAGAGAAGAGAAGAGAAGAGAAGAGAAGAGAAGAGAAGAGAAGAGAAGAGAGACAAGAGGTGGGCAGGTCAACCTTTTAAAAGGGAAACTAAGGAATTTGTACAGGGGTGCACTTAGTGGCTGCAGCTGAGAACTTATCCTGTCAGGACCCTGAGGGCAGGCCAGTACAGATGTTTGAATGCTAACACCCATAAGTCAGAAAAGCCTGGGAAGCATGTAGGCTAAAGGCAGATCTTCACCTCTCCCTCCACTCTCCAAATCTAATTCCACAGTCTCATCCTTAGCTTCATAGCAGAGCATCTGTGCCCTCCCTGGCCCCATCGCCAGAAGCTCACATCGCTGCAGCATAAGACAATGACCTTAAAATAGCCTTTATGAATATGTTAGGGATTCTTAAAGAGGAAGAAAATAAAGCCATTTAAGAAATCTATGAAAACGGAAGCAAACAGTAGAAGAAAATAGATAAAACAATCCAATTACTGAAAACATAAAGAGAATCAATAAAGGAATCCCAAACTGAGGTAAAAATAGAAATGAAAAATTTAGGAACTCAAAAAGGGATTTCAGAAGTAAGCATCAGCAGAATATAAGAGATGGAAAAGAGAATCTCAGACATTTGTTTTAAACAGCTTAACAGTATTGTTTATGATACATGTTATTTATTTGATAATAGAAATTATCGTTTCACCTAATTTTATACACAGGATATCTTGACTGGAAAATTAATTTGTTCTTAATTCTATTTTCACAATTTTAATAGCATACTTAAGTACTACAACTTATGAATGTTGCTGTTTTTCCCAAAATGTTTGCTTAGTTCCTCTTTTATTTGACTATACCAGGAATTTTTTAAAGAAAGAGTGTAGTATAGGAAAAGTTTTTTCCCCTTTTCAATAAAAAAAAACAAACCAAAAAAGGGACAACATTCTTTCCAGTGGATTAGAAAATTCTCCTCTTGTCTGAGAAATGCTTCTCCGGAGTATTTGAAATACAGTCAGATTTCAGTTGGCGTGGCTTTACATGGATATGTTAACTAGGAACTTCGGCATGAAACCTCTGACAGCTCTGTGTATACATTCTGAGAAGAATTAGAGAAAGCTGAAGCTGATTCAGAAGCTGTCCACAGAAGGGATTCTCTTCTCAAACCTCTTTAAATGTACATATCTGATGGACAGTTACTAGTTCTGAGAAAGAAATCAGTTCTATAAAAGCTCCATCATTTATTAGAATTATATGCCAGAATTAAATATATCACAACTCCTGAGAATACTTTGTCTGTAGAAAAAAAACCAAGCAAGCAAAAAACAAACACCTGTTTGATAAGCCTGTGACTCAAGTGCTATAAGAAACGTATAGGATAATTCATACCATTAAATGTAAAGGGCCTCCTCTGTGCTCTTCAGTTTGGCAATTCATACATCCTTATACAAACTAAGGGATTATATTTTTGTTATAAGTGTCTTTAAAATGTTTGTCTCTACAGCTTCTTCATGGAAATAGTCTCTATTCTCTCTTCAGTGTGACTATTCATGTGGCTCTTTCCTCCTCACTCTTAAAAGTGTGTTGCTTTTATTTCAATCTTTTCCAGGTACTTTGGCAGTTAATCTAAATTACTAGTATCTTTCCCTTGCAATACAAACACTTAAAAAGTTGCTTTTCATTTTCCTGAGCATGCCCACACAATCTTTCTTTGTACATTGTACTTCAGAGATAATGCTTCATTCTCCACTCAACGTCTGAGACACAAAAAGGTACCAATTTAGCTGTGTATTGTTATTTGCTTTACCTCATAGGATGTCAATAAATTTTAACTCCCATGTTCCTCTTTTTGGGTCTGGCTTACCTCACTCAGGATAGTGTTTTCTATTTCCGTCCGTTTGTATTCAAAATTTAAGAAGTCATTATTTTTTTACTGCTGAGTAGTACTCAAATATGTATATATTCCATACTTTCTTCATCCATTCTTCCACTGAAGGGTATCTCTGTTGTTTCCATGTTTTGGCTATGAGACAATGGGGATGTTCTATCGGGAACTCACCAAGGCCAGCTGGCCTGTGTCTGAAAAAGCATGGGATAAAACCGGACTTGCTGAACATAGTGAACAATGAGGACTACTGAGAACTCAAGAACAATGGCAATGGGTTTTTGATCCTACTGCACGTACTGGCTTTGGGGGAGCCTAGGCAGTTTGGATGCTCACCTTACTAGACCTGGATGGAGGTGGGTGGTCCTTGGACTTCCCACAGGGCAGGGAACCCTGGTTGCTCTTTGGGCTGACGAGGGAGGGGGACTTTATTAGGGGAGGGGGAGGGAAATGGGAGGCGGTGGCGGGGAAGAGACAGAAATCTTTAATAAATAAATAAAAAGAAATTTTAACTACAGACAATAAAGACTGAATGGGAAATGTTAAGATTATTAAAGCAAATACTTCTATCTCACATTTTCTATAATTTTTGTTTATGCTTTGGCAACTGCATACATGTGTTTATGATCATATTCGACGCCCCCATTTCTGACCTCTAGCATTTCCTGTATTGTTCCCCAACATGTCTTCCTCTTTATTCCTGAATGTGAGGCCATGCAAAGGAAAGTAGGTACCTTATTGGTGATACTAAAGTCCTGTCACTGGGACATGCCAACGCTGTGGCACTCATGAACTTGTTTCGTATCTGAGACAGGTCTTGAACTTTTGATCCTCTTGCATCAGGATTATGAATGCCTGCGATTCTTTAATGTCGTTAAAATATTAGCATGCATTTGAAAATTTGAAAACAGCATGGCACCTCCATAGGTATGGGGAGGACCCACAGTTGCAGAATATTTATATGTTTTCTTAGTTTTAAATTCACATTTCTGTGTACTTCAGAGTGTTTGATGGTTAAAGAAAATATAATATTTGGTACATAGCAGGCACTTATTAGCTATGTTTCTCGCCTTTTTCTTTTGCTCCTTTTTATGTATATGGAATAAATTGGCAATACCTCTGGGAGGAAAATATATAAGAATGAATTCTAGAGCTGGAAACGTATTTTATAAACACATTTTGGCTCTAGAAACTCCCATCTTAAGAACTGTAGTGTTGAACCTTTTCCTTTTTTTTTTTTTAAATCCAAGCCTCTCACAGGCTCATGCTTCAGCCTGCCTTCTCCCTTCCCAATGCAATGTTCTGCTAGATCCGTTTACTCATAGTTGAAAATGACTCATGAGATTGAATGCTCCCTAGGAAATTTGCATTTTAACAGAGCTCAAAATTGTAGAGTGCATGCAGGCTCCTTAGCCGCAGAATGGGGGAAGCCATAACGCTCAGGGGATGGAATTGTTTTTCTCTTTTAAATCCAGACTCTCCACAGGCATCACTAATTTAAAAACCTCATCCACCTCTTGCCTTTCATACTTTCCCCATATGAATGAGCCTGTGTACTTTTCACATGTGTGTCTCTATGAGCCATGCAATGAAGCTTTCGACTAATTTTGGAATTAAGCATCACAAAGGGACGGTTGTCACAGGAAAGCACTTTCTGTCACGGTCCGGAATCATTCATGCATCTTCAGTGAAGCTAAAAGGTTTAAAATTCTCGGTGACTTTAACCTCGGATTCATCTCACTTCAATATATTCTATCCTATATTCTAATTTATCTGAAGATCTCGTCATACATTTCCCCCAGTCTTTAGCATTTAAGTCTGCCATCTGCTTAATTTGTTTTACTGTGCAGGATTTAGCTGGAAGCATAGTGAAAAGAAAGCACTTATGCTTAGTAGCTTTCATTTCACAAGTCAGGAGAAAACAAGGTTTTTAAAACCAGCACAGAGCTGAACATCATTAAAAGCAAATAGCAGAAGAGGTGGGTCAGAAGCAACACTTGCCTTAATGTGCTAAAGACAGAATTTTTTTTTTTTTGCATGTTTGGTATATGAGATGGAAGGAAGAAAAAGCAGGTAGAATAGGGAATGATGATAAGTATAGTCTTCTTCAAATAGATGTAATATAACATGGTTGTGTAAAACTGACCAGCGCTCACCTATGTGTCTGTGTACTGGGCCCTTCTGTATGCAGATAATGTACCCCTCTGTGAAATGTGAATTACAAAGTGTCATGGGTTCCTCCTACTGTAGACACCATTCCCTCTGTCTCCAGGCACATTGTAGTCCTTTACTGTGGTCTTGGATGCCTTTTTGAGTCAATCCATTTTACAGTGTTTTTCTGATCTCTGCTGTGAACAAATATTACTAACAAATGTTTGGCTACGTGAGTCCTTTGTGCTGGCTACTGTGGATTACAACTCATCTTTTAATTGTTCTGTGATAAAGAACAAATAAACACTTTGTACTTCATGATTTTCATGTTTAAGATGATTACTACAGTTCCCAGTAAGTACATATAAGATACTCAAAATAGTTTCTGGAATAAACTAAGTATTTTAGAGCTTTAAACCTTACTCTCTTTTGTCTAAGAAATCACTGAGGTCAATTTTTCCTATTTCTTTCTATTGTTACTCTTTTATATATTGAATTTTTATTTTTTGAATTAAAGTAATTTGTTCTAGTTACTAAAAATATATGGGTGTGGTGATCAGGAGAGAATAGCTAAGAAAACAAACATTTTAGATTTCTAGTCCTGAAATTCTAGCATTAGTGCTATGCTATGCAGGGGAATAGAGAAGACCTAGGGAGTGGAGTGTTGACCTCCTAAAACACTTAGACTGGATCAGATTGCTACCCAGGGAAGACCCTTCCACCACAAATAGCATGGGATCTGAAATAGTTCCTAATTTTTGTGTAGAGGTATAAAAACAGATGTCAGTTCGAATTCAGTACTGGAGAAGTACTTGCTGTTCCCTCAAAGGCTGATAAGTCAGTGTCTCATTCAGCTGCTTTCCTCAGTTCAAACACCATGATATTAAATGCCATAACTCACTCTTGCTTAGCTTAGATATTGCTCTGAATAGGTGGACAACCTGTAGCTACATGATAAATCTAAACAGTCCCCCAAAAAACCACGTCCAAATTAAGCTTGCAGATCAAACTATGCATGTGATAAACATTTTCATGTGAGAGGAGAGGAAAGTGAACATCCTACAGTGATTTTCTTTCTTTTTTTTTTAAATTTATTTATTTATTAAGGATTTCTGCCTCCTCCCCGCAACCGCTTCCCATTTCCCTCCCCCTCCCCCGATCAAGTCACCCTCCCTCATTTGCTTTTCAAGCAAAGACCAAAGTTTGAGGACAATTGGGTCAGTTTCTTGATCAACTTCTTCCCATGTGGTATATAATTTACTTCAGAGCAGTTTCAAAGATTATTGGAAAGACTTTCTGGAGGAACATTATTTAATAAACAACTTCCTATTGGCATAGGGATTGTTTTATGGATGGAAACATAGCCAGAGCTGACATTTCTATGACAAATTAATACCTCTGAAACCTCAGCTGACTCTTGCCCTGACGGTTCTCTGCTTCCTCTCTGGACTGGTAGCTCCCACCCAGCCTTGATGAGTCTCATCCTAAATGTGATTTTCATTTAGTAGTTTCTGTCTCCTAGCAATGTAATTTAGTGTATCTGCCTGGGGCGGTGAGGCCACTAATCACTCTCTTAAATCCAGGCTGAATTAGGTTACAGTATTCTTAATAAAAGTTACCTTCTCCTTTATTTCTGGACAAGGAGTGGATAAGGAATGTACTGGTTTGACCTGGCTTTCCTAGAATTTGGGCATTGTCTTGAGCTTGAATTTATTGTATTAATTCTATAATTTGAAATATTGGGTTAAAATATTGCAGTCCTGAATTATGATAATTTTTGAAGTCTCTCCTTAAATTTGCTGTCTGGGTGAGTGCCCCAGTCATCACAGAATGATGTTGATCCTATGGAATGAAGCGTCCTCAGGGTTTATGGCTTTTGGAATCTAATATGGTATTTGTTTATGTGTCTACCTACCCTGTTTGTTTGTTTGGCTTTGGAGTCACTCATTTAGCATTTTCCTTTCATAAGTAATGCTTATAAATCTTGGTCACTTAGATATATTGGAGTACTTAATATGGAGTAGTTTAAGGTTACCACATTGCTTTAAAATCATTTGAGACAAAGATATCCATCCTTTTTTCCTTCCTTCCTTCCTTCCTTCTTTCCTTCCTTCCTTCCTTCCTTCCTTCCTTCCTTCTTTCCTTCCTTCCTTCCTTCCTTCCTCTCTCTCTTTTATTCCCTCTCTCCCTCCCTCCTTCCTTTCTCCCTCTCTTCTTCTTCTTCTTCTTCTTCTTCTTCTTCTTCTTCTTCTTCTTCTTCTTCTTCTTCTTCTTCTTCTTCTTCTTCTCTCTCTCTCTCTCTCTCTCTCTCTCTCTCTCTCTCTCTCTCTCACTTCAAGAAACAGTCCAGGAGGCATTCTGACTATTGTTTGTTTTCAGTTTTCAGTCTATCTTTAGCTTCCAATGTTTTTCTTTGCCCATCTGAAATAATTGGCAACATCTGCATAGAACGGCTAAAAACATATATTTATGTTTCTAAATGAAGGTTTAGAAACTTACCAGAGATGAATTACTTTCATTGTTTTTCTTACCTTATTTCATCTGAATTCAAACCTGTGTTCGTCTGTTATACAATATTCTATAATCATGTAACATTTATTGTATTTTAACCATTTTAGATAAATATGTCAAAGGATAAATGCAAAGTAATTTAAGCAGTAAAATGGACACATGGATATAGATACAAAGAGAAACTAATTTAAACAGAGCCAGATCATTTTTTCAAACCATGCCATAACTCTTTGTCAGCATCTCTCAATCTGTTTCCTCTCTGTTAGACCACATCCCCAGGGAATTTATTGTCCTAAAGTGGTAAATTGCTTATACTGAAGTGTCTGTCTATCTATCTATCTATCTATCTATCTATCTATCTATCTATCTATCTATCTATCTATCTATCCATCTATCTATATTCAGACCCTATTCAACATAAAACTGGTGTCACAGCCATAGAAAATTGTGGAGAGGTTCTAATTAGAATTGCGTGTATGTCTTCCCTTAGTTATTGCTGTGTCAAGACCACAGTGTACTCTGGTGGGTCAGGTTTGATAACAAGCTTGCCTGTGAGATTAGCGAGACCAGTCTGTTCTACTGCAAAACAGAGATGAATAAGGATTATTGTGAGTGATGAGGGAGCAGTTCTTTCAAAGATGAATAACAGAGAAGACAAATGGTGATCAATATTAATGTGATAGGCGTCTGCCCTGGTGGGCAGAGCCAGTAGCATTGCATCTTTAGCTCTGGATGAAGAGGGGAAGAATAAAGGGATCAAATGAAGTAAGAAGTATGAACATTCTCCAAGGATAACCTGTTCCAAGCAATATTTCTGCTCTTCCTGGGGGCAGGGGAATACCTCCTTCTTAGGACATGCTTACTTATACCTTGGTTGTCTCAGCGCAGCAATAGACTAGGATTTCCTTTTTCAGGATAGCAGTTTTCTCTTCTGCCATTAAGCAGTTCTAGTAAAGTACGTGAAATGTGTACAGTTTGTAATGAGGAAAGTAGAGAGAATGCTGCCTCGAAGATGCCTAGCGTCCCTCCTGCACAGTAATTAGTGTGCAGGGAACATGGAGAAAAGCTTTGCATAAGTCTATTTTTATAAGCTTAATTCCACTTTGTATTAAATACGGTGACTTCTGGTACGTTCCTAGTATTATCTTACAGCCCTTAATGACACTGCTTTTCAAAATGCTCTGCATATATCTATAATTTTGAATTATAAAACAGAGAAAATTGTAGGCAAGCACCGAATAAGACTGTTTCCAATGAATATTCCCTAGCAGATTTCAGTGGAGTACTTTCAATTCCGTCAGCGTGTATGAGTACATTGAGTTCGGAAATGAAGCAAATGTTTAAGAAGTGATTATATAAAGCCAGCTGATTCTCCTGAATGTGGTGGGGAGTGGGCATGTGGGGGGGGCAAGCTGTCTCAAGGGCACGTAAAATATCTTACTTCCCACACATTTCCAGCTCTGACTGCATCTTCCACAAGCTCCAGGAACACGTCCCAAGCATGCGTTACTTTGAACTGAGAGGAAAACAAATATTACTTAATGACTCCGTTTTCTTAGGGGCTTTAAAATACACGTGTCCGTGGGACCAATTTTATGTTGAATTTCTTGTGGATTCCAACACCTTCGTTTTCCCTTTGAATATTTGTATACCCTAAATTTGTGGAGAGTTAGAAAAGACGGGGATGTTCCTTGAACTTCCTTGAAATGGAATCAATATTATAAAATTATGACTATATATACACTTGTCCCTTAAGAGGGCTTATGCAATGTTACAGAATATTCTGGATTGAATCCAGAGAAGGATAAGAACCACTCATTTAGAAGAAATGTGTTCTGAAAATATGATTATGTAATAAGTCAATGAAGATATTTGAGTCCCTACTCCTTGATGCATGGAACAACTATAGGAATTCCACACCTGGTTGCCTTCATTCCCTGTCCTTTGTAACATTTCTGTATTTACAACAGAGTCTTCTGTTTAACCAAAGGATACATCCCATGTATAGTTCCACTCCTCTAGGAAAGGGGTACAAAATTCTTCAAAGAAATATATAATTGTGACAATCCCCCAAAGTGTACAGCACCATGGAAGGATGTGGCTGCTGCAAAGATTCCATCTCTCATCTTTCACAAATTTCCAGTGGCATTTCCTTTTGGTTGCAAGTGTAGGAACTGAGTTGGCTGACTGTCACATTTTCCCTTGTCCTACAGTGAGGCTGGCAGCTCTGATTAGCTTCTCCTCAGAGTTGCCCAGAGCTGACTACATTAGAATGTTAGAGTGTTATACAATTTTTATTTCACTGTGTGGCTAGCATATGGTGTGTGATGCTAGGTGTGAAATGATTAAAATGTTAATGAACAGTTTATACTTGGGTTTACAAAGACCCCAGGCATTTAGAAAATGCTGGTCTATGATATACCCATGAATGAAAATGACCCCACGTATCTGCGCATTATACACTCTGCAGATGTGGGTATTATATACTCAGATAATGAAATAAAAGCCAAATAGTGATGATGGTATGTGACATGTATTTGCTCATAATTTTGCTGAAATGAGAAAGTGACATGCAGAATTTGAGTGTGGCTTCATTATAGATGTGGGAAGATAAGGTATTTGGAAAGAAAATAATATATTATTGAAAGTGAAAGTACCTCCTGTAGAATTTCCCTGAACGTTAGTACATCGAGTCTTATGCATAAAATACAGCTTTGGTCAATGTTCACAATAGAATCTGATTCCTTTCTTGGGTAAGGAATCTGTCATCAAGGCACCTAAAACACAAGGTAATCTTATAATGTTCAAAGCATCAGAAATGGCATCAAGTGTAAGCTGTACACTTCGTCTCATCTCTTATATAAACAACTTCTAAATGACTGATGCTTAATTCACATGGCACCAAGAAATATTTCTATTAATACATAAAAAATGAATAAAAGGAAATGGTAAAATACGGACATGAATTTGGCACTTAGTAATTCTTTTCATTATGAGTTTTCTTTCACTGACAGGATTTTTTTTTTACATACCTAAATGTAGGCATGTTTATTTCCCCAGTGAACTATGGTCAACACTACTTGATTTTCTATTGCTTATTTATTTACCCAATTAATTCCTTATTATTTAACTATTCCAATCTACACAATGGAGATGACAAATGGATATATGGTCTAATACATAGATTTCTAGCTCAGCTCAGGCTATGACAGTGTTTTGTGCCCCTATCTTTATTTTAATGTTTCTTTGTACAATATTACATATAAAAGTTTCTCTGAATGGTGAGTCATATCTCAGTCACTGCTAAATAACAATCTATGTCTGTTAGTATGCTGGTCCCTTAAGGAACTTGTTCTAACTCATAAAATAGTGCCACTTGGACAAAATGAACATGACACAGCATCTGTTTTTATTATAAGCTTCCAAGATTGAATATCTCATTTTCAGTTAACCTGGATCAACAGTGTCTTTATCCAATGAAATAATTCTAGTCAAAGATGTTTCAGTTGATCTAGAAGTGATATTAAAAGTAATTTCCATCACTGGGTATTTTGATGCCCAGTAAATTCTATTGATTTTTATGAATTCTTGCTCTTTTTCTTTCTCTTCCTCTCTCTCAGTATGTAAACATATGTTGTGTTGATTAGATATGTATATATGCATAAAATAAATATATTATCTTTACTTATGTAAATTAGTTATTTCATTTATATATTATTACTGAATGCATGTGAGTATTTTTTTACTAATGCAAGAGGAGTATTTATGAATTTGATATTATGTTTAGTATTTGATGCACTGCATCAAATGGGAGCTCATTGCTTTTCTCATTCATTGTTGAAATCTTTTCTTTTTCTATTATTAAAATTTACTATGCAACATGTAATAGACTGGGTAGGGACAATAACTAAGAAAGAGATCTAGCAACCAGGTGGTGGTGGTGCATGCCTTTAATCCCAGTACTCGGGAGGCAGAAGCAGGAGGAACTCTGTGAGTTCAAGGCCAGCCTGGTCTACAAGAGCTAGTTCCAGCATAGGCTCCAAAGCTACAGAGAAACCCTGTCTCGAAAAACCAAAACAACATATGGGCAGAAACCCTGACTGCTCTTTGGACTGGAGAGGGAGGGGGAGGGGAGAGGGGTATGGGGAGTGGGTGGAGGGAAAGGGAAAAGGGAGGTGGGGAAGCGGAAATTTTTAATTAAAAAAATTTAATAAAAAAACAAAACAAAAGAGACAGAGAAAGAGAGAGAGAGAGATTTTTGTTAGAAGAATGGCAGAAAAAAAACATTGTTTTCTTCTCTCAATGGTAGTTGTGTTTCTCTGAGGTTGGACAGTCAGAGCAGTCAAAATTTAATCCTTTAAAAGTAAAGTATGCTAATGAAAAGATTTTTTTAATATATACTTGAAGATAATGCCAAATAAAAGGAAATATCCAATTCTCGATCATTCTCAATGTCAGTCACATTTTCCTTCTTGTGTCTCAAATGTTTAAGAGTGAGAAAGAAAATTTTGTTCTCCCATACATTAATTCCTTAAAGATTTTAGTGTTTTCTGCATAGCACTGGTACATCCCCTCAGGTCCAGACAGAAGCTGTCTAGAAGAATGGTGTTAACTTCTGTAGTAGTGGGTGAGCTCAGGGACATGCTTGAACCATTTCTAAATCTTCATTTTTGTTTTGTGGGTTTTGAAATATCATCCCAGGAATGAGCAGAAATAGGAAAATTAAGAAAAAGAAAAAAATGTAGAAGAATTGGAATTTAGAATTATAATTGAGATAGAGAATTAGAACTAAGAAATTATAGGCAGTTGGGACAGAATTGGAATATGAAGAAGGACACTAAAAAAGAAATATTACTCTAGTTCAGAATTGAGTATAATAAAAGGTTATTTATTTAGGGGTAGACTCACAGATCGCAATCCTCTGCTGTAACAGGGAAGAGCCCACAGCCAGAAAAGAGACAATACATGTGTTTTACATCAGCATATATAGTATAAGAGCCCACGCCCAAGTGGGCAGGGAAGTTAAAGGCTACTGGCTGTAGCCTTGTTTATCTACAGCAAGAAGATAGTACAAGGAAGAGAGAACAGTAAAGAGACATTGTGAAGAAAAATTGACTGTGAGTTTATTGTTTGCCCTCAGATCCCCTTAATCAATTTTCCTTCACTACCTGTAGAACCTTGATTGGACTCTGTAGCAGCCTGAAAGAGTGGTACCTCAAAAGGACCTTGGTATAAAAACCAGGAAATCTAAAATATGTATGGTGTTCTTACAACTCTGAAAAGCAAAAGCTAATAAGAATTAAAATACTTTGTAAAGTTCAATTTTCTACAAAGTTTTTGAAGGCAGGTGACATGGCTCATCTGCTAAGAAAACTACTTGCCACATTAGTCTAATGATATTGATTATATCCCTGGAACCCACATAAAAGTGGAAAGGGGAAAAACAATATCACTGAGATATGTATATCCCTACAAACAACAATAATAAACAAAATTTAAAAATTGAAAGGTTTTCAAGGTACAAACACTTTACATTTCTTTTACTCAAAATTATCATCAACATGTTAGATCAATCAACTAGAACAAATGAAGATTTAGAACATCATTTGATACTTTATGTGCCACATGGGCCTGCTAAAGTTTTGTCATACAAAGATTGCAACAAGATTAAAATTCAGGAAAGTTTGGCTCCAAATTACAAAATTATAATAGGAAATTAAAACAAACAACTCAGAAAGTAATTTGCAATTATTAATGATAGATTAATGAAGGAATATACTATAGGCTCTTTTATTGGATGAGGAGTGTTCATGATTCACATTTTTAGGTGTTTAAACACAGCACAGATTTATGTAATAGTTGTCTTAGAATTCTAGTTTTGTAAATAAACACCATGATCACAAAAACTCTTATGAAAGAAAGCATTTAAGTGGGGGCTTGTTTAGAGTTTCAGATGGTCAATCGATTATCATCATAGGAGAATGCATTGTGGTAGATATGGCACTGGAGAAGTAGCTGAGAGCTCTATCCTGATCTCTGCCATAAGCTCCCTTTTTGAGGTGACTTCTACCAGGATTCTAGTCACAGCAGAGTCATACATGCCCATCTGTCTGTCTCTCCTTGTGGCCTGCTGCATTCACTCACGGAACTGTGCCATCCCAGCCTGGACCGAGCTGGAACTATAGATGTGTCCCAAAGAAGACTTCAACAATTTCCTATTTCACCATCCTTCTCTACAGAGCACTCCTTCTGTACAGAGCTTACAGAGAGATTGTCTTTGGGCAGCAATCATAATATGTCAATCTCCTCTTTAATCCCTTCTAATGATTTCTTACTGTGATTCAAATATAGTCCAAATCTCTTGCCCTTGCCTAGGAGGCCCTGTTTATCTATCTACTCTCTTTATACCCAAAGTCACCTTGAGTTATTATATATATTTAAGTATATCTATATCTATATATATTTAAAAATTGTTTGGAACTGAAATAGAATGTTCCCCTTTGCTTTTTCCCCTCCAGTACATTCCATGGATGCTCATTGCAATCTCTCTCATGCTTGTTCACAGCTTGTTGAAAACCTCTCTGTGGGGCAATGATCTGTTCCCTGGTGCTTGTGTTTTAAATAAACACTGATTGGCCAGTAGCCAGGCAGGAAGTATAGGGGGTGACCAGGCAGGAAGTAGAGGCAGAACAACAAGAATTCTGGGAAGAGGGAAATTTTAGTCTGCTGCCATGACTCAGCCTCAGAGGAAGCAAGATGTGACTGCCTCACCAAAAAAGGCACCAAGCCATGTGACTAACTGAGACAAGAATTACGGACTAATTTAAGTTATAAGAGTTAATAAGAAGCCTGAGATACTAAGCCAATCAGTTCGTTTATAATGTAGACCTCTGTGTGATTTCTTTGGGACTTAATGACTGCCAAAACTGGGCAGGACAGAAAACTCAGTCAACAAACCTTTTTTTTTATTTTATTGTTGTTTTTACATGTATGTTTACACATACACAAATACACAATCACCTGATTCTGTTTTTATTGTTTTCATGTATATTTTTTACAGAACAATAATGGGCTGCTACTCTCATTAGTAATTAGTTGTCTGTAGTTATTTGTCTGGAGGTCATCCCTGGGAAATGGCGGCCCTCCACATTAACATGTCCATTGATATCGCCATTGCCCAGGTATTTTTTATGAAATTATATTATCTCTAGTACCTTTGAGACAGACTCTGATATGGGATTCCCCTCTGTATGCTGTGATTACCATTGATTAATAAACTATTTTGGAGCCGGGCGATGGTGGCGCACGCCTTTAATCCCAGCACTCGGGAGGCAGAGGCAGGCGGATCTCTGTGAGTTCGAGACCAGCCTGGTCTACAGAGCTAGTTCCAGGACAGGCTCCAAAGCCACAAAGAAACCCTGTCTCGAAAAACCAAAAAAAAAAAAAAATAAAATAAACTATTTTGGACCTACAGTAGGGCAGAACAGAGGTAGGTGGGGAAAACTAAACTGAATGCTGGGAGGAAGAAGGTGGAGTTTGGAGATGCCATGTAGCCACTGCCAGAAACAGACAAACTCAAACCTTGCCAATAAGCCACAGCCACATGTTGATACACAGATTAATAGAAATGGGTTAAATTAAAATATGAGTAAGCCAACAAGAAGCTAGAGTTAATGCACCACACAGTGATATAATTAATACAGTTCCTGTATGGTGATTTCAGGAGTTTGGGTAGCTGGGGGAAAATAAACAAGTGTCTTTATACTACAAGACTCTGTCTTTGTGTTTCTGGAGCTGCACTGTCTAGTACAATAGAGAGTAATCATTGGTGACTATTTCTCTCTTGATTGATAATTGACCAAGTTAAAATTTTAATCCAAATTCACTTCTTATTTTAAAACCTTACTATAGGCATTATTATCAACTATTTCATTTTAATTGATTATATATAGAAATGCTAATTTTTTCTTAAATTAGATTCAACAAGACACAATAAAAGTAATAAAATTGGCTATTTTAGTGTTACTTTTTATATGGGGCTCTTATGCTGGGAGCAAGGTACATACCTATAGGTTCAGCCTCTTGTTAGACTCCTGGAAGGGAACTGATTACCTGAACACAAATCAAAGCCAGTTTTAGCAGAGTCAAGACTGAAGCATGAAAAATTAAAAAAAAAAAAAAACAGACAAAAAGCAATGAATCCATACAAATCATTCAATAAACTTGCTAAATTTTTGTGCACCCTTGGAGATAACGCAGCAAATCTTTAATTGAAACAGACTCTGTTAGAGCACATATACATTCATCTGTAGTCAGTTGCTATACAAAAATTCCCATAGAAACTCATAAAAAAAAAGAAAGAAAAAAGAGAACCATATTAATTCAGTTTAGTTTCTTCAAATGATGTATATTCCAGTGTTTGTATGTCTTTTTCCTTGGGAGTATATATTTCTATTTTCTTTGAGTTTCATCAAAATTATGTTTATCTTTCTAGATAATTATGAATGTATTTTCTGTTAATGCCCTGATAAGCAAAGTAGTGGCCTGCCAAACTGAAAAAAATTAACATATAGATCCCTCTGATTTAATCTTCACTTTTACAGTCTTTTCTTTTTGAAGTGATTTATTAAGTCCTTGATAATTTTATGCAATATATTTTGACCATATTCATCTTATTCTCACATCTTCTTACAGTTCTACCCCATGCCATACATACTCAACTTTGTTAACTTATTCAATATTATTTTTATAAATGTCTTAAGTGCTATCAGTGTTGCCAGTTTACTCTTCTGTGAACAGTCATTAAAGTGTGCTAGTCCGACTGGGAGCCATACTCTTAAAGAAAATGAAGTCTCTATCTCTCCATGGTTAAAAATTACTAGTAGTTCCTCAGCTAAGGGTGGGAATTCATCCCAACTTGCTGCTCAGTGCTAAAGCTTTGTCTGTCTTGAGCTTTCTCATGTCTTGTGCAAGCTAATATAATCACCATGAATATATTCATGCAGTTGCCATATTGAATCTATAAAACAATTTCTTCATAGTCATCCATGGTCTCTGGCCTTTATAGTCTTTCCATTGCCACATCAAAATGATCCCTGAGCTTTTGGAGGAGAAAGGTGTGATATAGCTGTCTCATTTAGAGCTAAACACCCTAAAGTTATGTATTCTAAGGATGTTGACCAGATGTGAGTCTCTGTTCTAATTCTCATTACAAATAGAAGATTTTTATGATAAGGTTTGAAGAATGCACTAATTAGTGGGTATAATGATAATTTTTTAAGTAGTCAGTTTAGGAGTATGTCCCATTGCCATAATATTAGCAGTAGATACTCCCCAAAGTCCTATAACCTCTTTATCCTTAGGTTATTGGCCATGTTAGGGGTTCTATTTTCTGGACCAGACCTTAAACTCAACCATAAAGTGGTTGGCTATTCCCTAATTTGTGTCAGTATGACATGTTCTTTGAGTCAAATATCTGATGTCAGCAGCAACAATAATTTTACAGTCTAGTTCTAGAAGGTTACCAAAAGATAATGTAATGACTTCTAACATTTGCTAGTATGTGAATCCTCACTGGCCAACATCACCAATACTGGCAACCCATTACAGATGTTGGGTTTGTTTGTATTTGTTAGCCTTCAGTATCTAGTATCTAGTAGGAGAATAGTTCCCAGTAATAGGGTAAGTCTATTCAAAATGAATGTGTATGTATATATTCAAATATACATCTGTATACACACATATGTATGTATATGCAAGAAACTGTGCTTATACACAGATACACCCAACAACACACATATAATATAATATATATATAGTATAGCAAAATATTTATTTCAGAAGGTCTTTAATGTTAGCTAGTTATCTCTCCAGCCCTGTATTACTCACTCCATGTGGCCCATTAGTAATTGTCTGGTCTTTGTGAGTATTGCAAATGAAGGACTCATATCTGAAGATTCAAATCTGACATCCACAAATGGGGGAAAATGTGCAATTTTTATCCTACTAAAACTGAACTACCTCACTCAGAATGATTGTTTCCAATTCCATTTACCTAGGAAATGCCATATATTTATTATCTATCAACCATCTGATGGACATCTAGGCTGTTTCTATTTCTTTACTTTTGTGAATAGATTAGAAATGAAAATAGCCAGGGTATGGTCATCATATAGAGAATATTAATATCATAAAATTAATTGAAATAAATTACTTTGAAAAAAACAAAAAACAAAAAAAGAAATGAAAATAGATAATCAAGCATCTCTATTGTAGGATGTATAGTCTTCTTTTTGGTATATGCCCAAGAACAATATGGCTGTATTATGGGCAAATCTATTTCTAGCTGTTTGAGAAATCTCCACACTGGATATCCACAATGACTCTTTCAATACATCAAGATGATAATTTTCATATACTACCTTCTTATCATAACCATAGAGAGTGGTGAGATGAAATCCCAAAGATATTTTAATTTGAATTTCTCTGATGACTAAGAAAAAAATCTTAGGTACTTATATTTTACCTTTTGGTAACTTTCTTTTTTTTTCATTCTAGGCCAAATTTTCAAGTTGGTTATTTTCTTGATGATATACTTGTACTTTGGTTTAGAGAAGTGTTTTAGTTTTATGATTGCATTTAGTTACAATCCTGTTGTGGTGATAAAATACCATAACCAACGGCTCAATAAAGAGAGAGTTAATTGTGGTTCAATAGAGATGTAAGTCTGTCATGGTAAGAAATAAACATGGAAGCAAGTAACAGTCACAGCTACAAAAACAGGAAGCTAAAATATCACATTTTTAACTTCAAACATGAAGCACAAAGACACACACATACACACACACACTTGTAGATTGGTGTTCAGTTTTTCGGAGGGCTATTCACTCTGTTTTTCATAAGGGTTGTATTAGTTTGCATCCCCAAACCTTGTGAAAGGCAGACTATGTTGTTGAAATTAACATGTAAGAAGTATGCAATAGAAGCAGAAATTTCCATTTCAGGTTGCTATAAAAATAGCAAAACAGTTAAATCCATGAGTATTTTATGTGTGTGTGTAATTTCAAATGACCATAATATGATACTACTTAGTTTTCTGTCATTAAACCTCATAACAATTATTTTGTATACATAAGGCTACAATAATAATAAACATAAAATTCAAGATTTACAAAGTTAATTGAGCACGCCTTTACCTACAAGCATGTTTCTATATAAAATCTTAGTTTTCTAAATCAGAAGATAGACATTTAGATAAAGATAATATGGATTTAGAAACAAGTAGTGCAGGGTGTGTAATGGAAATATTATCACTGAAATGTACCATTTTGCACTTGTACCTACATTTTGTCTTTGTGGTTCAAACATTATTTAATATGAACACTAAAATGTCTCAGTTGGTAAAATATTGTCCTTTAAATATTTTCATGAATACAGACAATAACACTGCAGAAAACTCCAGAAAACTAATTGATTCATTTTAGGAATGTCTTTGTTTATTCATCTGTAGATTTCAAGCACAATGGAGCTTTGTAGAAGTAGCTATAATCCAAGTTTCCTAGATAAGTGAACTGAAAAGAAAATAAAGTTGTTTTAGGATCTTCCTAAGAGTTAAACTAGGCCAAGAAAACACATCACAAATGCTCCATTCAGATATACACCAGGGATTAGGCTGTATTTTTCATGAGAAATTTCAAACAAGGGCACAGGGATTATTTACAAAGAAGGAAGTGAAGTCTCTCTGCTAGTAGCAGAAGGAAACACTTTTTTTTTTTTCCAGTAAGTACTCTTTCCAGCAGTAACTAGGTTTCTAAAAGGGTGATTTGATATGGTTCTTAGCAAGGACAACAATATTACAGTCAGTTCAGGCATGCTTACTACATATCAACAACAATTCTCCAAGATGTGTGTGTGTATTCAATACACACTTGTGTATGCATGTGTTTTAGTGTTTATAAGCCTGTACGTATGGGTTAGTGTAATCTTTGTGGCAGTGTTTTTTCTTTTGTGAATTATAAATACTGAGAGACTCAAACAGAAAGAGGGCTAAGGAAGTCTGGAAGGAAAGAGGAAAATTTGTGGTCAAGGTTTTAGAATACATTATGCTAAAGTGGAAATCTTCATCTTATAGACAGGATTCATATTTCAGTCAGTGATACTAAGATTTTGAAATAATTTGAATATGTAGTAATACATATTTTCTTACTGCAATATGTAAAATTTTGGGTTGGTTGAGATACACTTTGAGCAAATAGTATTTTACTTTTTTATGTGGGAAATGAACTGAGTCCCAAAGTTTCCTTTGTTTCCAATATTCTCTTATCTCTTATCTCATATGGGCTTGAAAAACACCCACACCAGTCAATACCATTGTCTATAACACTTCAATGCACAAAATTGATTCAGCATTATTGATACAAAATACATATACAACACATAATAGGATTAAATTATTTTGTTGTAAATTATTTTCATGAGTTATAAGTTCTAAAATGTATGTTTAATAATTCAAATATACAATTTTAAAATGTATTTTACTCTGCCAATTGGTTTGAAATTGAGAATAGTTCTCCTCATCTTGATCAGACAAAACTAGTGTTGATAAATGCTTTTCCTCTGTGAAAGTATCTTCCTAAATATATATAAAGAAATATTTAGTGAAATATTGTGCCTCAGATAATATTTTATGGACTTGAATTACATAACAAAAAACTATCAGTGTAGAATATACATCGTACTTTTTATATTTTAAAGATATTAGTTAAAACATTCATTAAGAAATTAACATGAAGTTTAGAAACCAATGCTGTATGGGAATGAAAGTTTTCCTTGTAAATTTGTAAACATATTTCTATACATTTGGTCTCTCCATCTATGTTCACTTCTGGGGACAACAGATCATATATTACTAAGTGTATTAATTATGAGAGTTTTCTGCTCACCCAGAAAACAAAACTGCTGAAAACCTCTCTATTAAAGAAGGTTAGTACACAGAAATGATTGCCAGAAAGGTGACGGTTTTATGATTAAGCAAGTTGTATTTATCAGAATGGCTGAATTTGCATGCTGATATCCTGAATAAGCCTGCGACTTTTGTCTGATCTCCTTGTTCTTTAGTTGGTTGCTTCTTCTGTACAAGCAGGGACAATGATCTTTATTTAATGGAATTTAATAGAGTTATGAATACTAAATGAGCACTTTTTTTCTGAAGCAGTAAGCATGCAGTAAATGTTAAGAGAAGTTATGAGAACATGTAGAATATTACTATTCCCTCCACTATCCAGATGCAGTGATGTTGTGTGTACTTAGACAGAAATCAATACTGGGAAGCAGATGCTGGATTGTGCTCTCATTTTCAAATTAAATATTAGTCTTTTAAAATCACATGTAAACCTATAAGGAAGATAGTCAGATTAAGCTCTGTGAGAATGATAAGTTACTCATTCTAAATGCCAACTAGACCAAGAAAGAATTGAATCTGAATGAAGAGGATGCCAATGGCTTTGGATGCCTTATGGGTTTAAGGAAAATCTAGAAATCTTTAGAGAAAATGTAGGTATGAGAGACCATTCAGAAGGAATGTATTTTTCTGTCTTTTTAATGACATAACTTTTAAAGCCAATACTTACATAATTATAAATTATGCAATGCTTGGGATTTTTTTTTTCGAGATAGGGTTTCTCTGTAACTTTGGTGCTTTTCCTGGAACTAACTTTTGTAGACCAAGCTAGTCTAGAACTCATAGAGATCCGTTTGCCTCTACCTCCCGAGTGCTGAGATTAAAGGCATATGCCACCATTGCCTGGCTTTTGCTTGGGAATTTTTAACTACATGTGAGAACTGCCTCTTTTCTTTGATTTGTGAATTCTTTTTGTTGTTGTTTTTTGAGACAGGGTTTTGCTGTAGCCATCAAGCCTGTCCTGGAACTAGCTCTTGTAGACCAGGCTGGCCTCGAACTCACAGGGATCCACTTGCCTCTGCCTTCTGAGTGCTGGGATTAAAGGCATGCACCACCACTGAATTTTTTTAATGGAACTTATTAGTTTTATTATAAAAGCTTAGGCTAGAATAAAACAGAATGTGTTGATTTTTCCTAAAAAAAATTCAGAAAAAGTTCCTAAGTTATTTCTTTAGAATAATTTTAGCTGGAATTTGATTTTTGTTGGAAAGCTGCTAAACACTCTGATTTGTTTTATATTTTATTCATTAAACAACCTCTAGGTTCGCGGGGCATAAGGGAGATCTCTGAATGAAATCAGTAATGTTTCTACAACTATAAAATTCTAAGGTTCTCCTGGGCAGTGGTAACATATTCCTTCAGTCCCAGCACTCAGGAGGCAAAAACAGGTGGATCTCTGAGAGTTCAAAGCCAGCCTGGTCTACAGGGCAAGTTCCAGGACAGCTTGGGCTGTTACACAGAGAAACTGTCTTCAAAACCAAAAAGTTCTAAGATTCTGCAATTCACTTAACTGTCTTGGTTTGCAGCCATAGGGGAGTAAAGTTATTTATGCATTTGTTGTGTTCAAAATAACCCCTGCTTGTAGCACTGTTTGACAAGTCTGGATTACTTTTCAACACACAGGCTTCTTAGCTGCTGTGACTTACAGTGGAGAACAAGCCTCTTTCAGTTCTTTGAGGTGATGATAAGAACTCGTTCTAAACTTAATTTGACTCATCTAACAGTTCCTCCCTAACCAACTATTAACTAATATGTCTGACCCTGGCGACATTCTTAGTCATTATCCCGCTCAGCACAGTGGATGAAAGATAAGGTTTGTATCTCTAAAGGCCCCAGCTGGAACTCTGACACTCTACTTTCTCTGTGAATTTGAGCAATTAACCTCTTAGAATCTTATTTTTTCATTGCTAGTATATGAAAAATACCTTGTGGAGTTCTTGAGAGGATAAAAATAAGATTATGCTTTTAAGTGCCTGGTACATAATAATTATTCAATAATTAATAGTTGCTATTTGTAGCAAAGATTTATTTTCTAGTTTCTGTATTCTAGGCACTGTTTGCTTGTATTTCGAAAAAGAAAAAGAAATCAAGACATGCTTCTCTACGGTGATATGACTGACGAGAAGGTCACATTAGTGAATTTCACAGAGGTAATCCTGATACCATTATTCCTGAGAGTAACTAGAATTTTATAGGAGAATATACCCACAGAACTCATTCATCCAACATATATGAACATTTAATAAGATTGTAATGTATATTATATTTTTCCTCACATTCAGAATCTCAATGAAATCAAGACATGAAGGTAGTGCAAGGAACTTGTTGGCGCGGTGAAGGGAATCTGTAAGATTAGGGTGATGGGAGAGAAGGTAAAGGGGGAGAGAATATGATTGAGTATATTATACACATGCATAAGGTATATGATACAAGCACTTGTATAATCTCTGTCCATCAACAAGCAAGGATGTAAATTGCAGCTGGTGTGGTGCACTTCGAAGTGTTTCTTCGTGAGGACTTTCATCATTTTCATGTTGGCAGCCATTCCGAAATAAAATGATTTGGAAGATCAAGAATGCAGAAGCAGAAAACTGGAAATACTGGAACTGGCCAATCTTACACAATATGTTTGAAAGCCAAAACCACACAGAACTGAAGGCACAGGAAATAATATCTACAGTATAGTCAGCAAATTTTATTAAAGGGTCAAATACTAATATCTTCGGGTCTATGGAATAAAAACCCATGACGATATAGTGTGGTATTTATATAATCATCTTACTTGTAATTACTTATAGATGTGAACCTCACTCTTAGCTCCAAAACCATAGGTATAGACTGCAAGCTGGATTTTGTCCAAGGGCTATAGTTTGTGGATATAAAAGTTCCATAGTATAAGGTATGATTGTACAACTTTACGTCTTTGGGAGGAAAAGAGACCAAAGGAAAGAAGAGAAAAGTTTAAAGTCGTGAGGAGCCAGTGGTTCGAAGAAGAGAATTGATGCATTCCTAATTAGGGGATAACTGGGGGATCAGAGACATCTTGGGAATGAGACTTAGCTGACTGGCAGTGACAAGTGACTTTCAGTCACCCAAACCTCTCCAGAATCAAAGAGAGGGATAACAGAAGTGTGCTGGGGAAGACCAGGTAAGGACATCTCTTCATAAGAAGTGAAGGAACGGGGTATGGCGAGAGGGCAGAAATAGATCCGTTCAGCAAATGGGTCTAATTCTCTGTGATGCCTAAAAGCTGGCAGGTTCTTTTGTGGTGAGATAAGGTTTGTTTTGTAAGACACAATGGGAAATGGCTCACGTGCCTTAACACTGTAAAGGACTGGGCTGGGTGCACTTACTAAAAGAAAAGCAGGAAATGCAAATGGGACGTTTCCCCTCTCTGCTGGGTCTCCCTTCATACACAATGTTTCTTAGTTAATACTAAAATATTATTGTTTCTCTTTACCTGAAATTAGTTCTCATTTGGAGACAATACTGTCAAGGAAAGTGCATTGCATACCTCTGCTGGTGTTCTCCAGTCTCTGTCAGGGTATTTTAGCAGGCTGTGATAGTGACCATCCCTTCACAACATAGGGAGTCCTTTATAATCCAGGAACTCTATGAATAACGCTTCCTTCATGATTAGACTACTCAATAAAACTAAGAGTGTAAATGAAAAACTGCTACTATTTTAAAAACACATATATTAATAATTCATGAGGAAGAGAAGAAAACTAATATTGCATAGATATATTTGAAACCCTTTTTCTTTTTGTTTGTTTTTTTTCCCCCAAAACTCTTTTTCTAATTTCAGGATTTACCCACATCATTGAAGTAAGTGAGTTCTGGGTACGCAGATGAATCGCTCTCAGAAGTTGGAACAACAAATGATTTTCCTTCTGAGACAATTTTAGCTTGTCCCTTTCAGAAAAAAGCAAAACAACAACAACGACAGGAACCATAGAACTATGAATAGAGACACAAGTTACCTTGAAGAAACATCTGGCCGTAGAATGAAATGCTGTAATTAAAACACAATCTCAAAAATAAACAAAAGAACATAAATTAAAAAATGAAATTGAAATGTCAACCTACAGAATATTTTCAGACCTTATGGAACCAGCATATATAATTTCCTAGACACAGTAAATAAAAGGCATATTTGTTCTCAAAGATCTTAGACTAGAAACCCTGATGTGCTGGTTTGAATGATAAATGTCCCCAATTGAATAGTTGGTCCATAGTGTTGGGTGGGTAAGTTTAGGAAGTGTAGTTTTGCTAGGATGTAAGTCATTGTGGATAGGCTTTGAGAGCCCAGGGCTGGGCAGTGCTTAATGTCTCTTACCAAACATATCTCAGACTAAATTTCGGCATTTCAGCAACAGTTGCTGTGCCTTCCAGCCAAATTTATCCCAGATATAGTAAAGTACCTCATTCTTAATTTGGAAACTATCTGTGTCTTATTAATTAGATCAATGAAACAAGCACGTTTGCCTAATTCTAGGCACAGTGAAAGTTTATTTGGCCTGAAAAAAAACTGAATTTGACCTACTGTATAGCCGAGTTCTGAAGAGCTTCCTATGTGTGCACTTGGTAGACTAAGCCATTGAAGCAAACAGTTCTGCCTGGGGTACTTATCAGTGTGTCTTTAGCCAGAAGTCACTTGAAGGTTTAAACATAAAATCTCTATCTTATCTATCATAAACTGTTCAGTTTTGCAGAAACCTGGGCTCACTTATTTTTTACTCTCCGGTTTTTCCCTTAAAATATAGATCAAGTTAATTCTGACACTGTGAGAGTTTCACTTTATTCGGTTTTTGAGACAGTCTAGAAATCTCTCTTATTTTTTATTTATAGTCTCCATTCTGTAAGCTGTTCTCATTCCCATGTTCCTTGCCAGCCATTAAATGCTCAGCTTCTCAGTGTTCCTTCCAAAATATCTCTATCTCCTACTAAATTATTAAACAATTCCCATTGAAATGTCTTTCCTTAAGTTAGGGGAGCCAAACAGAGCATCATCAGGAATAGTAGAGCATACACTTTTCTGCCCTCCTTTGCCAAATTGCTTATTAATATGTTTCACTTAGTACAATATTGAAATTCATCCAAGAATGTGATATTTGGGAGGATCTTTTCTAAGCTAAAAATTTAGAATGACTGTTTCCTATTGTTTGAATGCTTTATAACTTTCCCACAATTCAAAAACTCGATCAGAAACTATTATATCAGTCATTAAAGGGTTGAATAAAATTTATTGTTTGGAAGAAGGTAATTGCTAAAATGAACATTTGTTTCTATATTTATATAATTGCTAGAATGTTAATATAAGATATATACTTTATATCTAATGATTTTAAATTAAGTTTGAAATCATTACTCTCTCTCTATATATATATACATATACATATACATATATGCTTAAATAATTAAATAACACCTTAAATTTTATTGGGTTTGTATTGCTTTAAATTTTATTTTCTTTTATTAACTTTAGTATAAATAATTTTTAATATTTATTTAAAAAATTTCAACATTCTGTCATGATAATTAAAAGCAATATACTTTTTATATTGTGTTGGAATGATGTATTAATCATGATTAGAACACAAAGACGAAGAAAAAATTTTCAGTAGAGTAAACTACTTAAATGGAGATATGGAAATGATGATTATATTTAAACGTCTCTGATGCCTGTGTTTCATGAGATGAGTAGCCTCCACACTCTCTCCCATTATGTTCTATCTCTCCACCCACCTAGACCCATGAATTGCAGACTATGACTAAGGCTTCTGGAACCACAAGCTAACATAAGTCCTTTTTCCTGTAAGCCATTGTATCAGTCAGGGTTATCTAGAGGGACAGAATGAATTTATAGAATGAAGAAAGAGAGAGAGAGAAGAGAGAGAGAGAGAGAGAGAGAGAGAGAGAGAGAGAGAGAGAGAGAGAGAGAGAATTATCATAGTGGCTTAGAGGCTGCTGTCTAGCTAGTTACATAATGGTTGTCTATAAGCAGAAGATTCAAGAATTCAGTATTTGTTCAGTCCACAAGGCTTGACACCTCAGTTCGTTTTCAGTATATGTCAGAATTTCAAAGAAGTAGGCATTAATGACAATGAAAAAATGGATTTACTAGTGAGAACAAGAATAAGCAGGCAGAGAGGGCTTAAGTTTTTTTCTTCTAAGTCCTTTACAGGGGCTTCTATGAAAAGGGGTGACCTAGATTAAAGGTCTATCTCTCTAACTTAAAAGAGCTGAATTAAAGGTGAATCTTCTCTCTTCAAAGATCTGTATTACAAGTGAATCTTTTCACTTCAAATAATTTAATTAAGAAAAAAATAACCCTCATTGGTGGAGCCAACCATTTGGGTTTTAATTAACTCCCAGATGTAGTAAAGTTAACAACCAAGAATAGCCACAACAACAATATTTATTGGATATTTTACTATATGAATGCAAAAGTTACTAACTTATTCAGCTTTAAGTTACATGAATGTCATTGGTTGCAAATTCAGTTCCTCAATGATAGTGGCAGAAAGGACTTCAATTCCTCAGAGTTGTCTTCATTTCTTTCTGTAAAGGCCTTTTCCTGAGGTAGATTATCCCATCTCAGCTGGCTTCACCAGAGTGAGCAACTGAGAGGGTATACGAAATGCGAAGGACAGAAACTAGAGAATCCCGTAGCCTATTTCAGAGGTGGCATGCTTTCACTCTGTCACACACTGCCAACTGCAATGATCTCACTAGGTCCAGTGCATGGTCAAGGACATGGTATTACATAAAGTCCTCAAACTCAAGAAGCAGGGGTCAGTGGAAACTATTTCCGAGAGGCTAGAAATAAAACCTCCTATTATGAAAGTATATTGATAGAGAAAAATCAGTTTACCAGACACCTGTGTGGACAAGAGGTCATCAACCAGAAGGACAGTTAGACTCCATTGAGTTCTCCATGTACCTACACTGGTTGGTGAGGACTTTAAGTTATCTCAGTTAATTGCCCAGATATTTTGAAGGTCCCTATACCATTCTGTAATGCTTTGGGCAAAACACAGGTTCACAAAGTACAAGGAGTGTAGGAAATGTTTAGCAAAATTTGAAGCGATAATTTAAAGTTAGTTTTCTTTCTTATGTGAGATTATGTAATATAAACTTTATAAATTTTCATCACATGGCTGACAACACTTGCTGAACCATCTATATTCCCAGTGTCTTCAAAATGAGTGTAGAGAGACTAGGTAAATGTGATGTAACTGCAGGCTGAATGCTATTCCCAGGTGAGAGTTTGAAAGAATTAAATTAATTATCAATTCTACTGGGAAGTTTCAGAGTGAAGACAAGAAGATTAAGCCAAAATTATTATCAGGGAGCCCTTGCAAGGGGAAAAATAAGTGACAAGAGGAAGTTTCCTGTATTAAAACTTTTTCCATCACAAATGTCAATAATACAGTAATTGTCATCACACCTGTTAAAATATTTATATTATCACTAAAAAGTAAGACACTATGTCACTACATTGGTTATGGTAGAGTGTGATATGATTTCAATAATCTTATATTATCCTGTTTAAATTTTATATTATATTAATGACTTAAAAGCTGTTTATTTGATGACCATTTCATACAAGCAAAATTACTACAGTTGGCAAAAGTACTTGAACCCACTGGATGATATGATTTTATTGCAATAAAATGTCATACTTGAAAAAATGAGAGAACTAATTTCTCAACCAACTTTTCTTGTTAAAGATATATTAGGAATAATCTATAGCATTTATTAATGATAATTATTTATTCATATCATGAATGATAAGAAGAAACTAAATGTAAAAGTTATGTGTAGATACAATTTTTGTGTGTCAGAATCAGAGATATCAGGTATAGAATAGCAAAAGTGGCAAGTATTTACAATCTCAGCAAAGATGCTTTTAATACAGTTTGTACTATTAAAGCTCCTTTTGCTACTTAAACTTATGAATAATGTAATTCCATGAGAAAATTCCAAAAAAGTGTTGAAATGTGGCAATTCCATTCATTGTTTCTCCAATGTATAAGATATGATGATGCTGTGAGTACTCCATTCTGTGTCTACTAACAAGGGAAGAGTAGACTATCCTCTTGGAAAGAAATACTCTTAATCAAAATCAAAAGCAAATGGGCGTCTTAGTCAGGGCATCTATTGCTAGGAAGAGACACCGTGACCAAGGCAACTCTAATAAAGAACACATTTAATTGTGGTGCCTTACATTTCAGAGAATCAGTCCATTATCATCATGGTGGGACATGGTGACATGCAGGCGGACATGGTGCTGGCAAGGTAGCAGAGGGTTCTCCATCCTGCGCAGATAGGCAATAAGAAGTAGTCTGAGATTCTGGGCATTATCTTGAGCATATATCAGACCTCATAGCCTACATAGACAGTGACACAGTTTATCCCACAAGACCACACTGACTAATAGTGCTGCTCCCTTCAGGGACCATTTTCCTTCAAACCACCATGTTGAGTGATAGAGCTAGGTCATAGAGTAAATTTATTTTTGCCTTCTTGAGAATTCCCCACACAGATCATGACCCAGCTATACCAATCCTTGGTGTATTTCCAAAGGACTTCACACCATATCTTACAGATACTTGGGATATATATTCATTGATGATTTAGTCAGAATAGCTAGAAAATGGAAGCAACTTAAAACTCCTTCAACCAATAAATGGGTAATGAAAATATGAACTACATATGTGTGTGTATATATACATATATATTGCTATATATGTATACTGTCAAATACTATTAATCTTTAAAGGAAAACCTGAACTAATGAAGTTTGCAGATAAATGGGTAGATAAGAAATGGTCATATTTATTGTTCTAAGCCAGCTCTAAAAAGACAAATGTCATATGCCCCCTCTCTTTGGAGACACTTAGCTAGCTCCAAGTTTTCAGGTGCAAGTACATAGCCTAGAGTATCTCAGAAACCAGGAAAGTGAAACAGATGCATTGACAGGATAGGGAGATTGGGGAATCATACAGAGGGGGAGAGTAGAGAATAAGTGATCTGCTCAGGAAAATGTAAAAGTGAGGCTCTTTAAGGAGTAGGAATGGAGTAAATACAGCAGGAGGAAGTTAAGTAAAAAGCAATAAGGATGTCTGAAAAAGCTATGAAGAAATACACCGTTAACAACTTGCTTTTAAAAAAGTCTAATACACATCATTATGTGTATAAATATGCATCATTTTAATGAACACATTTTATTTGCCAGTAAAATGCTTCCTCCAAGAGTCTAGGACCATCTGATAAAACTCCAATACCGTACATGAAAATTCCTCTTTAGCATGTTAACCAAGTCTTTTCAGGAGAAAAGAAAAGAAAACATATAGCCTGTTTCTATTACCCTTGGTTGACTCCCTGAGAGGAGTGATAAGTCCCTATTGCTGAAGACACTTTGAACTTCAGAAAGAGTGTCCATAGATCCATAAGCTGAAACTAACCTAAATGCCTCTTCCCTAAGGATTAGGTTTCATGGCACCAGTGGCACCATGCAAGTTCCCAAAGGAGGAAGGCAAACAACAGTTCCACCCAGTTGTAACATCTGTGAACTACGCTAAGGATCAGCATGGAATGATAACCCTAAGGGTCCAGTACTGGCAGATATACTCTGGTGGTGATGAATAACACTATAATTGGACTATGATTACCTACCTTCTCATCAAGAGGAAACCATAGCTGGTACAGGAAACCTACATAAATAATGTATGCTAGTGATGTTATGATTATTAGAGAAGAATTTGGAATCACTTCTTACTAATCCATCATAATCTCTCATAACAATGTAAATATTTTTCTTTGTGCCACAGACAAAGGCATGTACAGAAAACCACTTATTAACATGTAGAGTTGTCCATTCTCAATAGACACACGTACAATATGACAACCACAACCAAGGCTCGGGGAATATTGCCAAAGAAGGGGAAGAAAGTTTGAAAGAGCCAGAAGATCAGGGAGTATGCTGTGATATTGTGACTCCATGTATTATCAGATGTTATACCCATAAAATCTCAGCAAAATGAGCTAAACAAGGATGACACCAATAATATACCAGTGTGAACATGAAAAAGACCCTGAGGCCTCTACCATACACAAAAAGCCATATACAACTAAGTAGAGCTAGGAGTATGAGAAATAGTCTTCTCTGGGAAAAAAAAACACATCAAATAGTTACCCAATACCAATGATCAGCCCTAACAATAGACATATAGTAATATTATGCAGACTGAGCAGGTGATGTTTAGAAATGTATGTATATGTACATATATGCATGCAATAATTAATGAAAAGAGAGCCCATGAATTTGAAAGAGAATGAAGAAGGGTATATGGGAGAGCTTGTGGAAGGATAGGGAAAGCAGAAATATAATTACAATCAGAAATTTAAAACTTTTGATTATAATGAGAAGTCTAGTTTAATAATTTAAAATAAAGATTGCAACAGACATGTAAAAGCTGCGCTTGTTATTAGTACAAAGTTAATTCTTTCCCTGAGAGCATTGAGAATGAAATTATAATCAAAGTTGTAGACTGAACACAGGATCAAGGATGATTCAAACACTTAATGACATGAAGCCATGCCAGCCAAATATATTCATTTTCTTAATAACCATTAACAAACCTCTTGTACCTTCTTATAAAACTATCTTCATTGAGTATCACATCACCCGGACCTTATCCTTGCTACTGACTGACCCTCTCAGGCTCATTCCACTGTCATCTTTGAGCATTATAACCTCTGGCTTCCAAAGTCTCCACTATTGATTCCACTGTCTTGCTTGACAATTTTAAATGAGTGGAAAAATAAACATCTATGTTTTAACCTTAGACACTGCAGCCTTCTGAACCTCAATGAATTCTTCCCCTTCAGCATTCCAGCACCAGTAAATTGTTTCATTAACCACAGTCACAGTATCTACTAAGCTTCTGAAATCTAACCCACTACAACCCTCTCTTTACTTCCAGGATTTTTAGGCTCCTACTATAACCGTTTTCCAAATCCACATAGATTTAGACCATTTCCTAGACACTTTCCCCCAATTGGTGTGGTCTTTTAAAAATTTGTTTTCATCATTGTGAACAAACTGGTCATTTATCATGAGTTGCCTAATGACAGAACAATTTATTCTGATTTCCCACACATTGTATTTAGTCTGAACCTTCTTTTGCTCTCAAATGTGCCCCACTTTGGATGATAAATTACATTGTTACCCAACTATGACACATAAAACACATTCTCTCTTGGGTCCTATACACTGTTGCCTCATTCTCTTTTACTGAAACTGCTTTGACCTCATAATATTATCCTTCATTTTCTAGATCACCCATTGAGTTTACAGAAGCCATGGAAACCTCTGCTGAAGAGGACATTAAAAAGAAATCCCAATATAGCTCTCTATATTATCTAAATAATCTCAGAATATTCCCATACCACTGTCTGCCTTCATGGACACAACCAGCATCTGAGAAATTTGAAGTTCCTTTGAACCCCATTTTCTTATCAAGTACTTTCTGATAAGAACAACAACAACAACAACAACAACAACAACAAAACAGAGATACAAAAGAAAAGGACAGAAACACAGAATAGAGTTGGTAGCGTTTGTTTTTCATATGCTTACAAACCCCAATCCAAAAGCAGGGGAAGAAGGCAAAAGACTGCTTTACCATGATACAAAGAACAAATAGAGCAATTACCTCTTCAAAACCTGAAATATCAAGAAACTATATCATGAGATAAGTATTCTGTTTAGTCAGGACATGCAGTGGCCACACTTGAGGCCAAGAATTCTGTATACAGCCACACCCTGAGTCAAACTTCCTGTCATAACCTTGAAGGAGTAAGAATAGGCCTGAACTCTCTGAACTCTGACCAAGGTAGAATGAATTCACATCCATGGGGCCTGACATGATTGCAAAGACCATTTATTTCTTAGATCATTAAGATGGTTAACCCAGCAGATATTTCTGACATTCAAAATTAGTCATTTGTTCATTCTCATTCCAACTCCTTTCATTTTTATTTATTTTATTTTTTCATTATCATACTTTTTTAACTTGTGAAAGGACTCTGGCTACCTCTACCATATCTAGAAAATCTTTGTATATGTAACTAGAGCAAGATGCTTCCCAATGCTCAAATATATTGCCCCTTAACCTACAACACATTCCAATAGTTTCAGCATTTGTCTCATTATTGAGTTTTTTTTCATCCTGAGAATATCCATAGTAAGTCTCCCTGATATTAAAAACAATTCAGTAGTTTGTTGATGCCTTGTATTAGCTTTTGTTTGGCAGTATCTGCATTTTCATAAGATGGCTTCTGCAGTAGTTAGTGATCCTAGATCTATGATATTGTCACTTTCAGCTCATCTCATGGTGTTCTTCCTCTTCTCTCATCATTCTCAATAAACTATTGCTCTATCATAGCCTCTACGTGCTCCTCAAAGATCTCTCATGTTTTGAGTTCTTAACAATCCTGTCTTCTTCTCTTCTTTCATGAGTCTGGTTTACATTTAGGTACTTTGAGTGCCTGTTTTTCTACATCTTCAGAGTCAAAACATGACCCTGTCCTTTTCCTGCTCTCCTCACTTGTTCTGCACACCTCATCAGAATCGAGCTGATTGCCTGAATGGTTATTGTAATCACCTTTATGCAGGTTATGAACTATCATTAGAAGTGTATCTATTATGGAGAGTAATAAGGTGAATCGCTTCTCATATTTGACCTCAGTCTTTTCCAGAACACTTCTTTGCTACTCAGTGATACTTGGCGTTCCTTGTCAGACTCTGTCTATTAGTAGCTTAGCTAAGAAAGTATACTATTATTACCCTGTTACAAATAAGGATATTTTACCCCCAAACTCTTTTTAATTTTTTTTCTTTTATGGCGAGATAAATTCAAATAAATTATATAAGTCATATATGACACAAAAATAATCCTTATCAACATCATATGCTTCTTGGTGACTATTTAAGCTTAATGGGAAACTAATGTTTCAAGGACAGAACTGATAAGACTTGCAATATTAGTATCAACCGAACATCTTGTAATGTATTCAGAAATGTATCTTAAGAAAGCTAGGTGGTATTTATTTTTCTACATTATATGAATCATACTGAGAATTCCTTCTTTTAAAGCTATGGGCATGAAGAAGACCCTTTATATTCATATACCTTTGAAATTAATAAAAATAAAGCCATGCAAACACATAGATTTTTATTTAAATACTAATATGTTGATATTAAAATAAGTTTCTGTATAAAAGAATAATAGAAATATGCTGTCTCCATGAAGAAATGTCATGGGAAGTCTTAACTATATGTTGACTAGCATTTGTTTTCAATACTTCAGAGTTCTAGATGTCCCAGAATTCACGTACCTTAGGATTGTAGCTTTCAGAACAAAACTCTGAAAAAATATGCAAGTATCTTATGATAATGACTTAGTATTCATATTTGACATTGATGTTCTATGGATAGAAAACAACAAAAAGATACATTTATCAAAAACCTCTCTTCATGACTCTTGTACTATTGCATAAGAGTAGCTTGGCAAAGAAAACATTCATTTTAATTTTGAGTACCTAATAAGTTTGCTTTTTCAAGCCTTGAACTATTTTTCAAATATTACTATAAAAGTACCTCTATTCATCTTACCTTCCAGGCACCTAGTCACTGAAAATACATAAATCATCTGAGAACTAATAAAACAACCAGAGGCTAGCAGAAAGAAACACAAGAAAATAAAAGTGTTGTCTTATAGACCAATACATACAAGCTCTAATAGACTGAAAGTGAGAAAAAAGAGGACTTGCCTACAGCAAACATGAGTGACATGTGAAAAGAGCCACATGCATAGCTGTGAAATGTTTGCTTTGTCATTAAGGAGAATGGAAATCAATATATATATATATATATATATATATATATATATATATATATATATATTCCACAAGCACAGGGTTGTCTCCTGTAGAAAAATAGCAGTAGACCTTGAGGAAAGGGCAGAGGATCCTTTAATAGCCTTTCAAGGTAGAAGATTTTCTTGTTGATATTTTGTGTTTTCTCCCAGAATGAGATGAGAGGTTTTATTTGTAATGACCTAAAAGAATTTACTAGGAAATAAACAAATACAAATGAAACATACAATTCTGGCAATACGGTTTGATGGTTAAAAGCTCTTGCTGCTCTTGCAGTAGACTTGAGTTCAGTTCCTGGTACCCATTTGATGACTAATGGCAACTCCAGTTCATCTGATGTCCTCATCTGGCTTCTTGACTTCAGACATGGTGTGATGCACAAACAAGCATACTAAAAACAAACACCCACTCTCATAAAATAAAAAATAAATCAAATCATTTTTAAAAGGATAGGGGGCCAATGTGATCTTTGTAGATCTCACTTTCTTCCTCTTTCTTTCTGTGTTTTTTTTTTTTTTGACCCTGCTTCTCAAACAACCAGTATCAAGTGGCTTTAAAACAGCTCTGAAACAGACCACAGGTTAGTAACTGGACTTAAAGACACAGAATCTTCAGGAAAGATTTATACCTATTGATGCTTATATCAGAAATCAAACAACACCAACAGAAACACCACACGTTCCAATCCTCATTCAATTAAAATTTCCTCACCCATTTACCATCTTGAAAATGTCTTCTGTCATCCTTACTCTGCCTCTCACACCCACTTCCCCGCTTTTTCTCATTCACCACACATTTTCTAAGGGTTTTTCCTGATTACTTTAAATGGTATTTGTGAAATGCAATCATTATCTACATTTTCTTCTTCACATAGCGTAATTACTTTGATATTCATCTCTACTGAATCTTTTCTAGGAGAATAAGAATAGCTTACTCCCTACCTAGACTGCTTCCTGGTGGCAAAATTATGGATCCCAAACTCTTCAGTATTACTGTGAAGAGGTGTCATTAACTAATCACTTCCATAAGCACATAATTCATCCAAAATAATCAATTTGGGGGGAATTCTGGTTGAGGTGTCTGAATATCTTACCATCCTCTCTCCAAAAATCTGAAATACACAATCTATTGAGCTACCCCACTAGCCTTAATACCTTCCTTCTGTCAGCTCACTGTCTCCTTCCTATACAATCCACAGTTCCTGCCTACATTTTCCCAACTGAAGCAAGTGCACCTTCCAACTACTGTTATTCTATTCAAGATGTCAACAATGGAGATTCACCGTGGAAAATTCTGTCTGCATTCATCACCTACTCAAGGTAGCATTTTCTTAACAAGCTATTATGCTCTTTATATCATCTATGATACTATCCTTAATAGACTGTAAAGTATAATATTTGAGCCTGCTTATTTGGATCATTTTCAAGACATATTATTTTACATGGAGTCTTGGGACAACTGGAGCTGAGGCAGAGATTAGCCGCCAGGAAGATGACTGGGACACATTCTTTGAAATAACACAAAGGTAGGATTGAAGGAAATGAAAGTGATTTAACTATTGTACAGCAACAACAAAAGAAGTCAACTGTCTTTACCTCATGATAGTGACTGTAATGTGGTCATCTGCTTTGATTTGTGGTCTTGGTTTATATTCCATGATAAACTATTCCCTTGAAGTGTGAGCTGAAATCAACTTTTTTTTTCTTGTGTTGCTTTTATTTGTGTTTTATCATACCAACATAAAAAAAGCAAAACTAAAACTGGTCATTATGGACTTTGAAGGTATGCAAGAGGCAAAATGTTAAAATATTACTTAAGTACTTGAATTGAGTTATTGTAGAGTAACTTTGTACAAACAAAGATGATGAGGCCTAAATTCTGAACCTTAATATGATAATAATGTGGAAACAGATCCCTTACCCGAGGAATCTAAGACACTCACCTGCAGAGATTTTGTGTTTTGTTTCAAGTTCAGTGCTTTAGTAGGACCCATCCTAAGGAATCTGATCAGTAGAGATGACACTTAAGAGACAGCCCTGATACAGTAAGGAGGACTGTGTCTGAATGCTACCACTTTCAGATTAAAAGGCTAGGCAAGCTGCATGCATGAATTTGAGTGTGATGTGTTTCTTAAGAAGGCAGCTGAAAGGGGCTAACTTGGTACAATTTTGACTAAGAGGACAGGGGAAGGGATAAAGAGGAACTTTAGAATCTAGGTGGCATGGAGAAAATTATGAAAAGTCAGAGGAGGCAATGATTTACTTCAGAGAATTATTGATGATAGCAACCCAAAATGGGAAGGAAAATTCATCTGAGAAATTATTCTGTTTCCTCTGAAACTGACCAAAAGTGAGATATAATGTCTTCCATATGCATAGGGCACCAAAAGTATATTCATAGATATTGGTAATACAAAACCTGTGGCTCATTTTCTGTGTTCTGTCAGACACTATTCCAACAATAAAGAGGGCAGATAGAATTTTCCAGTAGAGGAGTGAAAGAAAAAGGAGAAAGTTTATCACAAACAAACAAGCCAATGTCTGGAGCTGGAATATCTAAGTTAGAAATGTATACAGGTTTGACCCCATCTGGGACCTAAGCGTTCATGGATGCAGGTGAAGGCAATTTATCTATTCCCAAAAGCTCAAATGCTTTCTGAGAATAAAGAAAAGTGTACCTCTAAGTAGTGTACACTCCAAGGTAGTGGTGAGAAGAGAAGTCTGTGGTTGTAGCCACTCAAATAAACAGGGTAAATAAAATGCTTCACATTAATAAGCTTATGTGATATTCTCCTCTTTTAAGAACAACAGAATTAGTAGTTCCATTTCAGGCTGAGAATTAATATCAGCAATTTATTGTCAGCTTCACACCTCTTTAAAATACTTTCACAGAAATTATTTTATTTTTTAAATTATATATATTTTTAAAATAAAAAAGTATTAACCTCTGAGTACAAAACTATCTGTGACTGTCACCAGTCAAATTTTGTTATTCAATAGTACTTTTACTGTCCTGAATGCTATATTTTATGATCATTTTTGAGACACTTTCAACATTTAAGAGGATTTCATTTTAGCATGATTTCATATTCTTTAAAAATTTTCATTCTGAAATAACAGGTTTTTATCATGCTACTCTGTGTTATGTATTTCAAGCCTTTTACCACCTGAATTTCCTCTCTGATATCCCATAATTGGTATCATTCAGATTCAGTGAGGAACCAAATGCATGGAATGGAAATCAGTCTGTACTCTGAAGACCCTACAGCTTTCTCTGCATCACTGTGTGTAGTTTTTTTTTTTTCAATATGAGCAAGATTCCAGAATGGAAGTGTTCCATAGCCTGCACACAGACTTAAGGAAAGCTCTGCTCTCTTTGAATGCTGCTCTTATTCCAAACTACCATTTCATCATTCTACCCTACTGTGTTTTTTCTGTGGACATTCTGAATTAGCAGAGGGAATTAGTGAGGATTGGGAGAAGTCAAATCGCTTTTTATCCTCATTGTGATAATAGATTCTGTTGTGTTCACATGAGCTTAAGAGTTTCTATGCAATCAGCCTTTTGTTTTACCTTGAATGTGTTAGTGCAGACTATATGCGAATGAAGCTGCACAATCAGAATAATGAGTGGGAAATTGTTGATGGATGTGAAATTGTTTGGGGATAATATTACAGATAAAGAGAACACACCGTGGACCATGCCTGTTTTCCACCGCTCTTCTAAAACAGGAGTGATATTAACACATACATTGGTATGCCCAGTTGACCAAGTTATATACACCAAATGAGATACTCAGTACTTGGAAGACATTTAGCTTTGTCTGAAAGCTTTTTTTTTATTGTAATACCACAGAGAATCCATTTGTTTAGAGGTTTGTAAATGTGCTAAAAGCATAGCTGGGTAATTTCATTGTTGTATGAACACTGTAGATCACACTTTCCCAAACTAAGATGGTGTAGCTTAAGCTATGTGGAATAGCCTACTGCCCCTAGGTGTCAGACGTGTACAGCATGCTACTGCATCTAATTCCCAGACAACTCTAAGACACTGACAAGTATTAATGCTTCAAAACATACAAAGTCATATTGACGAATTAAAGATCATATAACAAAGGAACGAGGCACGATGCCCATTAGAATTTAGGTGAGTAGGAGGATGAGTAGTTAGGAAGACCTGCATCGTTCCTGCTCACTGCTGTAGATCTAGTGTCCGGGTTCAACTGTGACAAAATTTACCCGTTCCAGAGTAGGAGCTTGAGGATTAGAATTATTAAGCAAACAGAAACAGAGATATGAGAGAAATATGAAGCAGAAACACAGAACAGCATCAGAAAAGAAATTCAGTGAATACTGAACCGCCAATGTTTATTTTCCACATGCTTATATACTTCACTCCAAAAGTGTGTGTGTGGGGGCATCGGACTTTATTAACTTATTATAAGGAATAGACTTGAATTCTCCAAACTTTGGTCTGGGTGGGGCAGATCCACTTCTGCATCTAAATACTAACCACACTTTAGGCCAGGGTCTCTTGTTTGTAGTCATACCTGTTGTCAACAACTTTGAAAGAGCAAAAATAAGCTTATACTCTCTTTAGTCAAGATAGAACAGGCTGACATCTATGGGCCCCCACAATCTAGAAATGCTGTGCACTTAGGTTTCACCAAATTTATTTTTGAAGAGTTTTCTTTTTTATTTTCTTTCTTTAATAATAAATTAAACTTAGATTGCTCTAATTTAACTTTATGACATAATTCATTCGAAAGAAGTATTGTCACATTACACACAGAAGAGTGTACATGCATGTTGGTGTGCACACACACACAAATATACACATAAAAATTGAAGGATTATTTATAGGGAAGAAAATGGATAAGTAGGAGGTAAAATGATGAATAAGTAAAGTGCAATGATATGCATATATAGAAATGTAAAAGTGAAAATGACTATGTTTCATGTTTAGCAAAGAATGTAGCAAAACTAAAGACAAAAGGAAAACAATGTGTCCCAGTGCTTTGTCCAACACTGTTTTCCAAAGATTTAGAAAAATCACTTTCAATTATATAACATCCAACTACATGAAAATCATATTTCTTCCTTAGCCATACACACACACTTGAGTTGAAAGTACATTAATAAAAGCACTTCACACACACACACACACACGAGCGTGCACACGCACACACACACACACACACACACACACACACACACATTCCTTCTGACAATGTAAGGGTACATGCCATTGGCATTACTAATTTTTACTACTGGGCACTCTGGATCACAACTTACTGAGTTGGAAGAGATCCCTAAAGACTCAAATACAGCATATAAAACTGAAATATGCAATACTTGTTAAAATCTTGGGCATAATTCCAATGAATAAAAATATTAAATAAACTTTCAATATTTAAGGAGCTCTGCTTCACATCAAGGGTGAGATGCAGTAGACAAAATGAGAATGACTTCAACAATAATGCTGCAGGCCATCTCCTCATATGTTGATCTTACATTTCTAAATGCCTTGCATAATCATATTTCATGTCTAGAAGTTTTTTCCAATATAAAAGTAGTGACATAATTATACATTTAGATTTCCCCCTAAAACATCAGTCAAACTGTATAATTTGGTTTGTTCAAGTATCCATAAGTAATAGAATTGCAAAATCTAGATTTGATTAGATTCACTGCTTGATTCATAAGTGCCTTTTGGTCATTAATAATTTTCTTATAGATAACTGCCAAGTTCTATATCCATAGTTTTAATCTTTAGTATGATTTAAGACATTTCCCTATCAGAAAAAATATGAGTAGACTCATATACACACTAAAGAATGTCAGTTCTTTCATAATATTATCACTATATATTCAGTAGTATAAATATAAAATATTTTATTGTCATGTATTGCGATTAAGTTCACACATATAAAAGAGATACTGAGGGACTGGCGAGATGACTCACCATTGAGAATGTGTATTGCTTATCCATTTTCCTTTGGATAAAGAAAATGGGGTTCATTTACACAATGGAGTACTACACAGCAAAAAAATATTAAGACATCTTGAATTTTGCAGGCAAATGGATGGAGCTAGAAAACATCACTTTGAGTGAGGTAACCCAGACCCAGAAAGACAATTATCACACGTACTCAATTATAAGTGGTTTTTAAACATAAAGCAAAGAAAACCAGCCCACAAATCACAATCCCAGAGAAATTAGACAATGAGGACCCTAAGAGAGACATACATAGATCTAATCTACATGGGTAGTAAAAAAAAAAAAAGGACAAGATCTCCTGAGTAAATTGGGAGCATGGGGACCTTTGGAGAGGGTTAAATGTGAGAGGAGAGGCATGGAGGAGTGCAGAGAAAAATGTAGAGGTCAGTAAAATAAAAAAAGAGGAGTATATATTGCTATTGGAGAGAACCTGAGTTCATTTCCCAACACCCATGGTGGGAAACTCATAACTGCCTATAACACCTGCTTCAAGGCATTCAATGCCTCTCGCTTTGTGGGTACCTGCCATCAATTTGAAATACCCACACAGATAGACAGACAGATGACAAACAGAAAACGTAGCATGTAAGCACAATGAAATTCAATTTTTTATAAGAATGAAATCATAACCTCTGCTGGAAATGAATAAAATGAATCATATGTTAACTCATATAAGATAGACCCACAATATGAGGGCCCTAGTTTTTCGTGTGTGTGTGTGTGTGTGTGTGTGTGTGTGTGTGTGTGTGTGTGTGCATATAATGTGTATGGGAGGTTGTAGATCTGGAAACTAGAAAAGGGACCAAGAGATGGAAAGATTAGATTGATGTGGGACTCCCCTATGTTTGCTGTGATCATCATTAATGAATAAAGAAACTACCTTGCTCTGTTGATAGAGCAGAACTTAGGTAGGCAGGGAGGACTGGACTGAATGCTGGGAGAAAGAAGGGTAGAGTCAGGGGACGCTATGGATCTGTCCCCCAAAGATAGAGGTGCTAAAACTATGCTGGTAGGCCACGACCTTATGGTAATATATAGATGAATAGAAATGGGTTAAATTAAGATGTAAGAGTTAGCCAACAAGAAGCTAGAGCTAATGGACCAAGCAGTGATTTAATTAATACAGTTCCTGTGTGATTATTTCTGGGCTGGGTATCCGGGATGAACAAGCATTCTCCTTGCAACAGTAGATATTCTGAGGGCAGGGGGGTGGTAACGAAATGGATACAATAAGAAGACAAAAGCAGAAAGTATCTGGGAGAAGAACTATAACTGGAAAGTGAGAGTCAGTGGTGGCTGTGGCTGGTAGAAGTATGTCTGTTGATGAATAACAACAAGGTACCCAAGAAGTGCCCTTAACCTGTAACTCTGTGTGTTGACTTGAAAACTAAAACAAAGATGACAAAACTAACAAAAACTAAAGTTTTGACACACAAAATTTTTAGACTATTCATTAGTATACTTGCATTTGCATTTGAATGCAATACATGCCATATCAATTGAGCCAATCAAAATTTTGATTAAGACCAGTAAGAAGAATGTCAGTTCAAGCTGTTAGAGAATGTGTAGAGAACAAAAATAGGATCACTAGTAATACTGAATAATAACCATCACTTGAGGTTCTTTTTGATCAACATAAAATGTTATGCAGAGATGATGAGTGCACAATTCTCAAGATAGATATTTATATACTGATTATATAGACCCGTGCAAAAAATATTTTTAAAGAAATATTTGATACAAGACAGATGAGCTTTAGAAATCATTTTCATTCCTAAGGGCTAGTGATATGGCTCTGTGAGTAAAGATGCCTATGTCAAGCCTGAAAAGGTGAGTTTGATCCATTGATCCATATGATAAAAAAAGAACCAATACCCCAAATTATTTTCTCTCTCCCTCTCCCTCCCTCCCTCCCTTCCCCCCTCCCCCCTCTCTCCCTCTCCCTCTCTCTCTCTCCCTCTCTGTAGATCTGTAAAAGATACTCTAACTGGAAAAAAGTGGCATGAACATCATGGAAGTAATCAACCTCTTTGGACTGGATTCAATTCCTATTCCACAAGATAAAATCGATACCTGTCACAAATGGAGACCCACAGCAATGCTATAGGAAAAAGAACTGATGCTGCTTTTCAAAATGAGTTTCTGCTCTGATTAATAATGTTATATTACTAAGTCTGTTTTCTTGCCAATATATTTTCCATGACCACCCCTACATGCAAGATGTCACCATAATTCTGCATCCTAGATAGTTCTGAAAAGCAATAAATGAATTGTAAGAAATGTAGAGTTGAAATGCAGATTCTCCTTACTTTATGTACACCAGAGTTCAGAGTCATGAACACTAGCAGTATTTTACTGAACTGGACTGAAGACCTTTTTCTCAGGCAACACCTCATAACTAAGAAATGTAACTTGACACCTGATAATTTGGATTATCTGAAAATACTTTAGATTTTTTTAGGCAAAGAGAGGATTTAAAACAATTTCCAGAGAAGTAGAAGTGTCTTTGAAATTTTCTACTTCATGAAAATGTCTGCCAGATACTATGGGCCTATTGGTTGAAGAACAATTCTCCAATGATCCAGAAGAACTTTGGGTGACTGTCCAGGCAGAGAGATGTCTCTGTCAATTCTAGTGTTTTGGAAGTTGCTTACAATGCACTTCATGTTAACTTAGGTAATATTATATCCTTGTGGAGTCTTTGATGGAGTTGAAGAATAGATAGCTATAGTTATAGTTTTTCTTAGTTATGATAAAAGATAAAGTAGACATAAATATTGTAACTATAATTTTGTGTAATACCTGTTTTGTTATATGTAATTTTACTCTATTAAATAAAATCCTCCCTTTTGTTTAAACAAAAAAAAGAGAAATTGTGTGGGAAGACTTTCTGAATATGTGTTGGTTTTATTGGTTAATGAATAAAGAAGCTTTTTGGCCTGAGGTAGGGCAGAATAGAGCTAGGTGGGGAAGACTGAACTGAATAATTGGAAGAACAAGGTGAAGTCAGGGAGAAGCCATGGAGCTACTATCAAAGACACATGCTCCAAAACCTTTCAGGTAAGCCACAGCTACATGGCAATACACAGATTAATAGAAATGGGTTAACTTATAATATAAGGATTAGCTAGAAATATGATTAAGCTATTGATCAAGCAGTGATTTAAATAATATAGTTACTGTATGATTATTTTGTGGTCTGAGCAGTGGCCTCCACCAACACCATATTTATCCTTGGGAAGCTATGACATCTAATTATATATCCTTATTAATGTGAGTAAATATATTTTGTAGAAATCACCATGTTTGCACAGTTGCTGGATAAAAGATTCTCAGGACAACATTGCGTTCCTGAGGAAGTCCATACTCATAAACACAATCTGTTTTTAAGGTTGCATAAGTGATGCCAGGAAATCACAGTATCTTCAAAACAGCATATGATACTAAAAATCACAGCAATATCTAAACTGATATGCAAGTTCACTAAAGAGTTAAAAGATAAGAGAATATCGAAAGTGCTTAAAAAAGAAAAAAATGCTATTCTAAAATCACAAAATCAACTGTTAAGGCCATCTCTAAGCAGTAATGATAATGAGGGTCATGAGAGAATTAGGGAACTCTGCATGGTGAGACGAACATATGTATCTTGAGCAAATAACTGTGTTTAAAGAAGAGGAAAACAAAATTATAGCAAAAAAGTAAGTGCTTATATAATTGAAAAAAGAAAGGAAGAAAAGGCTAAATAAATATTGAAAGGCTAAATTGTGGCACAGAGAGGGTGGCCTTTGTCCCGGCCATCCTGCTAGCTCTCACCCAAAATAACCACATTGAATTTGTATTAATTAAATTACTGCCTGGCCCGTTATCTCTACCCTCTCCTTGACTAACCCATTTCTATTAATATGTATATCACCATGAGGTTGTGGCTTACCAGGAAAGATTCAGCATGTCTGATTCTGGCAGCTCCATGGCGGTTCTCTCACTCTGCCTTCTTCCTCCCAGAATTCAGTTCTGTCTCCCTGCCTACCTACGTTCTGCCCTACCACCAGGCCTAAAGCAATTTCTTTATTAACCAAAGAAAACAAAACAAACACAGAAGGACCTACTACACCACTAAATCACATAAAATTGTAAATGTCTGAATGTCATGATTTATACAATTTGTATATGTGATATTTAAATGTAACAATATAAAATGTTGAGTGTAAAAAGAATTCTCCATGTCTAATGGGCCAACTTCTGAAAAACCTTTTAAAACAAAGCCAAAGATTTGCAGGACACCCTAGTGGAATAACAGAGTTAGTTACAAACTTGAGGGCCTGAATTTGGATCCCAAATCTGGAAATGACTTCAGTATGCTTGTATTCCAAGTGCTTAGAATAGGGAAGGGTCAAGACAGAGAATCACTGTGTCTTGTCGACCAATGGGTTAGCTAAAACTCCCGAGACCCGTGTTTAATGGAAGATATTGTCTCTAAGAATTTATGAAGAAAATACAGTCTCTCTACCCTCTGCACATAAGGAAGCATGTTCATATATATATGTATATATATATACATATATATTATATATATATACATCACAACACATACAGAAACAACACACACATGTAAATCACACACAAACCACACAGACATATACTACATGTATGCACATATGACACAAACATATACATACACATACCAAAGAAACATACAAACCACATATAAACACACACCACACACATACTATGCAGACAGAATACACACACACACGTATACACACACCACATACCAGATGCATATATATACACATAATGCACATAACAGACTAAATAAACAAATTTATTTATCTATTTAAGTAGAATGAATACCAAATATGAGACTATGGAATTTTATATACACTGCATAATATTTTCAGGCATACATGACATATCTATATGATAAATTAGTGTCTTAAGATGGCAGTTGTATTCAAAATTTCTAAGATTAAAAACTGAATAATTTTATTTTTTCAATAAGTCCAGAGGCAAACAGATGTTATTTTTTGGAAATGAAGTTATTCTTTCAGTTTATAGTTTAAAAACAAAATATTTACTCCAAGAAACCTATAATGGATAAAAACAGTTTTCTTTAAAGGTCAGTTTGCTTACTCTTATTTCTATTCAATCAGAACTTATTGGAATTTAGCTCAGAATAGTTGTTCTTCCTACCAGGTTAACAAAAACATTTCCTACTTAAAATGCCAAGCTTAGTACAATACTAACTTTATATTTACATGAACCTTCCCTTCTGAATAAATTTTTTTACATCCTTATTATTCATTTTTTCTATTTCATTTTATATTTTCACCCCAAACTACTTTTTCTTTCCCTGTCAACCAGTACAGACAGAAAAGAACAAAAGATGTGCTGAGAAAGTTTTCCCCAAAATTACACGTTTTTTTGTGCAGTTCAGGCATCTGAAAGCAAAGGTACCCATTAAATGTAGCTTCAGGCAGACATCAGTCAAGTCATCTTCATGCTTGATTGTCTTGAGAGGCTCACAAGGCACCAGGCAGTACTTCAGAGAACACAAAGATGCTGCTGAAACACTAGTGTAACCTTGGTGTGCTGGCGGCAGGCTGTGACTCTGCTTTCTACACTTCTATTTCTTTTTCAAAAAATATCAAACCATGCCATTACCCTTAGGAGAGAAAGACCAGGGGTCTGATCCAGAACCACTGATTAACTGACAGCCCAAGGAGACCATGATGGGTACAAGAGATGCTGCTCAGCTAAACAAAGAGCAGTCTTGCCTTAGGATGCCTTTTGGTCTTCAGAAATTCTTGACCTTGATTACCAAAGTCATTTTCGCTCAGAGATTGTGTCAAAGCTTCTTGACTTAAAGTGGAATGTCTGTGAATTTTTGATGAACACCGCAGAGAAATGAAACCAGTGCATCAAGAACGAGGCTATTGAATTTTGCCCTCTTCACATGTAAGATATATATTTTTCTAACAGTATTTCCTTAAACCAAACCAAAAGCATTTTTTAAAAATTGTCGTAAGTATTTGGCTTGTTTTTCAGATGATAAAAGCTTTCCCTCCTATATCTCTCATTTCAGTTAGCTCACTCTTAGCATGAATATCCTCCTGATATTCAAGCAACTTATCTCCCTAGCTCAAGAGCTGTAAGCATGATCTCATGGTACTTTGTATCTGCAAAGAGCACATTAGTAAACCAGAATTTATTTTTTAAAAAAGAATAAATAAAAAAATAGAAATAGTTGGTGATCGATAGAGTGATAGAGTTTGAAAGTGATGAATATTGATTGATGAATATTGAAACTAGACTTTAAAATGCTAATTAACCCAATTAAAAAATGGGGCACTGATCTGAACAGAGAATTCTCAACAGAAGAAGTTCAAATGGCCAAAAGACACTTAAGGTCATGCTCAACCTCCTTAGCGATCAGAGAAATGCAAATCAAAACAACTTTGAGATATCATCTTACACCTGTCAGAATTCCTAAAATCAAAAACACCAATGATAGCCTTTGCTGGAGAGGCTGTGGAGGAAGGGGTACACTCATCAATTGCTGGTGGGAATGCAATCTTGTGCAACCACTTTGGAAATCAGTGTGGCGGTTTCTCAGGAAATTCGGGATCAGCCTACCCCTGGACCCAGCAATACCACTCTTGGGATGCCCAAGAGATGCCCGATCATATGACAAGAGCATTTGTTCAACTACGTTCATAGAAGCATTATTTGTAATAGCCAGAACCTGGAAACAACCTAGATGTCCTTCAATGGAAGAATGGATGAAGAAAGTGTGGAATATATACACATTAGAGTACTAATATTTCTTTTTTGGCGGGATTGCTGTGTTCCAGCACAAAATGTCAGGGAGACAGAGTGCAACCTCAAGAGAAGGTTATCTATGTATTCATCCAGGGGGAGCGACTCAGTTTGCCCGACTTGGCAACAAACACTTTTAGCTGTTTAGCCATCTTACCAGTTCAATTTTAAAATTGCATTTTATGAAGAGGGATGGGGAGGAGAAGTGGGAGGATGGGGGAGGAAAATGGGAGGAGGGGAGGAGGTGGAAATTTTTAATAATAAGAAGAAGAAGAAAAAATAAAAAATAAAATTGCATTTAATGCATGTATGTGTGAGTGTGTGTGTGAGTGTGCATTTATGTGCACATGTGGTGTAGTGTGTGAAGAATTTTTGTTTAGCATAAGCTACACACTAAAGACAAACTTCTTCTGGCAAATGAGAAAATGTTAAAGCATCCACACCTAATAGATGGTCCCTGGAATGACTCCTTTCTAGCAGAAATCACATTATGATTTAGTCAGCCCTGACAGTGGATGAGATAATGGAGTTGTTGAATTTGCAGCTGGGCTGTTTTAATTGTTCCTTCCATCACTCATTATTGAGTGATACTCAACTCCCATAACAGTAATTTGAACAAAACTTCCGTCGTTGCAATACATTAAGCTAAGCTTTCTCACTTTAGAAGTAAACAATTTAGCACCTTAATCAGTGTTGTTAGACACCTGAAACTGCTTTGTAAACATCTCTATGCTCTGCTACATATGTCACTTCCATTTTCTGTAGAAACATTAATTAGACTGGCATGTGAGAAGGAAAGTGTGGACCACGTTATTAAGGTATGAACCGGGCATTTACAGTAGCACATCCTGAGGACTGCAGAGACTAAATGTTTAGGATGAAAATAGCACATCTGAACAAAATCAATAGCATCAAAGGTCTCAGTGTAGTTCTGATTACTGTGGGGACATCATTTCAAGGATTCTGCTAATGTAAAATGCTTATGAAGCACCTTTTCATCTGCAGGTCCCTTATTAGGTGCAAGAGAATTTCCCTCTGCTTAAGATAACTGTTAGATTGAGCAACACAGCTGAAGATAAATCTATTTTAGGTTTTAATACCAAACCAGAATATGGCATTTAAGTTGCATTATCTGTTCAGGTAATAAAACTCCATGTAAAACCTGTTAATTAGTCTTAACTAGGAATGAGGAATGATTGATAATGCAATGATGAAAATCAATTGCCATGTGCTAAAAATGGCTAGCTGTAACATTGCCCACAGTTAGATTTTATTTCATTTGTCATTGCTCTTTTTACCATGACCATATTAAAAAAAACTAGCACAAATTATGGTGTCGTACTTTTTTCATAATTTAAAAATGTATTTGTGGGTTTGAAATAGGCAGGGGAAGGAATATCCTTACAGTGTTTCCAAGGGCAGAAGAAATGAAAAGAGTAAGTTTCTCATCCAACTAAATAAACACAAAGCAGAGAATGTTAATAGATGATTCAACTTTTCATTTGAAAAGTGTGTTGGAATTTCTCTCATTAAGTCATGGCTTTAAGGATTGATTCAAAGAGAACCTCTCTGAAAAAATTGGATGACTGTTGGTTGCATATACACATAGCTTTCCCCAGTGTAATTTACATTGACTAAGATTGGGTACATTTTATGCTTTATGCTGCTGAAATTTTATGGGTTTGGAGCCAAGGTCTAATTTCCTTGGAAATATAATTTTAGGGAAATGCTGTTTAAGTATAGCCTCTAATTACTACTTACTTCTTGTCTCTTTCTGGAAAAATAACAGCAAAAACAAAAGCTCACAAATTCCGCTTAGTAGAACAGGTCATGTAGGAAATAACTCCAGGGAAAATGAACTTTCACCATTTATTCTGAAGTGGCAACTACCACCCAATTGGGAACTGACTAGAGAAGATTAAAATAAAGATGTAAATTTGGTTCTCCTATCTTCTGAGCTATGTGTTTGATTTATCTATGGCCCTCTTATTTACAGTGATAGTGAGATAATCCTTTCAGGGAAATAGTGAACTTAGTAAGGCTAGTTGAATTTCTTTTGTTAAGCATACAGATTTTAAAATTATGAATAACATAAATTACCAATAACATATTTTGAAATACATTTTAAATTTTGAATTGAATTCCTTGCATGTTAGTACAGAGTTATTGGATTGCAGATTGTAGCACAATAAACTGAGTCTCTCAATACTGCTTTATTTTTCTGTGATTTTTTTTCTGAGTTAATTGAGCATTAAGTATTTTTAATATATAAAAAAATGGATAGCTAATTTGAGAATGTGTCTGTATCTTGCCAGGCTTCCAGATTATGGCTATCCTCCTTCTGCTTCTGAGTGTTGAGATTACAGATGTGAGCTAATACCCTGATTTCACTCTGAGTTTCTCTTGGCAGTTAGTGTGTTCTAACACTGTCCTATTGTGCCATTTCAATTTTTTATTTTAAAAATAAAGTGATTGTAATACAATTCCATATGTCTTGCTTACTTTGTAATGTCCTTTGATATTAAAGAAATTAAAATCTTGGGAACTGAAGAAATGTCTCAGGGATGAAAAGGGCAGCTTCAGTCACATGTACACATACTGTTCTAATAGACCCAACAAAAAATTACAAACATATAGTAAAATTGTCATTTTGAGTTATATATGTTTCATAATCTCTGTGGGATTTCATGATATTCCTCCATGATGCCTAGAAGGCTCATGGGGAAACGTTAGTTTTATTTATATTTATGCATAATATGAGTTCAATCCAGATCTTTGAGCTACTATATTTCATTCTACCACTCCAGCTTAAGTTCTTCTGGGAAGCATACATTTAAATACAATAAAACAATTGCACATATGTTAGGCAGGCCTGTAAGCATATGGAGGTAAGAGCAGGGTGACAAGCAAGCATGGGGAGGTCAGATAGGGTGACATGCTAGTGTGTGAGGTCAGATTGGTGACATAAAAGTGTGTGGAGGTCAGATGGGTGACATGCTAGTGTGTGGACGTCATATGGGTGACATACAAGTGTGTGGAGGTCAAATGGGTGACATGCTAGTATGTGGATGTCAGATGGGTGACATGCAAGTGTGTGGATGTCAGATGGGTGACATGCAAGTGTGTGGAGGTCAGATGGGTGACATGCAAGTGTGTGGAGGTCAGATGGGTGACATGCAAGTGTGTGGAGGTCAGATGGGTGACATGCAAGTGTGTGGAGGTCTAGGATCCATTAACAGGAGTGTGTTCTCTCCTTCCATCATGTGTGTTTCGTGGAATTCAGGTCTTCAGGCTTAGTGACAATAGACTTTACCTAAAGTTCCATTTCATTGTCCTCTTGACAAACTGAAGACTATTGACAGAAGTTTCTGTCCTGCACAGTCCTACAGACCTTCTGTCCTAAAGAAACACACAGAAGCCTACATTAATTATAAACTGGCTGACCTATTAGCTCAGGCTTCTTATTAACTAACTCTTACATCTTAAATTAACCCATAATTCTCTTCTGTTTAGTCTCGTAGCTTGGTACCTTTTATTAGTGAGGCATTCCATCTTGCTTCTTCTGCATCTGGGTGTTGACTGCAGACTTAGCCTTTCCTCTTCCCAGAAGTCTCCATCTCTTGCCACCCCACCTATACTCCCTGCCTGGCTACTGGCCAATCAGCATTTTATTAAACCAATACAAGTGATGAGTCTTTACAGGGTACAATAACATTGTCCCACAGCACTTTCCCTCTTTTTTCTTTTCAAAACAAGAACTCTAAATCTAATATCCTTTGTTTAGCTTTCTTTCCTGATCATCATCCATAACAATTTGTAATCAACACTTTAAGCAAAGACAATAAATATTGACCCAGAGTTTTAGTTGTTGGGCTGTCCCAATTTGAATGATGAGAAACTTACAAGGACATTCTTATGCTTTTATGTGGTAGAAGAGGAATAGGGAAGAGAGATAATGGAAGAGATCGAAACAGAGAGACAGAAACAGAGAAAGGCAGAGGATATACACATACACGCACACACACTTGAATGAGAAACCTACTGCTAAGATAATATTATATATATTATATATATATAATGTATATAATTTTAGTACTTATTGAGAGATAGGGTCGTCCAACTTTAAGATAGTAAATTAACAGCAACATTGAACTAAGTTCATACCATTGAATAAATTAAAAAATTACAAACAACTATTAAGACTTTGCTAAATGATTTTTTTGTAAGTGAACATCTTGTAAAGATATTACTATGTGGTAAGTAATGTTGCCTATGTTCAAGAATCATAGAAAGTTTATTCTTCCCAAACATTTTTCAATTCAGGATATTCCATGCTGTCTTTTATTGTGGTTTTGTTGAGTTATAAAGCACTGCAGCTGCTTCTGTTCAATATTAAAATGCAAATGGGTTAAATACAAATTCTCAAAGAACAGCTGAGAGAATGGACATGAGTGTGCATGCATACATACCCCCCCACGCATGTATGCATGTAAGGACACACACACAATTTTTTTTAATTTATTTATTTATTAAAGATTTCTGTCTCTTCCCCGCCACCACCTCCCATTTCCCCCCCTCCCCCAATTAAGTCCCCCCCCTCAGCCCAAAAAGCAATCAGGGTTCCCTGTCCTGTGGGAAGTCCAAGGAACCCCCACCTCCATCCAGGTCTAGTAAGTTGAGCATCCAAACTGCCTAGGCTCCCACAAAGCCAGTGTGTGCAGTAGGATCAGAAACCCATTGCCATTGTTGCATTTTAATCAGCACTAAAAGAAACAACAGAGTCCTCATTCTCAAAACACAAGCCAATAAGGCTCCTTGGTCACTGAGGACTAGACAATGCAGAAACTTCTTTCTCCATAATGGTTTCTACCTACAACTCAGAGACAAATGGGGATTATTAAAATAAAAGAAGTAGTACAAACACCAGAAGGAAAGGTTAAATATATTTGAAGCACCATTTATGAATAGCAGTAGTCATGCCTTGGAGCACCGAGGCACCTGCATATTAGTTCTTTTTAGTTGTTGAAAATAGATGCTGATTTGCTACTGATGTTCTGATTTTTGTTTCTTATATGTTTATTAAGAAAGTTTATTAAACTTAAAGTTTCATTTTTGTTATTTTTTTTGGAGAGTTGTATCTTCTACTCCCTACTTGGTTTTTTTCCTCCAATGATTCAAAACTCTAAGCTTTGTAAATTGTTATCCCATGCTTACAAATTTATTTCACCAATATTAATAAGTTTTCTCATACACAGGCATTCGTGGAGTACTAATAACTCAACTGAGTTCATTTAACTTGCACATATCACCTACACAGATAGTACCTTGAATTTATGGCAAAATATGTATATGCCTATGGCCACAAAGCAGTGTAAACATATTTGAAGCTCAATTTCTCCTAAAACTTTTCATCAATGAGCTTAGTTCTTTATGACTGTCTGGAATTATTATACCTCACACATACAGACATGGCTAGTTAAACTTTGGTGCTGTTGAAACTGTTGTCGATAAGACCTCTCTCACCTTGCTTTCTCTCCATGTATTTCATTTCCCTTTTAATCTATAAAGTAAATGAGATAGTTTTCAATCCCTTTGTCCTAGTTCTAGGGAAAGGGTGGGGATTCATTAAATATATATTAATATGTATTCTTGTTTTCTGCTGAGTGATGCATCCTCCATTTAAACAATGATATATTAATAAACTTTATTGGCATGTTCTTATTGCTTTCATTTCCTTATACAGAATATAGTTTATCCAAATATTGGCATTTAGTGGGAGAATTAAGTCATATTGAGATAGAATTGTGTTGCCAGAAATCTTACTTATAACACTGGTTAGGATTCTAGTCTCAATTATGATATCATAAAAGTAGCCAGTGTCATGGTTTTTAAAATCCATGTCCAGTGATACTTCTTTTGGTTGTATGACACATAGTATTTAAAGATACACAATATTTTATCATCATTGTTTCTTTTTAAAACCATGGCATCATGTTTCATGGAACTTATTCACACATTGACTGTACCCTGATACTTCGCATTTTAGTAGCATCAGTTCCCCAGGGACCTCTTTGCTATGTAGAACAGGAGAATCTTCACTTATGCCTCATTTAGAAGCAAGGAGGATCCAGTAAATGAATAAAATGCAATTTACAACAGGCTTTATTTTGGATATTTTGACCATCATGTGAAACTATTTCCAGATTAGAGAATCCAGAGGGTGGTTGGAACATATCATCTGTGCAACAACCTTATTTTAGTGTTTTTGATTTTCAAAATTTTTACTGCATAGTACAATGTTTGCAGGCAGGTTTATCAAGTAATATACTACGATCAAAATATGTGCATAGTGTGCCTTTTATTTTTAAGCTCATCAGGTTAAATTTTAATTAAGTATATTTCCATTTTTCTCATTTGATCTACTATGTATTTCTCAGGCGCTTCATAATCTGGCCAAATTCATGAAAAGCTGATGAAGTAAATTAACTAATCAACATATCTTTCATTGGCATCTTTGTATTTAAAATTATGTTTACTTTAATTCAAAAAACCTAATTTATGTGATACAATAACTTTCTAACGCATCATAGGGTCTAATCATCATATCTTCCTATTTTGTAATTCTCTCTGTGAAATTTTAGTACAATTGAGAGCTTAAATATGGGCAATTTATAAGGAAAATGAATATTTACCCAGAGTTTAGTTGTTGGGATGCCCCAATTTGAATGATGAGAAACTTACAAGGACATTCTTATGCTTTTATGTGGTATAAGAGGAATAGGGAAGAGAGATAATGGAAGAGAGAGAAACAGAAAGAGAGATCGAAACAGAGACAGACAGAAACAGAGGAAGGCAGATGATACACACACAAACACGCACACACACACACTTGAATAAGAAACCTACTGCTAAGATAACTGCTCATATAATGATTACGGTATTTACTCATTCACGAAGATGAAGTCCTTGAGGCCTAATTACCTAATAAACTTTTCACTTTTTAATATTATGGCAAGTAAGTTTCAATACAAGTTTTGGAGGTCACAAGCACTGAAATCTTAGCATAGCAGTAATGGTGATAAGTTTTCATGTTGCAATGCCTCCTTTGTCTGTGCTTCTAATAGGGGTACGAATTTATTTTGATAACCTTTGACAGTTTATACTGATATGCCATATTAGTAATTCCCTAATTTTACTAGTTCATATTAATTGTCAGAAGTAATGGGTTTCATCATCAAAATTTCATGCACTTATACAGCGACATTTGATCATATCCTCTTCAATTACCCTCTCTTAACTCTCCTGTCTTTTACTCATAATTTTACTTGTATTTCAGGTTTGAGTTATGACACACAATGTGTGATATTTGTCTTCATGGGCCTTTTTTCTAATGCTGATCAATACTGTCTCTACTTAAATTCATTTTCCTTGAAGGAATATCATCTTGTTTCTCTATATATCCGAGTGATGCTCTGTTCTGTATGCATATGTAACTTTTATTTTACCTACTGTTCTGTTAAAATCTCCTCAGCTGGTCCTATAACTTGACTTTTGTAAATAATATTGTGGTTAGCATGAGGATGCAGGTATTTATTTCGGATGCTAACACTGATTCCTTTGGTCGTATACTCGGGAGCAGTATAGCTGAATTATATTTTAGATTTAAGAAATCTCTAAACGGATTTCTCTTGTAGCTGAATTAATTTACATCCACCCCAGTAATATATGAGGTTTTCTTGTTTCCTACATCCCCACTAACACACGCTGCTTCGTTGTCTCTTGATAACAGCCATTCTGACTGGGGAGAGATGGGATTCAATGTAGTCAGGCTTTGGCATTCCCAGGTGATTACAGTTGATTATAGTGGTTGTGAGCTTGTACTTTTTCCCTTGAAAAGTGTCTATTAAGCTGCTTAACTCACTTATTGATTGAATTGTTTCTTTATCTAGTGGTAAATTTTTGTTTTCAATAGGCTCTTGATCTCCACAGAGTTTAGACTGCTCTTTTTCTTTATATCCTCTGACTCTGCCTCCTAAATGCTAAAACTTCAGGTTAGACAGATAGTTGAGGCTTGTCTTTTTTGAATGGTCTGCATATTATTTATAAAGCATGGAAATAGTTTTCAAAGATTTGTCATGGTTGTCTTGTAAGATGATGCATTAATTGTTACCAAGGCTCAGATAAAAAATCTGCTTTTATCTGGGTCTTGATATTTAAAATAGGTTTGCTGTACACGGCGCTAATTTCTATCATGTTTATAATCATGCATAAAATATTGTCTTTGAACACCAGTGTGCTCGGATCATGCATGTTTGGAGTAACCATATGTATAACTGAATTAAAGACAATCTCCACAGCATTGCCTTGTCATGATCATTTCTTGTTCATCATTTTATTCTCTTTTACTAATCAAGCATTTTTTATTGTTCTAATTTCCTTTCTTCTTAATCTTTTTTCTGCTCTATTTTTGTGAATTCTGCAATACTTTTTCCTTTATATTACATTATCCTTTCTTGTTTTAGTAGTGGTGGTGGGAAGAACTCTTACTTACCCAGGATAGTGAGGAACTCCTTGGTCAAGAAACTTTACATCAGTCTTGAGTGTTGTAGCTATATACCTGTGCTTCCATCTATCACACAGTATTTGTGCATAATATGAGAAAGAAAGCTTTTATCTCTGCGTTTTATTCTAAGGATGATGTGACACTTTGCTTAGTCAGAGGGGAGAGAAGGCTCCACACTTCAAGGTCTGGAATCAGATGAACAGACTATAAGCCAAAGAACACAGTTGGTACTCAGAAAGCAGAAAAACCAAAACAATATACGTTGCCACAGCTTCCAAAAGGCATACAGATATAAAGGCAGGCAGGTTTGCAGTAATCTTGCCTAAGAATCCTGAGTTTCACACTGCAAGAGTATGGATTTGTGTTGTCCTGATCCACTACATCTGTAAAAGTTTTTGTAATAGAACTAGGAACCCAAGCATTGCACATTTTATGTCTGCCTTTTGTTCTGTGAACATTTTCATAGAATTATAAATTTTCCATGAGTATAAAACTTCAGTCAGTAGTATTTTTCTCCCTTAAAATATTAAATATTTCATTATATTCTTTCTTGTGTGCATGTTTTTTTTTTCCTGAAATGTCTCTATTTATTTGGCTATATACATGCTTTTATTCTCCCTTCCTGGCTGCTTTGGGAGATGGCTCTTGGTGGTTCATTGTTGTTATTCACTTGTAGCTTTGTTGGTGTTCCTCTCTGTGGGAGTCACTGAATTTCCTGAATTTGTGGTTTGGATACCATCATTAAAGTACAGGAAATTTTCAACCCTTTGTATTTAAAACCCTGTTTGCTCACTTCCCAGGCTGCTGCTCCAGTATGTAATATGCCATCTGATGTTCCATAGCTCTTCAGTGTCCTATTGTTTTGATCACTGCATTTCCATTTAGTGATTATTGTTGACCTGTTGTCAAAGTCACTGAAGTATTTTCTTGGCTCTGTTGAATCTACTGAAAATCACTTTATTTAATTCTATTTTTTTATCCATTTTACATATCAACCACAGTTCCTCTTCTCCCTCCCCTCCTCCCACTCAACGCCTGCCCCACCATCCACTCATCAGAAAGGATAAGGCCTCCCATTGGAAGTCAAGGTAGCCTTGCATATCAGATTGAGTCAGCACCAAGCCCCTCCCCACTGCATCAAAGCTGGGCAAGGGATTCTGCCATAGAGAATTGGCCCCAAAGAGCCAACTCATTCATCAGGGATAGATCTTAGTCCTCCTGCTAGGACCCTACAAACAGAGCAAGCCACACAGCTGTCACCGACATGCAGGGGCTCTACTTCAGTCACAGGCAGGCTTCCCAGCTGTCAGTCCAGAGTCCATGAGCTCTCGCTAACTCAGGTCAGCTATCTCTGTAAGTTTCCCCATCATGATCTTGACTCCCCCTTTCTTTTATAATCCCTTCTGCCTCTGTTCAATTGGACTTTGTGAACTCAGTCTGGTGCTTGGCTGTGGATCTCTGCAACTGCTTCCATCAGTTACTGGATGAAGGTTCTATGATGACATTTAGGGTAGTCACCAATTTGATTACAGGAGGAGGCCAGTTTAGGCACCCTTTCTATTAAAGGTCACTTGGAAGAAATATTTCTCTTCTTTGTTCTTGATTTCCCATCTGAGAACACATTTTTCCATTGCTAAAATAATAAAAATTCATGTTAATTCACTCTTCTGCTATCTTCTTTCAGTCAAAGTTGCAAACAATGAATACAAATATTAAAATTTCCTCCCATACGTTCATATTTATCTAAATTGAAAAGTTCTTGCTTGAACATAAAATCAATATAATCTAGATAGTTTTGAGAAGTAGATGAGTAAATATAAATTGCTTCCCAAGGCCTTTTTTTAAGGACTTCAAGGATAGATGTCATCAATATATCAGGCACTTATCAGCCAATGAAAACAACGTGATGGGGAATTGCTGGTAGGTGAAGTAGGTATTTTTGCACATTAAAAATTTATATTTATACTACTCAAATGGTAATTGACAATCAGCTGGGGTGTTAAAATTAAACCTTTGGCAAGTGTGCATGGTAAGGGGGGGGTCCTTTGGGATATGGTCTTTCTGAGTATCCCATTTTGGCCTGGAAATGGAGGTGATGTTCCTGTCTCAGCCTTCTCAATACTGAAATTACAGGTTTCTGTCACCACACATGGATTTAACATTAAATTGAAGAATGTTATAAGAGAAAACTAAGCTTGGTCTTGTGTAGAGCTATTTTTATTATTTCTTTTAAGAGGAGGGTAAAAAATAAAAGCTATTTTTCTTAGGAAGAGATACATTTTGTACAAGTAGAAAAACAGAGTATTTTAAGTGGGCTTCTGAGGACTAGATTTTAATCTTAAATTTTAAACATATTTTTGTTTATTATTTGAAAATTTCCTCAGCCCCAAATTCTTCCTTTCACTTCTCATCAGGACACAGGCAAAACAGATACCTTCTAACTAAGTATTCAAATATAGACACAAGAATAAATATTTCCTAAATATTATATGTCCCTATCTAAGCATACAAAATGAAGATACATTCTTAACATAATAGAAACAGGCACCCATACTTAACATAAATATACAATCAATCAATCAATAAAAGACAAAAAAGTATTCTAGAATCTGAGTTAAATATATTTTTTATTTAAGACAGAGAAAAATCTCCCAGAATTGTGTTGCAGTTTTCTTTTATTGAAAATTGGTTCTTCTCTTTTAAAAAATATCCAATTATAGTTTTTCCTCCCTCTACTCCTCCCAGTTTTTCCTCTTTTCCCATCCCCTTTTCTCCCCCTTCCCTCCACTCCCCTCCCCTCCAAATCCACTCACTTTCTATCTCTCATACCTCATCTCTTAGATAACAAGTCTCTAAAATCAGCAAGCAAACATGACCAAATAAAATGCAGCAAGATAAGCCAAAATATAACATATAGAAGTTGGATACAGCAAAACAACAGGCAGAGAAGAATCCCAAGAGTTTTCACAAGAGTCAGAGACCTGCTCATTCTAACACTCATGAGTCTCAGTAAAATGTTAAGCTAGATAATACAGAGGACCTGATGTGGTCCATGTAGGCCCTGCACTGTCTGCTTCAGTCTCTGTGAGCTCACATGCAGCTTGCTTAGTTGATTTGAAGGGCCTTGTTCTCTTGACTTCGATCCAACAAATTTTCTGCCTCCTGTTCTGTGAAATTCCTTGAGCTCTGAGAGAAGGGATTTTATGGAGACCTCTACTTAGACTCCCTGCACCACCCTCCCACCACCCCCGCACAATATCTGACTGTGGGTCTCTGTATTTGCTCCTCTATGCTGCTGGAAGAAGTTTCTCTGATGATAATTGGCTAAAGTTTTGATCTTTGAGTATACAAGAATAGCATTAGTGGTTATTTTATACATATTTTTTAGATCAGTAGTGTTTGATTTTACCGTAGGTCTCTGGGCTATCTGGTATCTGGTACTTGGTTACCTAAGCAGTGTCAGGCATGGGTTTCTTCTCATGGAATCAAGTCAAGTCAGCTATTGGTTGGCTACTCCCATAAGTTCTGTGCCACCATTGCCCTAACATATTTTTCAGGCAGGACAGATTGTAGGTCAAAGGTTTAAGGCTAGATTGCTGTCTAGGATTCTCATTTCATAGCCTCCAGAGTACCTTCCTGCACCAAAGAGACTAGAAATTACGGGTAAAGGCTCTATGTATGTACCAGTTCCACTTCCGCATGTTCAATGAATTGTGTGAGTGTTGTCTTCAGAAAGGGCCCTTGCTGTTGGTTTGCAGAGAGCAACACTTCATCTTAGCAACAGCCTGAATTGCTTGGGAATTTCCATGGGACCTTCTAAGCCATCAACTCAATTGAGTGCAACACAGTCCCGCTACTTGAAGCCTCTCCTGGTGACAAGCGATGGCCAATTGAGATTCTCCCGTTACTGGAAGTCCTCATGAGAATCACAATTACACATTCCAGAAAGTTTCTACTATGCTAGGTTTCCACACAAGCATCCAAACGCCCCCCCATTCCAGCTCTCTCTCTCTCTCTCTCTCTCTCTCTCTCTCTCTCTCTCTCTCTCTCTCTCTCTCTCTCTCTCTCTCTCTCTTCCATCTTATCCTAAACTGATTAACACTGCTTCCAGTGTGCCCAGAAAATCTATTTTATTCCTCTTCCCAGGGAGATCTATGTATCCCCCTTGACTCCTTCTTTTACCTAACCTATTTGGATCTATGGATTATAGTTTGGTGACAGAACAGCTAATATCCACTTAAGAGTGAATGGATACCATATGTTTCTGGTTCTGGGTTACATCACTGAGAATGACTTTTTTTAAACTTAATCAGTTTTCCTTCAAATTTAATCATGTTTTTGAAGCAGCTGAGAAATAATTCATTATTTAAATATACCACATTTCGTTTATCCAGTCTTCTGATGAGAGACCTTTAGATTGTTTCCAGTTCCAGGCTACTAGAAATAAAGCTATTACGAACATAAACGAGCAAGTGTTCTTGTAGAAGGATGGCGTGTTTATACCAAAGATGGGTATAACTGGGTCTTGAGGTAAATCAATTCCCAGTTCTCAGAGCAACTACTTTATTGATTTACATAGTGGCTGTCAAGAATGTACACCAAAAATGGAGGAATGTTCCCCTTGCTGATCTACATGCTCTCCAGCATGAGCTGTCAGTCGTGTTATTGATCTTGACCATTATTGCTTGTGTAAGATGGAATCTCAGAGTAGTTTTGATTTACATTTCCCTGACGGCGAAGAATGTTTAACATTTATTAATGTTTCTCACCCATTTGAGTTTCCTCTATTGAGAATTCTGTTTAGATCTGTTCCCCATTTTTAAATTGAATTATTTGGTTTTCTGATACCTAGTTTATTGAGTTCTTTATATATTTTGGAAAGTATTCTTCTACCAGTTGTGGAACTAGTAAAAATCTTTTCCACTCTGTAGCATGCCATTTTTTTTTTGATTGACGCTGTTCTTTGCCTTATGGAAGTTTTTCAGTTTCAAGAGTTCTCATGTACTAATTGTTAACCTTAGGGCTGCACTATTGCCGTTGTGTTCAAAATTTGCCTTCTATGCCAATACATTCAAGGCTATTCCCCACTTCCTATTCTAAGAGGTTCAGTGTTTCTGGTTTAATATTGAGGTATTTGATTCACTTGGACTTGAGTTTTGGGCAAGGTGGTAAATCTGAATCTGTTTGCATTCTTCTACATCCAGCTGATCAGTATGATTTGTTGAAGACATCATTTTTCAAGTGTATATTACTGACTTTTTTTTTTCATCAAAATACAGGTGATCAATGTGTGTATTTTTAGGTTAATACCATGCAGCTCTCTCTCTCTCTCTCTCTCTCTCTCTCTCTCTCTCTTTCTATCTTCTTTTTTCTTTTTCTTTTTTTTTCTTCTTCTTTTTCTGTAGCTCTGTAGTACCATTTGTAATCAGGAATGGTAAAAACTCCACAAGTTCTTTTTTTTGTTCAGAATTGTTTTAGATATCCCGAGCTTTTGTTTTTCCATATGAAGTTAAGAATTATCCTGTGAAGTTCTGTTAAAAAATTGTATTGAACTTTTTAAGGAGAATGTATTGAATCTGTACACTGCTTTTGGTAGGAAGCACAATATTATGTTAATCTTACCAACCTATGAACATGGGAGATATTTCCATATGCTGATATTGTCTTCAATTTCTTTATTCAAGGACATTAAGTTTATTAAAATACATTAGGTTTTTGATCATACAAGTCTTTCACTTGCTTGATTAGAGTTATATTTTATTTAACTGCAAGTTATATTATTTGAAGTTATTGTGATGGGTGTTGTTTCCCTGATTTTTTATCAGTTTACTTGTTTTTTGTATACTGAAAAATTGCTAGTTTTTTTCCAATTAACCTTTTATCCAGCTACTTTGCTGAAAGCATTTATCAGCTGTAGGAGTTTCCTGGTGGAATTTTTTATGGTCGCTTATGTATGCTATCATATCATCTGCAATATTGATACTTTTACATTTTCCTTTCCAGTTTGTATTCATTTGGTCTCTTTTGGTTGTCTTATTGCTCTACCTAAAACTTTAAGAAGTATATTGAATAGATGTGGAGAAAGTGGACAACCTTGTCTTGTACTGATTTTAATGGAATTACTTTGAGTTTCTCTCAATTTAATTTGATATTGGCTATATCCTTGCTGTAAATTGCCTTTATTATGTTTAGGTATGTTCTTTGCATCCCTAATCACTGCAGGACTTTTATTATAAAGGAGTGTTGGATTTTGTCAAAGGATTTTTCTATCTAATAGGATGATCATGTGGATTTTGTTTTTCACTTTGTTTATATGGGGGATTCTATTTATTGATTTTCTTATACCAAACTATGCCTGATACTCTGGGATGAAGCCATTTGACCAATTTTTCTTTTTGACCGAATTTACAAGCATTGTGTCCAGTATATCTGCATCTATATTCATAAGGGAAAGTGGCTTGTATTTCCTTCTTCATTGAGTCTTTATGTGGTTTGGGTATCAGGGTAAATTTTGTTTCATAAAATGTAATTGAGCAGGGTTTCTTCTTTTCTATTTTGTGGAATAATTTTAGGAATATTGATGTTAGCTATTCTTTGAAAGTCTGGTAGAATTCTGTTCTAAGACCATATAGTCCTGGGCTTTTTATTTGGTTGGGGGCATTTTAATGACTATTCCAATTTCACTAGAGGCTATACATCTATTTAAATTATTTACCTAATCTTGACTTAAGTTTTGTAAGTCCTATTTATTGAGAAAAAATATCCATTTCCTTTAGGTTTTCCAACTTGATGGAGTAGACTTGGTTTTTTAAATTTTTATTAATAATTGGATTTATTCATTTATTTTGCATTTCAACCACAGTTCCCCTCCCTCCTTTCCTTCTCTCCTTTCCCCCACCTCTCTCTACACTCCTAATCCACTCTGCCTATGTGCTCTGGCAGCACATATATGATAACTGAAGTGCAGGTTTTTAAAGTATGTCCTCATGACTCTTTCTATTTCCTCAGTATTTTTTGGTATGTTGCCCCTTTTTTCTTTGTTAATTTAGATATTTTCTCTCTCTCCTTTAGTCATTTTGGATAAAGGTTTCTCAATTTTATTTTCTCAATGAACCAAATCTTTGTTTCATTGATGTTTTTTAATTGTTCTTTGTTATTTTTGTTTCTATTTTATTGATTTGAGGCACCAGTATGATCATATCTTGCTGTCTGGTCCTTTTGGATTTCTTACTTCTTTTTGTTCTAAAGCTTTCAAATATGCTAATAAATAGCTAGTATGAGATATTTCCAAGTTTTTTTTTAATATAGGTGCTCTACACTATGAGCTTGTCTCTTAGCATTGCTTTCATTGTGTCCCATAGGTTTTAGTATGCTATGTATTCATTTTCATTGTATCTGAGAAATTCTTTAATTTCTTTATTTCTCTGTTGACATATTTTTCACTCAATAAGGAATTGCTCACTTTCCCCAAGTTTATGGAAACAGCTTTCTATTGTTAGTGTTTTTGTTGATATCTGGCTTTGCTCTGTCATGGTCTGATAGGAAGCAGGGAGTTAGTCCAATTTTATCGGGTCTGTTGAGCCTTGGTTTATAGTACATCTTTTTGTACATTTATAGACATCTCTTCTTTTTAGGTTAAGAATATCATTCTGTGATTATGTTAAAAATACTTTCTGAGCCTATAAAATGGAATTCTTCTTCATTTACTTTTGTTATTCTTAGGTTTGGTCTTTTCAGAGTGGGTGGTCTCTCCAAGTATATAATCAATTTTGGAAGAAAATTCTATGAAGTGCTGAGAAAATATATTCTACTGGGTTTGGGTGAAATGTTCTGCAAATATCTTTTAGGTCCATTTGGTTAATAAGATCTGTTAGATCCTGTATTATTCTGTTTACTTCTTGTCTGAATGACCTATCCGTTGGTGAGACTTGGGTATTGAAGCTTCCCATTATGAAAATGTGAGGATCAATATGTGGCAGTATTTCTTCTACAAACTTGGGTGCCTTTGCATTTGGAGTATAGATGTGAATAATTGAAATGTCACCTTGGATTTTTCTTTTGATGAGTATGCAGTGCCCTTCTCAATTTATTTTGAGGATTTTTTTGGTTTGAATTCTATTTTTTATAATTTTAAATGGCTATACCAGCTTGCTTCAAAGATCCATTTGCTAGGAATATGTTTTTCCAATCCTTTACTCTGAAGTAATGTCTATCTGTGAAATCAAAAATTAGTTCTTTTTCTGTATCTAAGAAACAACCTGTGGATCCAGCCTGTTACACTGTATCTTTTATTTGTGAATAGAGACCATTAATAATAAGAAATATCAATTATTGATGATAGTTAATTGCTGTTATTATGTGTTGTTGTTGTTGTTGTTGTGTGTGTGTGTGTGTGTGGTGTGAGATTTCTTGTAGGTTTTTTTTTTTCAGTTGAAGTTAACCTTCTTAGGTTGGAGTTTTCCTTCTAGTATCCTCTATATGCCTGAATTTGTAGTTATTGTTTAAATTTGAGTTTATCATGAAATACTTTATTTTCTTTATCTATGATGATTGAAAGTTTTGTTGATTATAGTAGTCTTGTCTGGCATCTGTTATCTCTTTGAGTTTTCAGGACATTTGTACAAGCCTTGTGGCTTTTCGAGTATCCATTGAGAAGTAGAAGTATTTGTGATAAGTCTGGCTTTATATGTTGCTTGGTATTTTTCCCTTTTTGTGTTTAGTATTTTTTATTATTATATTGCATGGGCACTTTTCTTTTGGTCTTAATATTTGTTGTTCCGTGTTCTTCTTGTACGTTTGTAGGCATCTCATTTTTTTAGGTTAGACAATATTATCAGTGATTTTGTTGGAAGTGTTTTCTGGGACTTTAAGTTAGTATTCTTCTACTTTGGTTATTTTTATTCTTCTTATGTTTGGTCTTTTCATAGTGTCCAAGGTTTCTTGCATCCTTTGTGTTAGTAGTCTTTTAGATTTAAATTGTTCTTCGACTTATATAGCCATATCTTCTACTGTATTTTCAATGCCTGAGAGTCTCCCTTTCTTCTCTTGTATTCTGCTGGCAAAGCTTGCACCTCTAGTTTCTGTTTGAATCCTTAATTTTTTTATTCCCAGAAATCCATCAATTTGTTTTTTCTTTATTGGTTCTATTTCCATTTTCAGGTTTGAATAGTTTTATTTGTTTTCTTCAACACTTTATCCTTTCTTGGATTTTTTTTTACATTTATTAAGTTTCTCTTAAGGAATGTCATTTTCATTCAGGTGGCTTTAATGTCTTTTTCTGATGCCTCAGACATGTTGGAATATTCAGGGCCTGCTGTGGTAGGATAGATGAACTCTGATAGAGACATATTGTCCTGGCTAATATTGGTTGTGATTTTACATTGGCCTTTAGGCATCTGGGTTTGGGATGAGCTGATTCCTGTATTTGTTTTTGTTGGGTGGGTGATTTGTTCCTTGGTTCCTAATTCTCTGGATTTTCTGGGAGTATGATGACTGTATATTGCCTGATTTTGGTCTGTTCAGTTCGTGTGTTCCAGCGAATGCCTACTGGTGTTGGAGATGAGAGTAGTGAGATGAACTGGGGAGAAGGTAGGTTGGAGGAGAAAAAATCTTTGTTATCTGTTGAGGTTGGGGTCAAAAAGGAAAGGAGTATCACAGTGAGTTTCTTGTTATAGAGCTGGGGATAAGACTGGAGGATTAGCCATCAGAAACAGTAGGAGAGGTGTAAGCTTGTCTTCAGTCTGCTTGTTACCCTAAGAGAAGTAGCCGGTGAGTTGGCAGGGTGTGCCTGCTGGAGTTGGGATCTGTGACAAAGCAATGAACGAGTGGGGAAAGAACGTTAGAAGGGGAATATTGGTGGGATCCTCAGGATATGGGAGCAGGGGATCTGGGAAAGCTGCCATAGGGTGTTCTGCTGCAGAGCTGGGGTACCTGCCAGGGGTATTGGATTTGGGGGAACAGAGACGAGAAGGACTGAAAATACTCTACCTGGTTTTCTGGCAGGCATGGCCTATGGGCTAGCAAGGGATGTCTACTAAAGTTGGGGGCTGGGATAAAGCTAGCGAGTGAGGAGACAAAAGTTGAAGAGGGAGTGGACTATGGGACCCAAAGGAGATGTGCGCATGGAGGAAGGAAGGCTGCAACTAGTATTTTGTTGCAACACTGACAGGACAAGATTGGGGGCTGGATTTGGAGGGAACTGGGGAGTGGTGAGGATCTGTCATTGTTTCCCTGTTTTGATCAGCTGGTGTGCTCACTGGGAATGCCTGCTGGGGTTGGAGGCTGTGATAATGGAATGAGTTGAAAGAAAACATGGGAACTGGGTCAGAGAGGAAAGGGAGACTGCAGCTGGTTTCCTGCTACAGAACTGGAGATGGGACTGGGGAGAAAAACTTAGATGCAGTAGGAGGCATTTTTCCTTTCTATAAATTCAATATAATATTAAAATATAGGATAATATTTAAAATGTGGTCATAAATTTTAAAAATTTATCTTGTGTTAGTTGTGAAATGTGAATGTTCTTCTCTTAAGAGATATATTCTGTAAATAAATCTTAAAAATATTGTCTCATAGGCAATGTTCTTTTGGTATAAAGATAAAATGATATTTGAAATAATACTTTTTCCCACAAAATAACTTCAACCTACTTATTTGATTTTATTGATGAATTTATGAAAATTGTTCACTGAAGCAGAAAGCCAAGACAATAACATATCGGATTAATGTGTAATATACTGAAATACGTAGCTGATTTCTATTTGCTCAAAAACTGGAAGATAAACACGAAGAGACAAATATTCTCATGTATAATCTAGTTTGAAGTTCTATGACAATTTTTAGTTGGAATAAGAATGTAGAAGCTGTTGGCCATTATGAAAAGAAGCATTTTTTGTTAAAAGTTAATGCAGTGAACATATATTTGGCAGTTTCTAAATTATTGGAAAATAAGTAAGTTATAACTTTTTTGTTTTGTTTTTAAAGTACAGGTACTCTTTGTGGTTATCCACAATGAGGAATAGAAAGACCATACTGTTTAAAAAAATAAAAAAACACTTTCGATAAAAGAAATAGAGAAATCAGCTTGGAACTGACCACGAAATTTCCCTCATGCTGGCCAGCTTACAAAGTGCCAGCAGCTGCTCTACTGAACTCTGTATGTTACAAAACGGACCTGCTGGCAAGGTTTGACTAATGATTCAATAGTGGTATAATGATTGTGGCTATAACCAACGGCTGGCTGTGGATATGAGGCCTGCTCTACAGGAAGGATTACATGCTTGGTACTTTAACCCTGATCAAAATCCCATGGCTAGTGGTAATAGGCCCTAAGGGTAGGAACTTAACATTATTGTCATGCTAAATAGACATACCATTAAACCATACTCTAAGTATTTATATTTATGCACACACATATGTGGTACTCTAAACTTTGGTCAAGGCAGCTTCATTTTATAGTAGTTACTGTAGATACTAATAACTGGTCAGAATGTCAAACAAAAACATCTCTGAGTGCTCAGCTGTGTATGAATCATCTTTATCAAATTCTCATCACCCAAGTTTCGGGAAACCGCATGAAAGACAATAAAAGGTCCAGAAAATCAGGAGGAGTGCTGTGAAATGCTATGTTCTGGACATGCCGTGGTCATTGTACTCATGAACAAACTGCCTCTATGGTGGCTTACAAAAGTTCTGCACAATATCAAGCTAGTCACATCACAGAATGGCTTGGAAGAAGCTTCTATTCGAGGAGCTATTCACAGATGATAGCTGCTGAAGGAGAGGGAATCAGTTTGGAGGTGTAGCAAGTAGGTTGATTATACTCAAATGGATGACCAGGCACCATGCACATATAGACATATTAATTTAATGCAGCCCACTACTACTAATAAAAAACACAGGTATTTGGAAAGTATATGGAGTAGGAGGGAGGTAGTAATGGATAATATGATCAATATAATAATAAAATACTATATAATAATAAAGTATCATTTTAAAAGATCATTCTATTAATATCTTAGTCTTTAGTAGTTAAATACTTGTGATATTTACATAAGGTGAACTTACATAGTAAATCGAAGATGGACTAATGAATATAGAACAAAAACAGTGCATTGGTGGAAGACCAATGGAGCAGGTAGATGGGATATTTGAACAAATAACGCTGAAAAAGTGACTTGAAAATAGTGAATCTATGCATCAAAGAAATCTATCAGTCTCCAAGTAGCATAAGCAAGGTCTTCCAAAATACTTATAATTAGTTGATTTTTAAAGAGCAGAGGCTATGAAAGGCATGATGAGAGTCATGTTTCAGTCTTGCACGTGGAATCCTTAGAATAACTTTTATTCCATGTCATAGCAGAGGATGTGGGGTTGCACATTTAAAATGACTGAATAGAATAAGTGACAAATATCTTTTATTTGCTGAAAATTTAGGAGGACTTTCAGATAAAGCAAAGATGATATTTGGTGAAAATTATAAAAAGATAGAACAAAGAAAAAAAAACAAAGGAAAGCAATGAGAAAAAAATTTATTGTAAATTAAGCCACAGTGGCAGCTATAAAAAACAAAACATTCATTGATGTGTTATAAAACAGCATATTTTGTTGATTTTTGTTGAGCTCTACGTTTTTCTCTGCTCCTCTCTCTGCCTCTCCTCTCTCCTTCAGTTCTTCCCCAAGCTCCCAATTTACTCAGGAGATCTTGTCTTTTTCTACTACTTATGTAAGTTTAGATTTATGTATGTCTCTCTTAGGGTCCTCATTGTTGCCTAGGTTCTCTGGGATTGTGATTTATGGGCTGGTTTTCTTTGCTTTATTTTTACAAAACACTTATGAGTGAGTACATTTGATAATTATCTCTCTAATGCTGGATTACCTCACTCAAAATGATGTTTTCTAGCTCCATCCATTTGCCTGCAAAATTTAAGATGTCATTATTTTTTTCTGCTGTGTACTACTCCATTGTGTAAATGTACCACATTTATCCATTATTTGGTCGAAGGGCATTTAGACTGTTTCCTTGTTCTGGATATGACAAACAATGCTGCTATGAACATAGTTGAGCACATGCCCTTTAGGCATAATTGAGCATCCTTTTGATATATACCCAAAAGTGGTTAGTACTGGGTCTTGAGCAAGGTTGTTTCCTATTTTTCTGAGAAATCACAACACTGACATCCAAAGGGGCTGTACCAGCTTGTATTCCCATCAATATATGAGTGGTCCCTTTACCCCACAACCTATTCAGCATATGTTGTCATCAGTGTTTTTATCTTGGCCATTCTTAGAGGTGTAAGATGGAATCTCGGAGTTGTTTCAATTTGCTGAAAGACACGTAAGGATATGTTCAACATTCTTAGTCATCAGAGAAATGCAAATCAAAACAGTGTATTATTTTTAACAAAAACTTAATTTTTCTCTTTTACCAATAAAGACTCAGGAACCAGATTCTGGAGCAAAACCCTGATAGACGCAAGAGGCAGAGAAAGCGCCAAACTGACCTACCTCATCCACCAATGTCTCAGATAGTGGGCCTTTCTCCTATGCCATATCAAAGAAAATTCTTCAAACTCAATTCCCTTCCCTTTTACTTTCTGTGCATCTCTCTATCTGTCCCCCTGAATCTCTCTTACTCTCCATGTTTTTTTTTTCTGTCAACTGGTTTCTTGTTTCTGCTCTTGACCTATGGTTGTCTTTATTTAATCCTGTTTGCAATATTCAATCAGAAAACTCTTGGGTTAAAGGTGTTTTCTATGGCTGAGCCACACCACAAACTAGAACCAAATTTTTCAGTAATTAACACAATCTTGGCATTTACAGTACATTCAAATAGTCAGCAATAGAAGCACATTTTATTTCCTACATCATGTAAAAAAACACATGAAAAAGTATAAACCCTGGTTTCTCTGTACTGCCCTACTCCACGAACACTTTTAAATAATCACGCAGATGCTTAATATTAACTAAAAAATGCTTGGCTGACCAACTCAGGCTGATTACTAACTAGCTGTTATATTTAAATTAGCCTATTTCTATTAATCTATGTTTTTCCATGTGTCTTGTGACTTTATGTGTGCTCTAACACATTTTGTTCTTCCGGGGGCTGGCTGGCATCTCCCTCAATTCCACCCTTCTTCGTCCCCATATTCAGCTTGGCTTTTCGGCCTAGTTTTATCCTGCCTTGCTATAGGCCAAAGCAGCTTCTTTATTAACCAATAAGAGGAATACATATTCACAGCATACAGGAGGATTCTCCCACAGCAAATAAAAATAATAATAATCTCTGATAGATATCTGATTCATGGTGATTCAATTTGTGAAAAGAATTATATGAGGGATGGAGAACTACAGTGGGAGAGAAACATGAAAGATATGGACCCCTACACCAATATAAAATGAGAGATTTAAGCTAAAAAAACTGTTACAAATAGAGGTAGATATTAAATGTATATAAAGGATCCATTCATATATGACACCTAGATCTTATATCTCCTTTAGATAACATATAAAAGAGCCATAAGGTATGACACTATGAGGGAATCTCTACAATCAGAGTTGAAGGACACAGCACTTCATTTTAATTAATGATTGTGGACAGTAGATGAATAAAGTATATGATCTGAACAGCTGTTTTATTTTGTTTGTATGTTTTGCTTTTTTTAAACTCCTTCTTTTAACATTTATAGCTTATTACTCTCAGCAAAAGGAAAATACACATTTTTCTTAATTGCAATGACAGATTATTTTACATATACTATTTCTTAGTCTAGAAATTTCAAAATATTCAAAAAGATTAAAATTTTATACATAGTATATTTCTAGAAAAACAAGAAAAAATCTTGAAATAATGGAAAAATGAAAAATTTACCACAACCACCAATAGATCAAAGAATAAACAGTATGAAATCAAAACAGTCTTTTCAAGTCACATTCCAAACCCCATAGGGTACCATAAAAGAGGAGATATTTATGACAGTCATTACATCATAAAGGGAGAAAAATCTTAAATTAATAATCTAATTTTATATCTACATTTTCTAACTAGAAAAAGAGCAAATAAGCATAATGCAGAAGGAAGGTCAGAAAAAGACCTGGTTAACGCAAATGATATAAGAAATAGAATCAGTGCATCTGTCTATTGGTTAATTAATAAAGAAAACTGCTTGGCCTGATAGTTCAAGAATATAGGTAGGCGGGGAAGACAGAACAGAATGCTGGGAGGAAGAAGGCAGTGAGGTCAGTCGCCATGACTCTCCCACCCAAGACAGATGCAGGTTAAGATCTTTCCTGGTAAGCCACCACCTCGTGGTGCTACACAGATTACTAAATATGGGTAAAAGCAAGATGTGAGAATTAGCCAATAAGAGGCTAAAACTAATGGGTCAAGCAGTGTTTAAAAGAATACAAAAAAAAAAGAAATATAATCAGTGCATAAATTTTTTGAAAGGACATCGCTTGTTTGAAAATATTAGAAACTGGTAAGACGTAGAAACACTAACAAAGAAAGCCATGAGATACAACTAAATAAGTTAGAAATCTCTCATTTGTATATTGGTGTAGCTCTCCCATATCTTTCAAGTTTTCTATCCCAGTGCCATACCTTCTGGTCAGGTGCCAAGGCACTCAAACTTTATCTCAGCCTCCAAGAAGCAGAGACAGGGCAACTCCATGATTTTGAGGGCATCGTGGTCTACATATTGAGTTCCAACTCATGTCTCACTACATAGTAAGATCCTGATGAATAAGAAGACAAACAGAAGTGGGAGGAGTCATCTGTCTATTAACCATCACATACCAAAAATCTAAACAAATGCTTGCCATGGACAGATTCCTACAAGCATGCATGCCAGTAAAGCTGACTTTAAAAGAACTCATAACTCAGAATAGTCTGAATTAGCATGTCCTGGAACTAGCTCTGGTAGACCAGGCTGGCTTCAAACTCACAGAGATCCAGGACATGCTCCAAAGCTTCAGGGAAACACTGTCTGGAGAAACCTAACTAAATAAATATTTATATTAAATATCCAGAATATATAGACTTCTATAGCTGGAATTGAGAATTCCCCAGCTAAGAGAAGGAAGTAGATAGGAATTTTTTAATCAGAAATGATTGTTCCTTTTAAGTGATAGAAATATTTTGTAACTAGATGAGTGGTGCTTATATATCAGGATCAGTGTTGTGTAACTAGCTTTATTTTAAATTGCTCAATTTATGCTAGGTTGAACTCACACAATAGAATATTTCTAAAATGAAAATCAAAATACTCTCAAAGTTATGAAAATTATAACTGCCTTTCTCAAGTTCACTTAGATACTATAGCAAAAGTCTCTACATAAAAGAAAACATGAACATGACCCATTAATGTTTACCATGACCAACTTATAGCAATGGATTAAGACTCTATAGTCATAGGCTGATAATTTATCAGCCATGTAAAACTGAGTCGCGTCGTAACTAATACAGGTTTTTCAGAGTGCACTTATATCAACTGAAAGTAGGGATGTGATTAGGCTTCTCTGTCACAGCATGATCTCTTATGGGCTTGGACTGAAGAGATGGACTTGAGATGGGTGCCTCTGGACACTGCCTGCCTCGCACAGGAATGGGAATCAGTTGTATGAGCTGCAGAATACCTGCCTATTTGCAATGCCTTTTGTACACAAGCCAATGGATCTAGGGCCCAGCAGAGCAATTCCGTTTTCACTCTGCAGCACTTTGCCACAGCAAAACACTTGTATTGGATTAGAGTGCATTGCTGTCTGCACTTTTCTGCTCACAGTTAATTATGGCTTAGAAACAACTGTATTAGCAGCAGGTATTACTTTGTTTCCCATTAAAATGCACACATGGAGGTTTGTCTAATTCCTTTCAGTGTGAACCCAGTGAGGATCTTTGAATGGGGGAAAGAATCATATTATAGTCGTCCCTTCCTAATTTCAGAACAGGAATTGTTGGAGACTGACTTGATAATAAAATAACCTGATCAGTGTGAGGTAAATTCTCTAGTTGAGAGGTTTGCGGAGCAGTGGAAGTAGGAACTTAATGATCTGTCAGGCAAGTCATTTACACTAAGTCTCAAGGAGAGAAGAAGCATTTAGTAGAAAATAGAGTTTGAAAGGTCAGCAAATGGAAGGGCTCGACAAAAATTTGTATGAAAGGGAAAATTAGAAGAAATTGTACCAGTTAGAAATGAAATCTGTATATCGTAATTTGATTATTTGAAAGCTGATCATTCAATTTCATCCTAGTCAGTCTGTTTGCTTTTCTCCTTGTTACTCCAAGATAATCCAGTTCCCTGATGATTAGGGTTTGAAAGGAATGCTGACTGAATGTCTTATCCAAATTACCCTCAGGTGCAAACTCTATAGGAGGCGAGACATAGGAGTCTTTACCCATCTCAGTGCTGGGTCCGGTTATAAGGATGCTTAGGGCTTCTTTAACGGCTACCTTGTTACTGTGATTTCAGTATGAATTCACATACTAAATTTTATCACAAACATTAACATAAAAACGAATAATAGCAATAGAAAATCTTTTTGTTCGTATCTGAAAACTGCTTCAAATAGGTGGGATAGTAGCCAAATTTCTGTTTTTATTTTTTTTAACTTTCTTTTTATTTATTCTTTGTTCTTTCACATCATGCCTCTCTATCCCATTCATTTCCCGTCCATGCACATCTGCCATCTGCCCTTACAGCTCCCACCACCCCAGATAAAATTTAAGAAAAAGAAAGAAAGGAAAAAAAAGGGGGGGTGAAGATCTCATCATGGAAGCTGTAGTGTGACTGTATGCAGTAAACCCTTTTGACCATATATTTTTACTTGCAAGTGTTCATTGCAAAGAGTCTGGTTCAAGGTCTCTGGTTTCTGCTACACTATCGATGCAGCGCCCTCACTGGGACGCCTTTTGGTTAAGCTGCTGTTGCCCTGAGTTGTGGAAATCCTCCAGCTTTGGGTCTGCAGGATTGGTTCCTTCACATACTCCAGCAGATCAGGGAAGGGATGGACCAACACCTAACACTGGTTCTGGGATTGGGAAATTGCAGGGTTGATCAGTCGGCCAGCTCTCCCTTATCCTCATCACCAGGGAGAGATCTCCAGCAATGACGGAATAATTCACCCTTTGCAAAGACGGGGCAGAGCCAGCTCCTCTGCTTTCACGTTCTCAATTTCAGATTTCCCACATCTACACCTTCAGGACCAGCTCTACAGTGTAGCTCAGACATGGTGTAGAGGCCACTCTCCTGAGTGCTACAACAGAAGAGAAGCAGGGTATCCCCTCCCTTTCTTATAAACTCAGGACCAGCTCTCCCTCCTGCCTCAGGCATCCATGGTCAGGGTGAGGATGGGAGGTGTGAAGGGGCAGAGAAGGAACATCTCTTTCTTGCCCATGCTGCCACATGAAAGGTGACAAAGGGGACAGCTCTTCCATGCTCACAATATCAGGGCTGGCTTACCTAAGCCTCTGCTAACCGCGGTTGATTCTGTTGTGTTTCCCATATGAGGTTAGGACCTGCGCTCCCAAGTGTTGCAGCTGGTAGCAGGCAGGAGCAGCTCTTCTGCCCTTGCACTTCTAACCTCAGGGCCAGCTCTCCCACCTGCCTTAGGGGATGATGGTCGGAGGTCAGAGGGAGCATCTCTCCCTTGCCCGTGTTGCCATACATATGAGTAATGGGTACAGTTCTTCCATGCTCACAACCTCAGGGCTGGCTCACCCACACCTCTGCCAACAGGATTAACTCTATTGTTCTGCCCAGGTGAAGTGCAAGGCCTGTTTTCCTGGATGTTGAGGCTCATGGCTGGCAGGGGCAATTGTAGCCTAATTTCTGAATCTGCAAGTCTTTGAAGCATGCCTTGTGACAGAAGCCAGAGAAAGACAAGACACAGCAAAGCACTGGGATCCAGCCTGGACAATTATTTCAAGAATACTAATTTCTGGGCTTGTCTGTTTACTTTGTGATAGCCAGCTTGTAGGTGTCTGTACAACACGAGAGACACATTTCCAGGCACTTCCTCAACTTTTCCTTTCTCTTCTGTAACTCAGTATGTTCATAACCACACATGGACAGTAAAATTAAAGGTTACAGAATCTTTCCCTAGGTAAGGTGTGTATTTAATTATGTTCATTAAAAGTAAAGGTTACACATTAGGACTGTGAGTTGCTTTTGCTGCTGATGCTCCCTTTCTACTCCTAGGCTGTATATTTATTTACACATTCATGCAAGTCACTTTTGTGTTGAAATTGCTGAAAATACGTGACAGGATATTAGACCTCAATTTTGGCAGAAGCTGTTTCAGAGGTTTCTCTGTTGTCTGTGTCATCACTGAGCAGAGAGGAATAAATCAGGTAATACAAAGAAGATGAGAAAGAAGAGGTAAGAGACGAAAAAGAAATGCCAAAAACAACAAGAATAAACTACTAATGAAAGACTAGAGATGAGAGATAAAACACTTCTATGCTGAATTATTTCCTCATCCACAGACATTCTGAGGAGATGATACCAGATAAGACCAGCCTGATACCTACACCTAAATTTCTTATAACGGTGAGACATCACGTGGAAGAAGTTATCATCAATTATTCTACTACAATGTAGAGCTCTGTGTTTGGAAGATAAGTGTCATCAAAATGAATCTAAGGAGGTTGAACATAAAATTTGATATTTTCTAAATATTACACAGAAGAAAGGTAATGTTAATAATCAAAATGCCAAATCAAAAAAGGCTTTAACATTGGCTTTTCCTAAGCAATATTTTAATTCATGGCCATATTTAATCACGGACAAAAGATGGTCAAATTAAACAAAGGTAAGATTTCTCATTATATTTCATAACCTAATATGAGTCAGTTAATAAAGATTTGTATTTATTTAGTTAAAAAAACGATTCATTTTAGTTAGTAGTTTATGGGTTATCAGGGAGAAGAATTGATGTTGGAGAGTTTTTACAAACTCTATGACTTTATAGAAATAATGATTGTTTTAGTTATTCCGTACGCCCCAAATATGATACCTGAATTGTCTCTGTAGAGTATTTAGGAAAGTAGGCATGATTTTGAACTACACATGCAATTCCCTAAACTTCAGACTACTTATATGTGGAATAATAGAGCAAGCAATAATATGTCATAACTTCACACATATTGTGATTTATTATGTTTTATTTTGTGGTGGTGATGACTGAACCCAGGCCATCATGCTTGTCAGGCAAGCAATGTTCTAGCACACAATTCTTGGCTAGATAATGTGTAATGTAATTTCCAAAAAAAACCCTTTAAAACCTTGCTACTATTTTTATCACCTTCCAAATGAATTATTCATCTTAATGTATTTGTTGTGACATGGCAAGTGAAGTGCTCACATTGTTACTCTCAAACAGGAAGAATGATAATGATCAGATAAAACACTATGGAATTTTGTGGAGGAACTAATTAATGTTTTTTCAAATAATCTGCATCACTTTGAAATTTAGATTTCTTCTAGGAAATGAAAGTTTTTGTACTTCTCAAGTTAGTAACTTAAGTTACTGTTGATTCAACAATCCACATTAAAGGTCATATGGGGGAGAATGAGCTTACTTTGGTATTTATTTGGTTTACTTTATTGTTTTAATCAGATTGCACACAGTAAAACTTCACCTCATGTAAAAGACCAATAAACAAAAAACCCCAGTATACCACATACTATATTTTGTTTGTGATAAAATTACCTGAGAAAAGCAATTTAAGAAAAGGCACGTATATTTTTAACATAGTTTGAGGTTATAGCTCTTTATGGTGGTGATGGAATGGCAGCAGGAGTGTGAGATGCCTGGTTACGTGGAACCCACAGTCAAGAAGCAAAGAGTTTGCTTTCTAAATTTCATAAATTCCAGAACTACAGCTCATAGAGCAATGAACTCGCATTCAGAGTGTGTCTTTTGTCTTCAGTCAAACCTTTTAGGAAACACCCTCCTAGACACACTTAGATATATGTTACCATAGTGATTCTAAGTTCAATGAAATGACAATGACAATGAACTGTCACACCTACCGAGCAGAGACAGAAATACATTTCAATGTGAATAATAAGTAAAATATGAAACTTTGTATGATTTAGCTAAAAGAAGACTTACATTGGTATATCACTTGCAAAATTCAGCCTAAATGAAAAGATAGACTTAAGTAGCTATCCAAGATTGCCTCCTAAAGTGATGAAAAAGAAACCAAAACCAAATAAACGCTCATTATGGACCAACAACTCCTGTAAGCAGAAATAAGACAACAAAATATAGAAAATTCGACATTAGAATACAGTGTGATACTGGGAATAAGATGTGTTTTATCTATGGTAGGTGAAGTCGTTTAGAGTCAATAACATGTACCCTACTATGAAAATAAGTAATTGTTAAAAATGTAGAATGTTTCTAGCAGATTAAAAATTTATTGTGCATTTTTCTTTTATATTGATTTTATTGAGCTATACATTTTCCTCTGATCTTCTCCCTCTCCCCTCCCCTTCTACTCTCTTCCATGGTCCCCATGCTCCCAATTTACTCAGAAGATCTTGTTTTTTTCTACTTCCCATGTAGATGAGATCCATGTATGTCTCTCTTAGGATTCCTATTGTTGTCTAGGTTCTCTGGGATTGTGAATTGTAGGCTGATTTTCTTTGCTTTATGTCTAAAAGCCACTTATGAGTGAGTACATATATTTGTCTTTTTGGGTCTGGGATACCTCACTCGGTATGATGTTTTCTAGCTCCATCCATTTGCCTGAAAATCTCTAGAAGTCATTTTTTTTTCTGACTCATGTATTATAATTAGTCATGGTCATCTGCCCTGTACAGTACCCCTTGCTTGCAGAATCCCAGCCCTGGCTATGTATGGCTTTGTGAGACAGAAACACTCAAGACCTGCTCAACTTGGAAGATCTTTAGATTTAAACAGTTTCTACTCAGTGCGTTGGGAACACAGCCAGAAAGAACAGTGTCCCATCCATGCTACCTTGGTGATAGTTTTCTGTGCCTTGGCAGCAGTAGGCACCCTCAGAGGGACTCAGTGTACCAGTTCTCTGTGGTGTACTGAGAGCGAACGAGCCAGGGCAGTAGAGAGTTCTTCTCCTTATTCACGAGTGCTTATTGTTTTGCCTTTAAACCTCTCTGCCTCCTACACTCAAGTGGAGCTGGGCTACGGTGAAGAAATCAGTGCTTTTGTTCAGATTTTATGAAATCATTTTACTCCTTTGCAATGCTGTCCTTTGTGAAGATGAAATTTGTGTTAATGTTAAAGATTGTCATGGAATAAAGTAATTGACACAAAATAAATTAATAAAAACACACCCCAAAGTGGGAGAGAAGAAGCCATGAGCCTGCTCAGTGCCATTAAAACCGAGTGGCAAAACACACAGACACACACACACACACACACACATTTGTATTAGGTAGTTTAATCTGGGCAGGTGAGAAGTCAAGGGACTATCAGGCACCTTGTTATGGTGAGCAAATATGTGAAGGGTATAGGAAGGAGTTAACGAGACAGAGAGAGGTTCTTGTCCTGTAGAGAGTGGTGGATCTGAAGAGGTGAAGGCCCTGATGAACAGGCTGATGTGAGAGGCCTCTTGCCACCTGGAGACATAGTATCATCTGGACCTGGGCTGATGCAAAGGTCCATGTCTTGGTATCTTGATGGCTATTACCACCGAGGTCCTTGAGGATGCCTGGGGTCGGGACCACCACATGGTCCTACTGCGATGTCCATCTTTGGTGATGTACATTGTCACCATTGAAATCAAAAGCTACAGGAACCCCCTGCCTCTGGGTTGCAGCCTGGGGCCATGTTGGAGTCTGAGGGACATGTTGCTGCTGAGAACATTCCAACCTCAGTGGCCTGCACTGTCACCCATAGTAAAGGTGATCTCTAGGCCCAAACTGTTACCAAAGGCCTTGTCTGGTTCCAGTGCAGCCAGGGTCTGCTTCGATGTCCAAGGCTCTGGTTACCACCAAAGGCAATGCAAATGCCCGGGTCTCCGCTGTCACCTGAGGCCATCTTGGGGCTTGAGGGTCATGCTGCTTTGGGACCATCCAGATGGGGTGACCAGTGCTTACAATCAGGGTCATATTGACACCCAGCCTGAGCTGTGACTGGGGGCCATTTCTGGGTCAGTGGCCCTGCTACAATCAGAATCTGTGTTGAGGTCCCTGGATTCTCTGCCATGGGGTGTGTGGAGGCGTTTGAAACTGCAATTTTCAGGGGTTAGAACAACACATGGTACCAGGTTGGAGCTGTTGGGCCCATCTGAATCTGAGAGGCCTGGGTTGCCCCAAGTTGCTGCCGATGGTCACATCTGGTTCCATAGTTCTGCAGCAGCTGGGGTCTGTGTGGATGTCCGCAGACCATATTATCACAGGGGCCCATGCAAATCATGCATAGAACCATGTGTTGAAGCATGAGTTGAAGTATGAGGACCCTGCTGATCTGACCCCACCTCTCACTGACCCAGAGTGACTTTCTCTGCTTTTACAGGAAGAGATCCTGAACCTCCTGGGCTCTAGGAAAAATGGACCCCAACACAGGAACTCTAGCCCCAACCCTAATAGGAGAGCTGGTCCCCCACACCTCACGCCACCACTCACCATGGCATTGGGAGAGCTGGCTCTGCCCCTTACCTGACAGGAGTAGTCCCAGAGGCCCAGACCAATAAACTCAGCTGCCACCCAGGCACACATCCAGGTAATGAATTTGGCACTCAACAGCTACCCCATCTATGACCTGCTGGAGTGTGAAGAACTGATCCTGGAAGAACCATAGCCACAGGATCTCCACGACTCTGGGCAACAGCAGGATGTGGGAGAGGAATGACGGCTGGTGCCCAGTATTGAGGGTATACCACAGACAGAGCTTTGAACCTGATCAACAACTCATTCCAATGCCACTGAAATTGATGAAGAGGCAACAGAGAGACAGAAGAGTTTGGTGTTATTCTTTTCTTTTTTAAATTATTGATTATTTTATTTCATTTTTATCTTTCTTTGAGTGTGCAGTACAAAAGGGAGAGGTGGATATGGAGGGATGGAGATTAGTGTGATTGGATTGCATGGTATGACTTTTCCAAAGAATCAATGTTTTTAAAAAATGGATATAAATTGTTAGTCACAATGACCAGAAGATCTAGCTTTCTTAATCTTGGAATAGGATATCAAGGTGGTAGAGATTCATTAATAGCACACAGCCAATATTTTAAAATGAAAGCTTGAAAGTATTTGGAAATACACATAAATATGCTCTCTAATGCTATATTTAATCTCCTATTCTGTGTCATGACCATTGCAAAGAAAGATGAATGAAGGACATAACCATTAGAAATGAACAATTAAAACTATATTCTAGCATGTACCATAGATAATCCACATCTAGCCTGCACATAGATAATCCCAAAGATTGGAAAAGTAACCTTCTACTGACAAAGAAAAATAATGACACAATGGATTGCAATGTTAGAAGACAGCATACAATGCTAATGCATTCATAACTTCAAAAATGTGTTTTCATTTACTATCAACAAATATTTTGTACAAAAAGTTACAAACCAGTGAGATGCAGTAACATGAAGCTGAAGATTCTTCTTGCTTCAGACAACACAGACCTGATGGAAACACATAAGCCTCTTCCTTCATCAGAAGTCTAGAAGCTTGCTATGGAATATTAATTTAAGATGTGTACATTCATTGCTGTGGAACACTTTAATGATTCAATAATATCTTGCATTCTTTTGTGTTGCATTTGTTTAACTCTGTGAAGTTCTGTTCCTTCTTTCTGTCTAAAACATCTGGCTGCTCTAATGAAGAGATGATCAATAGCTAGGAAGGAGAAAGATAGGTGGGGCTGGCAGGCAGAGCAAATAAATAGGAAAAACATGGGAGGAGATCAAGGAGTGAGAGAAAAGGAGAAGAAGAGGAGAACTTCAGGGGCCAACTACACAGCGACACAGCAAGCTATAGACTAAGAATCAAAGAAAGAAATACAGAAATAGAGAAAGTAAAAACCCAGAGCCAAAGATGGAGAGGATAATTATTTAAGAGAAGCTGACTAGAAATAAGTCAAATTAAACCCGTGAATTCATGAGTAAGACTAAGACTCCATGTGTGTTTATTAACCCCCAAAGAGTTAAGAGTAAAAAAAACAACAAACTACAGAAGTCAATAAAGAGGTCCTACACCCCAGCAAAGCAGGAAAACTTAGAATAAAATCAGACAAGAGAAACTGTCTGACTAGAGACTATCCCAATTGCACCCTGATCTGTAATTAGGAGATTCCACTCCCAGGTTTTTCTAGGGAGGTAATAATTCTGGAACACACATGCAGCATATTCGAACATTTTGAGAGAGCTACTGAACTAAGGGTTTCTGTCTCATCTCAGTGAAAGCCTGCTAAGAACAGCTTCCAGGTGGGTAGACAGGAGGAGCAGAGGCAGTCTTTTCAACTAGTGTGTACTCGCTACCCATCTCTCTTCTTTCCAAGGGCACAGGGTATAAAGGGGAGAAAGTTCTCAACTTCTGGCTTCTCTCTGGGCAAAGAAAGAGTTGCAGCATGTGTCCAACTTTCTGGCTTGAGAAATGCCCCAGGAACTGACTTCCACGTCTTCTGTGTGAGTTCTGATAGGTGTTGTGCTCAGTGGATGCCACAAACAAGACAAGAAGAACTTGTCTCTCCTGCAGGAGTATGCCCAGGCAACAGACAGAACAGGAGAGCAATCAAAAGCCTCAGCATCCACTCAGTGTCTGACTTCCAGGTTACTTGAAGTACTCACATCACTCAAATGAACATGCTCATAATCCTTGACTCTTTTTGGGGGGGAATTGGAGAAAGACTACTCCATAGGCCCCACATTTACACAAATAAACACAAAGCAAGGTGAGGATTGTCAGACTCTGAGTAAACGAACTAACAAATACTTGTCTCATTACGATTTTATATCTACAAATACCAAGAGGGATTATGTACAAAAAAATGTTGGTAGTCACATAGATGTCATTGGACAAATTGATGAAAGCCTTTCCTAATAAGACTGTCCAGGGAGACTTGGAAGAGTTGACCAGTTCTGTGAAATGGATAGTTGGTAAAATAATGAGGGTCATGAAGAAACAAAAAGTGAGACAAATGAAAAGAAACCTATTCAAAGGAAGCAGAAGAATAAAAATGACCTGACAAAGGAGACAAAATAAAATGTTTATTGAGTTATGGAACACAATAATTGAGACTACTAATGATGAGACAAAAAAATTTAAAAGAAATAACCTAAATGTTAGAGTCAAAGAATACCATGGTTGGACAATATATATATATATATATATATATATATATATATATATATATATATATATATATATATATATATATATATATATATAATATATATATTTTGGTTTTTTGACAGCCTTGTTATTTCTACTAGTAAATGTTTATTTATCTTCCCTTATAGAGTGAATAGTATCATCTTGGTCTATTTAAAAGTATGTAATAATGGTTTGTTGTTGTTTGGTAGCTACATAAATAAATATAGGTAACGCATATGTACATACTTTCCTTCAGGTACTAATTTAAATGAGAGGCTGGTTCTAAATTATATGTATATATATACATACATATATATATGAAAAATATTTAAATTGACAAAAATATTGAAATATTTCTGTCAGGCCTTAAAAATGGTATATTTCTGTGCAAACTCAAGTTGATGCATGATCTCTAATGCAATAGTGTTGGTAGGCATGGTTGTTAAGTCAGGGTGTAAGGCTCTCAGTAAACTGAATAATACTTTCTTTCCATGACTGAATTCTTTTCTGGAGGGATAGAGCCAGCTATCATGAAGGATGCTGTCTAGTAAGGATGCTGTCTAGTAAGGATGCTTGCTGTTCATCTTGCACACTGTGCCTATTCTCTCTTTACTTTCTTAGCAAGAACTTCAGGTGTGGCTGACTTTTAGTCGTTATAGCCTTCATAACTGTGAGCCTTTTTCCTTGACAAATTACCTACCAATAATGATGCTGTTGTAGAAATAGAAAGAAGCCCATGATCTTGCTTTCAGTAAAATATTGTGGATTTTTCTTTCAGTTGCTGAGATGTATGTTCTAGGGTATAGATATAGAAGGTTTCAAGGATTTTCTGGAAACCAGGGTGTTGTGGAGTATTGTTTTAAGATGTGTTACATTCATTTATGCTGTGGAATATTTGTTTAATGATACAAAGATGTGTTGCATTCTTTTATGTTGCATTTGTTTAACTCTGTGAAGTTGTGTTACTTTCCTGTCTAAAACTCCTGATTGGTCTAATAGAAGCTGAATGACAAATAGCTATTCAGGAGAGGGATAGAAGGGGCTGCCAGGCTGAGAATAAATAGAAGGAGTAGAGAAGAGCAAGGAGTGAAAAACAGAGGAGAGGTAGATGCCAGGGGCAAGCCACATAGAGGCACAGCCAGGTTTAGAGTAAGAAAGAAAGGTATACAGAGTAGATGCTGAGGAAAGGCATTTGTTCATTTCCTGGCCACCCAGACTCCCAAAATAACCAACAGAAACTGCATTAATTAAGTCACTGCTTGTCCAATCACTATAGCATATTCCTAGAAAGCTCTTACATATTAAATTAACCCATTTCTATTATTTTATATTTTTATCTACTGGCAAGGTTCCAGCTGGCAGCTTATATCTTTCCTCTCTGGTGGCTACATGGTGTCTCTTTCCTCTGTGACAACTGCAGACTCAGCCTTTCTTCTTCCCAGAATTCTTCTGTTCTCAGTGCTCCATCTATACTTCCTGTCTGGCTACTGGTCAATCAGCATTTTATTAAAGAATACAAGCAACAAATCTTACAGGGTACATGACCATTGTCCCATACCTAGTAGAGAAAGATAAAAGCCCAGAGGAAAAAGGCAGATAGGATAATTTCAGTTAGAAAAGCTGTCTAGAAATGAGACAAGCTAAGGCTACTATTCATAAGTAAGAGTAAATAAAAAAAAAGAAAGAAAAGAAAATAAAAAAAACCTAACTGCACCAGAGGCTATGCTAAATGATTACATTACAGTTTTTACTATAAAAATATGTTCCTGTATTTGGAAATATTGGAAGAGATGTTTGTGGATTTTTATTTTAAAACGTAATGCCTTGGCTGTTTGAATGTGCATGGAAGTATCTAAGGAGACCAGAAAGAGGGTATTGGGCCACTCAGAGTGGAGTTATGGCTGCGGTTACCAACCTCGTGTGAAAGTGAGAAGCAAGTGCTCTTAACAGCTGAGTTCTCTCTCCAGCCCCTGTATTTTGTCAATGTATTTTCTATTTTTTAGAAAGAATTTTATTTTATTATTGACAAAACATACTTACATTTATTTTGCTATTGTTCTTCAATTTATTGGGAATTTTAATCATTCAGGTGTCCATGAGGGTGTTAATGTCATTTTATTTTAAGCCCTGCATAATCCATTTATTTCATTGAATATATATATTAATCTTGAGAGTTTTATAGTCCAGCAATATGCCAGACTTTTAATTTTCTCAGATATAACTATATGTCACTTAAGTTTTTATGGTGGTTATAATTCAAAAGTTTTATTTTTCTTATTAAATTGATCCCTGTTTAAAAATCATTTTAGCCAGGGTCTAATGTACCCATAAAATGTCCTCAAACGCAGTATATATCCACAGTTAGCCCTGAACTCCTGATCCCCATGCCTCTACTTCCCCAGTGCTGGACTTCCAGGCATAAACCACCAGCCAATTGAAATTGATTCATACATATTTCATATTTTAATATGACATAAACCATGATATAATCCTTCTCACTTTCACTGTTAAGCAGATTTATTTTTTAAGTGTTTTCTTGTATTAGTTGACTTTATTCTTTGAGTTCTAAAAAACGATTTATTTGAAGCAGGATTGAAGTCCATACATTTGTGGTCGATAATATCCTTTAAGCTCCTTTATTAAAGTAGGTTTCCCTTTTCTCCTTCTTTCCTTTCCCTGTTGTTCTGTTGCTTCTTAAAATAGAAAGTGTTTTATTTATTCTTGGAAAATGTAATACTTGTAAACAATGTACATTGATCATATGTACCCCATACTCCCCAGAGTACCCTTAGCATAGCCTCTCCTCATTTCAGATTCCTTCAGATTATTTCCTCTCTCTCTCTCTCTCTCTCTCTCTCTCTCTCTCTCTCTCTCTCTCTCTCTCCCCCCCCCGTTTGTGTGTGTGTGTGTGTGTGTGTGTGTGTGCGCGCGCATGTGTGTGTGCACTTACTTTCAGCGCTGTCATGTTACTAATCTCCACATAACCTGCCCTTTTTTTTTTGCAGAGAGAAATTTGACTAACCTATGTGTATAAGGATAACTATTCAGAATGTAGCATTATACCATGTCTATTTATCAAACAACAGTTGTAGATTTCTCTTATGAACCTATGATCTCCTGAACTATAATAGTATATTATTGTACTATAGAATCATTGTAGGATATTGTGTTTTAATAAATAAAGCTAGCCTGCAGATCAGAGGGCAAAGCAGCTATACTAGTCAGCCATAAAGGCCAGGGAATGATGATACATACCTTTCATCTCAGAGGCAGAAAGATCTTTGTGTGTTCAAGGCCTCCCTGGGCTATACAAGATTGAATCTGCCTAAAAGACAAACAGAGCTCACACAACGATGATCCCAGCACTTGGAATTACACACCTTTAATCCCAGGACTAGAGAAGTAGAGACAGGCGTGATAAGACTGGAAAGAGAGAGGAATATAAAGGGGAAGAGACAAGAACTCAGTGGACTGTGGAGTGTGGAATCTCAGGTTTGGCAATTTGAGGACAACCCCTTCAGTCTGAGCATTGGTAAAGCTAAAAGGTCTCTCTAGAGGTTGGCTGCTTTTTTTCTTTTCTTTTTATCTTTAGGTTGAACCCAATATCTTTCTCTGGGTTTTTGTTTTTCATGGTACACTGAAACATTGTTTTTGACAAGGGTTATAGTATGAGACATGAATTCCGTTGAGTACATCAGTCCCCAAATGCTATCCAAAAGCAAATGGTTAGCGTCATAATCTATATTCTATTATTGAACTAATGTGTACATATTTCCTGGCAATATTGATTTCTTGGCAGTATTGGATTTTAAGGTATTTTTATTTCATCATTTCATCAGTAAGAATACATTTGTTCTATTTTCAAACATTTACATGTGTTTATCCTATTTTATTTTATACAGCTTGTTTTCTTAGTAAATGAATCACAGTGACAGACTATCATTATTTTTCTGGAACATTTCATACTTTTCTAAAGAAACTATTGATCTGCCCGAGATTCTCTCTTGCATCACATGTATTCTGTTTATGAAGCTTACCTCTGTGACGCCTGTTCAAGTTCCTAAATTTTTCACTTCCAAATTTCCTTCAGTTTGCATTTTCTTTCTTGATTCTATTTCTACTTACAGGTCTAAAGCTGTTTTATTCATTTCCTTTCTTTGCTTGTATCTTTTATTTTTTTTAAAGACTTTCAAATGAGTTCATTAATATCCTCTTGAAAGATCTCTATCACATTTATAAATGCTATTTTAAAGTCTTTATCTTATGTTTCAGTTTTGTTGGATTTCTCAGGGTCTACTTTAGAATTGCTGCTGGGGTCTAATGGAGACATATTGTGCTGGCTGTTGGTGATTGTGTTTTACACTGTAGTCTAGGCATCTGGGTGGGTTAGGAAAGATTGTAATTCTAAATGCTGACATCTGCTCTTGTCTTTGTTAGGTGGGTATTTTGTTCCTTGGCTTCTTTTCTCTCTGGTTCTTAGGAGTGTGTGGTGGTTGTATGTTTCCTGGCAGGAAAATCTTCTGTGATCCTGTCAGATGTGACCCCTAGATTTCTGTTCTGGGTTGAATGTACTTCTCGTTATTGGGGATTGACTCTTAAGGACAGGTTACAAGCACAGGGTTCACAATGGGAGGAAGGCAGGGTGTTCTTCCAGAATCTGCTTAGTACCATATGAGCAGGGATAAAGAGTGAGTATTTTCCACAGCAGCTAGTCTGCTCCAGAGCTTTGGGTGAGATTTCGGGATTGGATTTCAAGGGCACAGAGGAAATGTGAAAAATCTACAGTTAGTCTAATTTCTTCCCTGGCCCAGAAATAGTCTGAAGGTTCTCAGGAAATGTCTACTGGAGTTGTTGTGTACAATGAAGATTCTAGCTTCTTTCTGTCTGTCTGTTTGCCTCATCTATCTGTCTATCTATCTATCTATCTATCTATCTATCTATCTATCTATCTATCTATCTATCTTCATCATCATCATCATCTGTCTGTCATCTATCTACCTATCTATCTCTTTCTACCTATCTGTTATCCTCACAAACTCATAGCCAATGTGCCAATACTCACAATGTCTTTAAATATTGATAAATGTATCATACCCAGAATATAAAATTATTACTAGTTCAGAGCTATAGTATAGCAAAAGATCTTGAAAATTTCCTGCAGAAAGCAGCCTCAGTGTTTTAGTCAGTGTTTCGATTGCTGTAATAAACACCTTGACCAAATGCAACTTGTGGAGAAAAGGGTTTATTTGGCAGAAACTTCCACATTACTCTACACTGTTTCAGAAACCAGGATTCTCCTCCGCCATCATGCTCCGTCTGCCCACCTCGGCTTCTCGCCATGTCTTCTCACAAGACTTTCAGAATCAAGCGATTCCTGGCTAAGAAACAAAAGCAAAATCTTCCTATTCCTCAGATGATTCAGATGAAAACTGGCAACAAAATCAGGTACAACTCCAAGACACTGGAGGAGAACGAAGCTGGGTCTGTAAGGAGTCAACAGTGGCAAGACAGTTTACACTGAATGTTACAAGATGAAGTTTAACATTTTCAACCTGGAGACTTGATCATGTTTAAGTTGGGAGTGGTTTCTCCAGTAATAAAACGTAGAACCTTTTGGAAAAATAAAAAAGAAACCAGGATTGGAACTCAAACAGGGTGAAATCCTGGAGCAGGAGCTGATGCATAGGACATGGAGAGGTGTTGATTACTGGCTTACTCAGCATGACTCACTCAGCTTGCTTTCTTATAGAACTCAGGACCATCATTGCAAGTCATCACAACCTATAGTAGGCTGGGCTGTCTTGTATTAGTCACTAACAAAAAAAAATTCTACTTCTCTGTGGCCAGACCTTATGAAGGTATTTTCTCAACTGAGGATCCTTCTTCGGATGACTGTAGATTGAAAGTCAGTATAATTAGCATATACACAACTTCTGTACATATGTGACAAAATTTAAATTTGTCATTTGATATATTGTTTTTAATACTACAGTGCTAAGCTTATGATTAACAACTACTAAGAAGAACTATCCTCATAACGACTCTGAGACCCACTTAAAATGGGAAGACTAGGAACTGTTCAGCTACTAACTGTCTTTGAAGGAGTATATAAATTATGTAACAATAAGCTTCAAACTCTATTAAAACTTTAAAGCCTAGAGATACCTGAGATATTCATAAAATTACTGTCCACACAGAAGAAATACCAGCTGAGTAAAATGTAAACTCCAAAATAATTCAAATTCACTACTGATCTAACTTGTAAACCTCTTGGATTTCTATACCTCTTTCATACTTTCAGTATTAAATTATTCTAAATTATACTGCTTTTTAGATGTTTCAACGACACAGTGAAGGAGACTTAAATTATTAAATAAAATCAGTTGCTTCTACTTGTATTTTTAATTATCTTCAAAAAGTGTGATTTACTTTGAAAGCAAAAAAAAAAATTAGACACCCCACCAGTGTACCCACACTTCAAAATTTGTTCTTCATCCTTTAACTGGAGAGTGTCAAACTCAGCGGAAAGTGGGTTCATCTAAAGAGAGGCAATTTTGAGTATGTGAGCTTTGTCAGTGTCTATTTCTGCTTTGCACTTATGTGGGCATGGCAAAGCAAAAAAAAAAATTATCTGTTAAGAATAACTGCCATAATAATCATTTCCGAAATCTGCTGAACTGATCCTCATATGTCTACCCAGATGGTAAAGTGGTGAAATGGAACAGAGGACACCTCAAGGCAGTTGTTGTTGCTATTCTTTGGAGGATTTCTATGTGGAATCATACCTGAGCAAAGCCTTCTGTCTGCACTATAACTCAAAAAGATGTTTTCAGTGTTACACACAAAATGTAATAGTAATTTGCTGTGGATCAGCTCTTCTGTTCAAATACAGTTATGGATTTTTACTGATGGTATAAGCCCAAGTGTATTACAGGCTTTGCTCGAGAAATACCTTACAAGCAACACCCACTTCTTTGTTCCTCAGCCTCTCGCATTATAAATCCCTATACTTTCTGTTCTACGGCACTGAAATACATAGTTTGGGCAGCAAAACAACGCATGCCAGAAAGATCAGAGGGAAAGAGGAGGTTATGTGTGAGGAAGTGTTGAAATACAAGCGGCAGGGCTGCGTCCCTGGCACCCGGCCGCCCACACGGCTAGCTCTACCCGAAATAATTACACAGAAATTGTATTCTTTTAAACACGGCTTGGCCCATTTCTATCTAGCCTCTTCTAGGCTAGCTCTTGCACCTGGACTAGCCCATTTCTAATAATCTGCTGTAGCCCACGAGCTGGCTTACCAGGAATGATCTTAACCTGCGTCTGCCTGGAGTGATAGATTCATGGTGACTCCCTGACTCAGCTTCTTTCTCCCAGCATTCTGTTCTGTTTACTCCTCCCACCTATGTTTTAACCTATGAGTGCCAAGCAGTTTCTTTATTGCTTAACCAATGAAATCAACAGATAGAAAGATGACCCTCCTCCATCAGGGAAGCTGGGAAGACTAGAGGGAGGGGAAACGATGGATGGGATGTATTGCATAATTGAAGAATCTATTTTCAATAAGAAACCAACAAAAATTTTTTAAAAAACTGTTTAGAATGTTCCAAAAAAAAAAAAAGAATCTTGTTTTTATAGTTCAAAATCCCTTCGAATTACAAGTATCTTAGAAGCAAAATAGAAAGGAAACATTCATGTTAGTAAGGATATTTAAAATAATAAGATACAGAATGTGGCATAATATCTTTCAAATTCTTATTGTGAATAATTTTATTTTCATACAGTATATTTTAGATCACTGTTTCCTATTCCTCATGTCTTCCCAGATTCTTCCCACATATCGACACAATCAATTTGTTCCTTTTCTCTCACTTTAGAAAATAAACAGGCAAATAAACAAACAATACCTCACAAAAAGTATAAGAAACACATATTCACATAGACATGCACACCCCCCCCCCAACTTCATAAAAACACAAAATCAGGTATTATAGTACTCTAGAATAAGTGCAAACAAAGAATATGATACCTATCATATTTCCAAAACTACTGAGTTTAGATTGTGTTGACCATCCAATGCTGGGCATGAACCCTGTCCCTAAGTATTTATTTATCTGTTTATTTTTTTATTCATTTTGCATTCAAATATAGTTCTCCCTCTCACCCTTACCCCTCCCCCCGACCCCGGCTTACTCCACCACAGAAAACCTTCTATCAGCTGCTCTCAAAGGGTAAGGCTCCCTCCCATGCTGGATTCAACAAAGCCGGACACAATAAGTTGAATCAGGACCTAGCCCCTCCCCCCAACCTTGAATACTAATTTTCCATTAAATGGCAAGCTGTTGTCAATTGGAGGTAGCTTCTTGATAAAAAATGCGAGATCATATCTTCACTTTGCCTTCTCAGTGCTCTGATTCCATCTGTCTTTGACTTGTGTGGTCCCTGTGCATGCTGCCATAGTCTCTGTGATACACACGTGTGTCAGCCCTATTGTGTCTGGAAAACACTGTTCCTTGGTAGCACCCATCTGCTCTGGTTCTTACAGTCTTTCTGCCCCCTCTTCTGAGGAGAGGGGTCAATGAAGATGTTTATTTAGGAATGAGTGTTCCAGTCTATAACTTCCTGTACCTTGTCCAGCTGTGGGTCTCTGTATTAGCTCCTATCCACTGCAGGAGGAAGCATCTCTGATGATAGCTGAGTGAGACATTGATCCTATTTGTCTTTTTATAACATAATCTTGACTCTTTCATTTGCATGGAATTTTTAATGTACTGGCACATTGTTAAATCTTTTCATTTTCAAGCATATACCACTAACTGCAATTTAACGACAGTTCCCATGAGAACCAGATTCAGACACTTGTAGACAATTCAGTACCCATAGCCTATTGTTGTAACTCAGTCATTATCATACAACTTCTAAAAGACACTGTGAAAATAAAATCTCAATATAAACAAACTACTAAGTTTCTTCTAAGTGCTTCTCTCTCTCTCTCTCTCTCTCTCTCTCTCTCTCTCTCTCTCTCTCTCTCTCTCTCTCTCTCTTATTACCATGACTACCACAGCTGTGTTCTTTTCTAATGCATATTTTATTATAGACTTTGGATGGAATCTTCCTTTTTCGTCTACTGTGTGTTTCCTCTTCACTGTCTTCTTATTTCTTCACTTTTAAAAGGAAAGATCAGATGAACTAACAAACCATTTTTTTCTGGGTCAAAATGTAAGAAGGAAAAATCTCTTTTTTAATAATATTGATTTGATATTGACAATAAGCTTAGTTCTTAAAAATGTGTATTTGCTTTAAAATTGGATTCAAAGTTTATTTCATGACTAAAATGTAGTGTTAATTTAGATTGGTTTTGGTGCACTAATCATAATCTTTGGGAAGCAGAGGCAGGGGGATTACAAGTCAGAACCTGCCTGGCCAATGCAGCAAGACTTTGTCAATATTTAAAAGATCATACATTATACAATTTATCTTTATTGTAACTATCCTTAATTCCACATTTAACTCTCTACACCCCTCAAAAAAATCTCCCTCCAAGTTTAAAATACTTCTTCTTTAATAAGCTATTTATTGACTTTTAACCGACTGAGAACAATTCATGCTATCCATATGTACATGGGGTTGGGATCATCTCCTGGGCATGGGAAACCTATCTGTGTCCTCTGTCCTAAGAAATGCTACTCTGCCTTTCTTTACAGCTGTAAAGTGCCAATCCTTCTTTTAGAGAGAAAACATGTAAAAGATGTTCATTTACTCAAGAAAAAAACATCTTCCTTGCACATAAACAATTCACAAATTCAGAAACCAAAACAAGAAATATATATTTATTCTCACTCCCACAATTCAATAATCAATGCTAAAGTGACTGCAAGTATTACAGTAAAAATTTAAGAAGCTAATAGGTTTGGAAACTGAAAGTTCAAGACTCGGCCTTGCTTATCTGACCTAAGTTTGTGTACCCTTGGTTGCATTGTGATATAGAAGCAATTGTTTTTATGCAAGGATTATTTTTTTTAAAAAAAAGGAAGCCAGAGAGATTCAGAGCCCAAGCTTGCCCCTGAGCACTGACCAAAACCAGAGACCAGAGAGATGTCCACTATTCTCTTCTGAGGATTAGACCCCACAAACTAATTGCTTCCTACTGCACATGACATATTAGTAACTATGGAAAAACACATAAAAGCAATAGAAATTCCTGTATGGTATTGTGGTGTGGATATGTAGTGTATCCCCAAAAGTTCAACAATTGGTGGTACTATTGACATACAATTAATAATTTGATCACGAAAAGGCAAACTTTATTAATGAATTAATTCAGCTAATAACAATTAAATTGATTTTAGTTGATGCCTAGCTGAATGAAATAGTCCCTTGAAAGGTCTGTGTTACTAAATTCTATCATCTATCATCCATCTTTCTCCTATCTATCTATCTATCTATCTATCTATCTATCTATCTATCTATCTATCTATCTATCATCTTCTTCTTCCTTTCTTCTTTCCTTCCTTTCTTTCCTTATGATGTAGAATGAGCTATCTCACTCTAACACATGTTCCTGCTGTTACTGTCTCAAGCTTCAAACTAATGGCCACAAGTTTGGCCACACATAATGACAAGTGGAACACCTGAAATCTTTCATCAAAATAATTCTTTCCTCCTTTTAATGGAATAACAGCATTATTAAGTGACTTTTAAGTAACTATTAAGTTCTGACTTTTAATTGACTATACATTTAATACATTTGAAGATGAACTAAATCCTGGTTTTATCCTCTGAAAATCAGAATACATAATAATACAGAGTTACATTACTAAAAGTTGTTTATATGAACCAATAATCTGTGTCATCCTAATCTAATTTAATAACCACTGAGAACATGGAGTTATGATATATTTCAAGTATATTAGTACTATAGAAGAATAAAAATTAATTTTAATTTAAATTTAACTAGTTACATAAGCTAGTGCTTAAACTACTGGTCATTGCACTCTTAAAAGATTAACTGATATTACCAGAGAAATTGCATTGTGATTAAGATAATAATCTATTATTCTTCATGGTATTAGCAAAGATCAAATATTTGCCAAGGCATTATGAGTTTATCTTTTTTTGTAAATTTATCGTGTTACAGAAATACATATTTTTATATGAAAAAGAAAAATTAGCAAACATGGTAAAAATTATTCAGTCTTAAATATTAATGTTTTGATCTTTCACTTTCGCTTCAAAATATAACCTAACAAAATAAGAAATTTTCAAATTAAAAATTTTGCTCTTCTAGCTCATTATTTTAAAGGAACATTAATCACCTGCTTTAAGAATATATTAAATCATTGGAGGTACAACTTGTAATAACAGTTTGAGAAGTTATACATAATTACGGAAAGAATTTATTTAAATATCTAAGGTTGATATGAACTCTGTTATAGTAAGAAATAAGAGCACTATCAACTGAGGAACTATATTCTGTCCCTCAAGTCAGCAACAATAGTTGTGCATCTGTGGGAAAATCAAATACCTGCTCTGGGTCTTGGTTTCTTGCTTTCAAAAAAACCCCAAAAAACAAATCTATACAATACATTTAGTTTTATAAGTCTCCTTTCCTGTTCTCAATTGTAAGTCCCAGAAATATATTTACAACATAGTTGTGTTGCTTTCCACAGTTGTAGTTACTAGGACTTGGATCTTTATGGAGGAATTAATAGGTACCCTGAGGCAGTTTCCTTTAACTGGGATAATTTGTCAAACAGTCTTTGAGACCTTGTTGTTGAGCATGATCAGAGACAGGCAAAGAATAGTTGGACTTGCCTTGGAATAACTTGTAAAGGAGAGGGCTTAGCTTAGAGTAGTGCTGTAAGACACTCAAAACAGCCCTATAAATGAGCTAGGCAGAAAACAGGTGAAATATTAACCATGATGAGAACTTAACAAGGTTCAAAAGGCAAATTGGAAGTCGAAGGACAACCTGTGCATTTAGATTTTTAACAATAAGAATTATGGTGCAAAACTGCAAAGACAATCTCTAAATTATTGGTTGATGGTAGAGATGAACTTCATAGGAGGTAGTTCCATTTTAACAAATGTATAATTTGGTCATGATATCACTAGTCGAAACTAGGAAAAAAACGGATGCTATTTTTGAACTGAATATATGAAAGATGAATGATCCTTTGGGATAAAAAATTGTAAATAACCATGAATGCCATAAAAATGAAATTCTAATGTTTTAAGAAGCTAGATAGAAAGAGGAATTAAGTGTTTTCCATAGTCTTTAACTGATGTTGCATCTATGTTTATAAATAAAACCTACTGAGTTCATTTAGTTTTCTCATATTGTAGCTGGAGCTTTTCTGTCCTATAGTCACTCTCAAATATCACTCAGAGGCTTAATATTAGTTACAAATGCTTGGCCAATGGCTCAGGCTTCTCACTAACTAGCTCTTACATCTATTCATTTCTATTCATCTACGTGCTGCTCTGAGGCTACTGGTTTTTAACTCCAACCCATTCACTGTGTCCTATTTATTCTGGTTGGTGAGTCCAGACTCTGCCCTTTTTCCTCCAAACATTCTTCCAGTCTGGCTCTTTGTAGTGGTATTTCAATTGTATTTTAATAAATAAAGACTGCCTGAAGATACGAGAGTAAAACAATCCCACTGGTCAGCCCTATAGACCAGGTTATGGTAACACACACTTTTAATCCCAGCGGTGTATTCCTTTAATGCTAGTCCTAAAGAGAAATATAAGATGGGGGTAGGAGAGCTCTCAGACACACAGTCTAATTCTGAGATTCCAGGAGGCAGGATTGTCGTGTCAGATTGAGGCAAAAACAGTGGCTGGGTGTTTTGCTTCCCTGATCTTCAAACTGAGCTCCAATTTCTGACCCTGAGTTTTCAATTAATCGTGCTTCATCTCTCCTGCCTAACCTTATTCTGTTCGGCTCTTGGCCAGTCAACTTGTCTATTAAGTCAACCACAATGGCATATTTACACAGAGTGTAAATGAATGTTCCACAGCATATATGTCTTTAGGAATAGAGAAGACTGTTCATTCCTCTATCAACAGCTATTATCTTCCTGTAGTTTTTCATCTAGGGATGGAGCCTTATGACAATTCTCCCATTCACTTTTGCACATATATTAGCATTCTCTAAGAAACAGAACTGATGGAATTCACACACACACACACACACACACACACATATACACAAACCATACACACACACACACACACACACACTATATGTTCTAAAAGATTGGCTTACAGGCTACGTGTGGTCACAGTAGTTCAACAGTAACTCTTTCCTGAGTGAGAGTCCATGAATTCAGTAGATTTACAGTCCAAGACACTGGTTGTCTCATCAGTTGCAATCTTGTGTTTGAGTCTGGGAAACTCCCAGGAAGCTGTGGTCTTCATTCTATGTTGGAATCCTGAAAAAGTAGGTTCTAATGCCACCTAAGGAATGCCTCAGCAACAGGATAGATAATCTTGTCAGTGAGAGTCATGACAAGTACACAAAGAATAAAATTTTCAGCAAAAGAATTAGAGACTGCCCCATTCCCACTGTTATTCCCACAAGAAGATCAAGCTACACAACTGTAGCAATATGCAGAGAACCTAGGTCAGACCTGTGTAGGCTCCCTGGGAACTGTTATAAGCCCAAATTAGTTGACTGATTTGTGTGTGTGTGTGTGTGTGTGTTTGTGTGTGTGTGTGTGTGTTGTCCTTGACCCTTCTGGCTTCTCCAATCCTTTCTCCCAATATTTTCAGAATTCCCTGAACTTTGCCTAATGCCTAATGTTTAGCTATGAATCTATATCTGCTCCCATCAGTTACTGGATGATACCTCTCTGATGACAATTGGGTTAGGTACCAATCTGGTCACAGAAGATGGTCAGTTCAAGCTATTTATCTGGTATTGCTAGGAATCGTAGCTGGTGTCATCCTTGTTGATTACTGGGCAATTCACTTGAGCCACATTTTTACCTGACCCTGAAATGCACCCCCTTTTCACTAGTCACTTTCAGATTTCTCCCCTCTGTCCCCCACCCCCAAACTGATTGTTCATCCCCACCGGCCCTCAGTCCACTCACTCTGTTCCCAAGAAGATCTGAGTATTATATGATGTTTTACTCTTTTGGCTTTTGGGGAGCCCACTACTCAGCTCCAAAATAAATTATACACAGAGGCTTATTCTTCGTTTGGAATGCAGGAATATTTGGATTGTTTCTAGCTAGTTTTTCTTATTTTAAATTATCCCAATTTTCCTTTTGCCTCTAGGCTTTTCCCTTTTCTTCTGTATATTTTAGTTTCACTCTTTCTCTGTGACGGACTTGGTGGCTGGGTGGCTGAGTGACTGACCCCTGACATCCTTCTCCCCTATTCTCTCCTTCCTCCTTCCTCTTCTTCCTTTTGCATTCTGTTTATACTCTCTGCCTGCTGGTCCCACCTATCTTTGTTCCTTCCTCTCTATTGACCACTCAGCTCTATATTAGACCTTCAGGTGTTTTAGAAAGGCACAGTACACACTGAGACAATGGGGATGTTCTTTCGGGAATTCACCAAGGCCAGCTGGCCTAGGTCTGAAAAAGCATGGGATAAACCCGGACTAGCTGAACATAGCAGACAATGAGGAATACTGAGATCTCAAGAACAATCGCAGTGGGTTTTTTGATCCTACTGCACCTACTGGCTTTGTGGGAGTCTAGGCAGTTTGGATGCTCACCTTAGGAGACCTGGATAGAGGTGGGCAGTCCTTGGGCTTCCCACAGGTCAGGGAACCCTGATTGCTCTTCGAGCAGATGAGGGAGGGGGACTTGATCGGGGGACGGGGAGGGAAATGGGAAGCGGTTGCAGGGAGGAGGCAGAAACCCTTAATAAATAAATAAATTAAAAAAAAAAGAAAGGCACAGTAACACAGTTTCACAGAGTTAGACAAATGCAACTTACACAAAAGTAACATCTTAAGATAATAGTCCCCAACATTTCCTACTTTTTTCTAAACAAACATGAAAAGTTTTAACTTTAACATAGTAAAACTATATACAATAAGGACCATTATCAAGTAAAGATTACATTCACAATGTACTTAATTCCAATTCATTTGTATCTGATAAATTTAAAGAAAATAATCTATAATCTGTCTTATATTAGTAAATCCAAAATTTTATCCCTAACTTACTTTCCATCATATCTAAGGAAAACTGTAACTATCAAGTCTTCCACTCCATCAAGAAGAATATAATATTTTTAAATTAGTATTTGATAATGGTTCTTATTGTATTCTGTTTTACCATGTTAAAGTTAAAATTTTTCATTTACCTTACATTTTTAAATGAACTGCATAGACACAATACCTTAAAGAAGAGTAGAAATATATATATATATATATATATATATATATATATATATATATATGATATGTTGTAACAAAATAACCTTAAATTGGTATTATCTTTACGTGACTTTTCTTTTATTCTTACTGTCTCTTTAAAGACTTTATTTTTTAATTCATTTCTTTTTATAACTGCCTATACCCATTTTCTTTCTTTCCCAAGTTTACATGCAGTGTAGAACACTGTGCTGCAGAGACTGCTTTTTCATTCCCAGTCGCCCAGACCCAAAATATTCACACAGAAACTGTATTAATTATAACACTGCTTGGCCAATAGCTTAGGCACATTCCTGACTTACTCTTATATATTAAATTAACGCATTCCTATTAATCTGTGTATTGTCACATGGTGTTGGCCTGCCTGTAAGTTTCCATCAGACATCTGTCTCCTGCAGTGACTCCATGGTGTCTCTCTGACTCCACCTGCTCTCTCTCTATATCTTTTCCAGCCTGGCTATATTCTGCTAAGTCATTGGCAGAAAACAGCTTGTTTCTTAACCAACGACAATAAAACATATTCATAGCATACAGAGTGGAATCCCATATCAACAGTGAAATCTATTTAGAGGTTTTTTTTTTTTTCATTGTTGAAGGAAGTCAAGACAGAAACTAATGCAGGACCTGGAGGTACTGGATGTAGAAGCTGAGGCAGAAGCCATAAAAGAGTGTTGCTTACTGGCTTGTTCAGCATGTTTTCTTATAAAACCCAGGACCATCAGCTCAGGGATGATACTACCCACAGTGGGCTGGGCTCTCTCCCATCAATCAGTATTAAAAAAAAATGTTCTACAAGCTTGCCTAGAGTCAGATCTTTAGAGGCATTTTCTCAACTAAGTCTCTGTCTGCTCAATTGACTAGCTTTTTTTTTTTTTTTTGAGTGGATGTAAAACTAGCCAGCACAATACTTTAGGGACAATTTCTATGAATTCATGAGCTTTATGGGATGTCTCAATACTACCTTTCCACACTGGGGAAAATCTGTGTGTTCTCCTTTTCACCCCTGTGCTAATCAAGCAAACTTCTAATAGATTTCAGTAAGAGGAGTTTTAGCGAGCAGAATCCTACACCTCCGTGAGATAATAACTGGCAGAGGCTTAAACCAGAAGTCCTTTCTTTGCCTGGATCTTTTCTGGGTATCTCACATCTACCATTTGTTTCTTAATTTTCTCACCTGAAAATTGGAATGAGCTTGGTTATTTCTTCCTTCGCTTACATTTTCCATGAGTGCTTACTAAAACTGGCAGATTACAAAGGCTCACCACCCTACAGAGCTGCTTATCATAAAGGAAATATGGCCTAAAGTAAATGTATTCATTTATGCCTGATATTTAAATGTATGTAAGAATTTATGTATAAATATGTACATCTAATTTAAGTATGCATTTGCTAATACACCATTAGTTAAAGCAGCAGTAGCTATAGAGAGTAGGCTATGCTTCCTATTTGGATGAACTCAAATGAAACTTTGTGGAAAAGAATTAAAAGAAAAAAATTGCATGTATAGACTAGAAAATTCAAGTAAAATATGACCTGACAAACCTTTTCTTCTGCATGCTATTCTATACAGTTTGATTAAAAAAAAACTGATTTGAAGAGTTGTCTCTTTCCTATAAATATAAATGGAAGAAAGGCGCTCTAATTTATACATTTAATCCCAGATAATGAGAAACGTCTTATCTATGAAGTCTATAAGGACGTTTTAAACATCCAGACTGAACATATAACCTGACTTCCAAATAAAAGCTAAGCATTGTAAGTCACTTTTTTTTTGTACCCTGTGGGAAGTGTCAGCAGCTGAGTTCCTCTCATTCACTTTTACTAAAGTCAAGCCTCATATGAAAGAGATCCCAAACTTTGCTTCTAAACAGCACAAAATGACTTTATTGTTTTTAAGTCTCCTTTTAAAAGTCTTTTAATTGTCGAAGTTTATGGAGAGAGTGTAATAATTTTAAACACGAATAGAATATAGGCAGAACAAATCAAGGTAGTTCACAGTCCCATCTTCAATCATGCCAAATGATATTAGAGAAAATTTATATATGAAGTATGTAAAAAATGAATTATTTATGTTTGGAGACAGAACCTGAGCAAGGTCGCTCCAGTGCCTCATTAGCCACTATGCCCTGCCAAGCTCTAGCGACAAATGTCATGGGAATTACCAGTCAAGAATTTTGAATCCCTGAGATTCTCTCTTTTTCCCCTTTTGCATTCTCTCACCTCTTCCTGTAAAAAGCTCAGCTGGGAGCATGTTTGGTCACCAGAGCCTTGCACAGGAATATAGCTGCTGCCATGAAAGTAAAAGGTACTCTCCTGAGTCATTCTGTCCCTTGGGATCAAATCCAGGTTTAGTCTCTGTTCCATATGGTAACATAGCAGGTGTTAAATCTGTAATGTTATGGAGCTGAAGAAATCGCTATTTTTATGCCAATTGAATTGGAAAGAAGTTGAAGTTGAACATGGCCCCTAGTCAGATAATCTAACCTGCAGCTGAAGAGAAAAAGTCTTTTTTTTTCAGGACTTAATTTTCAAAACTACATTGCATAATTCAATTGAACTGTGGGCGTGCCACAAAAAAGAAGAAAAGTTATAAATCTGGTAGTTCTTTACAGTGAATTAATACATGATGCTTAAATGTTATCTGCAGTTTTTACAAGAGAAATGTAAAGGAAAGAGCCAAACAACCATTACTTTTGCTATTGTTGGCAAAGAGTTTCTTAGATTATAATGCTTTATTGTATTAATTTGGTTCACTTCTCTCCTCTTTTTCTCTCCTTCCCTCTCTGCCCCTCCCTCATTCCCTTTCTCCCTCCATCAATCCCTCTCCCTGACCTTCTCCCTCCTCCCTTCCCTTTGCTCTCCCACCCTCTCCATATATTATCTCCTGGTCCAATTTCTACTGTCATATCTTTGTAAGACTTTATCTTCTAGATTCTCTTATTTGATTTATTGTGAGTACTGTAGTTAAAGCATGCTTTTGTGTCAGAAAGTGGTAGTGTCCCATGTGGTAAAATGTCTGGAAGGTGTGGGGTGGTGACTTCATAATGTGAAGTCAGCAGGTACTTGTCATAAACAGAATGAGAATAACTTTAATCTAAATGAAGGTCCAAAAAGGAAGTAAAATGATTAGCTTTATTGATAAGTGTTTATTTTAACTGGAGCATAAATCTGTACTAACAAAGGTTTGGCAAGATTCCCTATTTTAGAATTCAATCATATATTTTATACATTAGATAGCACCATTTCTGTTGTCTTTGTCTTTCATTGCTAAAGTCATAGAAACCACAAAAATAGTACTATATTGATTCATTACTGATGTGGGAGTGTCATATATCAATCTCTTGATTTCATTGGTTAAGCAATAAAGAAACTGCTTGCTTGACCTTCATAGGTTAAAATATAGGTGGGAGGAGTAAACAGAACAGAATGCTGGGAGGAAGAGGAAGTGAGCTCAGACTCGACAGCTCTGCTCTCTGGAGCAGAGATCCCATGATCCCCTCTCCCGGGCAGACGTGAGAGCTCTGCTCTCTGAGGCACACAATGAAGCTCCGACCCAGGATGACGTAGGCTAGCATCTTTCCCAGTAAGACTGATGCTACACAGATTATTAGAGTTGGGTTGATCGGGATATGAGAATTAGCCTGTAAGGGCTAGAGTTAATGGGCCAAGCAGTGTTTAAAAGAATACAGTGTCCGTGTAATTATTTCGATGTATAAGCTAGCAGGCAGCCGGGGTGCTGGGGATGCAGCCCCGCCACCCTTATTACTACACATTACTAGAAAAAATACTGTGAAAATCCCCCCCAAAAAAGACAGTAGACCTATGCATTTGTGCTTGTTCAGAGTAAAACTTAAATGGAACTCCCTGCTTTATTCATTGCCCTCTCATTGACTATCATGAGAACTGGGTCATATGAAATGTGTGACAGTTTTTGACTGACTGAATTGCATTGCTTAAAAATCTATGTATTAGGAACTGGAGGGAGAGAAGTCTCAGCACCAAAAGGATGGAGGGATCTCTAGCACTTACATTTTATATTTAGGTTCATCTTTCACTTAGTAAAGCTGAGTAATGATTGGCCAAGTTTTATATAGGTTAGGGTTCACAGTAGAGAACAGGAACGTAAAATGGAGAAAAGAAAAAACAAGCCAGATAATATATATACACTTTATATAACACTTCTTTTATAGGACTCTCCTTTCCTACTTAACAAAGCCTTAAGACTTGTTCTGAAGTTCAGATTCCCCACCTTGTCTTTCTGCACCTTATAGTTGTCATCTTCTAAGCATCCCTCTGCCTTTATGTACTTAAAGCCTCATCAAGAGGTGTAAACCATTCTCAGTGTGACCACAGTTCGGATGATGGCAGAACTATCTTTTCTTTAAGTTTGCTATCTGTTTGCTTTACATTTACATACCTGGAAATCCAAGTACAAGAAAAGCTGTTTTCAAAATATCATTCAGAGAGGTTGGGAGCAGTGGTCCAGGTGGTTAAAAAGGCATGTCATGTCATTTTATGGATTCTGGTATATAACATTACAGTCACATACATGCACATCATGTATAACTCACAGACACAGAGAAGAGAGAGAGAGAGAGAGAGAGAGAGAGAGAGAGAGAGAGAGAGAGAATACCAATTCAAATAGTCACTTCAATAAAAGGGAGGAAACAAAGATGTAAAGTTTAGGAAAAGTTTTCTTAGCCCAGATATGCAGATGCATATCAGATGGCACTAGCTTATACCTAATAGTTTAGAAAGGGGGAGATGATGGATGCTACTTCTAAAATTCCCACCAGATTCAGCAAAAATTAACTGCACACCTTCCATATACCAGATGGTGTTCTATGATTAATAAGATGCTATATGGTAAAATGCAATTTATAAATCAGAGTAAACATGCTCAAATGCAGTTGAACTACAACTCAGTGATTGCCCAGTTAGCACAATGACAACAGTGCAGAGTAGCAGAGGAGGGGTAATCCCTTCAAGTGGGATTTTAATGGACCAACTACAGAGAACATGGCCTTTAATATAAACACAGAACTGAGAAAACGTAAGTTAAAAAGAGTTCTAATGTAGTCAATCGAATTCATGTTTCCCCTTTCAATCCAGCCTAGAAGTTGGTACCCTTATAGAGAAAAAATAAGGGAAATGTATTCCTTCCAATTCCTTCCTACAAATAAATAAAATAATATAAATAAATCAAAATTATCAGAGAGTGGAGGTTGCAGGTAAGATTATCAGGATGCCATTGTTCCCTAAGAAGCAGTTGGAGAACTGGCAGACAGAAAAGCTAAAGGCCATGGACTTGCCCAGAAGAGCATCCGTGAGAAGTAGGCCTTGAAGCACCACAAAAAAATTTTATGATACAACTTCATCAAGAAATTAGCATCACTTCAAAAGTACTTTAAAGTGAGCTAACACATAAAAGTTAGGAGTTTGATATAAACTAAGAATGCTGCTGAAGGCAAAGACCATTTTCCAAGATGAGTCTTTTCTAATCTTAAACAGGGCATGGGATTTCCTTAATGTGTAAGTTGTAGTGCAGCATAGAAACACACAGGAGGGAAAGCTAATAAAATATGGTAATAACAGGTTACAGACTAGTTCCTTGACTTCTAAAACATCTTCATTGCAATCAATCATCATTTGACATTGGAGTGTGCATAAGGTTTAATTTAGGAAATGTTATTGGGTCCGCTGATAATTGTACATTTGAAATAAGTTGGGACTCCGTCCTTCTTGGTGGTAAGATGTTGACAAAACTCAGCCCTGTTTCCCACATTCTAACCACTCTGGAGCATATGGCAACAAACCCTTTCATCTTCTTCATGTCAGATGTCAGCAACCACACATTTCTTGGAAATGTATCGTCAGTATTCTTTTCCCACAGCTCAGGTTGAAAGAGCAGCCCTGTCTGAAAGCTGCCATCCTGTTACACCCAGCCTGTTATAAGCCATGAGGAAGAAGAGAGACAGCACTTATGGCTTCCAACAATTTTGTTAGTTCACCACACAAATGGGTCACTGATCAATCAGGGTTGTAGGACAAAGACTTAGGAAACTTTTCTTCCTGATAGCCCAGAGCAGGGGCAGAAGTGGGATTTATAAGCATAAAATCCAAAAACAAATTACAGTGGCAGTTTTCCACAGTCAGGACTTAGAGATTAGGAGTTTCCTTGAATGTTCCATCATTGTCAAGTGATATTCAGTACAAGCCTTTCAGTTCAAACAATCAGATTCATTTGTTCCTCCTGTGGTAAGGAACAGCCATAATGTTTCTAGAGAACTAAAGATATGTGTCTATGGTTTAGGAAAAAGGTTGATCAGCCATTGGAAAGGTCTCAGTTCCCCTACAGCTTGGGAGCCTGAACATATTTCAGCCTGCAGGTAAAATGGAGTCTGAAGTCAAAATGGCAGTATTCGGGTCAAAGAGCTTTTGTTTACTCCCTTCACCTCTTAATAGGGAGGAAAGGGGAAGGCACCGATGGGGCTGTAAATTTTGAAGTCTTCTTTTCTGTCATAATATATACTGTGTTTTCCAGATATGATCTTTAAAGTTTTTGTTGGGAGCAGTGAGACCCCAGATCCTGAATTTCTTGTTTTCCCCTGATCTGAGTGCCTACAACTGCTCTGAGCAGGAGACCTTCAGGAGTTCCTGAAGGCAGGAGAGTGGTTTCTGGTGGGTTTGGCTGGGGCGTGGCTATCTCTATATAATCTGCCCCTGAACACAATAAAGGGGGCATTCTTGGGGAATTCAAGGATGACCCGTGTTGCTATCTTTCTGTCTGTGTGTGTCTGTGTATTCTAACCTCCAGCCCCCTTGCCCGAAACTCACGAACTGGGTGCCAGCACACAGAGCACAGACACGGGGGCGCGGTGCGCGGCATTTGGAGGTCTCCACCGAGATTTCGGCAAGTTTTATCATAGCTAACAACACTGTATACTATTGCCACATGAGTAGTCAGTGTGGTGGGCTCTGAATAAGGATGATCCTCCTACTGGAAGTAGGTGTTATACTTCAGAACTGTAATGCTATTCCTGAAATGAAACCAAGCCCACAAGAAGAATGCTGGATAGTGTTAAAATGTTAGAATTTGTATTGTAAAGTTTTCATACAAATGAGAACAAAGAAATAAAACAAACAAAAACCTTTCACATACTTAAAATGCAAAAATTGGAGAATTTTTATTGACATTCAAATGAAATATTGGGCACTATTTTTGTTGTTTAAAATTACTGTGATATTATATAAGAATAAAAAGACAAGAAATTGAGCCCGGCGGTGGTGGTGAATGCCTTTAATCCCAGCACTTGGGAGGCAGAGGCAGGCGGATCTCTGTGAGTTCGAGACCAGCCTGGTCTACAACAGCTAGTTCCAGGACAGGCTCCAAAACCACAGAGAAACCCTGTCTCGAAAAACCAAAAAAAAAAAAAAAAAAAAAAAAAAGACAAGAAATTGGAATTAATCTTTGCTTGATAATAATTCTACTTAGTAAATATTACTATTATTTTCTTACTATTATGTATTTTATTGTCTTCTTTGTGCTGTGATTTAATTTTAAATTATTTTAAGCTGGTTATTGCTTAGCATTGGAGCAAAACTCAAGTCCATTTTTGTTGTATAATTTATTAACCCTCCAGTGATGTTATACATATGATCTTACTTATTTAGAGTATTCTCTTTAATAAGTATGAATTAGTTTCACAAAGAAAATAAATTCCATTTGCATGCAAAATTCAAGAAGTCCTTGTTTTTTACTGCTGAGTAGTACTCTAATATGTATATATTCCATACTTTCTTCATCCATTCTTCCATTGAAGGGCATCTAGGTTGTTTCCAGGTTCTGGCTATTACAATGTTGCTATTTGGATGCTCACCTTACTAGACCTGGATGGAGGTGGGTGGTCCTTGGACTTCCCACAGGGCAGGGAACCCTGATTGCTCTTTGGGCTGACGAGGGAGGGGGACTTGACTGGGGGAGGGGGAGGGAAATGGGAGGCGGTGGCGGGGAAGAGACAGAAATCTTTAATAAATAAATAAATAAAAAGAAAATAAATTCCTATTTGAAAACTTCTTGAGCGTTTTAGGCAGGTATTCAATCAGTAACCTGAATTCAAGGATTATGTAAGTGCTCAGGTGGTTGAAGCAGTAGGCACTCAGAAGGATATGCTTTGAAACATAGTTGACAAAGCAGCAAGCCAGACAGTACATTATTATAATTGCAAAACCTCACGTCGTCTTTGCTGTTTATTGTTCAGCTTATTCCTTCCCTTTTATATACCTATGAGCATCAAGTTTGTTTCTGGATTAGATTTTTAAACAGAGGAGAGTAAGCAATTAACTCATCAATTATGCTCAGCTATTAAATAAAACGCTTTTGGTGTGAAGAGTGTTTCAGTTATTGTTTAAGTACTACTTGATGTGGGAGGTCCTTCTGTATATGTGTTGCTTTGATTGGTTAATGAATAAAGAAACTGCTTTTGCCTGTGATAGGGCTGAGTAGAGCTAGGCAGGATACCTAAACTGAATGCTGGGAGAAGAAAGGTGAAATAAGGGAGAAGCCATGGATCCACTAGAGGAAAACTATACCCTAGAACCTTGTCATTAAGCCACAGCCATGTACTGATACACAGATTAATAAAAATGGATTAATTTAAGACGTAAGAGCTAGCCAAGAAGAAGCTGAGCTAATAGGCCAAACAGTGATTTAATGAATACAGTTTCTGTGTTATTATTTCGGGAGTCTGGGCAGCCAAGAATTAAACAAACAGCCTCCAACAAAAACTACTGTCAATTAAGAATCAATCAATATTACAAAAAATCATTTCATGTTAAAAATGCCATACGAAAATGATGATATTACATGGCAGGATTTTCAATTTCCTTAAGTCTGGGAGAAAATAAGAAAGATATGAATTTACAGAATTTAAAGTCATACACCAATAACATTGTACCTTGATTGTAAAAATGTAGTGAAAAATCAGAAATCTCAAATTAGGTAAATGTAAAGAAATAGATGAGCAATAAATTATGAAAATGGGATTTTCAAATACTTGAAGATTCTAGAATGGATAGTTTACTTCAACTTTAAATCAAATCATTAAAAATGTGATTAATGAGTGACTATTGGTCATGGGGTTATTTTAATGTAAGAATAATCATATTATGAATGAGTAGTGTTAATTTGTAACTTTGTAGCCTCCCACATTTTGGTAAGGAATGAAAGAAGTAATGGGCAATAACATTTATGCATAAAATTTGTTCAAAGCTTAGTAAGTACCAGACAGAATGCTAAATTCCTTTACATGCCTCATTTGATCTAATCCTCTTAGCTTCTCTATGAAGTACCATGATTTTATATACTTTATAAAATATGAAAATTGGCTTGTGGAAGTAAAATGATTTTTCTGAAGGTATAATTTCAATACATTTTCATGCAATTTTATTAGAAAATTATTTTCTGTTTATGGCTGTGAGATTATTGGAGTCACATTTAATCCGATAAATCATGAAATTTGATAAATCCCTCAGGCTAACTTTCCTTCCTTCCTTTCTTTCTAAAGCAATTACAGAATACAGTTTCCCCACAACATTTTTCATTGGGATTATAGTGGTGGTGCATCACAAGGGAAAAATTTTGCTGTATATTGGAAATATCCTAGAGCTGAAGAAGGAGTGTGAAAATATGCAGAATGAGAAAAATGTACCTTATGGTATATATACTGGATGGGCATGTAATACAATTTGGAGCTTATATTCCTGATGAAAGCCAGAGTAAGAGACAGGACACAGTTTACACTAGGATCATAAAGTGTAGGCAGAGGCCTCTTGTTCTTTTCCCAAAGTATTTCGTACACAGAAACTGTATTAATTAAATCACTGTTTGGCCAATCACTTAAGCATATTTCTGGCCTACCCTTACATGTTACATTAACCCATTTTTATTAATATGTATATCACCACATGGCTGTAGCTTACTGGGTAAGGTTTCAGAATGTCTGTTCCTGGTGGAGGATACATGGCTTCTTGTAACTCTGCCTACTTTCTCCCAGCATTCAGTTTATTTTTCTCTGCTTAGCTCTACTCTGCCCTATCACAGACCAAGCCAACTTCTTTATTCATTAACCAATAAAAGCAACACAAATACAGAGGACTTCCCACACCAATAAAGGAAGAAATAAAGGAAATTTATCTATAGTTTGTTCCCAGACTTCCATGGAGAAATAGATCTAAGCAATGTGGTACATAGATCTCAGGTAACGAGTCACCAAAGGTACTTTTTCAGCTAAAAAAAATAGCTACATGCAGTTGGTGATCCCTTTATTCTTATTTTGTTTGTGTTATTGTAAGTGCAGAATGTCTGGTCTCTACATCATACACTAAAGCAAAGTTTGAAATACAATAAGACAGGAAAGTGGATCAATGTTCTTCAAAAGTCCCATCACCACTTCCATTCAGATTAAAATCTCATCATCAGAACAGCTAGAGCAGAACACTCTCAACCTGTGAATTTAGGAAATGGAATGCTCCCCTGTAAGTTTGAAAACACCACAGGAATTCACAAATATATAAGAAAAACTAACAGTAAGAACACAATACATTTAAAAAATGGATCAGCAGGAAGCCAGGAATGTTTAGTCTATACAGTATGTACACAGGAAGAATATCTTGAAGAACACAGGGCACACATCAGACAGAGAGAAAAAGCACAAGGGGGAAAGAGAGGAGGCATTGTACAGAAGAGCAAGGAAGGTCAGCAAAGAGAGCAAACTCATCAAAGTGAAGAGAAAAAGAGAGAGAGAGAAAGACAAGGGAGGGGAAAGAGCGAGTCAATCGATTTATAAAATAACACACTGCAGATAAAGGAGTTTGCTGACTACTTTAGATATATATAGAGAACCTTTGGTGCATATGTTCAAAAGCAACTTTTAGAATGACTATACAAATACAATAAATACAGTTAAACATAAATGTGTAGATGAATAATTGCTGACCCGGGCTGTTTAGGTCAGTCTCCTTTGAAAGTAATATATTTGTTTAGGACTAAAAGTGATTCCCATCATTAGTAACAATAAATAAGTAAAGTTACTAAAAATCTCTTGCTGGTTCTGTGAATATATCATGCCTATTTTATGAAATATGAAGAAAACTAATGTCTGTAACTATTGATATCAATTTTTATCATTTTTAAGTCAGTAGTTTTTAAAATGATTTTGGCTAGAGATAATATCAATAAAATAAAGCAAGCAGATATTTCATTAGTCTGTTGTGTGATGTTTTACTCTTCTTTTTTTGGAGGGGCTACACCACCCAGCTCCCACATAAATCACACACGGAGGCTTATATTTAATTATGAACACCTGACTTTAGCTTGGCTTGTTTCTAGTCAGCTTATCTTATGTTCTTTCAACTACCTTTTGCCTCTGGCTTTTATCTTTCTTAACTTCTGTATATCTTTCTTTATGCTTTTCTTTGTCCCTTGCTGTGTAGCTGGGTGGCTGGTCCCTGGCATCCTCCCCTCCTTGTTCTCTCACTGTTTGCTCCTTATTCTCGCTCACTCTTGCTTCCCTGTTTATACTCACTGCCTGCTATCCCTGCCTATTCCTGCTTATGCCTCAGTATTGGCTGTTTATCTCTTTATTAGGTCCATCAGGTGTTTTAGACAGGCAAACAATTACAGTTTCACAGTTAATCAAATGCAGCATAAACAGAAGTAACACACCTTAAAATAATATTTTCCATCAATAGTCACTAATTTTTCTGTAGCCCCAAAATGATAATCTGTGTGCATTTTTTATGAGATTATGTCTCATGTAACTTGGGTTGGCCTCAAAGTCTCTATAAGCTCATAAACTTGCATTCCTTACCCTTGTGCCTCTACCTCCTAAATGCTGGGTTGGGAGGTATGTAATATCATGTATATCTCTATCTACTTATTTATATTGAAATGTTCAGGTACTATTATATCATTCTGAAGTCTTTGATGGAGTTGAAGAATAGTTATTATTATAGTTTTGTAATTGTTTTGTTATATGTAATTTTCCTAAGGTAAAATTAAAACATTTTTATTTAAACAGAAAAAGAGAGTTGATGTGGGATTTTTATTTGTGTGCTGTGAATACTATTGGTTAATAAAGAAACTGTCTTGAGCCTGTGCAGGGAATAGAGGTAGGCAGGGAAAACGAAGCTGAATGCTGGGAGAAAGGAGGCAGTTTTGGAGAAAATCCATGTAGCCCTGCCAAATACAGACACTGAAACATTTCCTGGTTAGCCACAGCCTCATGATGATACACAGATTAATTGAAATGGGTTAAATTAAGATGTGAGAGTTAGCCAATAAGAAGCTAGAGCTAATGGCCCAAGCAGTGATTTAAATAATACGGTTTCTGTGTGATTATTTTGGTTCTGGGCAGCAGGAAGAACAAGCAGCCCCTTCCAACAAAGGAAACTTGATCAATAGTATCTACTGTTAATTAATCAAGAAAAAATGTCTAATATTTAATGTTATAGAGCTAAAGCAAGAGATAATTAATAAATTGTTGTTTCAAGATGAGGCAATAGGAGTGGAATAATGTGGGCAGGGGATCATTTTATGGCATGCTCAATTCTCTTTATTACTTGGTTTATAAATCACATATTCTAAAGGCACAAAAGTGAAATTTTATTACAGATTTTAAAAAGAGATAAAATGCAGAAATATAGGTATGAAGACAGGTAGAAAAATTACTTTCTATTTTACTAGACAAATAAAGTCTTTGAACACAGCAAATTGGATTGACAGTAATCCAGATGTGATGGCTGATAATACGGAATCCAGAGAAATCACTCAGGTCAGAGAAATAAAAATAATACTTATTTCAATGATGAATGCACATTATATCCTTAAATTCAAAGAAAAATATTTTAATTTTTATTTTTTTAGTACATGAGACTATAGGATTAGGAAAAGGGACTAGACTGAGATTGTAATTTAATGCTGGTTTGATTCAGTAATTTTTCTCCTCATGTTGCTAAATCTCTATGGAAAGATATGAGTTGTTGGAAGGAAAAGAGTGTGTTGATATGGAAACACATAAGTAGGATGCCAGTTCAGTGACAACTGATTGTTTCTGTCATCACCAGCTAAGGTAATGCAGAGACTCCAAATTCGGCTTGTATTGTCTATTGTAGAAATGTTGCAAATTTATTTAAAATGAAAATTTTATCCATGGGTTGAGGTAAATATAAGTAGATATATTCAGACAGAAGTCCTGGTGTTTATAAACATGCAAGCCAAAAAAATGGATATTCAAACAAAGTAAGGGTAAACAGATACTATCATTGTGGAAGAGCATGACTTTTGGAAAATTCATTAGAGTCAAATAAGTAAAGTTGATGATCATAACCATTCTCATCACAAGGATTTGGTGAACACATTTAATAAGGTAGTAGCACAAAACCTATATTTTAAAGTTTTGGTTTTTTTATTAAAAATTTTCACCTCCTCCACTCCTCCCATTTCCCTCCCCTTCCCCCTACCCCTTTCCCCCTCCTTCTCCATTACAAAGAGTATTCAGGGTTCCCTGCCCTGTGGGAAGTCCAAGGTCCTTCCCCCTCCATTAGGAAGGTGAGCATTCAAACAGACTAGGCTCCCACAAAGCCAGTATATGATGGAGGATCAAATCCCAGTGCCATTGTCTTTAGCTTCTCAGTCAGCCCTCATTGACCGCCACGTTCAGAGAGTCCGGTTTGAGCACATGTTCCATCAGTCCCCGCCCAGCAGGCCTTGGTGAGCTCCCATTAGATCAGCCCCACCATCTCAGTGGGTGGGCGCACCCCTCACGGTCCTGATTTTCCTGCTCCTATTCTCCCACTGCCAGGCAAATATTGGGAGCTCGGGGGTGGGGATAAGGGAAGATGGGGAGAGAAAAGTGAGAAGGGGAGTATGGGGAGAGCTTGGGAGAATGGGATGGTTGGGATGGAGGAAGGATGGATATGGGAGCAGGGAAGTATATATCTTAATTAAGGGAGACATTTTAGGGTTGGCAAGAGACTTGACTCTAGAGGGGTTCCCAGGTGTCCAAGGAGATGTCCCCAGCTAGTTCCTTGGACACCTGAGGAGAGGGAGCATGAAATGGCCCTATCTTCTAACCAAACTGATGAATATCTTGCATATCACCATAGAACCTTCATCTGGTAATGGATGTAGAGACAGAGACCCACATTGTAGCACTGGACTGAGCTCCTAAAGTTATGATTCTTTTCCCAAATCTTTGTTCCCTCATCTTGACATTGAAACCAGAGCAGAAGCTACACCGGGTCATTGCAATCTGTGACAATTTGATAGTGAGATTGAACTCATTTCCTTTTATTTCTTTATCAGCTCAGGGAAATTGTTTTAAAGTTTTTCCCTAATACTTTGACTTTATAGGTAAGATACTTAGAATCAGTGTTTACAGTTATATGAATTTGTTGGGACCAATCTGAAAAACTTTTGTTAGGACATAAGGATTATTAAATAGAAGTTACACTAATAACCAATATAAGTATAAATTTATTTTAACTTGGAAAAATAAAACTTGGAAAGAATAAGTAAATTCTGTTATGAAAATCTGATTTTTTTTAGGATTGTAGTGGATGTTTTTTAAATTTAGTAAATGAAATATGAAACTTGGTAACTTGAAACAGTAAAAGCTTGAGTATCAATACTGAGACTAGCAATGTTAACAGCATAGTGGATCTCGAGGACCACAGACTTCTGTTTTGTTACTGTGCTATCCTTTGGTATTCTAACACACATAATTATAAAATATTTTAGTGAATTACTGATCTTCATAATATATATTCATAGGATTTTTTTAATTTTTGTAATTGTTTCCTAAAGTCACATTTAACAGCTTCATTCATATACATGCATACTCTAATTATTTTATTGTGTTGACAAATCTCTTAAATGTTAATCTTAATCTCAGGAATCATGTAAGAGGTTTGTGTAACATCCACAAGATATTTTCTTTACCAGAGGGTAAGATGAGGAATGGAGGAAGAGGGCCTTTGGGAGATTTTGCAGCAATATCCAAGTATGTTCTCTCTAGGTGACATAATCCTTCTGAAAAAAATGCCTGCTCTTATCCTAAGGGAACACGGGCTGTGTTTGCGATATTTCAAGATTCCTATACAGGTCTTTCTGTGCTCTGCCGTGAGGTAATGCTGCATGGAATAGGAAGAAGATTGTAGAAACAATGGAGTGGAAATGAAAACAAAGGAGAATAAGAATATATAAAGTAGTGTGCCAGAATTTGTTGCAGCAAATATAGGAAGACTTTTTAAATGTCATTTTTAGTGTGGTATTATGCAGAATCTAATTCATTTATGAGTTTTAAACTATTTTTTTTATTTCAGAAGCTTTAAAAACCTAAAATACAGTAAACAATACACTTGATTAACACAGCAATATTTTAAATACTCTAAGAAGGGAAGATTTTTTTCTTCTCTCTCTCCTTCTGTTTCTTCTTCTCTGTCTTCCTTTCTTCTCTTTAATTGCTTTCTACCTATTTCTCTTTCTATATATCATCTATCATCTATCTATCTATCTATCTATCTATCTATCTATCTATCTATCTATCTATCTATCTATCTATCATCTATCTACCTGATATCACTCATTTCTCACCAGAAAGTGAACTAGAATTAATTTTCAGTAGATACTATTCTCAAGCATATTCTGTGCATCATAAACTCAGAATATATTAATTATTCAAACTGATTATGAGATAACAACACAAGAACTGACACTGATCCTTACATGATTGATAAAAGCCTTGTTGTTTTGATAAAAAGGAACAGGTTTTCATAATGGCCATGTGATCCCATAAAAGGGATACTGACTTAAAATGTGGGTATTTGCATTATGGTCATATGTAAATGAATACAGAAAATTCAAAAGGAAGTGTAATCCTCAGTATCAATACATTGAAAAAACTTAACTAATATTTACTGGTGATAAAATTGCAGTAATTTCAATATGATGAAAATGTTGCTTCCCCTATCTTCAAATATTCTAATATCAAGTAACTAAACAGATGGTTAAACAGAAATACTTTTTCAATTGGCCCTTCTGTTAGTGAACATTCTAAGACACTTTCTCTGGACATCTATGTTGAAGAAAGAGAGGCATTGTAGAGGAAGCTCAATAACTAGAATTATGAAATTGAAATCAGCTTAACACTTAATATATAGTTTTTGCATGTATTTATGTTTGTGTACATATATATATACACATATATATATATAACATTACACATAATCATTACAGATTTGTTCATTAAAAAATCACTTACTAATTAAGATTACTAACAGTGTGAATGTTCATATTTTTCCAAAAGTTGTCATATAACATAATTTCCAATCAAAATATTTTGCAAGGCTTTTTTAAAAAATGATTCACACAGATTCCTGTAGTAAAGCATCTTGATAGTGGATAAACATATCAAGCTTCTGATATTGGAGGATTGCTCAGTATTTAAGAGTATGGAGTCCTCTTTCAGAGCACCTAAGTCTTGTTCCTAGTAGTCATGTAAAGTAGATCACTGTAGTGATATTTCAATTGTATTTTAATAAATAAAGCTTGCCTGAAGATTAAAGAGTAAAACAGTCCCACTGGTCAGCCTGGCCAGGCAGCGGTGACACACACTTTTAATCCCAGTAGCTATGCTAGTTTGTCCTAGAAACCGGGTGGTAGTGGTGCAGACCTTTAATCCCAGCCCTAGAGAGGAATATAGGATGGGAGGAGACAGTTCTCAGACACAGTCTCATTCTGAAATTCCTGGAGGCAGGATCACCATTTTAGACTGAGGTAGAGGCAAGAGCCCGTGAGTGGTTGTTTTGCTTTCCTGACTTTCAAGTTGAACCCCAATACCTGTCTCTTGGTTTTTATTAATTTTCTTAAAGATCACAACCACTCGTAACTCTGCCTCCAAAAAGTCTGATGCTTCTGGTTTCTACCAGCACTGAATACATGTACACACAAACAAGAGTTTAAAAAATCTTTAAAAATAATTATCAAGCTATTAAAGCAATTACAATTATGTGAAGGACACCACAACCAACTGGAAGGGGATTCTATTGGTTCATGATATGTTTTCAGCCTCATGAAGGGAAATTAGGGTGGTATAAAATTAATAATACATATTTAAATCTATATGTGCATAAATGCTAATTGGTCCCTCTCAGAGGTGAGAGAATACTAATTCATTATATCAAGCATCAAAAAATAAAATAATAGATCACTATTCATATTTTTCTTTTAGAAAATGAACTGATTAGAAATAATACATAAAAGCATATTGACAATGAGTTATTTAATTAGATAAATGCAAATAAACAGCATATTTGAATATCAACATTTTTTTCCCTATGCTGATATTCAGTTGGTAGCTACCTCTTCTTTTTCTCTAAAGACACCAAAACCTGGACTATAAATGACTCCTGAAGAGAATATAAGCACCCCATGAATCTTGTAAAACATAATAATTCTAGATCAAATTCTGTGTTCAGCTGCTAAATATATAGAATAGAGAAACTCATGCAACTTCCCAAGAGGATGCATGAGAAATATTAGCACTTATCCCATTACATACTAAGGATCTAAAAGGCTTGTGAATTGCATAGGTGCATCCATTCTCAGTTCTACTTGTTTTAGTTAGTAGCATTTCAGAAATATAACCTAATCATATCTAATATCTGGTAGGTTGCTTCTCCTTTAGTTTTCTTCATAGTTATCTAGGCTCTCCCTTACTCTCATCTATTAGTAAATTTTGGTCATATTGTATTTTGGAGACTGAACTAGAATCATGCTTGAATATATTTAACTTTTAAAAATTTATAATGTATTAAAATATGTATTTTCTTTCTTCTTCCCTGTCCTCCCTGCAAACCCTTCCATGTATCTCTTGCCATTCAAATTCATGGCCTCTTTTTTTTCTAATTGTCATTTCATGCATATATGTATACTGGTTTATATGTATATTACTGAATATAACCTATAGTTTAATCCATATAGTGTTACTTATATTGATAAATTTAAACAATATTTTATTTTTATTGTTGCCTCATTAAGTTGGTTAAAAATGTAAGAATATTCAGGATGGTCTTGTCTTTTTTCTTAAAATTAATTTTGCTTTATTGATAGAGTGTAAATTAAATGGGCTCCTTCCAAGAGTCAAAAAGCACCTAACAAAACTTCAAATACCAGACTTGAGAAGTTTCTTTTTAAATTGTTTGTTGTGGTTGAACAAGTGATTCCCCAAACTTAAAATTGATTGCTATTGCCTTTGGTTGTCACCTTCTTCTCCCTCCATAGGTGGAAAGTAAATGCCTATTGCAGAAGACACCATGAATTTCAGAAACTACAACCAGAAATCCCAGAGCTGAAACTGGTATGAACGTCCTTCTTTGAAAATTAGCACTTGTGGTACCGAAAGGCACCATGCAAGTTGCCTTTCAAAAGAAGGAGGCAACCAAAAATCCTACCCAGCTATGATGCTTATGAATCTTATCAAACACCAGCATGGCACAGTAACTCCAAAGGTGCAAGACTGGCATGCATACATTGACGGCAATGAAAAGCTTTCCCTACTCAGACATAAGACCTATTCAGCAAGAGCAAAACCAATACTGGATTCAGAAACTTTGGTAATTGCTTAGTGATAGTGAAGTCATGGTTATTGGAGGAGAATCTACAGCTACTACCAGCTCAATTCCTAACAAGCACTCTACAAACATTTGTTCTTAACCCCACAGATAAATGTAGTTCTAGCTTCTAATCATCTTTTCAACAGTCAGAGACCTCTACAGAAAACCATAGTCAATAAAAATGCAGAATTTAAGAGCCCAGTAAGAGAGGATACATCTTCAAAGCTTTTGCTTCATTTTAAGATTTTTATCATCCGTCCTTTCTGTATTTATTATGTTCTTTATTTCTCATCAAAATTTTAATGTAATAATATCTGCAGGCTTACTGTGTGTAACAAAGAGAAACATAGTAGAGAGAATGACTAAAGCTTATAGTCAGTTATTTTTCAACATGGTAAAATACGGATCATGGTATTAATGTAGTTTTTTATTGTTTTTAACTTCCTCTGACGAGTCCTCCCTGGAATAAAGCAAAGCAAATGCTTCATTTTTATCTATTACTATTTTGGGGCACTCACTCTTTTTTATTATTTTTACTGGATTTTCAATACTATTTCCTTTTAGATTCCTTCTTATTGACCATATTACATTAATTAAAATATTTCCTTATCAATTTGTTCATATTTTGAGCCTTTTAATCATGAGGTAAAATGACCTATAATTCATACCTGTATTTTCAATTTCTTTTTGATATAATAGAGCCAATAACTTAATTGGTTGATACATCATCATAAGAAAAATGGGTGCTTTGAATTAGAAATATAACATTTTTTAGTCACTGACCATGTGGTGAATGTGTATTATGCTCTGGGTTTGATTCAGAACCGCAAAATTAAGAAATAATAACAATAAATAATGAACTGCCAATTTAAAAATAGAATCTTGTTAAACAGTTGTTACTTAGCTCTTAAAGTTTTTATACAATGTGCCATTGAAAAGGATGGTGCTCTTATTCTGTCTCTGTCTCTGTCATCTGTTTTTGTTTCTTCCCTGTGTGACGGATAAACTTTGTAAGAAGCATCTACTTTGATTTACTTCTGCCCATTCCACAGAGAAGTATACAAATAAGGAACCATCTCAGGGCTTTGGCCATTGTTGGTACACCATAACACATACACAGGGACTATTATGCTCACTATTGCTGCAATGATGTTGTGTGTACTTTAATTTTCTCGCAAAGAAATGGGTTTCTAGGCAACTCCTCAACCCTGCACATGTGTATGAATTTGCACAGCCATATCATAGAAGCATAGATGTGAAGAGGTAGAGGAATGTCTCATGAAGTCATGTGGTTATGTGTGCTGTTTATCGGCTAGGAATTTTCTGGGTACCTGAATCACTCAGTTTTGTCGGTGAAGGTGTGTGGACTGGATATATATGCTTATTAAATACCACTCTTGGTGTTCTCCTTGTGGGATTGTGTGCTAACTCAGAAGGGCAATACAAATGCTTTCAATTTGTAAATTCTATTATGTATAAACATTTACTGAGGTGAAGGGGCATAGTTATTCAAAAAGATGGACATTCCTAAGTTACAATGTGAGGAAACCGAAATGTGAATGGAGGCGACAGTGTGTGGAAACCAAAGGATAGTCTTAGGTAGTGGTCAGCACATTAAATCCTTGGGAAATTAGTAATTAACACTGTGAATTAATACAGTAAGTTGTAAAGTCATTTTCAGTAACATAAATGGGGTAGATTGAAAGGAATTTTATTGCTTGTCTTATAAATACAGTATCCTTTAAGACAAAAGAAATCTGATATTTTTTCTATTTGGCTATTTTTCTACTTGAGATTATAAACCAAAAAAATTTTTCTTTGCAGCTTCATAAAGGTGAATTCTCTACTTTTTGAGTAAAAAGCCTATAATTTATTTTATACTATATAATTACTTTTATTATTATTTACCTAAAGTGAGTTTGATCTGTTTGATCCTGTATCTATTGAATTAACAGCACTGAATAAAGGAGTGAGTTTGTGTATTGCTAAGCTGCTTGTTTTATTATAGACAAAACATTCATTCGCCCCAACAATATTAACCCTGAGAAAATGTCTAAGTTGCTGTATTATCCTTCAGGCAAAGGCATTGGTGAGCCAATTTACTACAAATAGAAGCCTTCTGAAAGTCAAACTCTGAGCTGCCTGAAGGAACACACTTATTGAGGTAATTGAAAACGATTTCAGAAACAACTACTTGAAGTAAATCCTATCACTTCAGTGGCTCAAAATTGAGGAAGAATTCTAAGTTTGCTTGTGGGAAACAAGTAGAATATATGAATACAGCAATTTTCTTCATGTCACTATATTGCTAACAGCAAAATACAACATCTTTAATGTTTATTGAGTCTCCTTTATCTTTCTTTCTTTCTTTTTATTTCTTTTGTTTTCGTTAACAATTGTTATTACTTCTCCAAAACTAAGAACAGAATGACAACTTAAACAATTCTGTGTGATATACTTAGGTGCATCCTGTTATATAATGCTTCCTTCTCTTCCTCTTCTTTCTGTCTATTAGAGGAGATTAATATATGTCATACAAATTAAACAAAGGAGAAAAAATTACTTTTGAGATTTTTAATTCTAATCTTTGTCTTTCCTATTCACACTTGTCTAAAAAGCCTGTTACTGAAGTTGTGAACTCACGGCCATGATGTTGAGGCTGTGAACTCACTGCCATGACACTGGAAAATACAGGACAAACTAAAGGGTGGCAGAGGTTTTGTTCTCCCTGGTGATATACCAGAATCTCTTATCTTGAGATTTTTACAAAGTAATTTTTGTGTTACTTTCATAAAAGTTTTGTCATAGAGTATGGTTTTGAATTGCAATGAACTTAAATGCCTTATATCTGCACACATAAAGCCTCCAGCATAGTTTTATTTACTACTGAAGAATTGACTCTACATCCAAAGAGCTATAACCCTGTATCTGAAACTTCTTGAAGTATGCTGAGAGATTGTCAACTCTGAACTTTCCAATTTTGATTTCTTATTCTAATGTCTACATTCCTTGATCAACACACCACTTCCATTCTCATTTCATTCCAGAGCCAGCGAATCAAAATCAATAAGATGGTTTGTTCTGTGTTTTAACTGGTGTTAAGAAGAAAAGTTGGTTTTATGTCTTAATATTATTGGGGAGTTTTCACTGTAACTCAAAAAAATGTTTCATGGAATATTTTTCATGCTAAAAAATATTTACTCTTTGCATCTGTAGTTTGTTTTTAGTTTTTGGAGCCAAGGTTCTCTCTCAGCAATGGACAGGTCAATCAGACAACAAAAGTAATTTTCTTCTAAATAATAAAATAAACACCTGACGTCAAAATAGTATTACGGCTAACAAACATATACACATTTCACTAGTGCAAGGCCGAGATAGTATTTGTGTGCGTGCTTAGAAATATTGCAATTTTTAAACGTATAAAGGAGATTAAACACTGAAAGGAGAGCAGATAAAGCTGTACTTGTAGGAGACAATAAGTGAAAGTAGCGAACAGAAAAAGAATTTCCATTTAAAGTTAAAAAGATTGGACATTAGAAATCACACAGATCGTGATAGAAAGGCTGAACAGAGAGGTAAAAGAGGAGTACTCTGCAAAGCACAAGGAAGCAGCACACATTCAAGTAGCTCTCTACTGAATAGAGGAAACTGATGCTTCGCCTAAAATATAAACTGGACATCGGTGGTGAAACATATTTACAGTTCAGGCTAGAGAACAAATCCATAGTCCTCACATCCCTCAAATCAAGACAGGGCACTCGTAAAAAAGCAACTGCTCCAAGGTGGGTTGGCAGTGGTAAAGAGGACTGATTGTCATTCTTATGTCGCAGAAGGATGTGGCTGGGCACATTCCTTGGGAGAAACTATTGTTTAAGACTCAGTTGTACTAGTGTATGATAAAGGGGGCAATTTTCACTCAGGGAGTCTCAGTTATTTCACACAGCATCATGTATGAGAAAAGGCTGTGTGAGGAGGCTGTAGAGAGGAAGGGAAGGCTGAATGCAGAGATGCTGAAAAACCTGGGCTGCTGGAATTTCTAGCTGTGAAAATATCTGTAGTCAGTAGACCCACAAAGCATAGAAAAGAGCCCTGTAATAACAGATCTCAGTGTTCCTCCTGTTTTCCCCATATTAGGACTTTGTTTTATATATATATTTGCCCCCCCTTCTCCAAAGTGTGCAGGTGAGAAACCTGTGGTGTGAGACTCTACCTGGTATATGTACTCTATAACTCTAGGTGGTCAAAAGTGGCTTCTGATGAAAAAATACATGTAGCTTTGAATCAATTCAAGCAATATTGACCAACTTTGTAACCAACATGGTCTCAGAACGTTTGGACAGGATGAAATAAACAAAAATACTGGTACTGAATAACTCAACGAATCTAAGCAAACAATACAGTAGAAGAACCACAAATAAAGCACTTCAGGAGAAAGATATCAGTGATATATGATAAGATCAAAGGAGTATTACTATCAGATATCAATAAAGAAAAAATGAGAAGAAACACAACTACAAAAGTTGTGAACATATGGACATGACCAAGAAGAAAAAATTAGGAATTCACAATATTGGAAAAAAAAAGCTGAGACAAAATTAAAGGCATAGACAACTATTCGATATAATTATGATACAAAATTAAAGGCATAGACAACTATTCTATGTAATTATGATATATAGATTTCAAAATCTAGGAAAAGAAATGGACATCCAAGCACAAGAGTCATATAGAACCTCAAATACACATAAGCAGGTTAACTTCTCCAAGATCTATAGTAGTCAGAATTCTTAAACTATAAAATAAAATATATTATAATCATTAAAAATTAGCTTCAGTTGACTCACAGAAGAAAATATATTAGAATATCAAAACTTTTAACACTGACTTTAAATGTTAGAAAACCATGTAATGATATATATTTTAAATTTTGAAAATAAATAGTTGCTAGAAAAATTGATATAACCAAAAAGATATCTTTTAAGATTGAAAACCAATGAACATGTCAAACCAAGTACATACTAGAGTACTCCAATCAAGTAGAACAATCTCAAGGGAATTCTATAAAAAGGAGTAAGATGGCTTGAATTATGTGAGTTCATGAAAGAATATATTGACTGAGAAAATTAGATGAATACAGGTAGACAAGAAATAAATCAATTATGACCAACTTAAAAAGCTAGAAAACCCTACTTTGAATATGAAAGATGAAGAAAACATTATTGGTACAAGCAAATAGAAGACAAAACAAAAACTCAACAGTCTATAACTAGAAATTGTAAGGATTTCTCTGTCCTAAATGGTAATGGTTTTAAATCTACAATTAATGACAAGACTGACTTAACTGGATTATAAAATCAAGGTTCAAATAGGTGTTTTCCAGGAGATGCAATTCAATGGCAAATTACAGATGAACTGAGAATTAAAGAATGAATGTCATTACGCTAAACAAATGGAGTACTACTCAGTGGTTAAAAAACAATGACATCTTGAAATTTGCAAGCAAATGGATGGAACTAGTAAAAACCATCCTGAATGAGGTAACCCAGACCCAGTAGCAGGAAACTGACAATATCTTACCATACCCTCAATTACTTTCCATACTGGTAAATGGAAAGAACTTATACCAGCCACACTAGTGAAAGACTGTCAAGAGCAGTCTGTGGAAACTGTTACTATACTGTTTTGAGAGGTATTCTTCACAATTTTTGTAGCTTATGAAATAAATACAAAATAAATTTGTATAGAAACAGCCAGGTTTTATTATTTATTATTCAATATTTATAAGAGGAAAATTAAATGACTCAAAGTGAATAGTATTGATAGCCTGTGAATCTAGCTCACAATACTATCTCCCAGGGCTCAGGTCAGATGCCAAAGTTTAGTAAAGGAAACTTAGAAAATTTCTTATCTGAGTGGTTAAATAATGTACTCATGTCAGAGCCAGAGACCAATGCGGGTCTGGACATGAATCTGGGACATCCTAGGAAGTAGCCCTGAGCAGAGAGACTGTGAGACTGGACCCTAGTTAGGGTGCTCCTCAGGAGTGGGACCAGGCCAGGGATATCTACAGAAACACAGCTGAACCAGTGATCTCCATTGGAACAGGCCTGAGGCAGCAAACTCCATAGGAGCAGGTACAAGGGAGGTACAACTGAGAGAGTAGGCTAGAGCTAGAGAACTCTGTGGGACCAGAGTCAGTAACATCTACTGTCACAGACCCAATCCAACAACTTCTGCAGGAGCAGGTCTGAGCCAGCAAACTCTGCTAGAGCAGGCCCAAGGCACTAAGCTCAGCAGAAACATCCCCAAGCAAGCAATTTCCATGGGAGAATGTTTAAGGGTCACTGGTATTACAGAGTGACCCCTAGGAGCACTGAGCAACCTCCAGGAACATGGAGTAACCAATGGGGTGATTGGAATCATGGACCTTACTGCACCATAAGGAGAAGCTGTCTGATTCTTGGATCCACTGGCACCTGAAAGATTGATCACCAGAGATACAGAGAGCACAAACTACACCAACCACAGGAAAAGATGGGTAGACAAGGTCAGAAAAATGTAACACCACAAAGAGCAACACAATACCAATAAAAACTAGTGGCGCTGCAACATCAAGACATAAACAACCAAATATAAATGAAACAGAAAAAAATGACATAAAAATAACTTTAGAAAAATGTTTGAGGCCCTTAAAGAGGAAATGAAAAATTACCTCAAAGAAATGGAGGAAAAGACAAACAAAATACTGGAGAAATCAACAAATCCCTTAAAGAAAACCAAGAAAAAGCAATCAAAAATATTAAAGAAACTATTTAAGACTTGAAAATTGAAATAGAGACAATAAAGAAAACACAAGCTGAGGGAATTATAAAAATGGAATTTATGAGAAAATGATCAGGAGTCACAAACACAAGCATAAACAACAGAATACAAGAGTTGGAAGAGAGAATCTTAAGTGCTGAAGATAGATTAGACGAAATAAATTCATCAGTCAAAGGAAATAGTAAATCTAACAAAAGCTTAACACAAAATATCTAAAAAGATAAGATACCATGAAAAGACCAAACCTTAAAATAATAGGGATAGAAGAAGGAAAAGAAGTCCAATTCAAAAGCAGAGAAAATATATTTAACAAAATTATAAAAGAAAACTTTCCCAACCTAAAGAAAGATATGCCTATGAAGATACAAGAAGTTTACAGAACACCAAATAGTCTGGATCAAAAAAAAAAAGTTCCCTCACCACATAATAATCAAAGAACTAAACATACAGAATAAAGAAAGGATATTAAGAGCTGCAAAGCAAAAAGACCAAGTAACATATAAAGGTAGACCTATCAGAGTCTTATCTGAGTTCTCAATGGAGACAATGAAAGCCAGAGAAACAATAAAGCCAGAAGTTCCTGGTCAAGTGTCCTGCAGACATTAAGAGACCAAGCATGCCAGCCCAGACTACTATACTCAGCAAATCTTTCAATTACAAACAAGATATTCCATGACAAAACCATTTTTAACAAATACCTAGCCACAAACCCACTCCTACACAAAGTACTAGAAGGAAAATTCCAACTTTTTTTGTTTTGTTTTGTTTTTTTGAGACAGGGTTTCTCTGTAGCTTTGGAGCCTGTCCTGGCACTAGCTTTTGTAGACCAGGCTGGTCTCGAACTCACAGAGATCTGCCTGCCTCTGCCTCCCGAGTGCTGGGATTAAAGGCGTGAGCCACCACCGCCCGGCTGGAAAATTCCAACTTAAAGAAGTTGGCTACATCAACAAAGACACAGACAATAGATGATCTCCAACAATAAAAGCTAAAATAACAGGAGAAAGCAATCACTGATCATTACTATCCCTTAATATAAATGGACTCAACTCACGTATAAAAAGACACAGGTTAACACAAGATATGAAAACAGAATCCATTCTTCTGCTGCATACAAGAAACACACCTCAACCTCAGAGATAGATATCATCTCAGAGTAAGGGGTTGGAAAAAATTTTTCAATCAAATGGAACTAAGAAACAAGCTGGTGTAGGTATTCTAATATCTAGCAAAATGGGCTTCAAACTAAAATCAATCAAATGAGACAAAGAAGGACATTTCATATTAGTCACAGGAAAAATTCATCAAAAGAAAATTTCAATACTTAACATCTATGCTCCAAATACAAGGCCACCCTCATATGAAAAAGAAACACTTCTAAAGCTTAAATCACACATTAAATCCCACACACTAATAGAGAGAGACTTCAAAACTGCATTCTCACCACTGGACAGGTCTGTCAGACAGAACATTAACAGATTTATAAGGGAACTAATAGATGTTATGACTCAAATGGACTTAACAGACATATATAGAATGTTTCACCTAAACACAAAAGAATGTACCATCTTCTCAGCACGTCATAGAACCTTCTCAAAAATGACCACATGCTAGGAAACACAACAAACCTCAATAACCCCATGTATCTTATCAGATCACCATGGCTTAAAATTAGATTTCAGTAGCAGCACCAATTCCAAAAGGCCCACAAACACATAGAAATTAAACAATGCTCACATGAAGCATCAATGGATCAAGGAAGAAATAAATGAAGAAATTAAAGACATCATAAAATGAAAATGACCCCACAACATACACAAATTTATGTGACACAAGAAAGCAGGGTTAAATAGAATGTTCATAGCACCAAATGCCTACATAAAAAAGCTGGAGAAACCCCACGCTAGTGAATTAATGGAACATTTGAAAACTCTGGTGTTTTATGAGGCTGCTTATTTGTCCCCAGCTGCTAAACCCAAAACAACAATATAAAAACTAATTAATTAAATCACTGCTTGATCCATTAGCTCTAGATTCTTATTGGCTATTTCTTACATCTTAATTTAACGTAATTCTATTAATCTGTGTATCTCTGTGAGGCTGTGGCTTACCAGTGAAGTTCCAGCATCTGTCTCTGGCAGGGTTATGTGGCTTCTCACTGACTCTGCCTTCTTTTCCCCAGCATTACTGCCTAGCTCTGTTCTACCCTATCAGGCTGAGCCAGCTTCCTTATTAACCAATGATATTCACAGCATACAAAGGGGAGTCTCATATCACTCTAGAACAAAATGAAGCAAACTCACCCAGGAGAACAAGATGGCAGAAAATAATCAAGCTGAAAGATGAAATAAACAAAATAGAAACAAAGAAAACAATACAAAGAATCAATAAGACAAAAGAGTTGGTTCTTCAAGAAAATCAACAAAATAGAAAAACCTTTATCCAGACTAACCAAAAGATGGAAATCACCTCAGAATGAAAGGATAAAACATCATTCCAAACAAATAGACATACAAAGTAAGCTGTTGTGGCCAATTAATATCTGACAAAATAGATTTAAAGCCAAACTTATTAGAAGAGCTAGGGAAAAATACTTCATACTCACCAAAAGAAAAATCCATCAAGAGAACATTGAAATTATCAACATCTACACACCAAACCCAAGTTCATAAAAGAAACACTACAATAGCCTAAATTACATACTGACCATTACACACTTTTAGCTGGTGTCTTCAAAACCCCATTCTTGCCAATAGCAGATCACCCATATAAAAATTAAAAAGAGAATTTCTGGAGCTAGTAGACTTCATAAAGTAAATGGCCCTAACAGATATCACAGAAAGTTTCTCTCAAATATAAATAATATACTGCATTCCATCAGCTCATGGAAATCTCTCCAAAATTGACCACATAATTTGGACACAAAGCAAATCTCTATAGATACAAGAAAACCGAATTAACATCTGACATCCTACTTGAACACCAGGGATAAGAATTGAATATCAGTAACAGCAGGAATAGAATGCTTACAAATTCAAGGAAACTCAACAAATAATCATCAAATGAAAAATGGTTTAAGGCAGAAAATAAGAAAGTAATTACAAATGTATAGACTTGAATGAACATGGAAATAAAATATACCCAAACTAATGAGACACAATGAAGGAAATTCTAGAAGCCAAGCATGGCAATAAATACCTACATTTTTTTTACAAAAAATAAATAAATAAAGGAGAGATCTCAGATCAGTACTTAGCAGCATATCTGAAATTTCTAGACATAAAAGAAGAAATTATGCTTGAAAGGATTAAATTGTCAAATATAATTAAATTCAGATCTGAAATCAATAAAGTAGAAACACTATGTCCACTAAAAACAATATAAAAAGTCAATGGAAACAGAGTTGGTTCTTTGAGAAAATCAGCAAGATTGACCAATCCCTTAACCAAGTTAACTAAAAGGCAGAGGAAAGAAGATTCAAATCAACAGAGAGACCAGACATTGAGAAAAGGAGTACATTAAAAAGCTGTACTCCACCATATTGAAAATTATAAATGAAAGAGATAATTTTCTAATTACATACCACTTACTATAGTTAATTCAAGATTAGATAATCAAGTTAAATAACCTATAACCCTTAGTGAAATAGAAGCAGTCATTAAAAGTTTTCCAAGTAACATATAAGCTCAGGGTCAGATTCTAATAGTACAGAATTCTTGCAGACTTTCAAAGAAGAGTTAACATCAGTATGCCTAAAAGTATTACACAGAATGGAAATGAAAGGGGCATTGTTCTGTTCATTTTATGAGGTCATGGTTATTCCCATAAACCAAGTAAAGACTCAACAAAGAAACAGAATTACAGAATAATTTCCATTGTGAGAATAGGTTGCAAAAATTCTCAATATTTTTAAACTGAATCCAAGAACACATCAATAAAATTATCTGCCATAATCAAATAGGCTTTATTAAAGAGATGCAGTGATGGCTCAACAAACACAAATCAAGACATGTACTCCACTATATATAAACAATCCGAAAGATGAAAACCAGTTGATCATATAATTAGATGCAGAAGAAGCCTTTAATAAATTCAAATATCTCTTAATTGCAAAATTTCTGGAGAGATTAGGAATTCAGGGAACATGTCCACCATAAGGGGCCATTTGCAGCAACTCCATATCCAACATCAATTTAAATGAGAGATTCACAAACCAATTCCACCAAAATCAGAAGCAAACCAAGGTTATCCAATCTCACCATATGTATTTAATATAGTGTTTGGAGTATAATCTATCTAGTGAAATAGACAACTAGAGTGTATCAAGGGAAGCCAATTTAAGGCAAGAAAGCAAATTATCTTTACTTGAGGATGTCATGATAGTGTACATCTATTACACTATTTAAAATTCCACTGTGAAACTTCTCTAACTGAATAAACACTTTCTTTAAAGTGACAGATGCAAAATTAATTCACAAAAAATCAGTAACCTTCCTATGACTGACTGACTGAGAAAGAAATCAGGGAATAAACATTATTCACAATAGCCTCAAAGCTATAAGATATCAAGGGATAAGTTTAACAAGGCAACTGGAAGGCTTGTATGATAAAAACTTTAAGACATGGGAGAAATAAATTAAAGAAGATATCAGAAGATGGAAAGAACTACCATGTTAATGGATTAGTAGAATTAATATAGTAAAAACTGCCATAGTTTCAAAACAATTTATAGATTTACTGTAATCTCCATCAAAATTCCAACACAATTCTTTACAAACTTTAAAAAGACAATTTCATGTTCATATGAAAAATCAGTGGCCTTCCTATACACTAAGGATAAGGAAACAGAGAGGGAAATTAGAGAAGCATCACCTTTCACGATAGCCACAAATAGCATAAAATATCTTGGGGTAACTCTGACCAAGGATGTGAAAGATCTATTTGACAAGAACTTTAAGTCTTTGAAGAAAGAAATTGAAGAGGACACCAGAAAATGGAAAGATCTTCCTTGCTCCTGGATTGGGAGGATCAACATAGTAAAAATGGCAATTCTACCAAAAGCAATCTATAGATTCAATGCAATCCCCATCAAAATCCCATCAAAATTCTTCACAGATCTGGAGAAGACAATAATCAACTTTATTTGGAAGAACAAAAAACCCAGGATAGCCAAAACAATCTTATACAACAAAGGATTGTCTGGAGGCATTACCATCCCTGACTTCAAACTTTACTACAGAGCTACAGTATTGAAAACAGCTTGGTATTGGCATAAAAACAGAGAAGTCGACCAATGGAATCGAATAGAAGACCCTGACATTAACCCTCAAACCTATGAACACCTGATTTTCGATAAAGGAGCTAAAAGTATACAATGGATAAAAGAGAGCATCTTCAACAAATTGTGCTGGCAAAACTGGATGTCAACCTGTAGAAGAATGAAAATAGATCCATATCTATCACCATGCACAAAACTCAAGTCCAAATGGATTAAAGACCTCAATATCAGTTTGAACACAGTGAACCTGATAGAAGAGAAAGTGGGAAGTACTCTACAACACATGGGCACAGGAGACCACTTCTTACGTATAACCCCAGCAGCACAGACATTAAGGACCTCATTGAATAAATGGGACCTCCTGAGACTGAGAAGCTTCTGTAAAGCAAAGGACACTGTCACTAAGACACAAAGGCAACCCACCAACTGGGAGAAGATCTTCACCAACCCCGCAACTGACAAAGGTCTGATCTCCAAAATATATAAAGAACTCAAGAAACTAGACCGTAAAAGGCAAATCAACCCAATTATAAAATGGGGCATTGAGCTGAACAGAGAATTCTCAACAGAAGAACTTCAAATGGCCAAAAGACACTTAAGGTCATGCTCAACTTCCTTAGCGATCAGGGAAATGCAAATCAAGACAACTTTAAGATACCATCTTACACCTGTCAGAATGGCTAAAATCAAAAATACCAATGATAGCCTTTGTTGGAGAGGTTGTGGAGAAAGGGGTACACTCATCCATTGCTGGTGGGAATGCAAACTTGTGCAACCACTTTGGAAGGCAGTATGGCGGTTTCTCAGGAAATTCGGGATCAACTTACCCCTGGACCCAGCAATACCACTCTTGGGAATATACCCAAGAGAGGCCTTATCATACAACAAAAGTATATGCTCTACAATGTTCATAGCAGCATTGTTTGTGATAGCCAGAACCTGGAAACAACCTAGATGCCCTTCAATGGAAGAATGGATGAAGAAAGTATGGAATTTATACATATTAGAGTACTACTCAGCAATAAAAAACAAGGACTTCATGAATTTTGCATACAAATGGATGGAAATAGAAAACACTATCCTGAGTGAGGTAAGCCAGACCCAAAAAGAGGAACATGGGATGTACTCACTCATATTTGGTTTCTAGCCATAAACCAAGGACATTGAGCTTATAAGAAGTGATCCTAGAGAAGCTAAATAAGGAGAACCCAAAGAAAAACATATAGGCATCCTCCTGAATATTAACCTTCAGCAAGCGAGGAAAGGAGACAGAGACAGAGACCCAAATTGGAGCACAGGACTGAAATCTCAAGGTCCAAATCAGGAGCAGAAGGAGAGAGAGCACGAGCATGGAACTCAGGACCGCGAGGGGTGCACCCACACACTGAGACAATGGGGATGTTCTATCGGGAACTCACCAAGGCCAGCTGGCCTGGGTCTGGAAAAGCCTGGGATAAAACCGGACTCTCTGAACATAGCGGACAATGAGGACTACTGAGAACTCAAGAACAATGGCAATGGGTTTCTGATCCTACTGCACGCACTGGCTTTGTGGGAGCGTAGGCAGTTTGGATGCTCAACTTACTAGACCTGGATGGAGGTGGGCGTTCCTTGGACTTCCCACAGGACAGGGAACCCTGATTGCTTTTCGGGCTGGGGGGAGACTTAATTGGGGGAGGGGGAGGGAAATGGGAGGCGGTGGCGGGGAAGAGACAGAAATCTTTAATAAATAAATAAATTAAAAAAAATAAAAAAAATAAAAAAAAGAAAAAAAAAAGAAAAAAAAACACAAACTTACTAGACCTGGATGGAGATGGGGGTTCATTGGACTTCCCACAGGGCAGGGAACCCTGATTGCTCTTCGGGCTGATGGGGGGGGGGGCTAATTGGGGGAGGGGGAGGGAAATGGGAGGCGGTGGGAGGGAAGAGACAGAAATCTTTAATAAATAAATAAATTAAAAAAATAAAAAAAGAAAGCCAAAAAAAGTAAAATAAATAAATAAATAAATAAATAAATAAATAGAATCACAAAACAGTAAGGGAGACACAGACCCCACTTAACATCTTTTGACACCAAATAAAGCTTCCAGTACTGTAAATAGTTTCTATCTAGAGATTTTGGCTAAACAGATTCCATAGGAACTCTCAAAATAACAGCAGGTATAGCCATGAATAGACATGTAAAAATGTAAAATAGACATTGCTACTAATTAATAGCAATTCCAATCCTGAAGACAACACCTCCACAACTCATTAAACACATAAATAAAGCTGTGCCTACCTAAGTTCTTTGTCCATATGGACTAGTCTTCATAGTACTGGAAGATACTCTATAAATTACCAAAGAAGACATGTAAACACCAACCCAGGCTACAAACTCTTTAATTATAGTGGTGTCTAGTCTGAAAGATATTCTAGTGGAATGGTGAAACTAAGCTTGTAGGAATAACCAATCAATGTCTCTTTTGACTTAAGGTGCACTCCAGGAGATGGAATCCTTGCCTGAAATTCATTGAGTTACCAATAACCCAGTAGTACTTAGTCCAGAGACCTACAGGGAAACCAAATTTTAAAAAGTGATAGAATGACTCCTGGTGACATTCTGCTATACTCATATATCAGTGCCTTGCTCAGCCATCATCAGAGAAACTTCTTCCTGCAGCAGATGGTAACAAATACAGTGACCCAAATACAGGTATTATACAGAGAATGACAGACCTTGAAACACTTCCCCCTTAAAGGTTGTCTCTAGTACATCTTGCCTCAGGGTTCTTGAAATCCTGTAGAAGAGGAGGTAGTAAGAATATAAGAACCTGAGGGGATAGAATACATCAAGGAAATGATGCTTTCAAAACACAACAGGACAGATGCACATACAAACTCACAGAGACTGTGGGAGTAGGGAGATTCCATAGGTCCTGCATGAGTATATGCCAAGTGGATTACAAAGCTGAGTGACAAAGTGGATACATGCCCCCATCCCTAAGACAGAAACTTTCTAATATATAAACAAACCCTAGGAAATTAAAATTTAGTGGTCTCCAAGAGGGTCTTACTGGGAGAATAAACTACTCTTAAGGGTAGGCTGCATGCCTAGGAGTAGATGGCCAACCAAAAAGGAACTTAATGGCATTTATAGATATTCTTGTTTCATAATGTCATGCCAGGATTTTTCCTTCTTTTTTTAAAATTTTATCTTTAAATTTTTTATTTGTATTTTTTTTACCCTATAGTTTCTTTGTTTGTGTGTATTTGTCACTAAGGTTTGGACGGTTTGAAGAAAACTACAGTTTTATAGGGGGGTTGGTTTTTCAAGACAGGGTTTCTCTGTAGCCTAGGAGCCTTTCCTGGAACTAGCTCTTGTAGACCAGGCTGGCCTCAAACTCAGAGATCCATATGCCTCAGCCTTCAAGTGCTGGTATCAAAGGCGTGTACCACCACTGCCTGGCAGAAAACTAGAAGTCTTTATTGGCCCATAACTGTTGCGTGACAAGTCAAGAGCAGGCATTGAACTTTCTGAGCCAATAAATCAGAAGGGACCTGCTTGGTGTGAACCAGAAGCCTATAAGTTCTTTGTTTTAAGCTATCAGCCTTCTGTCTCAAGTAAGGGGGTTGATGAAGAAACTGTTCATTTTGGAGATTTGCCACCTTGTTTACTTATTGCCTACCAGGAAGTCTATATAATCCCTAGTACCCCCTTGAATGAACACTTCATGGAGGAGACAGATCATAGAATAGATTGTATTAAAAACCAAACCAAATACAAACCACAAACTTCCGTTTGTGCGTTACACTCATCTATGAAGCTACCAGCATCATTTTTACATTTACAAAATTCTTCATAGTTCCTGATATAGTTTTCTGATGGAGTGTATAAGAATCAACCCTTGGCTTGGGCAATGTTATGGGACAACAGTGCCTTTTCTGGAATTGGAGGCTTTGTGTAGATTAAAAGAGATCACACCCTAATTAGAATTGTGAAGGCAGAGTAAAGGAAGTGAAACTATCAGTGTAGTTGCCGAAATCCCCTTGCTGGTTGCAGAAGTGAATGGTACATTAAAGGTCCTGAACCACAAGAAGAAATTTCATGAAGGCTATTTTAAATTAAGATAAGTGAAGGAAATAGGAGAACATTTTCATGTATTGCAAGATTATCTGAAGATAATATCTCATTTAAAAAAAGCAGTGTTGACGGGACATATTTTATTTAGAAAGATTAGACTGCTTCGTTTACTTTGTAACTGCAATAAGTCTGGATATTTATGTTGTTAGACGATTTCTGGTGATTGTAGTTCCTTTGGAGCATTCCTTTCATTCTAAAAATATGTTTTTTCATGTTCCTCTCTTTAAATCCTACATATGCTTCAGGTGACTTGTGTATAACCTTTCAGAAAGCAGCCAATACCTGGCTGATTCATCACTTACTAAAGTAAATTACTATGATGGAAGAATATTTGTTCTTTCACTACCTCCTCTTAACAATTTCTCATAAAATCTTCCCGACCATACAGTTGCACAAGGTGCATTTTTAAAATCTTTTTAGAATGTTTAATTATCAAACACATGGATTTATTTATCAAACACGTACACATGTTTGAGTGTTTTTCCTGCATGTATGTGCATCATGCAAGCACTTGGAGACTTCAGAAGTCAGAAGAGGGCATTATGTTCCTTGGCAGTATAGTTATGAATAATGGTGAGCCATTATTTGGGTGCTCGTAACGGAACCAGGGTCTTCTGTAAGATCAACAGGTGCACTTTACTACAGTCACTTCTCCAGCCCCATGAGGCACATTTTTAATACTATGGAGATAAGAATTACTTTCTACACCTTTCAATATACATCAAAAGGTTGAAATTTTATTTTTGTCTAATGAGAAAAAGATGTGTCATCTACCAGTAATATTTGTCTTCAAGATAATTTTTTATAATACACTCATTTAAAAATCATTGAATTACTATTAAAAACTGGTTTCAAAACTGTGGGCAATAAGACTGAACAAATGAATACCCACATGTCTGCCTGGGGCTCTCCACCCAGGTGGAGTGGAGAAAACATGGGTGACTGGGCACTGTTATGGTGAGCAAGTATGGAAGACACAGAGGGACAAAATAACTCATGTCCTGTGGAGCGAGGCTGATCTGAATAAGTGGTGGTAAGGAGTGGGCTAAGGTGAGTGGCCTGCTTACCATGCAGGGCCATGGCGATGTCCAGACAGAGGCTGCTGCCAAGGAATGGCCTGGGCCCAAAGCTCTGCCACAGCTGTGATCTCTGTTGATGTCCATGGCTCTGACTACCCTAAAGAACACAGAGTTGGCCCTGATCATCACTGACTGCAACACTAGGAAGAACTGCTCCTTTTCCTAATGAAGTGAAGCACTTCAGAGTGTATGCCTTGCCCCTCTCCTGGTCAAGCATGAAAAAGATGACCCTCTTGGTGGGGGCTCAGGTGAGCTGACTTTGAGGGTTTGAGTAGGGAAAGATGCTCTCACTACTTGACAGTCATGAGAGATGCCTTCTTCTTGTTCCTCACCCCTTAAAGTCTGCAACAGGCAAACGAGCTCACCCCTGGCATCTTAAGAGCTGGTTCTGCCTCTCATCAGCTACAGCACTTGGGAGAACAGGTCACGCATCTTGCTCCTAGCAGCATAATAGAACTGACATTGCTGGCTGGGGTACAGGTGGGCTTGTCCCTAGAATGAGTGTGAGAGAGCTGGTCCAATCTCTCATCTGCCTTATGGTGGTACAGGTCAGGGAGACAAGACCACTCACACCACTTGAAGCCTGTGGCAGGTAGAAGAGCTGTCGCTGAGGTCACAAGAATGTGAGAGCTGGAGCTTTTTCTCACCAGCTGCAACACTTAGAAAAGTGGTCCCTACATCTCTCCTGGTCAACACAGCAGAGCTGGTCTTAGCTGTGTACATGTGCGTGAGTGGGAGAGTGGCCCTACACCTTGCCTGGGCAGCACTGTAGAACTGGCCCTGGTTGTATATGTGTGTGTGAGAGCCAGCTAGAGGGCACGTAAGCAGTAGAATCTCCCTGCCCTATTCTGCTTACTGTGATGGGTAAGCTAGCCGGGTTGGTGCTGGAAAACTTACCTAGCTGGTGAAGATGAGGGAAAGCTGGTGAACTGACCATGCCAGTTACCACCTAGCCCCAGAACTAGGACTAAGTGTTGGCCCATCACAACATCCAACCCATCTATAATCTGCTGGACCATGTGAAGGGACCAGTCCCGCAGACCTAAAGCTGCAGGATCTCCACGACACAGGATGACAACAGGATATCCAGGAGGAGTTCCAGTGAGTGCCCAGTGTTGACAGTATAACGAAAACCAGAGACCTTGAACCAGACCAATGACTCATTGCAAAGAACACCTTCAAGGAATGATGTGTGGACAAAAGTTTATACTGTGTGACACATTGTGTCATGCTACAGCTTCCAAGATATAATATTTATTTTATTTCTTTTTTTCTTTTCTTTAAAAATTTATTTTGTTTTTTCTTGTGGGAAAAGGTTGCAAGGGCAGATGTGAAGAAACAGGGATATAAATGAGACTGAGATGCACGGCATGAAATCCACAAAGAATCAATAAAGAGTTAAATTAGAAAAAAAATGAATATTTAAAACAGGTGGGATAATATGAATGCATAATTCCCGCAACTGAAAGATAGAAGAAGAAAGATCAAGCATTCCCGGCCATCCTTGGCTACATAGTGAATCGGAGTATTAGCCAGGCTTTATGAGACTCTGTCCCAAATATGAAAATAAAAGAATATTGTGGTGGCAGAAAAACAAACCAAATAAAAATCACACCATAGGTTCAGTGTGATTAAAATTATGCAAAAATGAAAACATCAAAGGTAAATTGTAAGTGGAAAAACACAAGGGGATTAATAGTATTTCTTGTGGGAGGTAGTACTGTGGAATTTTCTCTTTGTATGTCTCTGTAGATTACTGATTTTCTGATTCATGATACTAATGATGGAAAATATCTGTTGCATCATTAAATAATATTTTCAAAGGAGTTTTATTAAGTTGATCAAGGAAAGGGGAAACAGTGATATATAGTAGATTATCTTCAGTAATTTGCGCCATATAACCTGGAATATTGTTGAATGTTTTAAAAGTTATACAGTTAATGCTCCTTTTCATGGTTTCCCTTGCAAAACCTGTAATCTATGTAAATCGTTTTGAGGTCTGAATGTTTTCCTTAAAGCAGAAAATGCTCCTGGCTTAGACTCCTGTGTAGATTCCCTGTCTATATCATAGCAACCAAGATACATCAAATGACTTAAAACCCAAGGTGATGTTTGACAAATTCCCCTTTGATTAATAAAGAAAAACAACTTGAATATTTTGGCCACTGATTTTGTTGTTGGCTTTCACAGAAATTAGGAAGCAAAGCATGGTTGGTTAGGATAGCTATATATTACTTACTTCTCTTCGATTATCATTTAAAAGTGTCATCTTCTTACCATACAGTGTTAAAAGACTTTCCATGTAATCAAGATGTATACAGTATAATTCAATCAATTTTACATTATAATTTACCAACAGGAGACCTTAGGGAAATTCCACTGAGCTCCAATATGAACACGTTCTGGGCTGAAAGCCCATAGATTTGATTCATAATCAAACTGTTGTGCTAATATTTTTGATAAAATGGCTTATGACTGCAGTTCCTCATTATTCATCCTATAGAGTCCTTCTGGTGTTCACCTTCACTTGGGGGATGGAAGCACACTGAGAAGTGTTAAACTGTTTTATTCTTATGCCTTTCCAGGAGAGATTAAATCATCATTTGTTGTTCCCTAATATTTTCTTAGTTTTCAGAGATTCAAGGAATAAAATGGAAAGAACTCTTTACTTTGCAATCTACATGTACCTTGGACCTTCAAAGTCAGACCACACACAATTAGAGCTCTGCTTTGACCAGAGTCAAGAACTTCATCACCATACTAGTAGACTCTTTTGTCTTTGTGAATGAGGATTCCAGGGGTATCTTGAGAACACCTAAAGTTGTTGCTCAGATGTATGTGAATTGTGATCTGAGCTCATCTTTGTCAGTGGTGAGAACTGTTGGGCATGTCTCTTCTGGCTTTTCTAGGACTCTCTGAAATTTAAAAAGCTGTAAACTATTGGAAAAAACACAGTTCAAATGGAATTTTGAAATGAGTTTGATTTAAACTGAAGCCAGCCTCAGCCTGATCCAGGCGGTGTTTTAACACACTTTTTTTTTCATATTTTAGTGACCATCTGTCCTTACTTGCCTTGGCAAGGTCTCTAGTGTCACTATGTAGACATATTGGTCTTAATCAGGCTGCAGTTTAGTGTGGGCTTTAAAGGTGACTTTCTTTTTTTTTAATCTAAATAGCATTTTTTTTCATTTACTTTACATACCAATCACAGTTTCCTCTCCCTCCTCTCCTCCTAGTCTTGTCCCCTTTCATCCCCACTTCCTATCTATCCTCTTCCCATTCCACTTCTCCTCTGCCTCCATTTAGAAAGGGGTAAGCTTCCCATGAGCATGAGCAAAGCATGGCACATCAAGTTGAGGCAGGACTGAGTTTTCCCCCTGTATCAAGGCTAGACAAGGTAACCCAGCATGGGTAAGGGTCCACAAAAGCTAGCTAGGCACAAGGGATAGGTCTAAAGGTGACTTTCTTTACCCTGGTCACTTTGACAACTTATGTCTTACTTTCTGCCCAAGACTGTTTTCATTCTGTGCAGGATTTTACTACTGGGACTTTTGCTTGAGACACATAGAAGAAAACGTTCTGCAAAGATTCCTACTCAGAATGGACTGTAGCCTTCAGCTCTGTCTCAAGGATGGCACCATCTGAAGGGAACTCACCCCACCTCACTTGTCTGCTAGTCAGAACTCGTTTCCTTCCCGGCAATGTAAGAACTGTCTTCTTACAAGGCTTAAGTATCAGTTTTTAAGGGAGTTTGGAGATGGCTCAGTTGATAACCATTTGCCACTAGAGCATGAGGACCTGGGTTTGTCTATAGCTTAGCTCAACATGCATAATCTGGTGTGGGGGTGTAAGCCTGTAGTCACAATGATGTGACAGCTGAGAGAAGATCTCTAGGGCTCACCATAGAAACTGATATCAATTTTTCACACACACAAACATATACACACATATGCACACATACAACACACACATACAACATGCACACAATAAACAGATAACACACATGCACACACACACACTGCAAAGACAGCAAACACACATAATGCACACACACTTATAACACACATATCCACACATGCACAGATGTACACACACAATATACACTTGTACAACATACAGACACATACAATACACACACATACCACCAACTTTAAATATTTCTCTAATTTACTGTATGCTTTTCAATTTTCAAAAATCAGGTTATAATATAATTTTTAAAATCTCTCCCTTCCCTTTCCTTTCTCCAAACTCTCCAACTTACCCCTCTTCACTGCCCTTCTAACTCAGGGCCTCTTCTCTCATTGTTGTTGCCTTCATATGTGTGCTGTATATTCATATATTCCTAAATAACACCAGCTCAGTCCTTATACTGTTACTTGCATGCATGTTTTCAGGGCTGTCTATTGGGCATTGGATACCTAATTACTCTGTTCCTTCTTGGGAAAACGATTTCTCCCACTTGTAGCATTTGTTACTTGACTGCAGTTCTTTGTGGAGGGTTCCTTCCTCATGGACTTTTCCCTGTCCAATTTGACATATTATTCTTTGTCTTGCTCAGCCCATTTGGGCAGTTGCAGCACTGAGACTTTATAGGTACATCTTCTGACATTCCTAGGAGACACAGTCTCACAGAAATCTCTTTGGTCCTCTGCTCTTACAATTTTTCTGCCCATTCCTCCACCATGTGCCCTGAGCCTTAGATGTGGGAGTGTTTTGTAGATGTGTACACTGGGAATGGGTCTCTTAATTCTGCATTGTTTCTCCATATAAGTTAGTAAAATAATTTTCAAAATTCAAATTATCTATTTACTGTGAAAATAACATTAAATTTTATGTGGAATATTAGGTCTGAACAACAGATATGAGAGAAATCTCATAGGTATTTCTCATTTTACTTTTGTATTTCTAGTTATTTTCGAGGATATATGCTATTAACATTAATATGTGAAGAAATTGATCTTTTCGTTTTCAGGCCTCACTACTAATGCTAGAGAGTTCCTAACTTTGGCTAGTTCAGAAGGGGTAAAATAGGTGGAACTTGAGGCTAGCAATAAGATATTATTCTCTTGTGATTGGAATTGTGTTTTCTGCATGAAGAATCATTTTTTTAAAAAAGTACTGAACTTTAAACTCTCTCTTTAGGATATTAATTTAAATATTTTCAGTATCATATTTGTATGGTTCATGAACTGTTAAAAATTACTTATTTATTGAGATTATAATATAATCATATTATCATTCCCTTTCTTGTCCTCCCTCCAGCCTTCCCATATACCCCTCTTGCTCTCTTTCAAATTCATGGCTTGTTTTCTCATTAATTGTTGTTATATAATATATAAATATACACTCATAAGTAGCTGAATACCCTGTGCTCAGTCTGGACAGTCATGTTTGTATCTATGTGTTCAAAGTTGACCATTTGATAGCAGATATCCAATTGGTGCATTCTTCCCTAGGAAAGTCTATATCTTCAACTCTCTGCATTCCTTCGATGTCTATAGTTCTTCGTGTAAGGTTGAAAGCTCATTAACTTTTCCTTGTCTGTTTAAGCATGTCTATGGTGTCACCTTTGTTTAGCTAATGTTTATGATGTCATTTGGGTGTCACTTTTATGGTGTAACTTCAAAAATTTCTAGGAAACACAATCTTACAGTGAGCTCTCTGATCTCCTGGTTTTATAATCTTTCTGCTTCCTCTTCTACAATGTTCCCTGAGCCTTAGGTGTAAGGGTTACATTGAACATATATTCATTGTAACTGTGATTTGTGATAGTTTGTGATTTTCCATAATGGTTTCCATCTGCTGGAAAGAGAATTTTTCTTGATAAAGAAGAAAAACTTCACTTGTCTGTGGGGTATAGGGACAAATACTTAATACATTTATGGAGGGATTATATTGGTTTATTAAAGTGGGAATTGTATATTCTAATCTAAGATCCATGATTTCTGGTTACTACGTAGGTTTCTAGTACCAGAAAATAAATTTCTCTCTTGTTGAACAAATTTTCAATCCAATTTGTGTGCTGCTGGTTATCACCAAAGTGCATATGCCACTGCTCCACTCTTAGGGTTGTCCATGAATCACGCTGGTCATTGTTGTTCACTGGCATGAAGAGGTTTCCCAATAAATAAATGGTTTTGGGTGATTCACAAATTCCTTATATTATATAATAAATGTAGATCTATCTGTTTTTTATTAATTTTGATTGTCAGTAAGAAGAACGGATTGAGACTCCTATAGTTCTGGGGAAATTTATAAGAATTTATTGAATGAGAAAAGTTCTAGACCTTCTGAGTCAGTATAAATTATATAAAAATTTGACATGAATATCCTCCTTTATCTTTTATTGAGATGGTTTTCAAGTCTGTCTTTCTCCATTTTCCTACCTGAGACACTAAGAATAACAGCTAATTTTTAGTCTGAGGACATGAACTAATATTCTAGTGTCCCTGGAATAAATAAGCTGAGAAAATGCTGAACTGATCTTTCTTAGACGTAGAAAAAGACAAGATCTTCTGTATAAATTGGGAGCATGGGGACCTTGGGGGAGGCTTGAAGGGGGAGGGGAGAAGCAGGAAGGGGAGCAGAGAAAAATGTAGAGCTCAATAAAACTCAATAAAAAAAAAAACAGAAAAAAAAACCCGATGTTGAACCAAGAGCCTGATTACCAGTTTGGCCAATGTTGTGAGAAACGTTAACTTTCACAGACAAGCAGCTTGGACCCATTCTCAGGGGAACCTTGAAAGAGCTGAGAGGGAACTGAGAGGTCCCTGGGGTGTTGGCTGCTCTACAGTACCCCAATCTTAGCCATATTTCACTGTGTCTTACTTTTAAATAACACAAATTATGGTAATGAAAGTGAAAGTTTCCATTGATTTCATGTCTAGGCAACATTGTTGCAAATAATATTTTTTTAAGTATGCTTTCACAGTGGTAGCCAAAGGGCTCCCTTGGGGAAGGTGAAAAATGTCTCATCCTTCCACGTATAAAGCACAGTACATACAGAATACAGGAATAAAGATGCAGTAATAATCTGCTCCCGAAGTTTCATAGGAAAGATTAAACTAGTGCCTAGCAACATTTAGAAATGTACTTGTGAAAAAATGTAAGTTTTTCAAATTTTGACCTATGGTAGAGACTTGGTACACTTATTCTTCATGTATATTTTAGTTCTCCCTGTTGCATTCTGGTTAATTATAGCCTTCTCAGAAGCTTATACTTGTGTGGAAAATATTTACACTTTCTAAGAAGCGTTTGAGGACTCTTCTAGACAATGATAAGTATGATATATTCTGAGAAAATACTTTGTATTGACGCACATATATAATGATGCAAGGTTTAATGTTTCTTTATTTTAAAATGTTTTCAAGTCCTATATGATGCAGTTTTGCTTTTTAAGCAGACCATGTTGACATGACGTGTTTAGTCATTCTCTTACATCTGACCCTTTACCCTTCAGACACAAGGATAGTTTTAAATGCAGAAGTGACATTATCTGCCATTTTGCACAGCCTCTACCAACATAGACAGTTTGACATTAAGTAATTTTTTTCATGTTTATTTTAAGGTCTTCTCATTAAAATAACTGCCCAAGATCCTATGAACTCAAGTGTCTCTCTGTTTTACTGTTTCCAGAGAGACCATCTAGATTAAATTAAGCATGTTTAGACACAAGAACAAATAGTGGCAATACCATTTAAAAGGTGCAATAATAGAGTTATATACAAAGGAGAGCTCCAGCACAAAGAAGGGAGAAGTGAAAGGCTTTCCACAGAAAGTGACAATTGCACTGAGTTTCAAACCTAAGTACAACATTTCTTGGTGAGCCGGGAACAAAAGGGCATCCTATTAGAGACAAAAAGAAAGACTGGGAAACAAGCAGCCTTAAAGCTATTGAACCGCACAATGATTAAGTATGGCAGGTAATGCATTTATTAATTACATAGATGCAATGAGCCTACAGTGTATAAATACTACAGCACATTATATTTTATGTAGTGAATGTGTATAATTATCTGTCACTTCTTATTTTAAAAAGCTATTTGGCTTCTGGAACGGCAAGAAGTTCAGAACAGTGGAGGCAGATCACTAAATGTCTAATGGTGCTGCAAACCCAGAAGCCGAGAAAGGACAGGTGTTGAAAATCCCTGACTTTCAGGCAAACATGCAGTCATTTTCTTTGTAGGTTCTGGGAAGACTAAAGTGGCTTTTACTAGGAAGGTCCACAATACATTTCCTTTGCAAAACATAATGGCAAGATATGTTTATGAGGAATGTAGTAGTTGGTTCATGGAAGAGACTAGTAGGTTGACACACGGGAAAATCCTAGGTTCACTACCGTGTCTTTGGTGGGATAGATACTTCATGGGTAGAAGGCTTTTGTGTCCTAACTTTAGGAAAGAGAGAGATGGCTTTCATCTTATATCATCTTTCCAGTAAAGAGAGTATGAAGGGTACAGAGATAGTGATGAAAATGGCAAATGAAAGATGTCTAGGCTTTATACAGTTACAGTGTAGGGTGCACCTAGTCCAAGATGATGGTTGGTGGCATGCTTGCAAGTATTTTCACATGTTTAATTGGAATTGGATAGAATTATAAATGAAAGTTTCTCAAATTTGTTGTTTAATGATCTGGTCCTCTATTAGTTGCTAATGTATGTTTTGTAAGGACTTAGGGAAGATAGAAGTTGAGGTAACCACACATTTACACGATAGCTAAACTTTTTGTAGCTATACATAAACATATGTTGTGTAAGCCTGCTCACAATGGCAAGCTGGGACTGACATCAGTTCTCCATAGAGTATACTGGAATTACTACAGCTTCTTTCAACATGTTCTGCATTCAACTGTGTGATTACGACCCAATTCCTTCCAATCTTAGGCATTCCCAATGCCTCAAGGATGCCTGCATTTTCCTTCAAGAAAGGAGCTGACCTGGGTCCTCCTAGGTATCTGTCTGTCTTCTTACTAATGATGTGATCGACTTTATAGCATAAGAGGAAAGGCAGTCACTAATTTAATATCTAGGACACTGTCAGAAAGTCAAATGATGTTCATGGTCCTGAGTGTTAGTCAACAAAGCTGGAATCCAGCAAAGGGTCCGATTAAATAATGTCCTAAAATCACTGAGTGTTGATGCGGTGACTCAGTGGGTGCATTAACTACCAAGCCTGAAGATCAGGGTTCGATCTCCATGGCCAACACTATAGAAGACTACAGACTCCTGTTACTTATCTTCTGACTCCAGCAAATATGTCATCACACAATAATTATAGATGAGTGTGTATACGCACACATACACACAAATGAGTGCAATTTTAATTGAAAAAATAACATCATATAAGCTACAGTTTATACATATGTCAATAGATGTTCCAGCAACCTACCTACTTACCTAGATGTATTACAGAACCCAGAACATATTTCTATCAGTACTTTATAAAATGCAGATAATATGATGCTGTTAAAAAATTTTACTCATACTAAATAAATATTTGAATTTGTAACTCTCGCAGTTCTGGGGTTGTACATTACATACTTCATTTTCTCATTTTGAGTAGAATAATACTGTTTATGTCTCACGGAACTAGATTCTGGGTACCTATACATTAGGATTGTCAGTCATCGTTGCTATACTTTATTCTACAGAACTCCAGCCTTTGTAATAAAATTGCATTTTAACTTCCGTGATGTTATGACAGTCTCTGTAACTTGGGATACTATTCATATTCATGAATCAATTTGCATATCCATTTAATATTCTCCTGCTTTGCTTCACTTGTGATATGCTATGTAAATTGCCAGCTCAATTTCCAAACACTGTGGTAAGCATGTAGTTAGAGGCAATGATATGCCATAGCACTTACACAAAGAAATCAAAATATTTTCAGGCACACAATTGAAGAGTCGTATGTGAAGGGACTTTATGTTTTCATTTCAAAGTCAGCTCCCTTCCAAAGCCAGTGTATTCAAAGTCAAGCTGTCCAACAATCTGAAAATACTTAGTGCTTGCTCTTTGACAATGAGTGCTTCTTTTTATTCATTAAAAAATGTTCTCATTACCTCTGATCATATCACCACACTCTAAGCATATTTTAAAATCTCCTTGCTCAACATTGTTGCGCCAGTTTTGTGTGTGTGTGCTTACTGCTTTTGAAATTCATGTGTGATTAGAACAGACTCCCTTTCAGTATTAGCAAAATAATTAAGAAAAAGACACTAAATATACAGCGAACCTTTTATATTATGTAAATCAGTAGTTTGATGAGGAACTGAGAACTTAGATGATGCTCTTCATGGGGATGGGATATAAGAGATTCTTGGGGTATATGGAATTCTTTTTTTTCAGAAATATTTGTTTTATTGATAAAATTTCTGCTTCCTCCCCGCCTCCCATTTCCCTCCCCCCCCCACTCCTCTCCCCCTCCCCCACTCCTCTCCCTCCCCCACCCCTCTTTTCACCCTCCCTCTCCAGTCCGAAGAGCAGTCAGGGTTCCATGCCTTGTGGGAAGTCCAAGGTCCTCCCTCCTCCATCCAGGTCTAGGAAGGTGAGCATCCAAACAGGCTAAGCTCCCACAAAGCCAGTTTATGCAGTAGGATCAAAACCCAGTGCTATTGTTCTTGGCTTCTCATCAGCCCTCATTGGTCCGCCATATTCAGAGAGTCCAGTTTTATCCCATGCTTTTTCAGTCTCAATCCAGCTGGCCTCGGTGAGCTCCCAATAGATCAGCCCCACTGTCTCAGTGGGTGTGTGCACCCTTCGCGGTTCTGAATTCTTATATATAAGTATATAGTCTCTATAGCAAGTTAAACAAACTTATCTTCTCAAGAATTTATCACTTATTTTTGGTTGAAGCACCAAAAATCGTTTTTCTTTAAAAATTGTATTTTGGAATATACTGTATGTCTTTATTCCCACAGCCACCATACTAAATAATACTTCAGAAATCCTTATCGTATCTGACTAAAACTTACATTAGTCAAAGCCTCTGCTCATGCCATCTCCTCCCAACTCTTTCTAGATTCTGATGTCAATTATTGTGATCTTCATTTTGAAAATATAAACATTTTATATTGCCTATGTAAACAATGTGTTAATTTAACATCATGACTACCACTGCTATCCAAAACTAATGACAATTTTCTATTCCTTTACATAGCAAAATAACAATCAAATAATTGTAGGGGTATGTGTGAGAGTGAGCATGTTGTGTGTGTTGTGTGTATGCATGTATATATGTAGATATGTATGTGTATCACATTTTCTAACGACAAATTATTTATCCACTTATTGGAACAAGTTTTTTTTTTATATTTCTTTTGTCTATTGCAAATAGTGATGCAAGAAATGCAGGAGTACTGGTACTGGTTTCTTTGGCACACTGATAATTTCTGTGGCTAAATGTCCACTAATGGATTACTGAATCAGTGAATCTGGGAGGTACTTTGGTTTTCAACGTTTGAGGGGAAAATTCATCAGCACCCTATATGTTTACCCAGACCTACAGTTTCTGGCTTATGCCACATTGCATTAGTAGGATATATTTGATGCAACTGATTATCTAACATTAAGGAACTGTGTCTATATTCTTAGCATTAGATAGTCAATTTCCACATTGTTTCCATTGGTATCGACTCTGTGTTGAGCTGTTTAGAGCTATAGTAAAAGCAAGAGTCATGGATCCATGATTACAGTATTGCAGGAATCTTTTCACTGTCCTGAAAATGCTAGGCTTTCATTTATTCATCTGTCACGTCACTTGTCCCATATCTACCAACTTCTGACAATTATATCTGTTCTTTCTACACATGATTAGACTCAAGTAGATTATAATCATTTCTGATTTTTTCAATTAAAATATGCATTTAAAAAACCTTGTTGTTTTGTGACCTAATAAATCATTCATTCTTATCGCTGAATAATACTTCAATGAATGTATGTGATACTGTCTGACCATGACTGCCCTTGCCAAGGGCATCATGGTACTTCAAAAATTAATAATTATAAATAATGCTTTTCTCAGTGTTTGTGAGCAGATTTTGAAGTTTTAGATTTACCTGGAAAATACCTGTGAGAATCAGTGTCAGGGTGTATGTTAAATATATGTTGTAGCTGTTTATGAAACTGCCAATCTGCCTACCCAAGTGGTGCTCTGGTTTGCATGCCAAATAGAAGCATATTCCTGCTGTCTCACATGTTGGCATTTTATTTGGTCAGTGTCTGGGATATTAGCCACCCTAACAGCTGTATAGAAATATCAGAGATTACTTTAAAGGAATGTCCCTAGTCACCTCTGATACTATACGGCTTTTCACATGCTTAATGACCATTTATACATGTTCTAAGTTGAAACCCGAGACTATTTTCCCAATTTATAATTAGATATTTATTAATGTTAAGTTTTAAGAATTGATAACATATTTTAGTTTTGAACCCTTAATCAGACACGTGTCTTCAAGTATCTTCTTTTTCCCCTTACTGTTGATACATTCACTCTCTTAAGACTGCCTATCACATGTTTTGATGGTTTCCTCCACCAATTAAATCTTTGGTGAATTTTGCTCTCTCACATATCTATAAACCTATTGTCAAACTGATGTTATTTTTGTTCTAGGTTTTTAAATGAGTATTTGCTTTTTGTACATGTAGGTATATAATCCAAGGTGATACTATTTAGATTTGTTGTTTTACATATGGATGCCCAGTTGAAAACTTTTGCTGAGTTAATCTATTTCCCCTGGGAATACTTTGCTTGTATTTGTGATATTTGTGTGGATATATTTTCTCAGTTCTCTTTTCTGTTCCTGTGTTCTTTTTATCTGTTCTTTCAGAAATACCATGCTAGCTGTCTAGAGAACAGGTACATAGTACCCTCTTGTAAGTGGCTATTCTCTGCCTAGTTCTCAATAGTGTTTTGCCTATTTTTGTTCTTTGGTCCTCCTACAAGCTTCCAAGGGTATCCAAAATTGCAATGTGAGGTTACCTTTTATAAATGTATTAGCCAGTCTCACAGCTATACTGTGATAAGTGCAACCTGCAAGTCAAAGTCTGGGAATAATAACTATTATCTGTCTTCACAGTCAAAGGCCAAAATGCTGATATATTGTTTGCAAATATTCTCAATCTGTTGACCTAAGTGTAAAGAGCTGACCATCTTTTTAATTTTTATTGAGCTCTACATTTTTCTCTTCTCCTCTCCCTGCCTCTCTCTTCCTATTGAACCCTCTCCCAAAGTCCCCATGCTCTCAATTTACTCAGATCTTGTCTTTTTCCACTACCAATGTAGATTAGATCTATGAATGTCTTTCTTGGTCCTCATTGTTGTCTAGGTTCTTTGAAATTGTGATTTGTGGGCTGGCTTTGTTTGCTTTATGTTAAAAAACACTTATGATGGAGTACATGTGATAATTGTCTTTCTGGGTTTGTTACCTCACTCAAAATGATGTTTTCTAACTCCATCCATTTGCCCGCAAACTTTAAGATGTCATTTTTTCCTGCTGTGTAGTACTCCATTGTGTATATTACCACATTTTCCTTATCCATTCTTTGGTCGAAGGGCATTTAAGTTGTTTCCAGGTTCTGACCATTTTAAAAATGGTCTTCCGAGCTGTTCTTAGTTTTCCTTCCTTCATATTTATAATTTCTTTGATTTCTCTAATTCACTGTTCTCCTTTCTCAGTGATATTATAGTTCTACTATATCCCACAAGGACAGCTCTGTTGTTCTCTGAACCAGCTGATCTCACCAGCCTCATTTTCTGAATGTCACATATTGTGATTTAATATCTAGCTGTGCAGGTGAATTCAATTTTACTTAAGACACCATTAGAAAACATTCTTATGTGTTCTGACAATTATATTCCTCTTTACACTTTTTTACATGTTTTACTTTTTTATTATAATATTATAACATTTATGTCCTTCTTCCAAGCTCTTCCATATATCCCTAACATTATTCCTTAGATTCACTGTCTATATCAAGACTTGTTATCACATGCATACATATGTGTGTATGTATACACATAATGCATTCTTAAATATAACCCACTCAGTTCATATGATGTTACTTCTATCCAATGTTTTCAAGGTTCATAATTTGTGTAGGAAAGCAGTTGGTGTGTTCTTTTCTGGGGAAGATGGTATCCCATGCTTTCAGTTTTCACCATCATCTTTAGAATAATGTTGTACAGCTCATGTTTGGCCAGTTATGTTGTTCCACCTTTATAGCTGTTGCCAGTAATTATTATTAAGAAATTAAATATCACAACAAACTCAATGTTTATCTAACTCTCATGATACTTCACTATAAATATTATTTACTGGGAAGATTACTGGCCCCTTTTCCAGAGAAATAATTATTTTCTACTTTATAATAGAGAGTTCTAAGGCTGAGATGATGACTCAGCCATTACACTTACTTGCCACCAAGTCTAAAATTTACTTTAGCCCGACATAGTATAAAGAAAAAAAATGATTCTGGCAAGTTATGCTCTGACCTCCACATGTGGTGTGGCATTGTGAATGAAAATGAACACACAAATAAATAGACTATAGTAAGTTTTTAAATGAGAGTTCTTAGGCAGAGAAACATGAAAATTGACATCTTTCAATGGAGAAAACATATATAACAATTAAATCAACATAGCTATCATTCCTATGTTACTTCTTTTTTGCTAATATTTAGACATTAAAATGCTTGCTGTCCTTTGGTATAAAGAATACAGCCATTTGGAAGCCCATGTATAATTATTTTTTGCTAATGGTTACTTCCTTAAAACTAATTTGTAAAAGTAGTATATTTAACTGCATTTCTTCAGTGTAATAAATCTTTGAAAATAAATATTTTCTTTTTTCATAAAATGATGAGAGTATACTTTCCCCAACTGCCTATCTGAATTTTTTAATCTCTCTGAATCAGTAAGTAGACAGTAAATTGAAATCCAAGAATATTACATTAATTTAACTTAGCTCCACTAAGGAAATATGGGTCTAAACATTTACATATTTCCTAAAGAATGCCTTGATCATTTATTAGCTTTGCTTTTAGGAAATGTAACTTATTTTTCCTATATTCACAAAAATAGTGGGCCACTCTTATCTATACAAGATTATTGTACAGGAAGATCTGTTGTTACAATGAATTTTAAATGTGTTCGTAGTTTTTCTACCACCTTAATCATCTATCATAAACTATCACGTTAAATGCATTTCAAAGATTGGTATAAGTTTCGCAACTGTGTCTACTACCACTAGATCCATCATTATCATCACTATTGCTGGTTCATTGTCCATGATGGATAGGAGCCAGGTCTTGATGTTTAGTTGACATAGTCTCTTTGTTAACAGAGAGCCCATTGTAGTGACAGACATCCTGGTGCCCAGCATCAGACTTCTACTCAGAGCATTTAAATAAATAAAAATAAATAGATAGATAGATAAAATTCATATAAAGTGCATATAAACAAAAACACACCTTCTAAAGAGGTTACTTTGCATAAGATCCCTTATTTGACATTTTCATGGCCCATCATACCCCTCGTAGCCCAGAGTTTGTTTTTTCCATAGCACACTCTTTTTTAGTTTCATGGAAATAATGAAGTAAAAGCAAGATGTCTCAGAGTGCAGTATTTAAAGAAAATATTATAACATTTTACAAAGGGAACTAAAATGTTAAAATACAGAAACCACTATGAAATAAGCATTATTATTATTTTCTGGTTATTTTTTTAAATACTTACTTTAACTTAGTTTTGAGAGTATTTGAGTTAAAATTTCCTTACCATATAGTATATTTTGATCATGGTTTGTCACTTCTCTCAACTTCTCCCAGATCCTCCTCACCTGCCTCCTTACCCAACTTCAGCTTCTATCTTTCTCTTTCTAAACTAAAACAAAAGTCAACAACCAATCAACCAACCAACCAATCAAACAAACATACACACCAACAACCAAGAACTCAAGACCAAAAAAAAAAAAAAAATTCCAAAGCAAAACAAAGATATAAAACCACAAAAAAGAAACACAGAGTTAATTTTTTGTTGGCCAACTGCTCCCGGCCTGAAGTGTGGTTAATATACTCAGGACCAAAGAGACATAGCAATGAAGTGGCTTATTATTTTTAGTGTTTGAAATTAAAATATAATTACATTTTCTGCCTTCCCTTTACCCTTCCAGCCTTTCCATGTGAAGCTCTTGCTCTCTCTCAAATTCATCTCATTTGCTGCTAGTGGGATTGCATACTGGTGTAACCACTATGGAAATCAATGTAGAGAATTCTCATAAATCTAAAAGTAGCCCTTTGACATATATCCCAAAGACTTAGCATCCTACTTCACAGATACGCTATCAGCCATGGTCATTGTTGCCCAGTTCACAATGAATAGAGAAGAGAAACAACTTAAATGTCTTTAAGTTGATGAGTGAAATGACAAGAACATGTATAGAATAGAACACATCATACTGAGAGACATAATCCATACTGATAAAGTCAAATGTCGCCTTTAGTAACCCCAACAAGTTTATAAATATAATGAACCTATAGCACTTCTTGTGTAACATTCAGGACATTTTGCTTTAAATGTTGTTTGTCTTTGAAAATTGTTCTCAATTATTACCTTGCTACAATTCTCCCTGGCCTACTGTAAATACATACAATTATAGATGATCATTTTGAGCAATATCTACTGATTATGATAAACAATTCTGATGTGTTAAATAGTATATAGCACTGTGTTGAAAATTCAAATATTTGTGAGTTTTTACATTGTTTTGACAGTCTGCAAACCCGAGGGAGAAAAGGACTAAACATACAATCTATTGATTTTAACACCTAGCAGCATAACGTGTGAAACATACAGTCAGCCTTCGTCCAACGATGGAGCCCTTTGTGAGCTTGCTAGGTAGTGTTTATAATTCTGCCTTACTTTCTTTTTCCTAGTTGCGATTTACGCTCCTTAATTTTGTATCTAAGAATCATACGCATAATATCCCACCTTATTCTGCTTTGATTACCTGTATGTGGATCTGCCTTCATGCTAATGTGGACTACTCATGCATTCTGGCAGATTGCTTCTGCTGCCTCAGTGTCTCACACATGCTGATCTCTCACCAGCTTGAGCATTTTGAAGCTTTGTCTTAGTTTAAACTGAGAAGCAACAAAGTTAGCAAAGGTAATTTTGTTGGTCACTTGGAACTTCTGTGACTGACAGCTAATAAAAGGCATGAAACTGACCTTCACCTTCTCTTTAAAAATGTCTCTGTGTCAGAATGTAGTCTTCTATGAGGCCCTTCAGTACATTTCCTTGTAAGGCAAAATTCCTATTGCATTTCAAGAATAAGAAGGAAATACATAATTGATCAACATATAAGCTCACATATTCATAAATAAAAATTTTAACATGCCGAAGGGTAGACTCATTTTGAAGTTGACACAATCCTCTCCTGCAATTCATTGCAAAGGTATCTGTCTAGGGCCAGGTCCACTCCCTGCTGCATTAATTAACCAGGGAGAAAGAGTCTCAGATGAAACTTTTATGTCAGCAAGGTATCAGAGATTCATCACAGTATGCAGCTTGACTTCATGTTGACAGATGGGGAGCCTGTGATCTTTTGTACCATTAACTTGAAAACTTGAAAGTAGCAGCCGCCTGTGGTAGCAGCAGCCACGCATTTAAAGTTACACAACAGAATCGGTGTTATTCGAAAAATTCATTTCAAAAGATTACCTTCAATCCTCATTCCGGTTGTACCATGTGATGGACCTGATTTCTTACTCAAACTTTTTTAGGTAGAGGAAATTGTCAACTTCCCTGCTGCATTTGGCTTTTATTCTTCTTTTTAGCCTTTCATATTTTACCAAAAGTGATGAGGAAAGGTTATTTGTGAAATCAAATTGACTTATATGTTCCCATACTAAAATCTGAGGAAATTTGATGGTTAACAGCCCAAATTAATACTTACTATGACACAGTTATTGTTTATATTTTGTTTCATAGGACTTTGTAAGGAACTGTCATAAATGTATTAATAAAAACACTTCCCTTGAAGCATTCACATCTAGCTCAGGAAATACAAAGTTTTATCCACTTGGTTGGTTTCCTTGGTTGATCTTAATAAAAATGACTCTTGAAGATGCCAAGGCAGTCACATATTGTACACTCTTGAGTGTTCTCTGTTATGCTAACTCAACTTGCAATTTCAGTGATGAAGCCATGCTTCCCTTTCTGTTTTCTTCCCTCTCTGATGTTTTTCTCCAGCTGCTCCTTGTTGAGGAGGGAATATCCACCCACACCAGCTTGAAGTGTCTTATTAATGTCAACCAGGGATACAAAACAGAAAGCTTCAATACTGTTTGTAGTTGCAAAATTCTCAATATCATCTTCCTTCTCTATCCTTCTTCCTCCTCTCCTCTCCTCTCCTCTCCTCTCCTCTCCTCTCCTCTCCTCTCCTCTCCTCTCCTCTCCTCTCCTCTCCTCTCCTCTGCTTTTCTCTACTCTGCTCTGCTCTCCCTGCCCTTACCCTCTTACTCCCACTCCCTTATCCTTCTTTCTCTCTTTCCCTCTCTCTCCCTCCCTCCCTCTGTCTTGGCAAAGGGAGTGCATTGAATATGTTAGCTATATGATTATAATAAATCATACATTTTGAAATAAAACATCTTATTAAATATTCCCAATAAATTTTCAAATGCTCTGTATTATTTTTGCAGGAGATCATGTGGGAATAGTAATAGTCACAATGTTACTATGCTGTTAACTAATAGATAAACAGTTCCTAATGTGGATGCAGTTCTAATATGTCAGTTCTCAGAATACATGCTTATCCACCATTTTGTGAAGACAGGTAACCGTTTCAATTACTATATGTTATTTACTACGTATTGTTCTGTCTTTCTTAATATAACAGACAAATCTCAGCCAGTGAAATAAGCACAGATTTACTTGCTTACAATAACACATTTCAATTCCTTTTTATAAAATAAGGCTATCATTCATTATCAAATATCTATGATTCCAAATATTGACAACCTTTTACTTTAAAATATTGTCAAGAAATAAAATAGACAAAGGTAAGATATACCTAATAATAGCCAGTACTTGTTATTAGTCTTAATATTTATAAAACCTTATGTCATTTTCTGCATTATTTCAAAGTTTAGTTTTTATGTTGACAGATAAACCTCTGTGTTTGCAGGTGTTTCTCATTGGATTGAACATGTTCCAAGACTTTCTAAATAATAAGTTTTAATTAGCAAATATTTTTCTTTTTTTTTTTAATTTATTTATTTATTAAGGATTTCTGCCTCCTCCCTGCAACCGCCTCCCATTTCCCTCCCCCTCCCCCGATCAAGTCACCCTCCCTAATCTGCTCGAAGAGCAATCAGGGTTCCCTGCCCTGTGGGAAGCCCAAGGACTGCCCACCTCTATCCAGGTCTCCTAAGGTGAGCATCCAAACTGCCTAGCAAATATTTTTCTACCAAGGGAACAATTATTTTGTCCTGAGAGGAATGAAATGAGGAACTTAGTTTCTAGCTTTTTACACAATAATGTTTAATTATTATACTGGCAAAAGCAATATTTCAGCATAGTTTCTCTGTAGTAATTTCCTCTGAATTGAAATATTCCATACTGGAGTGAACAGAGAGTTCATGAAACTCAGGAAATAAACAATTCATAGGTCTCAGAAAGTTCCTGAGACAAATCATCCCCCTTCAGTGATATGGAAGCAGCAAACCATTACTGGCAAGAAGAGACACTCAAGTGGCCATTGGATCGTGACAGCCTCTACTTCACCGAGTCTAGTTTTCATAAGTTCTGCGGAAAGTGCCAAAGTCAGAGCATTTATGAATCATCACCCTTGCTGGGGTGGAATTTCAGTGATACATCTGCCTTTGAATTATTCATACTCTTCTAAGTAGTTCCAGATCTCTTATGCATAGCTTCAGAAATATCATTCGTTTACCAAGTTGTACTTGGGTATAATCATTACTTTGCTATTTCATTGATTCCCTCTTTGGGTTGAGTAGGCATTTGTCCACACCAGGGAAAACAGTTCACAATATATTAAACAGTATTTCTGAACTCATAAAATTAACTAGACAGTAAGAATTAAAGAAAAAAGAGGCTTATGAGTGGTAGCCATCAATGGAATGAAATAGAGCCAAGAAATAGATCGACATGGAACTGCACAAATGAAATTTGACACACGCAAAAAGGAAATTGCATGAGGTGAGATTTGTTAGTATTTTAAAAGAATAGAGATACATCAACATACCTTCCATAAATTGATGCAAAGACCTGATTGTTAAAATTATAGTACACTTATATCATTGAGCATGGACATATCAAAATGATACTCACCTGGAAGGTTTATCATTATTGACTAGCTTTCATAGTGCTGGATGGGCTATGCATGCGACCAAAGTAATGAAGGAATAGCTAGCTAATCTCACGTTTATGTAAACCCTCCAACTGACAATAAACTAGCTTGGAAGGACAGTCCTGTTAGTGTGATAGTGGCAAGAACAGCATGGGAGCAACCAACCACTTCCTGATTGAATTAAAGGCCTACTCCACAAGTTGAAACCCATATATATCCCCATTATTGGAAGTGAGGAACTGTAGCTAAGCAGGCCAAAATTACTAATGGAGAACTTACTATTATTATCATGTTAATTGGACATACTGTTTATCTAACTTCGAATTATCATTACACCCACTACTTAGTGTATCTCTAATCCCCCACAGAAAAGCTCTTTTCCTAGAGGGCAATCAACACAGGTGTCTATAACTGATTTCAATGAAAGAATAATGTCCATCCTGAAAGAGGAAACCTATAGTGCACTTCCTAAACTCATACCTCAAGGATCATTCCAGAAGCAGGGGCAAAGACTGTGGTGGATGACTACAAGAAAATCGTGTTTTATGGATACAATACAGCTGTTAAACATACAAACACCAGCATTAGAGACATCATACATAAAACTCACTCAGGTTTGGGCCAGATAAAATTTTAGCATGGAGAGGAGAGGTGGAAACAAAGTGGCACTCCTGGTTAAGGGGTTATTAAAAATTGAGGGCTTCTAGTAGAGAAAGAGTTAGTTTTCATCTCTTGGTAGATAGACCACCCCGAAGTTAAAGTCAAACATCCAGGAATATCTGGAAACATTAACTGTATTTGAAAAGTTAAAAAAAAAAGGCCAGAGGATAAAAAGTAGGGTGGATGATTAAGGGGATAAGAGATCTGAGAGAAGTTGGGGGAGGGAGTGAAGATGGTAAAAATACATTGTATGAAGTTCTCAAAGAACTAATAAAATGTGAGTAAATGAAGAAAAAAAATAAAATAAGGGGGAGACATTGCATGTATAGCACAAGCCAACAACTTGTTCATAGGCCTAAAAACACACAACAAAACCTTAGAATTTCCTAATTCTGATGAAGGGAGCAACTACATCGCATTAGCAATGAGTTGCTAGGTAAAATCCTCCAAATATAACTCATGAATGAAAAAAAATAGGTTGCATTAAAGTAAAAACAAAACAAAACAATAAAACCAAATTTAAGCTTTGAGAAAAGTTACTGTTATACAAGAAAAACTGTCACTGATGGATTTCTTGCATATACAAATTACTTCTAAACCTCTCACAGAAAGACCCCAAATGTTTAACTTTAAAATGAATAATAAATCTATGTAGAAATTTCACCAAGGGGGATATATTTCATAGAGGAAGAAAAAGGATGCACAATGCCATGCCTTGTGAATGCGGTACAAGTGAAAACAATGAATAGATACCATGCCCTACTTACTGAATGTCTAAATTCCAGACCCTGGATAGTTGTAAATTCCACTAAGGTTGTGGAGCAACAGTAGCTTTTATTCGTGTTTGTTGTGAATGCAAATTAAGAGAGTTGCTTGAAAAGACATTTAAACATTTTTTTCTTTTTTTTGGGGGGGGGGTTGGGAGGTATTCAAGAAAGGGTTTTTCTTCAAAGTCCACTTAGCTAATTTCTTTGGAAACTAACTATGCTTGTTACTATAATTCACAAAAGTTTCATTCCTAGCTTTATAAAGTGGGAGGGGGACTGATGTCCAGGCTCTTGAATACATGTTTATATTAAACCTTTTTGTTTGTAATTGACAAAATTAAAAATCAATCAACACGTTCTTATGTAGGTAAATGGGTGATTAAAGTGTGAAAACTTCTGCCTACACAATGCTACCCAGCAATCTCAAGAAATGAGTTATAAAATATGGAAGATGGTTGAAGTTGAAATTTGCATCATTAAGTGAAAGAAGCCATTCTGAAAAGATTACATTCTCTATAATTCCAGTGCTGAGGCATTCCTGAGAAAGCAAAACTGTAGAAATTTGGACAACCTCAGTGGTTTCCAGAGGTTTGCTTGGTCAGAAGGAAATGATAAACAGGTGTTATTCAGGGTATTTGAAGGGCAGGGAGACTATTACTCATGTTTATTTAACATTGCATTCATGGAGATTGGATTAATCATAAGTAATGGACTGTCTGACAGAGAGAATGATAATGAAACTTTATGTTCACTTAGTTAAAAGCCATGTCAGAACTGATTCATCAGTTTCAACAAATTCATTATGTTAGTGCAGAATGTTGATATTTGGGGAGGTTGAGTATTTGTGGTGAACAAGGTGGAACGGAAGTTGTTAGTGTTCTCTGGTTAAATTTTCTATATAGTTAAGCCTAACCTAGAAAAATATAGTATGCAGTTAACATTTTAAAATGTGGATCCTTTGTCCAACAATTCTAATAATGAGTTGCCAAAACAAAGTTGAATTGAAATACAAAATTGCTATATTACCTAACCTAATGTTAACATTTTCCTTACTCATTATAAATTTTATTGGAGTAGATATTTTTAGATAGTAGTCCATAAAACCACAAATTGTTTTTTGATGTATTTCTATCTAAAGGGATCTATACGTTGGTAGAATAAACTGTCTCTCAAGAAAAAAGAGCTAAATGACTCAATTATGATACTATACTAAATCAAAGATGAGAATTCAAATGTCTGTAAATAATGCTCATTTCACATACGGATTTATTGTTATTTATTGTATGTACCAAGTGGAGGGCTTAAAGGGAGACTACCAACTAAAGGCTTTTCATAAGTCAGAAACATTAATCTAGAAACGGTGTAATTGTTTCTTACTATGTGGATCAAGGTCACTGAAACTTCTTATTCTGTATCAGCAAAGTGAGAGGACATACGTCAGTTGCTCTCAGTGAGACTCATAGGTAGAAGACCGGCATAAAGTGCAGTTCTGTTGTTAAAGTTCTTTCATTTGATATCTTTCAAAACCTGTTAGTTTAATCCCAGTCTCTTTCACTCGCTAATAGATATTGCGTTGCATACATGCAGTAGGACAGCCATATTGAAAACTTTAGCATGCTTTATCTGGGGGTGGATCAAAATGATAAACACAAGACAAAGTATATAAAAGTACTAAGGCTAGGAATATCTTCCGCAATATTAAATTGTATTCAGCCATTAGTCAACAAGTAAACACACAGGGAGGGGGGAGATGAAAAGGAGGGAGGCAGAGAGATAGTTTTGCAGGAAAAATTGCTCAGCATCACTACAAAGAGCTGAAATACTAAGATGTATTAAGTGTGACCTGAGTTAAGCATAAACCACTAAAATTCTCAATATTTTTTGAAACTTCCCTAGTTCCATTTATCCCTTCTGCTTCTCACTCCTAATGTGATCTCCACCACCCTGTTTTTTCTATTAACCCTTCATGCCAACTGTGTCCAAATATTTCCCTCTCTACAATTCCTAGAAAGCTGATTAAAATGGAGATACCAAGTGTCTTTCGGTTGTCTGCCCGAATTAATGTACTTACAGCACAAATATCTTTGGTTCTTCCAAAAAATAAAAATAATAAAAACAACAAACTGCAGAGGTGGGAGTTATGTTGAGAGTGGATACAATAAAGATATGTTGTATGAAATTCTCTAAGAAACAATAAAACTATTACAATACATTATTTTTTAAAGAGTGATCTGAGGACATTTCTATAATTATTTTTGTGTCTTAATAAAGCTTTTGGGCTAGGATTTTCTGTTTTTCCACATGTATTTATGATAACCTCGTTATACCAGCCAACTCAATATTCAAACTGTCAGTTTATCTTGTAAGTCTGTAACCCAGATTTCTATCTGATGCTGAATTTTGCAGAAGTTCTCTAAATGTACAATGTGAATATCTCTTTGTCTTTGGTGACAGCAATATCCTTTGAGAAACTGAATGCATAGAGAGTAGCAAGCTCCTTTGTCACAACTTATTTCTTAGAAACTGATGCATACTTAAAGTCTTTACCCAGCTTTTCTTACTCTGAACTTTTTAGCTTAGTTTCTGAATTTAGAGTATGTTTGCCATTGCTGTGACTAAATCTTATCTTGTGTTCTAAGTTCTGGCATTCCTCTATTTCATTCAACAAATCAAAGTATCTTCTGCTTTTAACCATTTGTGTGTAATATTTTACATATTAGACACTGTTTCCTAATGGATTATGTGTATGACACTCAACGTCTCAGTTTGTTTGTAAATACATATGTTTCAAATTCCAAAAGACTCATGTCCATGATTTTTCACAATATGCTTGAAGAACATTTTGATAGTGCACACTGAAATAGACCACATAGACTCAGTATCTGAGACAAAAGGCATGGATAACCCTAGGTCTTCTCAGATTTCTTTCTCCCCCTTCTCTTCTGTCTGCCCTTCTTTCCTAAAATAAAACCCTCTTCTCCATATTTACTTTTATATTATGCTTTACTTTCTCCTTCTCTGTATGACAGCAGCAGAGATGATATATTCCATATACCAGCGAACTCTGATCAGGTCCTAACTTGTGCAAGTGTGATGAGCATACACAATTTTAAGTATTTAAATTAAGCTTAAGTTGAAGTTGCTCTTAAGAATATGTTCCTAATGTTTGAAATATTGTTTGGAAATCCTGGACTTGCAAAATTAACTATGATCACATAATAGCTTTTCTTTATAATTAATAGCTACACCAAATTTAACAAGAAATATTTATAAATCAATCCATGAGATATAGTCATAGAAGCACACAATAAGACATTTCATTTCTTTCAGTCAGTTATTAACATAAAAATCTTGAAATTAATACCAGATGATATTAATATTGCAATTCCAAAGGTAACGTTTCCTATTGTAAGCAACAACAAAAAAAGAATTTCTTTTACAGAGTTTCTATGTAAAGGGTATGTGCTTAAAATCTGAACTTATTTACTTTCACAGCTAAATGTTTTAATTTTGATTAAATAGCTAGTTTCTAATGGGCATAACGATAATGAGTATAAAGAACTATTGAAAGTGTTTTATGGTAAAGAATGAGGGTATATAACAGATCAAGACAAATAATTGGAAACAGCATTGGAACATCTTTGGACTATAAAATCAAAATCTCAATGATTATAAAAGCAGGCAAAACGCTGACTTCCCATGATGGTTTTACAATTTTTATTTATTTACATCTCTGTCCTGGTTTTAAAACCAAAAAGATGCTTTAATTCTAGTTTCAATCAGTTCTTTCAGTTTGTAATGAATATAGAATTGTCTTTTAAATGATTGCTTTTATGAAAAATCTTTGCAATGATTCAAAATTATTGACTATCTTGATAATGTTATGAATATTCATATTACAGTTTTTATTTTGTTAAAAATATGAATTATTATTTATAGAATGAATCCCTGAATAAATAGATGGATAAAACTATATTAAGAAATGGAAATAATATATGTACTTGTATTCATTCATTTATAAATGGTCTCACAGAGACTGTCACTAACAAAATTTTTTGTCATTAATATTTTCTGCCATTGTTTATTTTGCTTATTAAAATTATTTTAGAAATATTCACTATACTCAGATTTATCTATCGAATTTATGCTACACTATTATTCCATACAAAACAATAATTCTAAAGGGAATATTTCTCAAGTTTGTCTCCATAGTTTCACACTTCAGTAACTCAGTGGTCAATATTTATAGGCATTTTAAACCAGTTAATAGAATTGAACTATTGTCTACTTTGATAGATGAGGAAAATAAAACAATTTAACTGATAGCAACAAAGCCAATTTCAGTATGACTCAAATGGTGTTGGTTTTTTTTGGGGGGGGGTCTTTTGGAAAAGCAGAATAAAGTAGATTATATTTATCATATCATATTCACTTAATTATGCTTGTACAAGGATTTCTCATTTCAATTCAAAGACTAAAAATAAATAAGACCGTTTAAAGAGATACTTCTTCATCATAAGAAATAATAATCAACATAATTTACAAGTTACTACTAACCAATGACTTTGACTTTTCCTAGACTACAGGCAGGCACATGTAACTGGAAGGAGAAAAGAACCACACATCCTATCTATTTCACTGTCTTTCATAACTCTCATATATGTTTTAAGGAGTTTTTTTTTACCATATCAGTTAGCTAAAATCTTAATATGGGCCCATTTCTAAACACACTTTGGTAATTTTCTTTAAGTCCACAAATAAAATTTATAAATCAAACCACAAGCCACCTAAACCATCATTTTCTGTCTTACAGCTCTCAGATTTAAGTGTGAAGGAATAGATCTTTGCAGAACCACTGTAACATTTTCTATCCTCCCTTCCTTTTTTCTTCCTTCTTGAAATTTGAAATAATTTGTTTTTGTAGGGATGGGTTTACTTCAAGATAAAGGAAAATCTCAAGCTAAACCACTATAGCATCTCAGCAGTGGGCAAAGGGGGTATACCATAGATGAGGGGCACACAACATGCATAGAATGCTTGTTTTCCTGCTAGCTTAGAATATCTGCTAATTCACCCAGTTCTGTGAAAACTAATTCTCTCTCTGAAGGGTTTTCCTCATTGACATCAGTCTTTTCTTCATTTCTTCATAATATGTGTCTTAATGAAACAAGTGAAATAGTAAATGCAAGGATTTTCTGAACTGTGTCCAGTGAGAGTCTGGGTTATAATAATTGCCTAGTTAGTATTCCTTTGGAAAAAATAGTTGTCCATTCAGTGGATTTTTATAGTATTATTGTGGACATATTACAGGTTTGCTTACTTTTTTTTACATTGCTGTCTCTTTAATTTTGAATTAATTAATTTGAGCTTCAAATATTCGCTATGATCAGATTTTTTCTCAAGAATAAAATTAATTAATATCTAAAATTTGGCATGTCTAAAATATAAAATTACTCATCTCTTCTTGCAGATCTCAAACTCAACTTCTAGGTTTACACTCTCACTGTATTTTGTGGTTACTACGGAGGCATCTTTATTGGGAGGGTGGATTTATCTTCTGGGAACATAAAAACAATTTTATGGGCATATAAGGAATTAAATGATGATTGTTATAAGGTGACTTTTATTACTATCAGGTGTCAAAGTAGAATTCACAGTCTAAAATAGAGATAAGAAACGTCTATTTGAGGGTGTGACATAGCGGCTGAAACACAAAAGGTGTTTTAAAGGAGTCAGGCAGAGAAATTATAAAGGACACTTCAGACAGGAAGCCGCAGGGTAATGTGGCTGACCACTCATCATTCTTCCTCTGGTAGAATTCTACTTGGTGCCTGATGTCCTGGTACAATTATTAATAATACCCACTTTAACTCAGAAGTGTCTTGCTTCGGACGATAAATTATATGGCCACTCTACCTAAGGGCAGGGACATAGAGTTTGTACAAACATAGCGTATTTGGGGGAATGTAACCATTTATCACAGTTGGAATTTAGGATATGAAATAAGAGTTGTGAAATACGAGAGAACCCGAGAATAGAGTGTGAAGGATCTTTCTTCTCAGGCCAGCAGGTATTGCTTTTTATTTTGAAGATGATAGGGTGTCACTAAAAGCTTTAAGTGACAGATGCAGTATAGTTGAATTATTTGAAAGCTTTCTCTAAGTTTTTCTCTTATGGTGTAAGATCGAAGCAAGGGGGAAAGCAATGACAATTCAGCCTACGTTTATCATGTCCCTATTGTTCACAGGCACTACTTAGAGTACTTGGTGAATGAATTATAAAAGGCATGTCTCGATAGTATGGAAATTCATAGTAACAACAAACATGTGGGAAAAATGCAAAGTAGAGCAAGAGAGGTGAGTATCAGGAAGCCATTTGCATTGTCCTGGAAGAAATGGCAGCCACAGCTTTGATAAGAGGTGTGAGGATATAAATAAAAGTAGACTCTCAGGTATCTGAGTGTTGCTGCAGACGGAGAGAATACTTGGTAAAAACCACACTTGAGAATATAGCTGTGGTTGAGAATTTTATAGGACTCTGAAGCTACTGAGATGGTTAGAGAAGGAAGGGAAAGTGGTAAATGAATACCATAGATAATGGTGGCCCATATACTGAGTGACATGAGAAAATGTGTTGAGATTTGCAATGAGCTAAGTCTTCAGTGGTAGCTTCATGTTGTCCTTGAAGAAAAACTGTCTAGAGTGAAAGGTAGTCATAAAGACCAATTATGTCCTTATGATAGACATCGAGAAAAGGGATATCCTCTGGGTCAGGATTTACCATACATATGAAGCTGAGTCATAAGTTGTGATTCTGTAACCGGACTAGTGAAATAAAAAAAAAAGAAGTGAAAGAAAAATATTTTGAAGACAATATTATACAGTGGATATAAAATGAGCTTTGATGAGCTAGGAGTATATGTTCCTGATTAAATAGATATTATCAAAAATAAAGCAAGAAGCTACTAGAATTCTTTAAAAATAGTGTTGTGTTACTCTTTGTACAAAATACATCAAATAGACAAATATTATTAAATATTTGTATTTGAATCTATTTAAAATATAATTATCATTAAAAGCATTAAGAATCTGAACACTTAGTAGCATTTAAAAATATGTTAGCAATAACAAGATCAAAATAAAGGGATAAACTTGCAATTTTTCAGCACAAATCTGATGGAAAGATACCCTCTCTAATGCCAAAAATATTCTTATTTTGGTGGCAATATTATATATGGCAGAAAATAGAAGAAAAACAAACAAAATACCCCCCCAAACTAGCAGAAGATTAGTTAGCCTTTAAGCTTATGACATATTCTGGAATTTGTATATAAGAAAAGTTATTTGAAATATATTATTAGTCGCAAGCTATCAAGTTGGTAAATCCAAAGTAATGGGCAACAGTGAAACCTCATTTTCCACAGCTCACCCTAGTTTCTGAAACAAGACTCACTTAAGTGAAAGAGGTATAAGAAGAAAGACTTAACAATATCTCAGGTTTTACTACTACTAATTAATGGATACCTATAAGAGTGTAGACCACAAGTATTTTACTTTCAAATGGTGGTTACTCTGTGAAATAACAGATATGCCACATATTTAATTGTGTTGATTGGCTGAAAATAACCTTAGATATTAAAACATCAGGTTGAAAAATCATGTTATGTTTATTATTAATAAACAGTATCTCTTGGCGTGAACAGTTCCATAGTAACACTGTTTTCTCGACAGAGTAGGGCTGATGTTCATGAGAGGCAGTGAAGCTGTTCCCCAAAATTGACTAAGTACAAGCCACAAAAAGAAGTAGAAGTAAACAAAAGTTCCAGCCCTAACGATGAAGCTATTTGCGACTGATACCTCCTGGGAGAAGGATAAATCAGCTATCTTCAATGGCATGACAAGGGGTATTTCAACCACACTCTAGTACAGATATCAAGATTGGCTCTATATGCTTTGGCTTGGTTGTGTGTGTGTGTGTGTGTGTGTGTGTGTGTATGTGTGTGTGTGTGTGTGTTCTTGGTTTTTAGCTTGTTTTCTTCTGTTTTAGGAGAGAGAGAGTATGAATTTATATGGGTAGAAAGGTGTGGAAGAGTTGTGGGTGGGGAAAGAACATGATTAATTACATTGTTTGAAAAATTATAAAACAATCAACTAATATTATTACTCACTGAAGCAAAAGAGAACTAGATTGTGAAAAGTTAGGCTCTATCCCATGAGTGAACCTGAACTGTGTGAGAAGTGGACAGCTGCAATGTCCTTTGTGGTGCTTTAGCAACAGCAGCACTGAATATGTTGAGCTTTCTAAATCCTGCAGACCCAAGTGGACCACATGTGGATTTGTCTGCATCTTGTCCTTCTCAAATGCTATGCAGCCAATGTGCACTTTGGTTTGGGAGTGCTAGGGTTAAGGCTCTTGGCGTGTCTTCAGCTGGTGGGTGATGGGAGTTGAAGGATTAATTACCATCTCCAGTAGATGATTATGCAAAGGATGCAGTTCGCTCAGGGATGTCCCAGTACACTCAGGCAGGCTCCTGCAGCAGTAAGATTCAAAGGCTTTTTAGTCTCCCTTTTACTCCCTCATTCCTCCAGCTTTCTTAATGTCAGTTCCTGTGACCAACTTCTAAATTGACTACCGAGTTTTCACAGCCCCTCCTTTTTCTTGACGCGTTAGCATTTTAGTCTTTTTTTCCCCTTATTTTGAAAATGTCTTTGACTACCACTTGAAGAAATTCTTCTAGATCTATCTTTTCTATCTCCCTCAATTCCACAGTGAGGTAAATTGTTGATAAAGATTTTTTTTTATTCTTCTTGATGTTAAATACTATCCCTGCTTATAGGCAAAACTATATATTATCTCTAGATATGATATCCTTGTGTAAATATTCAACTTGAAAAGATGTTTTTCTTTTGCAAAATATTACAAAACGTTATTTAAAACAAAATGATAATATGGATTAGAAGTGCATTGTCAAGATCGACAGCAGGCCAAAGGAGTGGAAGCACATAGAAAGGTTTGGAATGAGTTTTAATTCCAATTTTATTATCAGATTCTCAAGCTATTATCTTATCAACTTCTAAGTTTCTATTACTTTTTACATCCCTTGTCTTCATGTTCAGTGGAAATAGCTCTAGACTGCTGGTTGCCAATCTACTGGTCACTGGTTTGATGTGTCATAGACACTTGTGTTTTAGGAGTTACTCTTACAATCTACATTCCTGTCTCATTTAGCAGCAGACACCAGATTTCAGATATAAAGGCTCCCTCTTAAAATTTTGAAGGCAATCCCTGAGAAGAAACAACGAATTCCTACATCAGTACCAGGATTATGCTTCTTGCCAGGAGCCAGACAAAAAGCCTTGATACTGGCTCTCAGATGTTCTCATACAAATCTGCTCTGGAGAGAGTTTAAGCAAGGGAGAGATTTACAATCATGCTCTTTTTACTTTCCAAGTTCCCTGTTGTTAAATGTTTATAACACTTTTACCCAACACCCAGTTCACTAATCTTTTCAGTACATTTACTCATTACCTAGCTGACTGCTTTCAGTCCTCACCCTTTTCTAAACTTGAGCTCATGCTCCCCTAGAAGTCCTTAGCTTCACTTTATATCCTATAATGATTTTGAACTTCTGAGCCAGCTGCCTCCCCTTCCATAGAGCTGGGATTTATGTCTTGTACCACCATTTTTTTTTGTAGGATCGAAACCAGAGCTCGTGCATGCCCAAATGCTTCTCATCTCTAGCCTATCCATTTTAAATTCTGACTATAATTTTCTATCCTAAAAAAATCCCTATTGGCAGTAAATTCAGCTTTAAATGTAAAGATTCAGATAATTTTATCTTCCGTGTTTTAGTTGAAGAAATCAGCTGATGTATACTTTTTAGTTCCCTACTCAGTTTCCATAATGATTGCTTATAGAATTAATATAGAGATGTTTGTTCATATATGCGAAATCTATGGCTTCATTGCAGCTGCAATGGTAGAGTTATATAGTTGCAGCAGAGATTATATAGCCTTCTAAGTGAAAATACTTGTTATATGACTTTAATGGAAAAGTACATTGAACAGAAAAGATACTTGTTTAATATCAATTTGTTTGTTAATATATAACTCTATATTGTATCATTAGCAATATTATGCAATACTGTTATTATTTGATACACTTCTTTTTGTGACTTCTTTCTTTATACATATATATGTATATATATATGAACATGCATAAAGATATATTAAAAAGTGGTCAAAACATTTTCATTTGCTTCTTAAAAACTATGCATGATCATTTCTTCTTTCTATTAATCCCTGACAACAATCATTCCATTCTTTACATTTCTCTATTTTAAATACCAGATGCCTTATAGTATTAGAATCATACAGTCTTTAGTTTCCTGTGAATGGTATATTTCATTTACAGCAATATCTTTAATATTTATCTGCTGCATTGTTTATAGAAATTCTGAATGATGTGCTTCTCTATCTATCTGTCTATTGTATTTGCTGTTTTCCCATCTTTGCTATCATTGGGATCCCCAACTATAATATTCAGAGTTCTAATTTTCCATGGTATCAGGTAGGAGTTGTCCTGACTTGTATTATCCTGGTGACCAGTAATGTTGAGCACTTGTCAGTTAGTCGAAATTTGGAGAAATCCTCATTAAGGTTCTTAGCCCTTTTTTAAGTTGCATTATTAGAAATTTTATATATGAATTATAGAAACACATATGCTAAAGATTATTCATTCTGTCATTGGGCATAACCTTTGTCAGTATTTTCCCCTTCCAAGGTTATCTTTTCACTTTGCCCCTTGTTTCCTTTCGGACGCACAAGATTTTCAGTGGGAAAAATCTTTTTGAAATAATTATGTGTCCAGGACTCTTCCTTTGTGTGTAAGTATGTGTACTCCTATGAAGATGCCCATAGAATCCGGACAAGGTCAGATATCCTGGGGCTGGAGTTACAGCCTGTTGTGAGCAGCCTGGTGAGAATGAGAAGAATGAACTTAGGTCCCCTGCACGAGCAGTGCATACTTTAAATTACTTCTCCAGCTCCGAGAAGCTCCAGTTTGATTCACTCTCACTTGTCAGTTTTTCTTTTGTTGCGTACAGACTGGCTTTCATAGTCATGAAATATTTGTGCAGAGTCAGATAATTAGTCTCTCCCCATGTTCCCTTCTGGGGTATCAAAGTTTGAAGTCCTATGTTTCCACTGATTTAGTTATTTTCCATAAGTGTACATTTTCATTGCCTTTCATGTTAACATCCAGTTCTCCCACCATTATTTGTTGAGGATATTCTTTATTTCTATCACATATTTTTGATACTCTAAGGAACTATTTGTTAATAGTTTATATCTAGATTTCTTTCGAATGTGCTATTCTATTCCATTGGTTTGCATGGTTTGTATATCTTTAATTGTCTTTAGGAAGAATAAAAAGCTGGAAGCAACATATTTATATATTTTCAAATATATACTATACTATAAATCTACAATGACCAAACAGCATGTAATTTACAAAACAAAAATATAGATTAATAAAATAATGGCAGCTCAGAAATAAATCACTATAGCTGACTTGTGAGAAATTTGGTCATAGTAAAATCCACTTACCTTGAAAGCCAAGGAAATTTAAAGTAGTACTGGTTATAAATGAGAAAGCCAGATATATCGATGCACAGCCGTGATTTTCACATTCTGGGAGCTAAGATGGTAGCACATAAGTGTCAGGCTGTCCTGAGATGCACAGTATCATGTTGCTTTAAAACTCTCAGAAAGAAAATTAAAAAGGAAAATTCGATTGGGAAACCCTGAGCCTGAAATTATGAGTCTCAGAAAGCACTGCAGCTTGAAACAGTTCTGACAATGAGTTGCTGAGCTCCTCAGACTCCCAAGTTTTGAGCTTTTTAGCATCAGGTCATAATACTGTTATTGCCTAACTGGGGGAGTAAGAAACTAGCATTCATAGACTTCCTAAATTCACCCAGCCTATAAGTAATTGACATCAAATCCAAGCTAGACTCCAAGTCTTCAGTGTAAGTACCGCTAATTGTTTAAAAAAAATGCTATGATGAAAACCCAGTATGTTTTTATGCAGCCGTTTTTCACTCTTACTATATGGTATTTCATGCAATTTCACACTGAATAAGAAAATAAAGTTTAATTACTCATCACAAGCAGGCATGCTGTTGGCATCTCTAAAATTCTCTGTGTAGTCATAGTAGCTCAAACCCACACTGTCCTGACACTTCTAAAAATGTAGGCTCAGCATGATCCTATAAGCAGTGGCAGGAGTGTGTGCATTTTCCACCTCGTCATGATCTTGGCCCCTCTGACAGTGCCCTGCTCAATACAAATGGGGCTGGTGTGAGTTGAGTGAGTGTGACTAATTAGAGAAAAGCTTCCTACCGGAGGGAAATGAGTTGGAAGCTCCAGGATACCTCTTCTGCAGAAGACTGTCGAAGACTGATAAAGGGCAATTATTTCCTATGCATATACAATACAACACCCTTTATTGAAAATGGTCGTGCATGACATCTAAGGTTTCTTAAAATAGAAGTCAGGATACAAAGCAATAGTACAGCAGCTTCAATTTCTAATCAGAGAGCACTCACTTCTGTATATCTCATCTACGAGCATGGTGCTGAGAAATGGAAAAATTTACATAAATAGAAATTAAAGTGATGCTACAGTTTTTCATTACTCACATTACTATGCAAGTTTTTCTAAATATATATATATATATATGTCTTATATATATATTCTGAAAATGGGTAAATTAATTCTCTCATTTTACAAACTTTAAAATAGTTATTCCATATTAAATATGTAAGTACACACACTTTAAAGAAATATCGCTATGTATATGGAGTCATTTTTAGACAAGCGGATGGATATTTATTTATATAAGCAAATTTATGTTTGTTCCCTGAGATTAAATTCCGTAGTCTCATACCCAGCTCTGCCACTTTCTTGTTCTCCTGTTCCCATCTACTGTGGATCACATAGAACTTCTCCTTCTACCTTCCTCCATTTACTGGTAAACCAGGACCGTTACTCAGAGGGCAACAAGTGGGCTGAAGATTGAAGGCTGAGCCATAACTCCCCTGTTGCTTGAGATCCAATACCCCAAATCGCATTCACAGCTCTGTAGCAGAAAACATGTTGTGGTCTCCCTTTCCTTTCTCACCCCATCCTCAAGAGATCACAAAGATTTTCTCCGAGCTTCCTTCCCCCAATTCATTCCTGTATACCAGTCTCTAAGAACAGTAGGCATTTCCTGTGAGCACACTAGCTGAGCAGGTGAGTAAAACAGGCAACATACAGCCATCACACTGTTGAAAAATCAAGAGAGTAAGCAAAACCTAAGCAGCCTGTGACAGTGGTGACATAGGCCTTTAATCCCAGCAATTGGGAGGCAGGGGTAGGCGAGTCTTTGTGAGTTCAAGGTCAGCTTGTTCTATAAAATGAGTTCCAGGACAGTCAGGACTGTTACAAGGAGAAATCCTGCCTTGAAAAACCAAAAACCAAAACAAAACAAAAGAAATCTAAAGAAAAACTGAAAACAAAACAAGAACAAGCAAACAAACACACCAAAGGGGGAAAAAACCATCAAATCAACAAAGAGAAATCCAGAAATCATCAAGTAAACCTATAATCATCCCAATTCCAGCTGCCAAAATGCTAAGAAAAAAATCAATTATAGCCAGAAAAAAAAGTGTCTTCACTACAACCCAGCTATCCTATTACAGCACACCCTAAATATTCTAACATAGATGAAGCACAAGAAAAAATACCCTAAAATCAACTATATAAAGAAGATAGAGGTCCTTTAAAAGGATATGAAAAATCACTTAAAGAATGCAGAAAAGGGGGCTGGAGAGATGGCTCAGAGGTTAAGAGCACTAACTGTTCTTCCAGAGGTCCTGAGATCAATTCCCAGCAACTATATGGTGGCTCACAGCCATCTGTAATGAGATCTGGTGCCCTCTTCTGGCGAGCAAGCATACAGACAGAACACTGTATACATAATAAATAAAAAAAAATCTTTTAAAAAAGAATACAGAAAATCACAAACTATTGCAAGAAATAAATAAGCCTATGAAAGAAATCCCCAAGAACACAAATAGTTGAAGGAAACTACTGTTCAAGACAGGAGCATCAGATTAAGGAGGAAGGGATGAAGGGGAAGAGAATAGGGAGAAATGACTAGAATATGGGTGTATTTATGGGGTGATGTGAAAAACCTAGTGATGAGGGTGTCTCTAGCTAGCAAGGACTACTAGTAATGGAGGGTACAGAACCTGAACCAGCCTTCTTTGGTAACCTTGCAAGGTTCCCAGAAGTGGGATGGAGAAGCCAAGCCAGCCACAAAACCTTCAACCCACGACTGTCCTGCCAGCAAGATGTCCTGAGGCAGGTGGCTCAGAACTTGTGAGAATAGCCAACCAATTACCCGTCAAACTTGAGGTACAAGCCAGAATAGGTAGTTCATGCACAACACTGTCTACTTGGCCAGGAACCTGAAGCTGGGTGGCTCAGGGACCTAGAGTAGAACCAAACAGCCCTGGTGGAAAAAGGAAGTCAATAGAATGATCTCTTATGATATTCAGCTGTACTTATAGGTTGGTCCTTAGCCTAATCAGTATCAGAGAGCCTTCCTCTATCAGCTGAAGCAGATGCAGAGACTCATACCCAAACATTAGGTGGAGCTCAGGGAACACTGCTGAAGAGGAAAAGGAAGAATTTTAGGATCCTGAGGAATTAGGACACCAGGAGAATACAGCCCACAAAGTCAACTAAGCAGGACTTGTAGAGATCACAGAGACTGAAGCAGCAATTATGGAACTTGCATGGGTCTGTGCTAGGTCATCTGAAAACATAGTGTAGTTGTTTAGTTTGGGGTGTTTGTGGGACTTCTAACATTGTGAGAGAAGGTCTCTGATCATTTCCCTGTTTTTTGGAACCCTTTTTCTCTTACTGGTTTGCCTTGTGCAGTCTTGATATGAGAGTTTGTGTCTAGTCTTACTGAGTTTTTTAAAATATTGTGCTCAGTTAATATCACTGGTAACTCTGCTCTTTTCTGAAAGGAAACAGGAGCAGTGGATCTAGGGAAGAGGGGAAATGGTGGGAATTGGGAGGAGTGGAGGGAAGGATGCATTGTGATGTATTTCATGAGAGAAAAATAATAACTATGCAGACAAAGGGATGTTTTATTTAACTTTGCCATATTAATTAAAATATCTCAGACTTTTGGAAAAATTCAAGAAAACACAGTTGAAGGAAACAAATAAAACTGTTCAAAACATGTAAATGGAAATAGAATCAATAAAGAAAATGCAAGTTGAACGAATTCTGGAGATAAAAATTTTAGAATTTGAACAGGAACTACAGATGCAAGCTTTAGCAACAGAATACAAGCTATGGAAGGGAGAATCTCAGGCATAGATGATACAACAAGGAAAGTGTTAAAACTAAAATATTCCCAATGCATGCATCCAAGAAATCTGGGACACTATGAAAAGACAAAACTCAAGGATAATAGGAACAAAGGAAGGAGAAGAATCTCAAATCACAGGCCCCAGACAGTATTCTCAAAAAAATAACAGAGTAAAATTTTCCTAACCTAAAGAAGGAGATACCTATAAACATACAAGAAGCAAATAGGACATCAAATAGATTGAACCTGAGAATAAAGTAACTTCACTACATAATAATCAAAACACTAAATGTACAGAAAAAAAGAAGAAAGGCTGCAAAGAAAAAAATATACCATATAAGTCATAGCTATTAGAATTATAACTGATTTTTCAATGGAGACTTAAAACTAGAAGGGCCAGGCAGATGTACAGCAGACTCTATGAGACCACAGATGTCAGTCAAGACTACCATTCCTAGAAACTTTAAGTCACCATATTTGAAGAAAACAAAATATTCTAGATAAAAACAAATTTAAACAATAATCTATTCATAAATACAGCCCCTACAGAAGATTCTAGAAATAAAATTTCAATGTAAGAAAATTAACTACATAAAGAACAGGAAACAATCTCACACCAGCAAGATCAAAAAAGGGACACACACCCAGCCCCCCCAAATACACACACCACCACCACCACCACTACCATCAAGAACAATTAAATATCATGTATCACCAATCATTGGTCACTGATATTTCTCAATATAAATGACCTCAATTTCCCCCAAAAAAGGCACAGACTAACAGAATGGGTGTAAAGACAGAATCCAGCCTTCAGTTGCATCCAAGAAACACACCTCAACATCATGGATTGGTATTACTTAGGATAAAAGTTTGGAAAATGATATTTCTTCAATCAAGTGGAACTAAGAGGCAATCTGGTATAGTCATTTTAATATCTAACAAAATAGACTTTAAATCAAAACTAATTAGAAAAGATAGAGAATAATACTGCATACTCATCAAAGGAAAAAAATCTACAAAGTTACCATTTCAATTCTTTACATCTATGCCCCAAAAGAAGGGCACCTAAATTTATAAAAGAAATAGTATTGTAGTTTAAAACAAATTCTGACCCTCATACCCTAATAATGGAAGACTTTGATATCCAACTTTCACCAATGGACAAGTCATCTAGACAGAAACTAAACAGAGAAGTACTGTTTAATGCTCATAATAATGACAGTGCTATTACCAAATTGTTCTTTGTAGGACTACCAACCAAACTTTGTGTATAATTTGGAAGACAGGTACCATTAAGGGCTCAAAGTCTCTATCTTATCCTACCAAACATTAAGAAGTAGGAGCTAAAAAGATGGCTTAGGCGTTAGAAAGCCAGGTTTACAACCAAAGCATGAAGAATTGGGATTGAACATTACGTGTAATTAATTTTTCTCCTGTTGAAAAATTAAGTACTCAGTTTATTTTTATAATTCTTTTTCACAACACAAAAAAATTCTCAATTCTAAAAGATAAACTTTACTTGGTTTTATAGATGGTAATTCATCTCAATTTTTGACACAGTCTCCACTGTACTCTGGGTGTCTCTACAGAAAAGAGAGAATTGGTTTCTTTACAGAGCAGTTAACTGAAGCTGCCACACTAATTGACTGAAAATTTAAAGAAGATGATTAAATAAATAGTTTATATGAAACTCAGTTGTATAAAGTAACATACCATGTCAAATGTAAAGACCTACAAGGCAACTCCTTAAAAATAAGTGTGATAGCTGGGCGGTGGTGGCGCACGCCTTTAATCCCAGCACTCTGGAGGCAGAGGCAGGCGGATCTCTGGGGGTTTGAGGCAAGCCTGGTCTACAAGAGCTAGTTCCGGGACAGGCACCAAAGCTACAGAGAAACCCTGTCTTGAAAAACCAAAAAAAAAAAAAAGTGTGATAAAGAAACAGTACCCAAGAACATCCTCTTAAGAACATGACAAGTAGAAATACTTAACATAAAGGTATGTGCTCAAAACGATATATCTAAGTGATGTATTTGCATCTATACTCTGATTCAGATTTGACGTCACTGAATTTAGAATAGGGAAATGTTCTCCTGCCTCATATTGTATGTTTGATTAGCTTTATGTCAACTCTATACAAACTTGAGAGATTTGAGGAGGTTCAACAGAGAAAATGTCCCCACAAGATTAATCTATAGACAAGCCTATGGTGCATATTCTTAATTAACATTTGGTATAGAAAGGCACAACACATAGTGAACAATGCCAATCCTGGGCAAGGTTACCTTACCTGTATAAAAAAATAGGATGAAAACCCAGAGCAAGAAAGTCCGTAATCAGTGTTCCTACATGACTACCTCCATGAACAATGATCCCAGGATATGATAGGAGAGGCAAAATGTACATACTGATTAGCTATTTCATACACATAAGAGTGTTCCCAACCAAGACAAGCCTCTGACAACACCAAATTACAGACAAATTCAACAAAACTTCGAAATAAGAGATAACAGCAATGCCTCCAAATTCTTTTCTACAAACATAAACAAAACTTACTCTGTGAAACCAGCATTATCATCTTAACGTAACAACATAAAACAGTGGGGTACAAATAAAATTATACATGGATTTCCCTGGGAAACACAGATACAAAAATTCTCAAATTCTTATAACAATAATTCAGGCAATATTTGAAGTGATCATATACAATGGGAAATTTGGTTTAGTTCTAGCGAGGTTCTTGTTTTGCAAATAAATGAACATTGTGATGCTTTTAAATAGACTCAAGGATATAAACACATGATCATCTTAATAGATGTAGAAAGAAACTTGGATGAATTTCTTCACTTATAAAATCCATATATTTTTCTTATAGTTTTGAGAAGAATCTTATTGGAATCTTGATAAAGACTGAACCAGAACTTCAGATTGCTTTGATAGTTTAGCCATGTTCAGAATATTAATTCTACCAATCCGTGAGCAAGGAGGTCTTTCCTTCTTCCAATGATGTATTCAATTATATTCTTCAAAGTTTTAAAAAATTCTCAAAAAAATTCTGTAGTATTCATTCACTTAGTAGATTTATCATTACATTATCATTACAATATGCTAGGTTATTATGAGTGTGATTTATTGAATAATTCTTTCCTTGAAAGTTCAAAATTGGTATATTGCAAAGATATTGATCTTTGTAAATAATTTCTCATTGGGTTGATATTATTATTATTACTTTTGTTATTTTTATTGGTATCTCATACTTTTTAAAATGTATTTGTAAAAAATATCTCAGAGCAATAAAGGATATATTGGGACAATAATTCATTTCCTTCAAATTAGAAACGGAACAACTCTGTCCACTATTTCCAGTTTTATTCAATATCAAACTTTGAGTTTTAGCTCTAGAAGAAGAAGAAATAAAAGGAAGACAGACAGGAAAGGCAAAGTCAAATTGTCCCTATTTGCAGATTTTATGATCCTTAAGAGACCTTTAAACATTACCACAAAACTCTTAACTTTGAAAAATATTTCCACATATGTGTGTGTGTGTGTGCGTGCACACACGAGCGCATGTATGTGTAACATAAAACCAGAGCTTCCCTAATTGGGGTAGGGAGAAAAGAAACCTGAAGTTGAGAGGTAAAAAGCACAGAAGAGCCTTTAAGGTGGTGAATATGATCGGGTTCTAGTTACGTATGTATGAAGCTGTAGCAATTAGGTTTTTTTTTTCTTCTTAGATTCTCTTATAGAACAAATGCTTACAAGAGATATGGGAAACCTGAGTACATGTAAGAAAGACACATTTACCATCTGTATTTTGATGACAAGTCAAACCAAGAGAGTCATAATGATGCCACTGTTGCTGCACAGGTAGAAAATGTTTCCCACAGACTCACACTTGCTTCCCTGGTGGAGAAACTAATTTCGGAGGCTCTTAAAAATTTTGAGAGGTGAGGTATGAATGACAAGCAGTTCACTGGAGGCATACCCTTGAGCCCTGGAGGATATCTTGCCCCTGGATTCTTTCTCTTACTGCTTCCTATACAAGAAATGACTCGTGCTCCTGCTGCCACGATTTCCTACAAAAGACAAAGCTTCTAGCAGTCACAGAATGAACTCTCTGAAATAGTGAGTCAAAACAACACTTCCTTCCTTCTTATGTTGTTATATTCAGGTATTTGGCCATTATGGTGAACAGGTTCTAATAAACACACTGTGAGAACACTAAGCTTGCATCTGTTAATGTTTGCTGTGCACTTGAAAAAAAAAGCCAACAATTTTCTATTGACAGTGTTATTTTCTATTTTTTTGTTTTTGTTTTTGTTTTTTTGAGACAGGGTTTCTCTGTGGTTTTGGAGCCTGTCCTGGAACTAGCTCTTGTAGACCAGGCTGGTCTCGAACTCACAGAGATTTGCCTGCCTCTGACAGTGTTATTTTCTATGGAAATTATTCCCAATAGTGGACTTTGTAATATTTTAGCATCTCTTGATCATGATGTTGTTAAGTGTTTGAGAAACTTATGGAACCACAGTTGTAAGCATTTGAATATAAAATGGACGGGGGAGGGGGGAAGCCATTTATTGCTTGTTTCTCCCTATCTGATGTTAAGGCTCTTACATAAGGAGGCTAATGTCCTGAGTGGTGAATGACCGCATTACTCTCTGGGCTAGCATGGGCAGAGGTGTTGGTAAAAGCTATTATGAATTCCTATGACTAACCCATTTGGGATAGCACTTCCTGTAGATTTTTCTGTTTCTGTAAATGAAGTAAAAGCGGATTTGAGCCTAGAATGAATCACCTGAACGCTAAATATTCATGCAGTTTCTGATTCTGTAGCCCCATATCACTAAATTTATATAATCCTGATTATGAACACTTTGTAGGAGAGATAGATGCTAAATGGTCTGTCAAAAGAACACTTGCAAATAGGTGTAATTCTGTGGAAAAAGCCTCAATGCTTCATTAATATTAATAGAAACTGGGTCAGTAAATAAAATGCACACTATTATTCTCCGTGAATTGTACAGATATGGCTGTTTAGATATTTCAATATTTAGTATAAGGAATGTGCCAGGCACTGAAAATACACTGACCTTTGCTTTAAATGCAGACCTTGATTACAGGGAAATTACAATATGTGAAACCAAATCTCAAAGGAGGAAAACAAAGGTTTTAACTCATTCATGCTGTTGCAGACTTAGAGATTAAAACACACTATAGATTTTAGATTTAAATTATCTTTCATTGCCTTTTGAAAATATTTTGCAAGTAGATACTGAGGAAATTCCTGGGCTCAAGAACAGAGAAGAGGGATGTAAAAGTCATAGACATTCTTTCTTCCATTTACAGTGGTAGTTTAAAGACACTTTGAAGACTGATACAGTTAAATAAAATGGGCAAACATGAAATACTCTATATGGGGATAATTTTATCCTTCTTTACCAGTTATTAAGTCATAGCTGTTCAGATCCATATTGCCAATTGATGAATAGAAAATATAATACAGTGTTATAAGGGGGAAAAGGAGAATTTGGAATGGGAAGGATTAAGTGGAATAGATATGGGAAGTCAAGGCATATGAGGAACTATGAGGAATGGCAACTAACACTAAAGATTTTTTGAAAAAAATTTATGTATAAACTTACTGCTGCAGAAGCTTCCTGTAATATAACATACACAAAGGAGTTTAAATGGGGTTCTCTTACAATGGAAGTACATGTGGCATTATCCCAACCAAACATCATGTCATCCCAAATAAAATCCTCAGGTCCAAGAATGTGTTTCCTCTTTCTGAGATGTTGCCTAATGCCAAATGTCCCTTAGACTCTTTGAACAAAACAGGCTATTGCCCAAACTATCTTTTGTTTCAATAATTTGACACTAAAACATTATCACTGAGCACAGCACATATCTATGTTATATAATAGAGAGAAACTTAGCTGAGTATCAACTGGAAGCTGTGTCTCTAACTGGCTATTGTTTATAATGCTGGAAGGGGCTGTGTATTACTGGAGGAGAAAAATCCTTAAACATCTCATCCAATTATGAACTCTAAAATATACAGTAACAACCTCCCTGGTAAGATACACTCACTAGTTTAAAAGTGCTGTGAATGACAGGGTTGTAATCAAGTACTTTTTGTTTGGATTTAAGGCAACTCCATAAAATGGAATTTACAGTCCAAGAAGTTGAGAACCTGACAACAGAAAGGTCATTGAGCCTAGGGGAAAATCTATTGCCATTATTTTGCTATAGGAGCATAGTAATAAAATGACTTCTAAAGACAAGTTTCTATACCATTAACTTGCTCAATCTTAATTACAAGAGCTTCATCTTGCAGTTGATGGCAATTAATACAGAAATCCACAAGTGATAAATATTTAGAAAATAACAGACTTTGGAATGCTCATCCCTACGTGGGATATGGACACCACACTCCTCTCCTTGTGGTTCAGGAATTGATGCAGAAGAGTGGTCAGAAAGATTTTAAGAGACAGATGTGATGTGTGAATAAAAAATATCATGCTTATGAGCCATGATAGGGCAGCTGCCAATATGAATTCACAGTGGTTGTGGAAGCATGCACAGTATAGCAGAAGATCAGATCAACTCACATATAGTCTCATAGTGAAGAAGATGAGGTAGTTGTGAAGTCCTACCTCTGATCAAGGAGCTATTCTCATTTGGTCAATGCTAGGTGAAGGAAAGTTAGTTTTGTTTATTATGCTGCACTTGGTAGATCAACCACACTCAAGGACTAGCATCACACCTAGTAGTAGATGAACCAAATAAACTGGATTCCAAGATTTCTTTTTACATTTTTCTTCATTTTGTTGTTAAGAGTGAGAGAGAAACATGAGGTTGGAAAGTTCAGTGATGAGGAATTCCCCTCTGTATGATGTGGATACGTTTGGTTAATAAAGAAGCTTGAGCTTCTGGCAGAGCAGAGGTAAGTGGGGAAGAAGGAACTGAATGCTGGGAGAAACAAGGGCTAAGTAGGGAGAAGCCATGGAGCCCCCCTCCCCCCCCACTAGAGACAGTTGCCAGACAGAACTTTGCCAGTAAGCCACAGCCACGTGGAGATACACAGATTACTAAAATGGGTTAAATCCAGGTGTAAGAGTTAGCCAATAAGAAGCTAGAGCTAATGGGCCAAGCAGTGATTTAATTAATACAGTATCTGTGAGGTTATTTCGAACACAATATGTAGCTCTCTTCCAACAGTTCAGGAGGTAGGAGATGGTCTGACAGAAGATGGGGAAAAGGAATAGATAAGTTAAAAAAAATCATATAAAATTCTCAAAGAAGAAAAAGAATAATGTAGGTGATATGAAGCAGAAAATGGAAAAAAAAAATCTGAGATGGTATGTCTCCACCTGGAGAGAGAGGAAGTCAATACAGAATGAAGATGGGCCAAATGCCAGTAATGTTATTAGATAAAGCTTTATAGAATCATATTATTTTATATCTACTAAAAATCATTTACAATACATATATACATATATATTATGAGTATGTGTTTGTGCATATGTGTGTGTGTAAACAAAGCTATTCCACTTGGGCTGACAATGATCTCCACAAGAACAATAGCATAATAGATAACAAAAAATCTCTCTCTTTGATGCAAGAAACTTCCTTTTGAGTGATCAGGGTAGCCCAAGTGACTCCCCAATCAATATGGACTATTATCATTGTCCTTGATTACTTCTCAGAGGTAGAAGGTAAGTCCCTATCACTGAAGAAAATACATGCTTAGGACTTAGGACTCAAATGTTTGAGTCTGATCTAATCAAAGGTTAATTCCTGTAACCTTGCTTCCACTGTGTCAGAAAATGCTATGTAAGCAAGCAAAGGATGGAATCAATTAATATCCTAACCCAGAAGGATACCTATGAACTAACAACAATGATCATAATGACAAGACCCAATAAACTTTCAGTAAGTATCACTCACATGTTGATCATAACCAATAGCTGTCTAATTGGATTTGTAATCCACTCCTCAGGAGGGAAATCTCACCTGATTCTAGAATCTACCTAACTTCCCAAGGCTAGTAAGGTCTTAGAATGGATTGGAAAGAGAATTTACTGCTACCACTTTGCTAGATCACCATACTTTCTAACTACATTACGATTCTAATCCTTGTTACAACAAAGAGTGTAGTTATCATCCCTTAACAAAGAAGCTTCTCTTGACCATCACCAAAAGAAAAAAATACAGCTAGAAGCAATCTAGAGATCAGTGGATCATAGGGTGCCTATCTGCACTGGATACATCTGCTTCGAAGATCCTGAATTTATAGCCCAGCCCATATCAAACATCACAGGAGAGAAGTGAAATGATAGTAAGGGCTAAAATGCCAGGAAGTCTGCTATGAAATAGTCTCACCTAGAATGGCTGCACAAACAAGACTGGAAGAAAACCAATCAATAGACACATTAATGTAGAAGGGGAAAATTCTCTTGGGGCCTCCTTTTCTAGACAAAGAACTAGAGGCTATTAATGACTGCTGAAATAGAGTGAATTAGGTTTTACCAGTGATGAGCTTCATCATTGGTTAACCAATACAAACAGATCAGTTCTGAAACCATATACACACAAGCAGCAAGGGAAAAATGTTAGCTAATAAAAGCAGAGAAAAGAAACAGCCCATTCAATTATAATTGACTGTTTTCTTTCTGAGGCCCAGTGGCCTTCTGTGAACTTTGCATTCACTGTGTCTTTCTGGACAGAACATGTGCTCTCTATCACTGTTTTCAATGTTAGTGCTGAACTCTGCCCCGTGGTGCTAACATCAAGTCTCCAAGCATTGCAAACCAGGTTCCTTAAGCCTGTTCCCCTAAGGGTCATTCATCAAATTGCTAGTCATTTTTTTATTACCTCTTCTTGGTTTCTTTCCAAATCCTCCTTATCATGACTCAGTTTTGGATGTCCAAATGAAACCCACTATGTTCATAAATATTTGACCACTGTAGGAGCTAAAGGGTCCTTTGTGATTTATGTAGACACTACTTTCTTGAAGTCTTTTTCTTCTTGAAGATTAAAAAGACAGCAATTTGAGTTCTTGAGATCTGGTCCTTGCTGTCAAAAATATTGTGTTTCCATAGAATCTCAATAGTGAAACTGATTCAGATTATGTAGGAAGCATAACGTGAAAGAATGTAAGAATAGATGAGAAAAGATAGGGAAAACAGATGTGAACACAAGCTGTCATGAAAAAGACAAGGACTTATCCCCATTTGATGATAACACTGGTTGGCTATTTCAAGAACACAGCATATTGAATTCAAAGTGTGTTTAAAAGGGATGTTACTTTTGTTTCAACTTCAGGATACTTCACCATTTTTTTTCAGTTATTAAAACCTATTTAACATACTTAAAATTGTCTTACATACAACTACATAGTAAAAATTTTTAAATGAGGCTGGAGAAATGGTTCGGTGGTTATGGGTTTTGTTCTCAGCACCTATGTGGTGATTCACTATAGCCTGTGTCTTCCTTTCCAAAGATCTTATGACATTCTTTTTGGGAGGTCTCTTAAGGCATCCAGGACCCACATGTTATATAAACATTCATGCATGCAAACACTCATACACATAAAATAAATACATATTAAAAAATTGAATTATCTAACGAAAATTCTCCATTTCTAAAACCCTTCCCGAAGAGATAGAATGTTGACCAAATATATGCTATCAATTTGGAAGGCTATGATAGCATTTCCCTTCTTGTCTGCTATGTGACAATATCAAGATGTCAATAGTTAAGTTCACTCTATTTATTTTTACATTCTCACTGTGTTGCAGCTCTATAAACAATATGATTAATGAAACCTGAAGCCTTCTGTTTGTAACCCAGTGACTCTCTACAATTGTAGATTATTACTGCAGGCCCTTCGTTCTTGTCATGACTCCACTGATGGTGAGCCTCTGACAAAGACCGATACAGACATTCATAAGTCTGTTAGATAAAATTGTCATTTTCTTTAAAAATAGGGCATATTTCACATATTCTGTAATTTACTAAGTATTTAGTAGATATTTTTTGAATAACAAAAAGAACAAATTCTGAATGCTAAAAAGGAGCTGGATTGTGACTAGAATTTTAATTTCAGTGAACACAATTTAAAATGTTCTTTATTGTAAAGAAGATGTCTCATTGCACAAAAAGAGGACATTTCCATTTTATTTTATCATCATTTTGAATCCATTATCATCTTTGTTATTGATACTCTCTTTTTATATGTCTGCCAGTACATTAAGCATTGTAGAAATATTATTCAGATGTAACCAATGAGGTAGATATTATTGCTGGTCCCATCTTATAAACAGGGGAACTAATGTTCAATGAGGTTAAGTTTCTTCCCATTTAGATCAGATGCTTATGAAATATTAATGCTAGACCATGAATATTTAAATGCAGAGCTCTTCTTCAATCTCCCCACATTGTTTTTCAAAACACAGGAGGTTCTATGTGCATGTGTGTTACTGTGGGTGAGTGACCCGCGCTTTGTATTAAGAGATAATTATGATTCAAAATAACAGGTGTCCTTAATAGCATAGTACTTTGTCTGAGTTGATTCTCCTTTCAGACTCCTCCCCCAAACTCCTGTCCTTAGTCTTCTTTCATTCTGTCTCTTCATGAATTCCCCTTCATATCACATGTGTGCAGTTACCTTTCTCATCTGTCCTTAAAACCTCTTTTCTCTTCTCAAGGTACCTTCTCTTGCTTTATGACCTACGTCCATATGCCACACACTGAGCCCCCGTCTCCGCTTTATGCGCTAGAACCCAATTAGCAAGCTTAGGGCAAGAGGCTGGCGGTTGAGGAAACACACGCAGAGACAGACCAACAAACGGACCTCTAATCCCTGGTACAAAGCCCTTCTTTAATAGCATCATGGAAGCTTAAATACCCTGCAGTCAATGGCCAACAGGTGAAAATCCCATCCTCTGGTCCTCCAGAAGCTCTGGTTACAGCTTCTAGTAACTTTAATTAGAAGGCTCTAGACAGGGAAGAGCAGCTGAAGGCCAGGACTCAACTGGTCCCAACATCCATACTCACTCCAATGTTATTTTCTCCAGTTGATTGTCTCATGGTTGTGAACAGGATATATTGCCCATTTTATTTTTTAATCCTCCCTCTTTCTACTTTGCCTCTGTTCTGCGTTTCTGCTTATCAATCACATATATTTGTTACTTATTCTTAAGTACTCCACTACATCCTGAAAGTTAAAATATTGAAAAGAATCTAGGATAAGTCCCACTTAGATCATAGTCTCTTACGTTTCACATTGACTGTCTACAAGCAAGCCACTGTGAAATGTCATTGAGACCTCTGTTTTATTAGTAATGCCTATGCTCACATACTGGATATTGTTTCTCACTGGATTTCTAACAAATTCTGGTATAATTGCTTCTCTTTAAATGTCCCTTATCAGAGTTCTCATATCTTCTCTTTGATATTAATCAAGCCAGTTTTGTCTTTGAATTATGCTCTACTTACATTTTTTTTCCTGATGTTAACTCTTTTCACTGTCTTGAAATCATTTACTCTGCTCTTTAAATACTGTGTTAGATGTTATGGTATGACCTGCCTCTTTCTTTTCATCTAGGTTTCACCCCAGTACCATTGTTTTTTGAATACTAATAGTCCCTTTTGACTACCTGAGCTAAGTAATAAGAGGTGAAGAGATGTTTTGGTGATTAGTATGCTTTCTACTCAAGCATAGGGAGCTGAGTGCAGATCCCTAGCATCACCATAAAAAGACAGGGGTTACCCAAAGCGCTAGCCGCAGGTTGAATGAGAAAGTAGGATCCCCAAGGCTCATTGGCTGGTCAGCCTAGACAGTTGTTTATCTTCAGGTTCAGTGAGTGAACTAGTGTCAAAAAGCAAGACGAATAACAGATTAAGACATACAATATATTTATCGCTGATCTCTACACAGACATGCACAGGTGAGTACACCGGCACGCAAGTGTCATGCATACAACACACACACACACACTCACACCATGTACACACAACATGCATACACAATGCAATAATAAAACGCAGGCTTTATGTAAAGAAAATAAAAGGGATTGCAAATTAGTGCTAATCTGACTCAATATACTACATATATATGCATTATACATACATATATATCATTTAAATACCTATGACTTACATCAGAATGACAGTGACAATTTTCCTTCTTTAATACTAAAAAAAACCCTACAGAAACTGTTACTCTAATTTCTCTGAAATATGCCAGAGTTCTAGTCTTGCTTATGGGTGTTATTTAGATGATTCTCTTTTGTCAGTACTTTTTACTTCTTTCTTTCTATTCTCCTTTCCCACATGGCTTAGAATTCAAAGGTGGCTTCTGTGTATTGTCCTTTATTTCTGTACATTCTCAAAAATGAGAGTTTTCACATTTTAAAATAGAGAAATTCCATTAAGTGATTTGCAAGAATATTTTTATTTATAGAATATCTTCTTAAAATGTTTCTTTTTTTCATTCTTCTCAGCATTCAGTCCAAAGTGCTGGAAACCCGTCATTTGTTGATCATACTCCTGCGGAGTGGGGCAGCAGCGTTTGTCAATTCTTTCATGGCCATTTTTCTGGGATATTCTATGAGAGAGTAGGGTTAAGGAGAGAGATATTTTCATAAAAATGAGTATACGCTGTAATACATACAGATGTCAATGCTAGCACATTATGATACCTTTGTGACGGTTCTGCATGATAAAAAATTAATGCACACTAACTCACATGTACTAGCAGCCATACACACCAGCTTCTACATAAAACCCTGTGAACTTGCTAGACAATTCTTTTAAGTAGCATATATATTTTAAAAGGAGACATTCTTAACAATAGCAACAACTTTATGGTTCAGACCACAGGTACTGGCAATACCCAGGAGTACTGTTTATACCTAGTGCTCCAGCAGAAAGCAAAGTGAGAGATACAGCATGCCAGAACATGAAAAAGATACTGAGCTCTGGAACCAATGCACAGGCACAGCCATACTGAGAAAACACAGACTTAAAAATTCATTCTTCTGATGGTAACATGACTCAGAGACCTAAGACAAGGCTGCTACAGCTGTGTTTAGCTGAAGCTCTCCAAGTCCCTGGACCTCATTTCTTTCAATGAAGCTCACTTTTAAAGCTATTTCTGGCTACAATCAACCTTCCAAAATGAAACACAATTGGATTTTAATATACAATTAAAGGAGTTTATGAATGTCACAACAGGACAATTGTTGGTGTATGTGGGTTATTGTGACGTTAGGGGAACAAAATGATTTTCCTAGATGACATGGACCCATGATAGTGAGAAGTCAGCTGCTGCTTCCTGACTTTTATTTAATAAATGAGCCCAGTCTTCTGTTGCCTAACTGAACTGAAGATAAAAACGTGTGATCTAATGATAACTCATGAATTTGTGACAGGAAGCGCATCACAGGATCTAAATTATAATTCAAATTATAAACTAGCCAATCATCATGGAGTCATTTTCTCTACATGGTGAGTCATCTAATTTACAGCATGAGAAAGCAATGACAATTTATCTTCTAATTTTATTTGTGATGCTTAACAATGTTATAGAGCATGTAAGTGTTTTCTCTCAGTGCTAAATTTAAAATCGATATAAATCAGATGTATTTGAATTACATAGCTTTTGAAATAGGAAAAATAGGACAGCTTTTATTTCTACTGTTCATACTACGAGAAATATTTCATTATATAAAAGTTAAAATGTGAGGGGTGAATTATTTTTAATTTACCATATTATCCCAATCCATCAATATGTAAAATATAAGTGTCTCAAAATGAAATAAAACATATGTAAATATATTACAGGAAGATATTACATTTGATTTATATAGAGGGATTTTATTTCTTTCCCGAACTACATGGAAGGAATATGCCATTCTTCATAAGATCCACCAAGTCTAATTGTTCATAAGTTATTTAGCAACATTTAAAAATGTAAAGTGATGCTTGTTCCTGAGTATATACACACCAAATAAACAAAAGTATACACTGCACTCTTTCTTTTTCTTGTAAGGTCTTATTTAGCATATGTCTCAAATTAATTTTGTTCTCTCTTGTGTCCCAAGCCGCTTCTATTCCCATGCCACTAACCTGAATTCAGTTTTTTTGCAAATTACAAACACTTTTCAGCCCCAAATATCTGCACAAATCAGTTTTGTTAAGTACTCCTGCTGCTATAGGACACACAATTCTCCCTTCTGTTTTCACACCCAAGTATGACACCAGAAGAGATGACCTCATCATGCACTGTTATGTCGTCCCCTCCCATACTTGAAGCTACGTTATTCTCTCTACTATTTTAAACAGGAAGTTGCTAGCACATTCACTTTGGTCACTAAACAGGAAGAATAGTAACAAAAATTTTTTCTATATTATTTTCTTACAGTTAGTATATTGAATTATGTTATTAAGTTTTATACAAAAATTTGTAAAATAACTGATTATGCCAATCATTCATTTAGAACATATGACAAATTGTTCTCAACACCACCATTGGGTTCTATAAATTTCATCTACATCTAAGAGTCAACAGAACAAAGAAAGAAAACCTTGAAATCATTTGCTGCTTCAAATTCTACAAAATAGAACATTATAAGTTATTTCTATGTGATGTAATTTTCCAAAGCACTTGTCCTAAATTACTTTAAATTTGCTATGGGGTTATATTACCATTGTTACTTCTACTTTTCAATCATATATAGATTCAACTTTCCAATCTAGAGGAAGAAAATCGATAGTATTTGTTCTTATGCCTTTTATACATTGCATTTGTTACTTACTTTTCCCCTCTACATCAAAATCTAAGTACTTCAAAGTTTTCCCTTTTTGTCATCATTGACCATGCTACTTCACATTTTCCCCATGGAATTAATGAAAATAATGGACTCACTACTGCCTGAAATCTGTACACTTTTAGAATCCATTATAACTTAAAGGAAAGTACAGTGATCATGAACAACTGAGTTAGAAGCTCTGAAACTGTATTTTATTTACCAGCAGAGGCCAGAATATAGTATCATGGCATTTCAAGTGTTCAATCTCAAATTGAAACGATACTTCCTAGAACTGCTTCAGGGAAACTTAAATATTAAATATATGTTACTGCACATGAACATTTACTAAATGTGTTCATGAGCTTCCGAAAAGAAAATAGAGCTTAGATTATATTCTATAGTAGTAGCTAAATTTGGAAAAAAGAAGGAGGAGAATGGGGAAGATGAGGGGAGAAGAAGCCCTGAGTACATTCAATTTCATCTATACTGAGCATCTCTTTCTTTACCATATATGTCCCTGGTGATATGTAAACCACCAGAACAAACATAGTACATCTCAAAGAAAGTCTACTTATTCCATGGAGCTTAGAATGTTAGGTGATTCCCTTTTAATTATCATGAAAAAGGTAAAGTTGAATTCCCTGTGCTCTAAGAAGCTTCCCTAAGATTTTTTTTTCTCATGCTTGACTTATATAATCCTGCTTAGAAATAAGGACAGAGTTCTCCTCAATGTAAGAGTGCCCTTAAGTATGCTCCAATGGCAAATAGGCCTGCAGATTTTCTCTTCTTACGAGCCATTGATTAGAGAATTCAAAGCTTCTATGTGGCATAACTTGAAGACTGGTGAAAGACAAGTGAAGAAGGAACTTTCATTTACATGGTAAGTTAGGGATTCTATACTTGTTACAGAATGAACCTTGGTTGGGATAAGCACTGAAAATGCCAGCCTAAATTGGAGGGCAACAAGCAAATATGTTATTTTTCATATAATCAACTAATCCAAATCACAGATCACCCAACCTTGCAAGTCTGTCTATCACTAACCAAAAGGCTCAAACACTTAATAGGCCTCCGCAACTTAATAGGCACCCAGACATTAGCACACCTGATGCCTTCGAACCCCACACATGGGCAGCAATGACTGCCAAAATGAGAGCAAAAAAACTAATCAGACAAAGTCCATAGTTCTCAGAAAATCCCTAAACGTACAGTCTTGCTCTTCGACTTCTGTAGCTCCACTTCTGGCTAACTGTACTTGCTAGATGAGCTGTGTTAACCCAAATGTTGTTTTTATGTTTGAAAGTTTGCCCTGAGAAAGATTTGGAACTGCTTTGAAGTCCCAAATACCCAGTGAAGTAGCTTTCTGGCTAATAAAGAGTTTCAGTTGGCTTCAATCCATGTCTGAGTAGTCCTCCCTGGTAGATAAAGCAATCCAAAGTGAATGAAACTTGAATCTTTCAAAATTGTTAAGAAGTTATAGAAATTCAGATTAAAAATAGTCATTTTAAAGTATTATCTTCAATAACAACACAAATAAATATTTAATGAATGTCTCTGTATTTACCTGGCATACACACACACATACACACACACACACACACACACACAATATAGAGCTGATTCAGTAGGTATGAATGGAGCCAAGCTATAATGGAATAAACTCCTACTACTGTCTGCAGGCAGAACTTTTAGAAGGAAAAAAAGAAAAAGTCAAATTGTCTCTGATGCTGTACAGCATGGGTGGGCAGATGCTTCTAGGCAAAAGATGAGAAAAGCGTGGTAACAAATCTACCCTGAATCATGTTCATATCTCCAATCTAACTTAATCCGAAAGAAAGAAAACATTTTCTTAATTAGTCTGGAGAATGAATCTCTACTGAGCTAATTTGATCTTGAGGAAAAGGTGAGATTGATTAACTCTGTTTGGTTCACTATATTATATCTGTATCAGGATTCTGGAAGCATAGGACACACAGGAAATTGATCAATAGGCCACACATATCTATTCATAAAGAAGGCACCACAGTCTAGAGACAGTACTCTAGTACAATGAGCTGCACCCCTACACTCTTACAGTTTACACACAAAATTTTTATCTAATTCAAAATGAAAGAGTTCAGAGCAAGAGCAGGAACCAGAGATAGTACCTGGAAACAAAGAAAGTTTCCAATACTGAGATTCTTTCAAATATTTTTATGTCACACTTAGGTATGCAAATAAAATAACTCTTGAATTTTATATATTATTGTACATCACATAGAGGCACTGAAATGCCCAGGCACTAGCTCAAAAAAGATTGAGCAGTGGAATTAAACTTATCAATCCACTATTGTACTCAGGTAAGGGGAGCTACAGACCACGAAAAAAGCATAATAAGTAAGAAAAAATGGAAAGGTGAAAAGGAAAGGAAAAATGAAAGGGGTAGAAAACAGATAAAGGAGAAGATGAAAAGAGAGAATATAGGTAAATGAGAATAGAAGGGAAGAAATTGGAGAGATGAACGGAAGAAAAACTGTCTCATAAGGCTTTGGTTGGTGAGAGGCTTTTGCAATCTCTAAGCCCACCCCCAAAAGACACATCTCCCCTAAGAAGGCCACACCTCCCAATTTTTCACAAAGGGTTTCACCAGCTGGAAACCAAATATTCAGACATGCAGTCCTGTGGAGCCCATTGTCATTGACTTCACCACAGCATGAGTGTTTTCACTTGTCATGACCACCTTGAAACATCATTTTTTTTTTTAAATCGTGAGTTCAGAATTGAAAATTCTCAAAGAAAGGATGTGTCCTTAAGGGACACTACAAAACTCTGAGAATCATGTAAATAATCCTTTGCAGGTAAATAACCTGAAAGCCTATATTCCTTTTCTGTGTTTTCCAATCGTTTTGTAGGAGAAAGAATCAAATCAGTGTTCTTTCCATAGGGTCCTAGAGTGTAATACACATGCAGGAATTTGTTCTTTACTATGGAAGGGATTTAAGGATGCCTCAGGCCATGTGATTAATATTTTCTAGTGTTCTAGGCCTTTGAATATTGTGTTTTGGTTAATTTGCATTCCTATAAAAGAATATCACAAAATGGATTACTTATAATCAATAAAAATGTATTAGCTTCCACATTTGGAGTTTTGGAATCTTGAAAGTCTGCAATCAAGGAGTTAAAGCAGACAAAGATTTTTTTTTTGTTGTTGTTGCATTATCTCATGATGGAAAGATGAATAGCAAAGAAAAAAAAAGAGAGAGAAGCTCTTAAGGGAGTATAATAAGAATTTACTGGTGTATGTGGGGGGGGGGCAGGACATTGGATCATTTCCTTGAAAAGTATAGTACAAACTTCTCATGCTCTAGTAAACAACCTCCTCCGCATGCTCTGACAGATAACCATAACCAAACTAAATGGATAAAAAGCTAACAAATAAAAGCAAAAATACCCATCCAATTAGAAGGAAACTGATTGGAAAAGAGGTTTTTGGTAGGGGAAGTTAAGGGGAAAGATAAGATAGTTGAGAGTGGAAAAGACCTAGTTTCAATATATCTATGCTTAAAGTTATTGAACAATAAAAACAATAAAAATGCTTTAGATGCAATTTATGACATTATTCACCAGAAATATTTAGTAGAATCTGTGCTAGCAGTACATATACCACAAAAAAAGATATTCTTTTGAATTTTGCCAGCATAAAAAGAGAAACATTTCTCTTGAAAGATGGGGTGAGGGTGTGATGCTTGACTTTCTGGGTTATTCATGGGCATTACATCTGGATTTTGAAGAGTGAAAAGGACATTCTTCTACTTGAATAATATTCTAAATGGTTCTCCAGTAAATGAGGCAATAAAGGACATAATGCCCATGCTTTATGACAGGCATTATGTTAGACTTCAAGTAGAAGAAATTTAATCACATGTCCTGTTCCTGAGAGAACAGAAGATTTTAACACAGTTTTCAGTTTAATCATGAAAAGAAGTATTAAGGGATAGGTGTAATTGTAATTTAGACCTGTGTATGCAGAGAAATTAGGAAGGATTTTCTGCAGGACATGACATCTGAGAATAACTTTAAAGATGAGAGTTATATCCACAAAGAACCAGGCATTTTCACAGTGATCATATGTTCAAAGCCTCAAACTCAAAATAAATTTTATAGACTCAGGAACCTAGGAGTCCAAAACCAGGAATCTCTACCCAGAACTGCTCTCCAAATGCCTTTTGGAATGAGTGTCTGTATTTCAACCCACTGTATAGTAACAACTGATGAATCATTTGTTCCAATGACTTGGGGGAAGATCTCAGAAACCACAGGACTACAAAAGACCAGCTAGTGACAAAATAAAAACAGCCTACCTTATGGGAACAGGACCATGCCTGTTGGATCATAGATATGTGGCTTTTGTGTATACTTTGTGACAATTCTTTGTCTTTTATATGACTTACTATTAACAACATGGTTGTCCAAGTGTTTTTTTTAATTAAAACACATAAACTTTGAAAAAATTAGATAATTTAATGATTATATTAGAAATGTACTGAACTTACATGCTATTAAGGACATATCTTCTTAATGTGCCCAGCATTTGTTCATCCATGAACACAGGGCCCCATGAACTAAGTACTTTCTGCGAGACTTCATCTCTTAACATTAATTCACTAGGGATTAAGTTTTCAACACATAAACTTTGAGACACTTTCAAACAGCACTTTGTAAAATTCATAGCCAGTTGTATGTAATGCTTTATTCTCTTATGATTTCTAATGTACTAGTCACATTTTCTCTGGGCTATGCCATTAATATACCAGTTCAGTTTGATTTTCTTTGAGGTGTTGTAATGTCCAAGTCCTGTCATATGCTATTAAGAGAGAAAGAAGAAAGGCTAACATAGCTTGAAGCAATTATTTGGACATACACAGTCATCATGACAAGCAGACATGAAGTGTTTCAGATCATCCTTTCCAATATTATAGGACAGAAAAATTCACTATGATAGTAGCCATATACCATGTGTCTAAGGAGGCATTCATCAACTCTATGGAAGATTTCACATGCAGCAAGAAGGCAGCAATATTACTTTAAAGCATCCATAGTTACTGCAATCCTTCAAGATCTATGCAGTTTCTGTAGGAACAAATTGGCAAATAAAGCAGTCAGCTTTCCAGTATCTAGATAAGCACCAGACAGCCAAACTTTTCTCTCACTAACCTTTGACTGTGTTATGAATTGGCCAGTAGTGGGGAGAGAGAGTTGCAGATATATATGTCCAATCACTATATGTATCTATGATACATATCAAATGTATCAGTGGTAATAATCTATCTTAGTGACTACATGGTTGTGAAAGTGTCTGAGAGGTGAATGTCCACACTCAGTGGATGCTCTGTGAGATAAAGTTTGACTTGGACTTCACTTATTATCAGATTGCAATGTTCCAATGAACCAAAATATAGCAGTATTCTACTTTCTACATATGAATATCAAGTATGGCATGAGTTAAAAAAGGTCTTAAAGCACAGTAATTGTCCCCTTTGCATCTGTGCACTTCTCCAGGTAACTTCTCTTTGGTCCATTTAGGAATGTATGAGGTTATTGTTATTATGTACACCTATGTAATATTTCTCTGAGAAACTTTTCTTCTCGTTCATTATCTTCCAGTTGTAATGATGACTCATTTCTTCAAATGGGAAAGATGTTTATGAATTTCTAATGAAAGCATTGCCCTTATCATGCTGTGCCTCTATCCTTATTTCTGGTAATCCAGAATGTGCAGGATTCTCCTGAGACAGTAGAAGCTGGCTTGAATGCATAGTGTTAAGTTTCCCTATCTGGACTTCAAATGTTTTCATCTTACAATAATTGTAATACTTTACTCACCTAATTTCTAATTATAAAACATTAGCCTTTGGGGCTAGTTAGCCATTGCATGGTATTTTATACTCATGGCTGGGTCACTTTTGAGACAAGGTGTCTCAGAATGTAAGATGACTATACTCCTTAGCTGTCAGTGATGAACCTTTGCCAAAGCTCTCAGATATGTTCTGATCTTCTCTGCAGAGATTTTCTACCACATTAAAATGATAAAATGTTTGAGACTATTCCTGGAGTAAACTATTTATTGAGCTTCCAACTTAATGAATTTGCTTAGATTTCACTATTTCCTTGCTTAAATCCCCTTTCCACAATTTGATACTAAACTCTGTATAGTGTTGATGGTTCCTTTACTGCATGTTTCTCAGGGAAATCTAGCAGCGTATTTGTACTCTATCATAATATATTAGTCAGCATATTACATTATTTACCCAAGAAGAAGGCTTCAATATTGAAAACTACCTTCAATCAAATATGTATCCCAACCACATTTCCCACATCCTGATTCACTTAGTGACTTAGTGTTTTAGTACTGTGAAGAGATGCCATGACCACAGCAACTTTTATAAAGGAAATTATTTAATTGGGGCTGGCTTAGAGTTAAGAGGTTTAGTCCATTGTCAGCATGGTAGGAAGCATGACAGCACACAGGAAAAATGGTGCTGGAAAAGGGGCTGAGATTTCTACAATCAGATGGACAAGCAAGAGAGACTGAGTCACTGGGGCTGGCTTGAGCTTCTGAATCCTCAAAAACCACCCATAGCAACACACTTTCTACAGCAAGGCCACATCTACTCCAACAAGGGCACATGTCCTAAACCTTTCAAATAATGTCACTCACTATGAGCCATTTTTTGTTGAAGCACTTAGTGTCACCTCGCTTGTATCTTTGCCAATGGGAAAATGCCAATTGCCATGTATCAGTCTTGAAAAGTCCCTGACTGGGTTACATTATGACTTTTCTTACCAACATAAAGGCAAGATAAGACGTAAGAAATAAAGCAAATCTTCCTCCCTCGACCAATTACCTTCATAAACAACATCACAGATTAATCTGGGGACATGTTTTACTAATTGTCTAGATGTTTTTTAATCCCATCAGATCAACAAAATGAACATTAACAGGAAAATTTGAAGAAAACAAATTTAAGGAGATATAAAATCTGAAAATATCTTGGTCACATAAATTCAAATGTACTAAACACTTATGTCAGATTTTTATGTCTCCCAAGGAAGGCCATTAAGCATGGTCAGATTACCAAGATTCACACCCTTAAAGAAAACCAGGTTTTGTCAGGCAGTGGTGGCACATGCCTTTAATCCTAGCAGACAAGCAGAGGCAGATGGATCTCTGTGAGTTTGAGGCCAACCTGGTCTATAAGAGCTTGTTCCAGGACAAGTTTCAAATCTACAGAGAAACCCTGTTTCAAAAAAACAAACAAACAAAAGAAAAAAAAAACAAATAAAAAAAAGCAAACCAAAACAAAAACCAAACAAACAAAAAACAAAACAAATAAACAAAAAACCTCTGCCAACAACCATCAACTGTCTCTAACTCCTCATAATTTTGGGGCATTAAGTTGAAGGTAGTTTTGGAACTGGGAGTTGATCTGAGAGAAGTTAGAGGGAAAGTAAGGGATAGTTTTGACCAAAATAGATTTTATAAAATTCTGAAAGACTTAATAAACATATATATATTTCAGTTGAAAATAGATTTTTTTTATTTGCTGTATTTTGATTATGTTTTTACTTCCTCTGAGTCATCCAAGTTCCTTCTCTCTTCCTCTCCCGTCCGGATCCATACCCTTTCTGTTCTTCATAAAAAAAGCAAATTTGTGCCAAAAGAATAATAATAAGTAAGATAAAACAAGAGTAAAAAAAAACAAATTGGAATAGGACAAAACAAAAAAAGAAGGAAAAGATCCAAAGAGAAGGCATGAGAAATACATACAGACAACAGAGAAACATAGTATTCATAGTAATTCCATAAAACCCACAAAACTAGAAGCCAAAATATATGCACCAAGGACATATAAGACTTTTAAAAAAATGCCCTGGTACAACGTTGTTAGGAGGCAAAGAGCCACCAAAGATGCTATTGAGTTACTTTTTAATTAGCCATCTTCAGCAGTGCATGGGGACTAGTCATAAGAATAGTTACCTCCCCCCCCCCCCCCAGTAAGATTTCTTTGAAAAAAACTAATCTTTTATTTGTAAATAAAATTTATAAATTTTATTTATCAATTGGATATAAATGGTTATCCGGAATAAAGACGGGGGCTCTAACACCTTATTGCCCTGCTCCTGTTCCTTCACTGCTTGTGAGTTGATTTGAGCATGAGTCCTGCTGTGTTCAGAATGTAATGGTTTAATGGCAGAAGCTACCTTGGTGGGTCAGAGCCAAGGGGTTCCACAAAGTCACACCGTGCAACAGATCCCAAGTGAGAGATTTTTGGGCAGGTGGGGAGGCCACCACTGAGGGAAAACAGAAGGAAAAGACAGTGGGGAGAAAAGGCTCTTGCTTTTTATAAGGGTATATAACACATGCGCATGGTGACAGTGCACACGCATGGTGGCTATAGTGACTGCGTTCCTCTTGGTGGCTGCTGCTGCTGAGGTCCCTGAGGGCATGAGAGTGGAAATGCCTGATTGCTAAGAGAGCAGACCTTCTTTTCTTGGTGCCCTCCTTTCTTTGGTTCTTGCATTCCTTCTATCTCCTGTTGAGCAGGATTCTCAGAGCCCCTGGAGGAAGGATTTGATGTAGGCATCCCTTGTAGGCCTGGGTGTTTTCAGGTTTCTCTCTCATTCTGTTCCCTGTCAGGCTGTGGGTCTCTGTGGTCCTTCCCATCTACTGCAGCAGAAAGCTTCTCTGACGATGACAGAGCAAGACAATTATCTATGAGTATAGCAGAATGTCTATAGGAGCCATTTTTTATGCCTATGTTCCTTTAGCAGAGCAGTCAATGAGCAGCATTTGGGTTTCCCCTAGGTTCCTGGTCTGTCTAGTCACATAGCCTTGGTCAGTCACCACACACTGCAATTTTCTTTATTTTCTATTAAACTCCAGAACACTGATTTTTAAATGTTCACAGTATTTTATTAAATATGCATTTGCCGTACTAGCTCTGTATCAAATTCTTTAAAAGACTTCTCATTTATCTCTTAGTTCATTAAATTTTTCTGCTATTGATTTTCTGGGCTACTAAACAATTCTCTGATTTTCATCCTATTTCCAAGGGTTGCATGTTTCGATACACATATTTTTGTATCCATTATTAACAATAATTTACCATATGAATGGATTCTAGTTTGCTTATCAATTCATGTCATTGAGTGACATCTTTCCCAATGTCCACAGCACTTAGCATGCTTTCAGTTCAAGTAAATTCTAGGTAAGTTTCAACTAATAAGAGCCTAACTCAGGAGATCTTGTCTTGATCTCCTGAGTAAATTGGGAGCATGGGGACCTTGGGTGAGGGTTGAAGTGGGGAGGAGAGAGGCAGGGAGGGGAGAAGAGAAAAATTTAGAGCTCAATAAAAATCAATTTAAAAAAGAGCCCAATTTCCCTCCTCTACAACATTGGCCCTGAGAACTGTCAGTCTCAAATTCTTTCGTTGAATGATCCTTTGAGATTTAAATGGAGATTTCACCTCCTGTCACTTAAGAATCCTTTTAGAATAGTGAGCCAGCTCTTTGGTGTATAATCAAGGAAGTACATAACAATGCCTGTCTTCCAGTGTTTGTGAGAGACTTGGGACCTAACTTAGATTAAGTGTGAATTAACAAATGTACATGGTCTAATCATAGGAAACAGCCTATCCACTCAAATCTGATAGTGCTTCTCAGGGACTTCATTTCAACACTTAACGATGTTCCTACTTTGTAACAGCAGAGTTAATCTGAGTTCCCATGGCTGTTACAATTCTGTTGAGTGAAGTCTTGCCTGATGCATTTTTTCTTTTTCTGGTTAAAATGCAGGTTAAAAAGAAAAAGTACACAGTTTCCCAATAAGATTGCCTTCATTGGTAAGTCTCATTCTTAAACCATTCCACACAAATAATAATAAAACAGCAGAAAATATAATAAACTATTTTTAGGGGTCATAAACTTTTTAATTCTTTTTCTTCCATGTTTCTTGACCATTAATTATTGTTCTGTTGCTGAAGTACATCGTGATGACATTTAAAGATACACACTTAGTTGTTTTCTCTTTTTTTAACCTGATATATTTCCTCAATGTCTATTCAATTTCTTTACTTGCATATATTTTGCATAGGCAAGGCTTATAGCTCCAATTTGAAATCTTTATTCTTCTTTATAAAATCATGTCTTTTTTTGTTGTTGGCGTTTTAATGTCATTCTAAAACTTGCATATGCCTTTTCCTAAACCTGGAAATTCATTCTACTGGTCACTTAAATATTTAATAATCTGTGAATTTTCTAATATTACCCTCTTTTTATTAAAAATTAATTACTTTTTATTTTCCAAGGCATGTAGGCAAGTTAAACTGTACTAGCAAAATGACAGTAAGGATGTTAGTGTTTTGGGTTTCTGTTGCTTATTTGTACGGAGAGGATAAAGCAGGAACTTAGTCTAGGACAAAGAATCCACAAACAGTCCTCAAAGAACCAGGAAGTAGAAAACAGCCAGTTGGCAGGAAGGTTTGAAAAAGTGTTTAGGTACCTCAAAATGAGACGCAATAATAGGGATCATTTACTCCCATGGTAAACAGAAGCGTTAAGTGATGTGAGAAGTGGATATTTGAGTTAAACTAAGTAAAACATGCCAGTCAAGTTAGTTTTTATAGCGAATGAAGAAAATGTGAGTGGAGGTAATCAGCTTTTATAAGTTCAAGGGCAATGTGCACACCAACACTCTTAAAAGTATTGTGTTATAGATTCTGAAGTTGTTACTCTAGACAGACATTCTATCTCTTAGTGAAAGAAGATGAATAAAATTACATGAGAGTGAAAATAAATATGTTCTTAGGTATATGGACTGTGAATTGGGTTAAGATTTGCTACTTAATATATATTTAATATTGGAAGAAAAGAAATAAATATGTTGTTTATTTTTTCCATTTTCATCCACTATACCCACTAACTACATCGAGAGACTCACCAAGAAGATAATGCAATTATAGAACGTCAAGTCAGTTTCACTTCTGTACATTTTGAATGCATTATATGAATCTGCTTCACTGAGTTTGACTACATTCAACCTGTATTGACCCTAGACTACATGACTGTGAGATCTGCCAGCTTTCTACCCACTAATGTGAAGAGTGAATTACACTGATGGTTTGGAAATTTACAGAGAAATTATATAAAAAGAAAGCAAATGGGAACAAAACTTTTCAACTTTTATTTTCTACCTCATCTGTTTCTAGATCATTTATAATAAATAAATGGAGTATATATCACCCAGGAAGCTTATCTGGAATACAATGAAGAAATCAAGGACACAGTATCAATTTTTTGTCACTTTTTTGCTATTGACCATGCTATGTGCAAGTCTCTGGGGCCCTGGATCACTTCCAACCATTTGCCATAGAGTGTGCTTAGTGTAAGCTACATCTGGTAGTCTGAAATTGCTTAACATGTACATAATTGATGCACTAATGACTTTTTATACTCTTCTGTCAAATATTGTATGCATTCTAAATCTAAAAAAAATAGCGTAGAATAAACTTATTTAGCAATAAGAAAAAAATCCAATACAAGCCAATATAGAATTTCTACATAAAAATTTACCAACTTTCATTTGCTGATTTTTTTTTCTGGCATTACCTTCTGAAACCAGATTTTATTGCATATTTCAATTTGCCCTTTCGTTTTCTCCATGGAAGCTAATATTTCATTTCATATGTAATGTTTTCAGGCAAGGAAACAGGATTGATTTTTCAGGTGTTAAGCTGAAGCTATTAACAATGGAACATTTCTCTTGGTGGTAGGTAGCATACTGAATGAACAGTGGGCTCATCTGCGGGCCTTTCTTCAATAAGGGTTTAAACATTTAAAAGTCAACTATCGAGCTCTGAATATTATCTCCCAAACCTCTAGTAAACAACTCTAGATTGTTATCTTTCCTATTTGGCCAGCAGGGTTTTGTTTGTATTGGCTATTGAAATATATGTGTATATACAAAGGAAAAGAAACAGGTCCAATACTTGCTTTCTCAACAATACTCAGCCTGAGAGAGACTGCTGTGCACTTACATTTAATCACAAAGCAAATATGGATCATTTGATGTGACCCAGGAATGTTGCCTGTTTTTTCTCTCTCTCTCTTTCTTTCATTTTTGGACATCTTCAGTTTTGTTTAACTGAAAATAGCTTCTATTTTTTCATTGACAAAGAAATAGGGAACATGAGATGGTTGGTTTTTGTGGTAATGTTTAACCACTAATCAAACAAAATTGAATCACAGCAGTTAAACATAAGAGGGATTATTATTTTCCCTATGATTCTTGCAATAGAATAGAAATGAGCTCAACTCTACTGAAACAAATGTGGGGTACATTGGTTTACTGGGGCTTTCTGGAGGGGTGGGGGTATGTGCATAAGAAGAGATATTGTTAGTAGGAAGTGAGGAGATGAATATTGCTTGGTTTGGAGTAGTGCTGGTGGCATGGTGTTTGCTTGGCAGTTTTTTCCCAAACCAGGCTTTTCATCTTTTCATGAAGTTCTGAGACAGGTCTTCAAGCTGTCCTGTTTAAATGAATTTCATTCATTCAAAAAGACAGGTCCTTGAGTGTCATATTCTTGGGCTCTAAAAGACGTAAATCTCAAAGGAGCACAGAAAGCATTGGCAGGTGAATGATCATTCCATAAATGTTTTCTGGAAAATGTGGTAGGTGCTCTTCATTCTCTTGTCACTACTATTGTGACACAAAGCCATGCTAAATGTGGCAATACATCAATTAAATTTGTAGTTTTAACATGATGTTCTTATAAAATTAATCCCTATTATCTTTACAAGAGTATATTTCCCAAACACTGGGAAATTAAGTCTGTACATTTTTATATTTAATAAACAACTACTGCTTCTATGTTAGATGTATTCTGTTTTCTATCTGTGTGTATGCACATGTTGTCCTGACTAACCATTAGAAGTGGATGTAATATACCTTCTTTAGTTGATCTCCATTTTATTCTTTCAGGTAGGGTCTCTCACTATTTCCTGAACTCACTAATTATTTAGTTTGCTTGGCCAAGGATTCACTCATCTCTTTCATACTGGTGCTGGGTTTACTTACCCAGTTTTTCACATAAGCACTGAAGCTACAACCTCAGGTTGTTATGATTGTACAGCACACCCTTTACAAGGAATACCTCTGCTTTCCCTACTTTTATTATAATATTATCTAAGGTATCACAAATAAGGCAATGTGGTGCTATTTAATTTTGTATTTGAATGAGTAACACATTGAGGTATTCAAACTGCAAACAGTTGGTTCTTTTCCTCCTCCCATTCTCCAATGATGTCTGACAGTGTTATGAATGCTATTAAAAATCCATAGTTTGGACATTTATTAAAAAATTCAAAATATATTTCACACAGTTCTACAGAACGAGAAATCCAGAATCAAGGCATTGACAGATTGAATGCTTTTAAAAGTCTGAATTTTTAACTCATTGGTGGCATCTTCTACCCCTGTCCTTGAGTGGCAGGACTGGAAAACCTGGTAGCAGTAAGGCCTTACATGTTTGGGGCTGGGCCATTGTGTGGAGGTCGGTTGTCAACCTCAGATATCAAACCACAGGAGCCACATACATGTGCTTGAGACAAAGTCTCTCAATGAGCTTGGAACATCCCATTGAGGCTGTGTTGACTGATGATCAAGGTCCTGAGTTTCAGCTGTTTCTATGTTTTCAGAACTGGGATCATAAGTGTGTATCCAGATTCTTTTTGTTGGTTCTGGGAATTGAATTCAGATCCTTTTGCTTTTACAGCAGCATTTTACTGACTGACCTCTCCAGTCTCTAGATTATTATTATTATTTTTTTTTTTGATTTTCAAGACAGAGTATCTCCGTAGCTTTTTGGTTCCTGTCCTGGAACTAGCTCTTCTAGACCAGGCTGGTCTCGAACTCACAGAGATCCACCTGCCTCTGCCTCCCGAGTGCTGGGATTAAAGGCGGGCACCACCACTGCCCGGCTTGGATTATCTCTTATTAGGGTATTAATCCACTCACTGGAGCTCTACCCCACAACCTAGTCACCTCCTAATCTCCCCTCACCCTAATACCATCTCCTACAGGCCGAGGAGTAGGAGATGTCAATTTTAAGATATAGCACATGGTTGTAAGGGTTGGCATCATTGCCTGGAACCTGAAAGAAAATCATTGGTCAGCAAAGATGGCCAATGCTCCTTTTAAAATGCTACATTAAGATGACACTTTTGAGGTCATTGGTATTATTATTATTAAAATGTTTGTGTTGTAAAATTCATTAGGAATTTGTAAAACATAAACTATAAATTGATGCTTAGAAATAAAATTTTGACCATACCATTTTTGTCCTTTTGATTTATTGTAATGTTTAAAGTCCATTAATTTGAATGTTAATTGAATATTTAGTTATATTTTTTAATGTCTTACAGAAAAAAATGTAACATTTGACAATGTTCAGCTGTAGTTGACGTGATTTTTTTAATTCATAATATAGAGTTTATGAGATATAATGGAACACATAAAGAGCCTGCCAAACAAGTCTAAGTACTTAAGTCTGATCCTGAAGCCTATGCGAAGGTGGTAAGAGAGAATCAGTCCCACTGGCTTGCCCTCTGATCTACACACTAACACTATGATGTGCATGCCCACATACAATAGACACACACAATGTAACCTATTTCCATTGGAGTCATGTAATAAAATACTATTCTGCAGGTTCAACCCCCTCTACAGGTAATCTATAAAGTGAAATAAAAGCCTGTTCAGTATTCAATATGAGTATCCAAATAAATAAAATCACTTTCATTCAAAACACATGATTTTATCTTCATTGCCTGAATAACTGAGCCTTCTAGTTTTCTAAAGTTTTTTTTTCATGAAAAAATTATACTTTGAGTCAAGAACATGTTATTTATGCATTTTGTTTTTAAACATTGCATTCATTCAACAGATACTCCCTAAAATCTCAAAAAAGGAACTGAGAACAACTGTTCACCTGACAATGTGGATGGATGTGGTGTAAATTGTGTGGGATCCACACACAGATGAGCTACAAATAAAAATATAATGAGAGGAAAATTAGTCTTCCTCAGTGATGAGCAGACTCAATGATTATCTAATTCCATGTGGTCTAAACAAATATGAATTATCAGTTGTCACTAATAAATTTTTCAGGTCATACTTATTCCCACATATGCATGTAAGTAACAATAATAATAAAATTACATGAATTTGAAAAAGAGTTGGAAGACATAGGAAGAGTTAGAGGAAAGAACTGTGGAGAAATGATGTAATCATGCTTTCATTAGAGAAAAAATGCATTTACTTTTATTCATGTGTATATGTGTCCCTACTTATCTGTATGAGCACTACAAGGAAGGGTACAGCTTCTGTGGAATCAGAATAAAGCTTCTCATTCCTGAATCTCGTATTAAAGTTAGTGGTAAGCCAGACCATGGAGGTGTTGGGAATCGTCCTGTGCAAAAACAGCATGTACTCTTAACATCTTTTCAGTCCCTAAATGGTGTACCTTTAGTCATCTCATCATTACTACAATACTATAATAATAATTAAACACTCACCTCTGCTTCTTTCTACAGTGTTAAAATTAGACATAACTAAATAGACAATGTGTTGCTTTTCTGCTGATTCATTACAGTGGAAAAGTTGGCTTTCCTGTCATTGTCCCTGAAATGTAAGCTAACGAGCTTTTGAACACTAAAGATTTTTATGTATGGCTTCAGAACCTTATACAGAAATTTAATATACAGTGCTCAGCCTCACTAATCCTGTGTTACTAATGCCCTTTATTTAAAACCCTCTGTAGATTCTCTGGGGTCATAAGCCTTCCACGCATCAGAGTTAAAACAAACAAACACATGGGCAATATATAACTCCTTATTAAATGCCCACAAGGGATTAAAGTCATTATCTTAACATAGGAAGAAGTATATTTTGCCCCAGTGTATAATAAAGGCAAATTCTCTTAAGGCCACCTAAAATATTTTCACATACGCAATTATTTCCACTGAAATTGACTTGATTAAAATGATTTCGGTATCAATTTGTTGAAAACCATTCCATTCATTTCCTACAGAGACACCTGAGTTCTTAACCAATGTATTTTGTTAGTTCTGAATCTATTGCTGAGGTGTCTGTTTATTTTAATTGTTTTCCGTACATGACAGATGGACTCACAGGCTCTTCAGCTTTAATTTAAAAAATACTATGTGGGCAGAATGCTAGTATCTTGGCAGTGTGCAATAGGACATATAGTTTAAAATGAATTTTATATAGGACCAATTTTGCCTTTTGTTTACAAATTAAGTAATTTTAATACAAACTTACATTCTATGTGCTATGAAATGACACAGAACTCAGGTTGCAGGTTTAAAATGACAGCTTCCTCATATTAAGCAGAGCTAATTTTGGAAAATCTATCGGATTCACCATTTTATACTTTGGTTATTCTATATGGCTAATAATAATCCAAATGCCACCCTTAATACCACCAGATGCCTTAGTAGTAAACTCATTCTGTCTTTACAATTACCTGGTGTCCTTGAGAACTGGAGAAAGAAATTTGCTAGGCAGTTAGAACAGACACCTGAAAAGCAAGCAGTTCTGTTGTGACCAAAGGGTTCTTGGTTCTGTCAGCATTTCTGATCTCGATCAGAAGTTTCTTAGCCAGAGGTACTGCCTCATATCCTTGCTGTTTTGTTTTCTTCTTCTTCTTTTTTAACACACCGACATAATAAGTACAGATACAGAGAATTTATGTGTAATCAGATGTTTCACTGGTCTTTAGAAGAGTGTGTTGATCGCCAGTGCCATCACAGACTTGGAGAGACACGTGGACATCTCATGGAAATCAGTGGTTGGCTAAACTGGGTTGACAAGCCCATCTCCCCATATGTCAGCCCGTTTAAAAGACTTAATCTCCTTCCTCAGGAAAAAAAAAAAACAATAATAGCAAAAAATTCACCCCTATTTAATCTCTAAGAAAGCCCATCAGTTACTGCAGCTCTTTGGTAATATTCTCCTTATATCTTTGAGTTTAATGTGTTCTACAAATGTTCCACTCAAGAACTCTGTGTGATTTCTTTCTGCAGTAAATCTTTCTTCTTTCACTCATAAAACTCATTAAAAAAGAAACTCACACTTTAAAAAGGAAAGTCACTCTAAATTTTCATGACCCAGTGATCTCCTTGATGACAGTGAACACCAAATACCCTACAACCCTCCTGAACCTTATAGGAAGTCTCTGTACTTCTCAAGGACCCTCATTTCATCTGTTTTCCTCTTACCAGCAGATCTTCCACTTGTACCACTTAAAGATCCAAAATCAAATTTCTGTCTTTGATTCTTCTTCCTCGTGTGTGTGTGTATGTATTACATTTATATAATCCATTAATCAAAGCTGCCCAGTATAGCTATTCATTTTAATCATGTTTACAAAACTAAAAGTCTTAACTATGACACTGGCAGCATACCTGTTAATTGAAGAAAATGTAGCTCAAGTCTGAAAATAGGAATTTAAATCTAAAAAAAATCTCAACATAAGTAGCATCAATGCCACATGGGGTTTCCAGAAACATATATCTCTAATATCTCTGTTTGGGTTGCTTCAATGACTGATGACCCCACAATCCTGCCGTCTAAAGCTTATTGGAATGTTGATGCTAAGTCAGACATTCTCCAGGCCCACAAATGAACCAAATATTATAGTCCAATCTGTAACAAATATGCAATGATTGTTACAAAATATCTTTACCTATGACTCCAAAATTACTTTTTTTTTGCATTCTCTGATTAGTGCCCTCTTTATAAAAAGCAGTTATTGCAAATTGAAGAGGAAGAAACCCATATCAATACTTGCAATAAAATTAAAGCAACTCATCAAATGTTTAAAAATTGACATATACAAGCCATATGCTGTTAAACTTCTACTTTAAATCAGCAGTGCCAGTGAACACTGTATAACCTCAGATGTCATTCTATTCAAACAACAGTATTCATAACAGAATGATGCTTTATATTGCATCAGCAGCAATGAATAAGGTGAATATTGTTTCTAACTATAAGTTTCTCAAAAAGGCATTAATTAATTAATTGTCAACTTCATATAGAAATATAAGCCTAGGGAGTAGTTAAGTGCAATTGTGGCCTGCAGTAAAAAAAAAAAATGAACCTAGAAGTACAGGCAGAAGTGGTCAGACTGCAAACAGACATAGGACTTAAAGAAAATTGCAGGAATTGAATTATTTATCATCAGTTTAATTAATGGTCCTTCCCAAGTGACTGCTTGTCAGATACATGCACACACATATTGTAAATAAATTCCTAAGATACACATGACATGGATATTTTAGTGATGTCTTAATAAACACCATTGGTGTGTGATGATTCATGAAGCTAGTGCTGAAATGTTGTAGTTGCCTGAGGTGAGTATTAATTGCCACCAAAATAAAATCAAGTAATAATGTTATATTGTTAAAAACAGCTATAAGCATGCTGTTGTCTACTTTCCTAAGATGAATAAAATGAACGTCATTTACTCATGATATAACTCTTGAAATTTCTTCCATATTACAGTGAAGACAAATGATATGAAATAATTGTATTTAAAAATATTTAATTTCACAACACAACAAATGTTAGCTCTTATCAGACATTTTGTTGCAGTTAATGACCTTAGATGCCATGCCTCCTTTTACATGATTTTAAACTTATCATTTGAACTATGGAGCTAAACATATTTTGGCAATGATATCCTGTAATTTGATTAAAAAAAAAGAGCTAAGATTGACTGATTGAATTTGGATAGGACTACATAACACATTAGTTTAAAATTTTGAAATATAGGGCAAAATAATGCCCTTACTACTCACACTCTACCCAGAAATACATAAACCTTAAGCAATTTCATTTCACTCATAAAAGAGACATTAATAATGGTGACTGTGTAGTTCACACCTTTAGTCATTTTCTATGTTCTGAAAATGATGCACAGAACCATTGGGTCAACCACTTTTAAAAACAGTTGGCTAGAGTAAGTTCAAAACCTTACACTGTCTTGTGGTTTCAAGAATGAACTGATGGGCTTCTGGTTTAAATCATATAGTATTTGAAATGATTATTGCGTCTGAAAGTACTCAGAAATACTAAGAAAATGATCATTTGTGGTCCTGTAGTGACTGTAAAGAAGAATTTGAATTTCTCCTTCAGTGATTCTTCTGTACTGTGCTCATGAGATTTATGTACGGAACAGCTTGAGTCTCAGATGTCACCACTTGTTTTTACAGAAAACATTAATATGAATTTGAGAAGTGAAGAAAGAGCGTTCATCAATGTGCGCTATGTAAATTTAATTTGTGTAAGCTGAGAAGTCTTTACTTGCCTCCAGTAAGTAGAATATGTGTGAGAAAATGTGTTTCTCTCTACTTGAAAATGTTTTTTAAACTTCCTCCATTCTCTTGTTTTCTGACAGGACACAGAAAAATCTAGGTTATGATTTCTAGAGGTGGCAATTCCAATTCTCCTCCAAAGCTTTATTTTCTTACTGATGTCATGGCGGAATTTAAACCTGACAGCATTAGCGGAGAAATCATTGATTCCCACACCATTTTTTTTTTTAAATGTAACTTCCGACTTCTAAAGACACTTTGAACTTTTATAGCAGAATGTGCAAATAGTTGTGTCTTGCTTTAAAATAAAGCAAAATGGTAGCACACACTGTAAGATTGCTCAGTGGTTAAGAACATCGTTCTTTATCAGGAAGACCTGAGAGCACTTATGATCCCAGCACTCATGCAGAGTAGTTTACAACATCCTGTAACTCTAGTTCCAAGGAATCCCATATCCTCATTTTGCTACTTAGTCACCCATATACGTTGACACAGTCTTAATAAAATGTAAAATTATAAATCTAAAAAAAGACACAGATGGTTAAGTTTCTGAAATAGTTTATAAATGTGGACGATAAGAGGATGCTGGGGTGGAAGGCAGGAGAAAAGTTAGAAAGAACTAGTGTGGTTTCACCAGCAAAAGGTGTAGCCCAAATAGGAGTTCATTTGTCCTGAGACACTGTCTTCCGAACATGTTGCTGGAGACTGTGATTTAACCTGATTTAAAATTAATATTAGTTAGAATGATTTACATAATTACTGGTTTAACTTTTAAGCACACATAAGTCTCAGACAATTTTCATTCCTAAAATATGTTCTTTATCTAAGCTTGTTTTGGGGTAAAGATGAATTATTTTTATAGAAACATAAAGTTTCTTTTTCTCTTAATAAAATAGGTAAATATAAAACAATTTGCCATACAATGCTGTCTGCAATCAGATAGAGCATGAGGTGAATTGAAAGTCTATTTCTACTTTTAATTTTTATCCTTTTCGCTAGTCTATCATCTGCATTATGTTTACAGCACAGCTGGAGTGCTATTGTCTTCTTTTCATTCTTCCTTGGGACTCTGAATTAGCATCTGAGACGTTAATTGTCTTCCCACTCCGCACTAGCTGTGCTATTGTCTGATGCTGGCCTCTCTTTCCAGGATTTTTCCTACATCACTGATCAGAGAGCAGCAGGCATCCTTTCAGTGTTTGCTTCCTGACAGCTCTTGTCTTCAATAACAGAACGACAGCACACTCAGAGACCCTGTTAAATGGACATACTCAGTTTGTTTCTGCTCTTGCATTACACAAATATCTCAAAAAATCATATGATGCAAAGCATAGCTACGATACTTTCCAATTGTATTGCCCAAATGATTTGTCTTAGCATTGAGAACTCAGTATCTATGGGGGAGGGACATATCTTGATGTTCAGCTAAAATTATTTTGTACAAATTAGAAATATTGCTTTAATCAATCAATCAAAAAAGCAATGTGTTTGCCAGGTGTGCCAATATATACCCAAATTCTAGCACTCAAAGTCTCAGGCAGAAAGACTGAGTTCTGGGCCAGGCTAGGCTTCATAGCAACATGTTGGGTAAAAACAAACAAACAAACAGATAGAACAAGAAGTAGCTCAATTTAAAGGGCTAGGTGAACATTAAACAAGAAAAAAGGGAGGCAAAACGTTAAGCTATGAGAACTCAAATTATGGCCAAAAAAATTCCCTCAATCCCAAGTCATAGTACAGAACGCTCTCTTGCTTACACTGGAAGGAACGGAAGGGCAGTTGGGAACATTCTTGGCAGCATAAATGATATGCAAATAATTTCACACTCTACAGCAAGCTCAAACTAAAGTATTTTTTCCACAGCTGATGGAACTAAGATACTGTAATATAGGGTGAAGAATAAGATATGTGAGCTTGTCTCTACGCTGTACTTTGAGATTTAATGTATTGAGTAGTATTAATTATTTCAAATGGTCTGAGATGAAAACTAAATAAAAAAGATCAGCTATTTTCCTTTTTCTCTGAATTATTTGCTTTCTTCACGAAATAGAAAATAGCTGAGGAAAACTGACTGGTAAATTAGGGAAGAGACTGTGAAGTAGCACCAATTATCTAATGCCTCAGTACTTGTGATAGCAATTCTTGCAGGGACAGTAAAACAAACTCAGAAGGAGGCCATGCCTCCGAGCTTAGACGTGATGCCGCCTGGACTTTGTTGTCATATGGAGAATAAGTGAAGACTGCATCAGTCCTTAACTTGGAAAACAATAGGAGCATTTCATCCCAAGTGGATTTTTGTAATATTTATCAAATCAGAATTTATTGCTCTCAATGCGATCATCCCAAATGTCAGTATGATAGGGTTCTTTATAACCTTAGATTTCTACGGAAGACACAGACTGGTGTAAGTGAAAACAATCTTATCACAAGATCATACAATTCCCTTAAAATCTAAATATCTTTTTTTTTTTAAAAAAAAGCACTTCTAAACCATGAAGCTATAAGTAGAACCATTTCTACACTATCATTTTTTAAGTCCAAGGAAAGGACAGACAACTGACTACTCTTTAATAAATGGTAAAGAAGCAACTCCTTTTATAGAAAACATTTTTCATTTACTAAGTGCCGAGAAGGAATGTTAATATTGATTCAGACTCAGCTATGAATGCTGACCTCAAAGGTACTGACTGTGATTAGCTGGATGTTCATAGGCCCCACAGCTTATAAATTCTGACTTTTTCTTCAGGATGACATTTTAAATCAAAGCAATTTGAGTTCCCTATACTATCACGGAAGCACTGAATACTTTTAAACACTTTTGATACAGTCTGTAATGGACAGAAAACTGGTTTTTCTACACTGCAGTTCTGCACAGTACCATCCCATCTGCTGGGATATATTTTCCCAAAATAATTTTCTAGAGATTAGAGAGTTAGAAAAAAAAATGCAGTCGATACATGTTTTGTCTTAGCCAACCATTTAGGTGAAATGAGAACAGAGTGAGCCAATTTCTAGAGAATAAAATGCACTTTTATCTCCTAAAGCAAGATCTTCATAGCAGCATGTTGATTCTAGAATGTCTAAAAGCCAATTGCAATGAAACGCAAAGGAAAAAAAATACATGTATTGATTTAGGAGATTGAAAATGTAAGCTTGGAAGGAGTGATTCTCTGTAATTTCCAAAAATACAAGATCAGAGCTGGGGAGATTTCTCGCTGGATAGTGTACTCGCTGCATAAGCACAAGGCCCTGAGGATCACCAACACCTACATGAAATCTGGGTAGGCACGGTGCCTCAAAGGACAAGGGATGCTTGCTAGATGAGTTGACCAATAAAGATACTGCCTCCATAAATAAGCTGTTGAATAGAAGAAAGGAACCTGACATCAATTTATCATGTGTGTGTGTGTGTGTGTGTGTATATATGTATGTATATATGTATATATATAAAATCATCCCACATGCATGTGTGTTCACAAATATGTAAATATACATAAGTATACACATGCATTGCACACAGAACAAAAAAATCCCAGCATTATAAATCACAAACTCAAATTATACTTTGCTCAAGTTGATCGAATTAGTCACCAGAAACCTTGTATATTAATAATTTGCCTGCTGGGCGATGGTGGCGCACGCCTTTAATCCCAGCACTCAGGAGGCAGAGGTAGGCGGATCTCTGTGAGTTCGAGACCAGCCTGGTCTACAGAGCTAGTTCCAGGACAGGCTCCAAAGCCACAGAGAAACCCTGTCTCGAAAAACCAAAAAAAAAAAAAAAAAAACCAAAACAAAACAAAACAATTTGCCTGCAGCATTTCCTAGAATTCTTTCTTGGTGACACGCATACTATATATCTTCCACAGTGCTTTTTAATGACCCAGGTACTGAAAAGTGGACACACATACTTCCTCCCTTTCAGCTCATTTATCTCTTGGCTTTTGGTGAGTTGTATTCCTCAGCCTCTATCATTTCTCTTCCTTCTCTTCAGTTTCAGGTTTCTGCAATTAGCGCTCCCGTTTGTTCCACTCTTTGCCACATGTACTGATTGTTGAGAACTCTAAATGAGCCACATTTTCTTGAAGGATATCACTGGCCTTTCATTGAATCTAAGTACTTCCTGTGTGTGCATGGTTTCCACTTTGGCTAAATTGTAAAGAGAAAAGGTTTGCTTTGGCTCACAGATCTCTTCAGAATTAAGTATCGGGGAGAAACGACCACCAGAAGCAGCTGACAACAGAGTGCTAAAGCGGTCAGAAGTATGGTAGAAAAAAAATGCCACTCTCTGGGCTCCATATGGGTGCAAGTTACTCTCTTTTGCCACAGAACGCTCTCTTACTCTCTATCACTCCCTTTTTCATCATCGAATAACTTTTTTTTTATTGAGAAAAGGAAAAAAAGTTTCAGCCTCCTCCCAGCCTCCTATTTCCCTCCCCCTCCTACCACCCTTCTCTCCCTCCCTCCACTCCTCTCCCCCTCCCTCTCCAGTCCAAAGAGCAGTCAGGGTTCCCTGCCCTGTGGAAAGTCCAAGGTCCTCCCCCCTCCGTCCATGTCTAGGAAGGTGAACATCCAAACTGGCTAGGCTCCCACAAAGCCAGAACATGAAGTAGTATCAAAACCTTGTGTCATTGTCCTTGGCTTCTCATCAGCCCTCATTGTTCGCAATGTTCAGAGAGTCCGGTTTTATCCCATGCTTTTTCAGTCCCAGTCCAGCTGGCCTTGGTGAGCTCCCAATAGATCAGCCCCACTGTCTCAGTGGGTGGGTACACCCCTCGTGGTGCTGACTTCTTTGCTCATCTTTTCCCTCCTTCCGCTCCTCATTGGGACCTTGGGAGCTCAGTCCAGTGCTCCAGTGTGGGTCTCCGTCTCTATCTCCATCTATCACCAGATGAAGTTTCTATGGTGATATGCAAGATATTCGTCAGTATTGCTATAGGATAGGGTCATTTCAGGTTCCCTATCCTCAGCTGCCCAAGGAACTAACTGGGGACATCGCCTTGGGCTCCTGTTGGTGCATGGCAGAGAAAGCCCAGTAAGTTTGAAGATTCTGCAAACAGGCAAAAAAGTACATGGTTAAGAGATCTGATGCTTTCTAGGAACATAAGTGGAGATGGGTGTTCTCTAGTCACCGAATAAGGCATTTCAAACACAAGGCACTACTGTGTACTTGGGGGTGTTCTCTATTGCAGAGTAGCTGGATCAATACAGTGTGCTGGGCAGAAAACCTGCAGATAAGATTTTTCCCTGCCATTCTGATTTATTAATTTTTCTCAATCGTTCACCTTAAGGGATGATTGAAAATACAAATGTAGGTACTTCCTGTCCAAAATTAAACATATAAAGAAGAGAATTTAGGTATATTACAGCCTTATTAGGATTTATTAGGAAATACTTCATAAATCTAACATGGTAGAAACTTCTAAAGCTATCAAATTAGAACAAATGGTAACAAAGCTCTCTGGGCCACTTTGTAAGAAGATAATGACATGAAAGGGATTTAAAAAACAGGATTTGTCTGACAGGTAAAGTAGGTATAGCTATAAAAATCAGAAAACTCATTAAGTAAAGAAAATCAAGAAATAAATATCTTAGTGTCCTTCCCAGAAGGCATATGGAGAAACTCTCGTGGAAGGCTAAAATAAAGCACACAAGAAAATTTGCCAGATTGGCTTGAGAAATAATAATTATAGAAAATTAACATCTTAATAAATATTTCACTTCAAACTCAACTTAGTGAGCACAGATTTTCCCTCCACTCTTCTCCTGCTTCTTGTTGTCACCCTGCCATGATTATGTTCCAATTTTTCATCTGGGAGGTGGCTGTCCCATAAACTGATCCATTTTTTTTTTCAGTTATTGAATCATAACAATCATTTCATTTTAGCAGGAAAGCTGTAAAAGGTAGTTATTACTTATAAAAATCGATGTCAACAAACAAGAACCTGAAATGAGTAGGTTTGCAATTTTAAAGTTGTTTTATAAATGATGAACTCAACACATCCAATTTATCACTCAGTTCTCTTGGCGCTAGCTTTTAAAGCATATCGATAGTCTGAAGGTGTGTCCCTACTCCTGGCACTACCACCTGGGGCTAACTGAATTCACACTTTAAATCACCGCAAAGCTCTTCGCTCCAGCAGGATTCTTCAAGGTGTTTTCTCCCTAAGGGAACATGTACACCTTAATAACTAATTCCAAGAATCATGTGGCATCCCATATTACTCATGGTAAGAACCAATGTCTTCATATGGTTTTTGAGGCTGTTTCATTAATTCCCCAGGCTGGTTTTTGCCCCCTCCACCACAGTTCTACTGCTGGAGCAGGAAGAACACTTTTCCAGCTCTTAGAAACATGCTGTTTCTCACTGAATATAGCGGACAATGAGGACTGCTGCGAAGTCAAGAACAATGGCACTGGGTTTTGATCCTACTGCACGTACTGGCTTTGTGGGAGCCTAGGCTGTTTGAATGTTCACCTTACTAGACCTGGAAGGAGGTGGGACTTCCTTGGACTTCCCACTGGGCAGGGAACCCTGACTGCTCTTTGGGCTGACAAGAGAGGGGGAGTTGATTGGGGGAGGGGGAGGGAAATGAGAGGAGGTGGCAGGGAGGAGACAGAAATCTTTAATAAATAAAAAAAATGCTCTTTTCATCACCTGAGATGCTTTCCCTGCAGAGCCTGTCTCCACACTTCTTTGACCCCTTGGTGCCTTCATGAAAATGGCAGATCCTGGTTGTGAGTACAGCTTACCACTTTTACTCAATATTTAATATTATTTTAGCAGTTTTATTAAGCTTAAGTGGCAGCTGATATTGGGAAATCCTACTTGAGCTTCTCACTAGAACCAATCAGTTATGTGTGTGTTTGATGTGGACTTTTTGTTGATTTGCCAGAAAATGGTCCTTGTAGGGACTGACAATACTAGAAGTTGTGGCTTTGTTGGCATAGGTGTGGCCTTCTTGGAAGAAGTGTGTCACTGTGGGGGTGGGCTTTGAGTTCTATACTCTAGCTACACTCTGTGTGACACACAAGTGCTTCCTCTGCCTGTGGATCAAGATGTAGAATTCTCAGCTCCTTCCCCAGCGCCATGTCTGCACACTGCTATGTCCTACCATGATAATGGACCAAACTTCTGAAACTGCAAAGTAGCTTCAATTAAATGTTTTCTTTTATAAAAGTTATTATGGCCATGGTGTCTCTTCACAGAAATAGAAGCCCTAAGACAGACTTAAATGACTTAAAGAGCAAACAATATTAGTGACTTCAAACATGCATCAATATTCTACTTGTGAATGAATATACAATGTAAATAATATATAATGAAGTGAAATTTAATAGTGCTCACACAAATGTTTATAATTTATAATCTTATATCATTAATTATGTCAACCCAGGCATAATTACATATTCCTAAAGAAATCAACATTTCTCTAAGATTATTTTTATGATTTGAAATCAGTTAAAAATGTATCTGCTGATACTTAATAAATAAGTCATTTTTATACTTATTTCTGAATATATTCAGAATATTAAGACAAAGCTTTATTATTCAATAATAATAAAAAGGAAAACTTTAACTATGAAGTCTAATTCATAACACTGGTTTTGAAGAAATTTTTGTTTATTTGTTTTCTTGACAGAGTTTCATTATGTAACCATGGCTGTCCTGGAACTCACTCTATAGATCAGGCTGGCCTTAAAGTCACAGAGATCTGCCAGCCTCTGTGCCTGAGTGCTGGGATTAAAGCTGTGCACCACCACCACCACCACCTGAATTGCTCTGAAGTTTTTGATTGTGTGTTTCTAGATAACTTTTATGTAATTAACTCCCTTAATTTGAGACAGGATGTCAGCATGTTAATAAAAAGTATCAGGGTTAGGATTATGCCCAAATGCTAATTTTTATGGTATCTAATTCTTTACCTTCATAGTTCAGTTTTCTATTGCCCTAAAGATCAACTTTCTGGACTCACCAGAATTTCACCACTACTGGAGGTGATGCTAGCAAGGCCCCATGAAAATCTCCCTGAGAAACTTTAGACAGTTAATGAGACTGTGAGAGAGGGAGTCATATATCTCAGTGCTTTAGCTACATTTGCTTAAGTAAACCTCACCCACCCACCCACACGTTGAAGCCATTAAGGTAGTGGACCACAGACAGAAAGCAGGAGGGGACTTCTTCAGAAGAGGAAATTTAGTGTGGGTAGAAGCAGGCAGGAGATAATGGAAGGGAAGAAGAGCATCAAAATACATTGTATACACATATGTAATTCTGAAAGAATTACTAAAAAGATGGTCATTTCCAGTTATTATAAGAACATTAAAACACATTTTAGTAAGTTTACTCAATGATTGTCCCTAAAACCTGGTTCAACAAATTAGCCTACAGAAGTGTCTTATAATAAAGTGCTGCCAAAAATGTATTCTAAGTTAATTTGGATGGCATATATTTTAAGTCTACAAACTATGTTTTGACACATATAAATATGTACCTATATGCAAACAGTGAAAATGATTATTGCAGGTTAAATATGGTCAATGCTAGCTGTGTATGTGTACGTATATCTGAGCAGTTCTAGCATCTCAGATCTGAACTCAGTGAAAAAAATTTAAAGATTTTCTATGTCAAACTGCAGAAACCCAAATGTCTTTCTTTTCCCCCAGAAACAAATCCATTGGTAGTTTCTTTGAAGGCAGGTCTCACCCTGCATGTTATACAATCACAGTTCTCTACTCTTTCTTACTTTTGTCCTGGCATTTTACCGTAACAGCATAAACACAATTAAAGCATAAATCAAAGCCAAAGTAGTCTATGTTTTGAAGTAGATTGTTTACTGTGGTACTATTAAAGACATCACATAACTGGCAGCAAAGGAATTTAAATTCTGGATCAATATTTCAGCATGCTATTTTATTTCTCTGGAATATTAATATTCAATATTATAACTTCAGAATATTGAAATCAACAAGGTAAAATTGAAGTAAATTGATCACACACACACACACACATCTTTTAAAGGTGAGGTCTGAACTCAGAATTCATACCTAAATGATGATTCCAGAAAATTATTTTTCAATTTATTTCTTAGACAAAGGCTAAATATGTTAGACTTCATGGGCTAATGCTAGAAAAAAACAAAACCTTAGAAGTTTAAATGTTTTAATGTTAAATTGAAGACTTTTATCATCATTCATTACTGCTTACTTTGTGCACAATTGATCATGTGAGCACAAAGCGTGAGGGCTGCCTGCACAAATCAACAGCTTTGGAACATCTACAGGGAAATTGCATAGCACTGGGTCATATATTCAGAATTAAGTGAGCATCCATCAATTAATAAATGGATATTTTTAAACTTGATTTAGATAAATACAAATGAGTGTATAACTGGATGCAATGACTTCTGGTGGTAATCTGTGTATTCTGGAGGCTGAGGCAGGATTGCCATGAGTTCACTGACTAACATGAGCCACATAGTGAGCTCTAAGCATGCCTGTTATACAGCGTAGGCTCTTGCCTGAAAAAACACAAAATAAATAAATAAATAAGACAAAAAATAAGTGTTTTAAAGTCACTTCTTACACATGTTTATGTAGCCCAATGAGTTTAATTTAGGTTGTGGACATTAGGGTTTAAAAGAATATGGACATCTAACCAGGGGCTACACTCTTGGTGAGGACCCTGTGTATGACAGAATGGTGGCAGGCTTAGTCTTCCGCAGGTCTTGAGAAGCTATTGAGAATTCAGTGCCATATTGTGTTTGAAAAACAAGCTTCTGCAAACCTCCAGCCTTTCCTCTGGTGTTTACATTCTTTCTATTCTTTCTTCTGTGGTGTTCTCTAAATATTGATGGACTCTAGATGCCACATTTAAAGATGAGCACTCAACATTCACATATTCTCAGCCCTTCAGTCAATTATGAATCTGTTTTAGTCAGAATTCTCTGGAGGAACAGATTACACACACATATATGGTATGTTTATGTGTGTATATATATATGTATATATACATATAAATATGCTTGCATATATATATTTATATATACTTTAAAAGTTAACTTAAAATGGTAGTGTAAAAAATACACCTGAGATGAGAATTCTGCAGTTACTTGATCCTTGAGGCTGAGTGCCTTGACATTTAGTTCACTGAGATGGGATAGCCAGTAATTACTCGGTCCTCAAGTCCAGGTTTCTCAGCACTCTCAATCTGACCCAAGAAACATGGCAGGTTCCTAGAGACCCGCTAGTCCCTACGACAAGATGAAAGCTCCTTTAAGGGTGTCAGAGGAGAAATCAGAAGCAGTAGCCATGCCCCAAATCACCTTGGTGGATAGAGAGTAGAACAAGCAAGTAAAGAAATAGATAATCTTTCTTCTGACAAGTCATTTCGATCTGGTGTGCTAACTTGCTAACATGTTTCTGTTCATAACTTTTTAAGCCTTCCTACATCCAGCAAGGCAATCATGACAATTCTTCACGCCAGGCTCTCCACTTAGTGGTTTTAATTTTGGTAAGTCAATATTAAAAGTATCCTTGGTAGGGACTATGCAGTAACTACTGCAGAAAGGTCCTCTCTTACCAAAGCTGAGAGCATCACTAATCTATGGACATGAACATAAATAGTTGGATAGGCACAGGATGTTCATTTCATGCCACAACAGTGATAGCTTTTCCACTAAGGGATACCACTTACTTAGCCATGGACTTCTTACAAAGCTTGTAGTATTAAACATGAATTCTCTCTTGTGGAGGGGTCATCAAATTCAATCAATAAATGGTTAGTTGTCCCTTATCAGTCATATAAATATTATGTCTTTGGACACATATTGTCAGACAGGTCAATAGTGTAGCATGTAGGGTTCACAGCTGAGCAAGGCTGGCATTAATTTTTCTCTCCCAGCAGTCTGCATGGCACCTTCCAGAGCTATGGAAACTGGCCATCAGGAAGGAAGCTTCCAGCTTGTTTCCAGTTGATTTCTCTATGTCCTGTGACTAAAGTATGCAATGTCATCAGCAATAAAGTTTTATACCCTCTAGTCCTGGTGTACAAACAAGACCAGTAGCAATAACTTATATTGTTTTGGAGGCCACAGGCACCTCCATGAACAACAATAAAAGGATCAAATGTGAGGTTTTCTGCCAATGTCACCTCCTATCAGCACACACAAGTTGAGTATTTTGAAATATTTTGATTTTAGGATTTTATAATAGGATTTCTAATTTTCCTTTTATTTCTTCAATTTTCAGATAAAAAACCCAAAGCATGGACATACTCAGCGTATTCTCTGAGATTCCCCATCTAGTAAGTAAAAAGATCAATGGAAACCAGCTAATGATCTGTGCCACACCCAGCCCTTGAATGTAGATTCTAGTTGAGTGGGTCTGAGCACCAGGTGGAACCTATGCATATGAAAAGAACTTCTGGTTGTTTGGGCTTCTGCTCTGAAGATCAGATGTTGAGTAACAGTGCAATGTGTTATGCTCCCTCTTACATAATCAGCAGGTATTGAAAAAAAACAAAACAGAAAGTAAGCTAAGAAGGATTTCTGCCATACTTGTTTTCCATGCCACCAATACTTTCCTTCTAAGAAAGAAAGTTCAAGCTAAGTGACCCTGCTACATTTTAAGTACTTAATCTGTACTCACTGCACATTTTGTGTCGTCCAATTGCTCTGCATTTAGACCATTTTTAGAATTCACATCTGTAGTTTTTTTATTTGGTTATTTGTTTATTCAGACATCTCTTTAAATTTTAAACATACTAGGTTGGTTTTGAGGTCACCATATAGCTTGGGCTGCACTCAAACTCTCGACTCTCTTCCAAATACAATTACAGGCAGAGAATGGCACATTCAACAATTTTTCATGTTTTATATGCTACTGGAGATTGGAAACTAGGTATTTCCCATGCTAGGCAAATGTTGAACATCTAAACTGTATCCTCAGCCCTTATTTATATTAAGTTTTGAGTACAAAATGTTCTCTCAAAAAACCTAATGTGTGGTTTCTGCTCATGTAATTTATTGCATAAGTGAATCTTTAGAAGAATTTATTACCAAGGTAACTCCAAACACAGCTGTGGGCATATAAAGCTGTCCTGTATCTTATCTTGTTTGTGCCCTGCTTAAATCATGATTGTCTCGAAAAGATCCTCTTTATTCTTGCCAAACAGACAAGATTTTGCTGAAACCATCTACTGCAGCAGACGTTAGTTTTCTGGGTAGTATACATTATTTTTATTAATTTTGAGGTTTCACGAAAATGACTGAAACCAAAGTGTCATCGCCACTGACGCTGGTACTATCCTGAAAGATTTCATGATGCCTCTGTGTCTTTCCCCTCCTCACAGCTAAGGCATTGATTGTTAGCTTTCTCCTTGGCTTCTGTTTCTACATAGGACTTACATCGATTCAGTAAAAGCCTTGAACATTCTTTATAATCTCTTGAAAACTTTCTCACAAAAAAATATATTGCGTTGACACATAACAAACTGTTCTTGAATGTGTCATGCTTTAATTTCAGGAACGTGGTCAGTTCTGGCAAGGGCCTTTCTTTCTGACACTTTACCATCTTCATCTTTGCATCGTCTCTATGGAATTCATATATAATCACACCATCAGCTTGTTATTGCTTCTCAGCAGCAGGTGTAGATACAACACTTATTAATAAAGTCCTCTGGGGGAAAGTAATAAGTTACTTGAAACAATTCCATGTAGCTTAATATCAAAAAAGCAAAGTAATAGAAAAATTTTTAGTGTTTATTTAATGAGTTTTTCTGGATTATGATAAATAATTAAATAACTTTAGATTTATAAAATACCCAGAAATATGCCATTTTTATGAAAATATCATTTTTTTTCTACAAGAAGTAAGCCATTTGCTGAAGGACCCTATATCCACTATGTTGGATGTACCTACAATGATTGACTTTTCTTGTGTCTGTGTTAACATACTATAGTAAAATTGCCTTTCACCTGAGTTTAAATTGTTAGGACTATGCAAGGTATTCAGAAGATCAATTAATTTTATTTAGTAAATAATGTCACCACATATATCATTTAAGGAAGTGATGTGCAGATATAAATTGTTCCATAAGTTTAAATACATGTTCAAGTGCTTCCTGAGCAAACCCGCACAGTCTAAATCAGATGAAGTCTCAGTCTTGAGAAAGGAAGCAGACACAAGACCCCACCTCAACCCAGAGCCTGTCTTCAATTAACAATCATTTGTTGAAGAAAAATTAAGAGTTTTATTGGCCACATAAACTATACTTAAAGGCAGGCCCCATGTCCAGCCATAAAGTAAAAATACAAAACAAACTCAATTATATATATATATATATATATATATATATATATATATATATATATATATATATATATATACACACATATATAATTTTGTATTGTTTTGTTTAACCTCATAATTCTCTGCCTGATTCTTTACTTGGCCATTACTTATTTTTAACTTTCAGACCTTTTATTTGCATATTGTGGTTTCCAGTTTTGTGTTTTTAAGGAATTTCTATATGTGAGAAGTGTGTTTGTATATGTATGTATGTCTGACTCTGTAACTGTTTCTTGTACTTTATTCTTTCTATTTGTTTTTGTTTGTTTGCATGCTTTGTCCTATTCCGGTTCGTATATTTTAGTTTGTGCATTTACTTTTCTTTCTAGCCATCTGTTGGTTTTTTAATGAGAAACAAAGGGTATAGATTTGAGTGGGTGGGAGGATGGAGAGGATATGTGCAAACCATAATTAAAATGTATTGTATGGAGAAAATCAATTTCACGAAAAAGAAAATATACCCCCCCAAAAGAAATCCTGCTATTCAAAAACCATCTGGACTTGAATTTCCCTGTGAAATCACCCAGGAGACTTGTTGTGCCGACCAGTTAATAGCCCCTAGGGTTTAAGGAGTGAGGCTCATTGCAGAGCTTGGTGAGCAGACAGGATGAGGTAGAATTCTGCCAGCTCCTCCATTTAGGAGTGTGAGAGTTAAAATTTAAATTTTTGAAACAAAAAAAGAAGAGGGTAGTAGTTTTGATGTGAGAGTTGAGATTAAATGTAGGACAGATAAACAGGGAAGAGCCTTAGGAATACACCTACTGTCATTGTTTCAGAGGGACAAATCATAGAGCATAGCAAGGGTCACAGATCCATGAAGAAATGATTAACAAGCAGCAGCATATTAGGTATTGGTCACAGGAGCACTAGGGCATAGCAGACTCATGGGAATCTCTCAGCATTAGAATTGGAATTAATTTGTCAGAAAAGAAATGAAAAAAAGATGTTTACAGCATAAATAATTATAACATGCATAAAAAGGCTTATGTCACAAGCAGTAGGTATTGCAGAATTTCTACTGCAAAGTTCATGCATCTACAACTTATCACATTCAACAGAAATTCTCTGTGGATATTCTTTCTCAAATTATTATTTTCATCATTTTTCTTCAGGGCTGAGTGTGATCTCCAATAACATTTTCTAAAACCATCCCCATTTTTTTCTCACATTAATGCAAGATTTTTAGCACTGGAGTCAGGATGGCCTGACATTCACTGGGTAGCTGTCCTTTTTAACTTTGGCCATGAATTTGACTGACATAGTCTAGAATCAAATGAAAAGGAAAGCTCAATGGAGGGGTTACTCAGATTAGATTTTCCTGTAGACACATCTGTTGGGAATAGTCTTCACCTTCTTAATTGACCCAGAAAGGCCCAGTTCCCTGTGGGTGGCATCATTCTTCCCACAGGGGAATGGCTGTGGAGTCTATAAGAAAGAAAGCCTGGGAAAGTCAGCAAACAGCTTTCCTTTCCAGTTTGTTTTGCGTCTCTCCTGAAGCAAGTTTCTGCCGTAACTCTCTTCTCACTGAGGGTTTGTGACCTGAAAATATGTCACATGGGCATGCTCGAACACTAAGTTGCTTAGGATGGCAGTGTTTTATCAGAGAAACAAAAATAAAACTAGTACAGTAGTAATGCATGTTGTCTTCAGACTCATAGCAATTCTCCGGCCTCAGGTTGCCAAATGCTGGGCTAACAAGCACACAACACGATACCTGGTGTTTAGAGCCTATAAGTAAATGCATACTTAATGAAAGAAAGAAGGCAGAAAATCTTAGCAAAGCTCTGTATAATTATGACTTATAAAAGCAAAAGCTCAAGCTCTCCAACTTTTGGAATATGCTTTCTGAAAAAAAAAATACCCAAATTGGAAGAAATAAATACATCTTTCAAAAAAATAGGAAAGTCAGAATTTTAAATGAAGTTTCCCTTTTTTTAAAATTCTCTAATAAGTAACATGGAGTGATTATGCATTTTTCTGGCCTGCTCACCACACATGCACACATGTGGGCATGCTTGAACATGTGTGCATGCATCCACCCCCACACACCACACATGGCACACACAGCACACATGCCACACACACACGACATATACCGCACACACATACATACACACCACACACACATAGCACACAACACACACACACAAACACCACACACACACACACACACACACACACACACACAAAAGCAGTTCTAGGGAAACTCGTAATTCTCCCTGCTCCCAATTCATTTCTTAGCTCCACTATGGCAGTATACTGATGTTAGATTTGTAAGTGATTCTAGTCTTGCAATTACTTTTCTAAAGTCGCACTGACACTAGGGGACATTGCTATTACAAGTGTATTTCTTTCTTACCAACGCAGCCACTTTTAAAGTTAGTTTTCTTTCAGTTTTTCAAGGTCAACGACAGATGAGGATCTCTAATATTCATCTCAGAGTGTCTGATTATCAGTAATCGTGAATTCAAAATACATATTCTAAATAGTCAAAATAGTTATGATATGATATTTAAATATCGTAATCTTTGGTATCTACTTTACATGTTGGACAATTAAAATATGTGAAGGATGGTTTATATTCAGATATTCACATGTCTAGTGTTATTTATGTGATGTGAGGGGCTCTGGTAGGAATAAACTGCAGAATTTTCTCTGTTGGCCATTCTGATACTGCTTGACTGTCTGCACAGGAAAGACATGTGTCAACATCATTCAGTACTTATCCTTGATTCCAGGGTCAAAGTTTGGTCATATCATAAACCCATGGAAATAAAGAGGACACTATGAGACTATTGCTGTGATATTACTAAAGCTGAGATTGATCTTTTTTTTTGGTAAGGAGAATGTCCTCTCCTTATTTTTACAAAGCTGAGTTAAAGTTTCAAATTTCATCACATCACAAAATAATAACTAAACTTTATTAAAGTCTCCTTCTATGCCAGGCAATGAGATTCTATTTTGCACATTTGATATTACACGATGCTTGGAGCAACCTTATGTGTTAGCCAAATAATTACCATATATCTCAGAAGAAAGAACCAAGAGCACAAGTTAAATATCTTGTCAAAACTGCAAGATTTAAAATTCAGGTCCGTCCTAACCTAAGCAAAGCATGAATTATTTTATTATTATAGCACAACTCCTAAGATGTAGGTACCTGATTTTTTTTCCATTCTAAGTTTTTACTTTGGGGTAATTTTTGGTATTTCCTTTTCTTTTAATTTAGTATTTCATAAAATCACAAAATAATACATTCGAGAGTTATTTGTATGGCTACCAATAGCTATGTGAGCCAATTTTAAACAATGAGATACAAGAGAATTACTTGTATAGGATTCTGGGATGGTTCATAGAAGAAATATATTTTTGGTGACATATGCATCACTTCTTAATCTAACTTGAAAAACAAAGCAGATACACCTGTATTTGAGAACCTTCATGATAGTATGAAGTTGAGGTTAACTCCACCAAGACAGTTGTGTCCAAGAGTCTGACTATCTATCCTTGGATTGTTTTTGAGATTAAAACAAAATTCTAAGACACTTGAAAAATTGCAAGGTGCTCTTACCAGCAACTGGATGCAGTTTCCACTTGATGACTTAATATACTCTATGAAATTAAACCCCTAGAAAAGTTCTTTGATGTTAAATAATTTTGATTAAAATGACTTGATTTCATATTCACTGGGAAGAAAATTGAAGTACATAGTAAAATATGTCCTTTCATTGCTGAAGAAAGACATTTTCCCCTCAGACTAAATGAATGTTTTATTTCTAAGTTACCACAGTAAAAATGGCTTTAGGAAGGAAATATGCACTGTGAAAGTAAACTGGTTCAAGCATATCAATATTCCAATTATATACTCACTTTATGTAATAGCAAAATTAATGTTTTAAAAAAGGATTCTCTTTCAGTGTAATGGTAGGAACTGAATATAGGTTGTAGTTTGAATGTAGTTTCAGAATGTAGATTGAATGCAGTTTTAGAGAAATCCTTAAGTAATTCTTCAGCACATGCAAGCAAACAAATAAAACAATATTAAAAGTTGGCGTTATTCAGGTAATATTAGGGATAATAATGGTGGACAGGTGATATGACTCAGTAGAGAAGGAGATTTCTCCTGAAAGCCCCAGGATGGATCTGAGTTTGATCTCTGGAACATATATATATATATATATATATATATATCAGATGCAAGCAACATGCATTGGTAATCCTACAGTGAAATGGAAGGTGGGGGCAGGGGTATAGTCAGAAAAGTCAGAGCTAACTAGTTTGGAATACTTAGCATGGCAAAAATATTAGAGCTCCCCTCTCAACAAATGGAAGGTGAAAACAAACTTCTAAAAGTTGGCCTGTCGTGTCCATAGATGCGCTGTGTTAAGTGTGGACCTGCACTGCACTCGCGCACGCACGCACACACACACACACACACACACACACATACACACACAGTATCCTTCTAACACCAGCAAACACACCATCTATATTTTAAAACAGTAGTATAGTTTATACAAGAGAAATATTTTTTCTGTGATAAAAATCAACCTGTACCACAAATGCCATACCTCAAGTCTGTTACTGCATTTTATAACACCTGTAAAGATAAAATGAGACTGACTTTTTTCAGCCTTCACCATCATACTGAAAACTGTTATGGATATTGTTGAAAACAGTGTTAATATGTACTTGGATATGTTGAAATGCATTTGCTTAAGAGAATGTGCGGTTTTACAGTCAATGCAGCTTAGGACATTTGGGGAGAAACATTTATCAACAGGAAGAAATGCCTTTTTCTTATATATAAAGACAACTGCTTGAAGTATTGATTTTTGGAGAATGAACTCTCTAAATCTAGTTCTTCAAAAGCAGATTTAGACAAATGCAATGATTGTGGAAGATAGGTCTGTACCGTGGCTAAGCAGGTGTGGGGAATAGGAGCAATCACTTAGGACAGGAGGTGCAATTGCAAAAGTGAGTACCAGTTCTTCTCACGCAGCACACAATTCTGTGAACTCCTCAAGGACTTACTCCCATCTGGTTTGCTTGTAGTCTGATTATCTTTGGTCCTTATTACTATCAAAGAAATTGATGTTTATCAACACTGATGTTTCAGAAGGTAAACCCCCTGTGGGCATCCAATTACTTTCTTCTGCAGCCAGCTACTGGGAAAAGGAAATTGATTGACAGATGACTCTGGAGTGCAATCCTTTGGGCCCAGTGGGGTGCATCCAGATTGATTCAATGTTGAGACTTCCAAGAATCTTGCAAATACACCCTAGGGAACCCTAATTGAACTCTAGGGGTCTGTGCTTAATCCACTTTCAACTTGAAATCATTCCCTTCCTGAAGAAACCTCTTTAGGCCCAGGCATAGCTTCAAACAGCAAAATGTTACAGTAGCTAAAGCAGATCTAGATTCCTATCGCTTCTATATTTTCATCCAAGGCAGGCTGATTACCTTTAGGTAATAATTCCTACTCTCCTGATGCCTACAGTGCCTCCTATTCTGAATCCATTTATGCTGCTATAACGAAGTGCCACAAACGGATCTCTTAGAAGCAAAATAACTTATTTTCCATATTCCAGGAAGCTCGAACGATGGAGAACAAAGCACCTGCAGAACTTCATGCCTGCCAAAGCAACAAGAATATGTTTCTTTGTCTAGAATATCCTTGTTCTGTTTTTCTGTAAGCTTTTGCATACCCCCTTAGATCTAACTCTAAAGCTATTCCCAGAAAACCCTTTCATAGGCTCTCACATCCTTCTTTGGGTATCAGAGTGATTTGAGAAATTGTTCTTTTAGGACTTTCGCTCAGTGTTTTACAAGTAGCATTTTTATTTATCATGGCATGCTTAATTGAAAGACTATTTTTTAATCTTGAATCTCATTTTTCTTGCCTCTTAATTGTTCAGCAAATGCAATCTGCATGAAAGTACCCTGGCTTCAGTTCTTAACCTCTCTATGTCCACTTCCTTCTAAAGAGAGTGTTAATAATAAATTGTGTCCTCGAGAAAATTATCATTGAGATAATCAAAGGGAACTATGTTTTGAAATACAGCTTTGAGTCCCTGTATTAGAAATAATTATTGTGCTATGCAGTGCTTCGTATTGCTTTTCTTAACTTTGTAAAATGAATAGAGTAGCATTAGAAAATCAGTTTCAATGGTCAGTCACCTAACTTGATAGTCTGTACAGCATAAGATTGGACTTACAATTACTGGGAAGATTAAACAAACCTTTATGTGTCTGATTGATGTGTGTCGAGATGTCTAGAAACCTTGCCCCAGTACAATGCAAGTATTTCTCAGTCCAGCTACACTTTAGTTCTGAAAGCGGCATGAGAGTGAAATTAGCATATGGCCAATTTGCTGGATGCCCAGAGGTTCTTGGATCATGCTGACACATCTTTATCTGCTCATTAGGATTATGGCTTGAAATTTGGTTTACTTGAGTTTATGCCTATTACTCTAGAAGTCACTGCATATTACTTAGGGCAGCTTTTGAAGCGTATACAGATGAGTGATAGCTATTCACATGCATACATGTCTGTGTGCTTGTGTATTGGATTTGTTTTACAGTTTTAATATGCTGATAAGATTTCTTTCAGGAAAATTCAAACTAAATATGTCATTTCAGTACTGACATCAAGAGGTTTAAAAAGTTCCCCTCCCTGTAATAAGAATAAAACTAGAATTTGCCTTTTGTTTCATACTTAAAAAAATTACTTAATGGGAAGAATCTGACTTAAGCCCTGTTAAGAATGACCACTAATTAGAGATTCTCTATTCATTTGCTTACTCTTAAACACATTTTAGATTTAATCTTATTCCCCTTTTAAAGGTTACAGACTAAAATATAATAGTTCAGAATTCTCAATTAATATTCTATCGTTTGTCTACACCACTCATATACATAAGAGCAGTACCTAGAAGGACCAATTAAAGCCAGAATTGATCAGGGCCACCGAGGAGAAAGAAGAGAGCTTTATTTCTCATTTTAGCTTTAAAAATTAAAATTTTGAATTTTAAATAATAAATCCTAATTACTATATATTGGTGTAGGAAGTTCTTCTGTTCATGTGTTGCTTTCATTTGGTAATGAATAAAGAAACTGCTTTGGGCCTGATAGGGCAAAACTTAGGTAGGCAGAGAAGACAGAACTGAATGCTGTAAGGAAGGGCAGAGTGAAAAACACCATGGATCTCCTGCCTGAGATGGACGCTGGTTTGAATCTTGTCAGTAAGCCACAGTCACATGGTGATACACAGATTAATAGAAATGGATTAAATTAAGATGTAAGAATTAGCCAATAAGAAACTAGTAAGAGCTAATGGGCTAAGCAGTGTTTTAATGAATACAATTCCTGTATGGTTATTTTGGGCGTAAACTAGCTGGGCAGCAGGGATAAACTGGGGGCCGCATCTCCCCTGTAACAATATATATGTATTTGTGTATATATATATATACCGGATATGTTTTAATATATCCTGATTATATTCTCCCTCTATTCTTCCCAGTTTCTTTCCACATCCCCTACCACCATGATCCACTTTTTTCCTGTCTCTTATTGGGAAAAACTGGCTTCTAAAGACATCAATGAAATATAATATGTAATATAGTAAGATAAGACAAAAACTAACACATGAGATTTGGACAAAACAAACCAAGAATAAGAAAAACATGCAAGAGAAAGCAAAGAACTAAAAAGCAAAAAGAACCCACAGAAACCCATTTGCTTACACACTAAGAAATCCCATGAAAACACTAAATTGGAAGCCATACCATACGTGCAAAGGTAAAATATTTCCATAATACATATATACATATATAATTAAAAGGTAAGATAATTTTTAAAAGGAAAGCCCTGACACTACATTATGAGACAGGGCCCCAAACAGATACTTTTGAGTTCATTTTCTGTTGGCCACCTACTGTTGAGCATATGTAGTGTGCTTCACTAGTGAGCCACTTTTGGAAGCTACTAAATTTTCATTCGCAAGATGTGATTTATTGGAGACTGCTTCTGGGTTAGGTAGGGAACATATGTACACATCTTTCAGCTCTAGAACCCAATCTGGTGCATATCTATACAGGTTCTACATGATGTCTCTGTGATTTCAAATGTGCTCTGGTCCTGTTGTTTCGAGGGTCTTGTTTTCTTGGTGTCCTGCATTCCTGCTGACTTACACTCTTTCTGGCTCTACAACCAAGGAGGTTTCCCAAGACCTAAGGGGAGGGGCTTGAAGACTACACATATAGGGTTGAGTGTTCCAAGGTCTCTCATTCTCTTTATAGAATCTGATTGTGAGTCTCTGTATTTGGTGACATCTGCTACAAAAGGAAACTTTTCTGAAGATGACTGAACAAGGCTTTGATCAATGGGTATAGCAGCTCTCCTTAGAAATCATTTTATTGCCTTTTTATTCTTATTTTTTTATTGATTTTTATTGAGCTCTACATTTTTCTCTGCTCACCACCCTGCCTCTCCCCTCCCCCCAAGGTCTCCATGATCTCAGTTTACTCAGGAGATCTTGTCTTTTTCTACTTCCCATGTAGATTAGATCTATGTAAGTCTCTCTTTGAGTCCTCATTGTTGTTTAGGTTCTCTGGGATTGTGATTTGTGGGCTTTTTTTAGTACAGTATTATTTGGTTTTACTGTAGGTCTCTGGTTTATCTAATCTCAGGTTCATTTATATAATCCATATATATATCCATCAATGGAGCAGAGAGTGCATTACATTCAACAAGGGGGTGTGGCTTTGTAGAATCCTTAGGAAGACAGATATTTATTGAGAAAACAGAGTTAAAAATATCAGAAACACCATCTGGGAATAGAGAATTAAAAACATCGGCAACATCAGCAAGTAACTTCCAGGAACATCAGGAAGCTTAGTCAACTATAAGACAAAGTCAACTACAAAGTAAGATGTGAAGGACCAAATCTAGATCCTTGTATATAAAAATTCCCTATAGGGCTGAGAAACACAGTTTGAAAATATCACTGAAAGAAAAGGATAAAACAAAAGGAAGAAGGGAAGGAAGGAAGGAAGGAAGGAAGGAAGGAAGGAAGGAAGGAAGGAAGGAAGGAAGGAAGGAAGAAAGGAAGAAAGGAAGAAAGGAAGAAAGGAAAGTTTCAAACATGGAGGTTCAATTAGAGAACACAAAGGTAAATTTTTAAAAAGCCTAACCATGTATTCCAAATTATATCAAACACACACACACACACACACATGCACACACACATTAAAGTTCAACATATGTATATTTTGGGGGAATGCTCAGACTAGATTTAGCAATTAACTCAAAATTCTGAAATTGTTCAGTTGTGTTTTAGATTATAATCTCACGTCCGTAAGACAATCTTTGTCATTGTCTCTGTAAAGATCTTAAGGATTGTCCCTAGATTAGAATTGCTTCAGGGGAAAACAGCAATTTATAGAGAATGTCAAATAAAAATGTCAAATAAAACTGTCTGGGATACAAGTAGATAAGAAATCCAATGAATTCAACTCTCTTCATTGTGTATAGCAACCTGTGAACATACAAATAGAAACCTTCCTTCCTCTTTTATTTTATTTTTAGATACAAATCAAGTCTGACATGTATACAGCAGCCCAGTGATTGACACTGAGTTCCTCAAACTCTTGTGTTGTCTGGCTTTCTAATTGTTTAATCTTAAAAAATATTAAGAAAGCCTGATAAACTTGATAATATATAAATTCTTTTGGGTAGGCCATAAACTGACTTTGTGGGAGTCTATACCCATTTATTTGCTGACACATATCCTTTATCAGAAAAATGTTGTTTGTGTTATGTGTTGGTACTATTATAGGAATTTAAAATTTTATTTTTATTTTCTAATTATTTCCAATAGAGTTCTGTCTAGATAGTAAAAATATCTAGTATGAGCAAACTGGGTCCGATTAGCCAAGATGGGAACAATGTAAAGGGACAAACTCTAGACATAAAAAAGGTAAGTGTCTCAGAGAATTATACTAAAAAAATATGAATCTAAGTAAAACCATATTGGCTAGATTTAAGCAGAAACATGGGGACATGCTTATTTATATGATAACATAGACAGATTGAGGAATATAAATTTTATGGAAGAATCAACAAGTTAACTAGAAGATGTAAGATATTTTCAAAGTTTGTTTTTTTGAGACTTTGTTTCTCTGTGTAGCCCTACCTGTCTTGGAACTAGTTTTGTAGAACTGGATGGCCTCAGTCTCACAGAGATATGCCTGCCTTTGTCTCCCAAGTGCTGGGATTAAAGGTGTGCACCACCACCACCTGGCTCACTCTACTTGAAAATAATCGTAATGTTGAGTAAACAAAAACCAGGTGAAATTTGGCCTCTGGAAAGAGTCAAGCTTTATTTTAACATCTATCCTTTGAAAATATTGAAAACTATTTTCTTGGAAATGTGTTCCATTTTGCTTTTTAGTACCTCTGTGACATTCACTTTACCAGAATGATAAGAGGATTCTCAGCTGCCCTTTTCTGTTTGGGAAGATTATTCATCTTGAGGAAACTTTTGATATGGATTTATGGTCCTTCCTTCCATTTCACTGCTTTCCTTCTGGAAGCATTTCACTCTGAGATTTCTCTTCTTAACTTGGATGTGTCAGTTAAGAGGATCCTTATTCAATATAACAATAAATCACTCAACAAATTTCTGTAAAAAAAGGGTGAAATGTTTTGTAACTCTTTGTTGTTTGTTGATGACACCATACTTTAATATGAAAAGATATAAGTTTTGTCTTGTGTATATTTTTTATAAACCTCTTTGCAGACAAATAACCGGAATGATCAGAAATTCTGGATTTCAGTGTCACGATTCTCAGCCAAGTAGTATTTTACACTTAAATGCATCTACATTTTATTTTATAGATCTCAAGACTCCAACAATTCAGTATGATACTAGGTAAATAAGTGAGGTAGCATTTTCAAAATTTTTTAACCTTTTTTCACTTCTCTTTTATTTGGAAAACTCAGAGTGAGTGCCCCTGCTATATAATACTGCCTTCATTTAGTTGAAAAAAAAAAAGGTTAATCAATGCAGGTACCTCTGATAATTGACAAGAGACCCAGACAGATGCTGCTAGGCATCTGTCTTATGCCAGTTACTGATATGGGATGTCTCTCTATATGCTGTGAATATGTTTATTACCATGGTTAATAACAAAACTGATTTGGACTGTGGCAGGACAGGACAAAAATATAGCTAGGTGGGAAATCCAAACAGAGATACAGGGAGAAAGGAGGCAGATTCACGCAGATGACAGCAGCCACCAAAGGAGTATGATGTCAGAGCATTACTGGTAAGTCGCAGGATGCTTTATATAGAAAAAATACCATATTTTTAAAAATCAACTTCAGTTGCTGATGATAATACAATTGTGAGATTTATTCTTTGAGTAAACCAAGAGGAAAAATTATTAGATTCTGTTCTCTGTATTATTTTAAATATCTAGACTCATGAGAGGTGTATAGTTAATATTTAAAATCTACAATCAGAAGAAATCAGATCAGTTCTGGTATAGTGTGTGGAAAAACATTAGTTATCTATTTACTCTAACAAGGCTTTTGAAAATGCAATGTATCATTACTCTGCTTCTCTGTGTGTTCTGAGTTAACTGAGATGGGAATAAGAATAATTTAGAAGTGTTCATGTGCAGAGATTAACAAAGTGACTTCAGATAATGAGAACTAATACAAACATGAACAATTCAAATTTCAAATTTAGTATCTACTAATTAATAACAATTTTTCATTTGATCTTTTAAAATTAAAATTAATTAGGATGTATACTATCATTGGGTCTCCTTGTGCTTGTAACTCTTCATTTCTATTTTCATAGATTGAATATGTCAAGACAAAACTCATCTTTTTTACACATCTTTGGAATATGTATATTGACCATGTTAATCATTAAATGCTTAAAAGGCAATAATAATGGAAATTTTAGTTCCATTATATATATTCAAAATTGATAACATAATGAAGCTTAAATGAGATTATACTATGCTTTAGATATTGTGGTGTTTTTCTATAAAGTACGTGTTGCTCTCTCAGTATTATACATGTATCATTTAATATACAACACTGTATAAGAATGCTTAGTTTACTATAGAGAAATGGTCTCTCAGACTTATCTATCATAAAATCCCGGACTTCAACTCATTATATAGTAAAGATCATGTTTAGTTTTCAGAATAAGTTATATATAAACACAATAACAAGCACACTCCTGTAAGATTTCCATAGTGACAAATCCTGCATGTCAACAGAGAAAACTTTAGGTCATGCCATATTACAGATACATTTGACAATTTCATTATTTAATACTAGTGCTTTTGTGCAGAAAGGAAAATAATTTCACTGGGAAAATTTTAGGATAAACTATATAATCTAGGAACACATACACTGTATATTTTTACTAAGTGGAAACAAAGCATTTGTAACTGCTTATGTTAAAAGAATAGTTCTTCTTCCTTGTTTTTTTTTTTTTTTTTACCAACAGAATGTTGTTTTATTTTGTAATAGAAATGAAAATCAGGTATGATGAAACCTGATATCTTTTATTATTCAGTATTATTTTTTAACTATCATGGATTCTTTTGTCTTTTCATAGGTAGATGATTGTCCCTTCATGATAAATTAAGAATTGTGCATGAATTTTGATTAGTATTGTACTGAATATATAGATTGCTTTTTGTAGGATAACATGTTTACTTTGTTAATTCCATAGATCCATGAGCATGGGAATACTCTCCACCTTTTGATATCTTCTTTGGTTACTTTTGTCAATGGCTTGAATTTTTTAAAAATAATTTTTATCAACTACAGATCCAATAGAGGGCTAATATCCAAAATATATATAGACTCAACAATATCTGAATAAAATATGAAATATAAATTGAGATAGAGAATTTTCAAAAAAAGTTAACCCAAATGGGAGAGAAATAATTAAAGAAATTATCAACATCCTAGGTCATCAAGGATATGCAAATAAAAAGTCCTTTGAGATTTCATCTGATACCAGTTGGAATGACTAAGATCAATAAAACAATGACAGCACACACTTGGAAAGAGATAGAGTCAGGGGAACAATTATCTATTGCTGCTGGAAGTGTAAACTTGGACAGCCAGTATGGGAATTAGTGTGGCACATCCTCAAGAAAAAGAGGGTAGTTCTACTTCAAGATCCAGCTATTCCACTATTGGGAATATACCTAAGGATGCCTCCTCCCAGCACATGTTCATTGCTGCTCTATTCACAATAGGTAGAAACTGGAAAAAAACCTTAATGCTCCCCAAAAGAAAAATAGGTAAAGAAAATGTGATACATTTACACAAAGGAGCATTACTCAGCCACTAAAGAAATGAAATCACAAAATTCACGGGTAAATAAATGGAACTAGAAGAAGAACTGAATGAAGTAACTCAGACCCTGAAAGACAAATATGGTATTTGTTTGCTTATTTGTAAATATTTCCTATAAGATCAGTACTAGGCAAGTGTAATGGATAGGTTTATGTAAACTTGACCCAAGCTAGAGATATCTTAATGAAGGAACCTCAATTGAATAATGCCTCTGTAAAATCAAAATGTAGGGCATTTTTTAAAATTAGGTATTGCCAGGAGAAGGTTCAACCACTATGGATGGTGCCATTCTTGGGCTGGTGGTACTAGGTTCTATAAGAAAGCAGACTAAGCAGGATGATCAAGCAGTAAGCAGAACTCCTCCATGACCTATGTATCAGTTCCTGCCTCTAGATTTCTGCCCTGTTTGAGTTTCTGTCCTATCTTCCTTAGAGGATGAACAGTGACATGGAAGTATACACCTCCTTCGCAGGTTACTTTGGTCACAGTGTTTCATTATAGCAATACTACTCATAATCAAAACACCAAGCTATAAATTGTAGAACCACAGAGTGTAGGTACAGAGTAAGGAAAGAGATTGGGACAGATAGATATGTCCGGAAAAGGGGAAAAAAAAGCTAGTTATGGACTGCATGGAGGATGTGACTGGAATGGGAGGATAGAGATTAGAACGCAAGAGCGGTGTAAGGATAGGATAGGAGGAAAATCAACTAAAATTAAGGGCTATATGGAAAGTTGTGTAGAGGCATAATACAGTAGAAGCCTCCTAATAGGTATACAAATACGAAAAAGATCTGAGTGAAATTGCCAAATAATGGAGACACACACACACACACACACACACACACACACACACACACAGAGAGAGAGAGAGAGAGAGAGAGAGAGAGAGAGAGAGAGAGAGCCTCAATTGGACATCTGTTATCACCAAATGAAATTTCCAGTACCAGAACAGCATTACTCTAACAGATTTGTTGCTCTAAGGGATCCCATGGGATCTCTCTCCCAATTTGACAAATCAAAAGGTTGCTTTTGGCAAACTGACCACAAGACACCGTTGCTGTGGACAATACTTCTACAACCCATTAGACAGAGAAATTGAGCTGCTGCCCATGTAAAGTTTACACTCACATACATTAGCCTCTTCAATACAGCTGTGCACACTACCAAAGGAGAAACATAAGCACAGACTGAGCCATAAAACCTTGAATCTGCAGTGGTATCCTACCTGCTAGTTATGATAGCCCAATGGTGGCTCAAATATTGTAGGAGTTACCAGCCTATATCTGAATTGGCAGTAGGCCCACTCTATTAGACATATGTCATACCAGACAACTCTTTGGTGACCCAGAAACAGAAACTTGATAACCAGGGAGAGGAAACTAATCAGGATGTATTATGTGAGAAACAAATATTTTCAGTAATAAGGAAAAAAAGAATAACTTTTCACCCAATGCCTTAAATATATGGATAGAATAGTATGATTTTTTTTGTCTTTGAATAACTACAAACTACTAATACACCATTGTTTTGGAAATGACATTAATAAATGTTAATTTTTAATTAAATTACATCAAAATGTACTATTACCAGAAGCCCTTTGTAGTTGTCCTTTCTTGCACATATGTTGCACAAATTCTAGTTGGTCTTAATTAAAACCCAGAGTTAGATATACGCCTTAATGCTGAAGATACGAGAGGCAGAGAGTCCAGTCACCAGAGAGTTCTTTTACCTTTACTGCTATCAAACAGAAGGGGCAATCCTGCCCTCAGACTACATCTTCCGATTTCCTCTACCTCCACCATAGCTCAGACAGCAACTGTCGCCACTCAACTTTAGACTACACTGAGTTTCTGTCTCCTTCTCTCTCCACCAAGCCATACCTCTCCTGTCTCCACCTCCCTAGTGCTAGGATTAAAAGTGTGTGATCTTAAGTGCTGGGATCACCTTTGTGTGAGTTTTTTTTTTTTTTGATAGATTCATTTCTGTGAAGCCCAGGGTGACCTTGAACCAAGAAAACTCCTGCTGCCTCTGTCCTCTAATGCCTGGGATTAAAGGTACATGCCACCACTCCCTGCTCTCTTGTGGTTTAGCTGTGCACTATGACCTTCAGGCAAGCTTATTTGTTAAAACATAAACAAAATAGCACTATACACAAGGTGTTTTATCATTTTAAGTTAATAAATAAATATTAAATTTTTACATGCCTTTGTAAGTTTTATCAACATGTTTTGTTCATATTTAGCCTCACATATCTTTCTTTGTCCCTTGACTCCATCCTTCTGATCCACTTTCTTTCCCAGAGTCTTTTGTTTTCATTAAATATACTCATATTTGCATATTTGCATAAAGAAAAAACATAACTACGTAATCCTACCCTCCCAAGTACAGGGATTTATTACAAAAATGATGTAAAAATAACTTGAATTCACAAATACTGTGTAATATAATTATGTAATAATTATGAAGAATGCACTAAAGACAATAGAATAGTATAGTGGATTTCTTATGGTCATCTCTATGAAAATTTTATCTCTTCCTGCTGTTTTGAAGTACCCAGCCTCTTTGTTCTACAGTGTACAAAGATGCCTTAACTTTAACTTTATTTATAGTGTTTGTTAAAATGCATGTATTTGAGTAGAATTTACTAAATGTATTTAAATTAATTCTTAAAATTGATACCCATGATCCCCTTGTAAGGTAAGCTAACCATGTCTTGTTTCTTTTGTACTGAAGTCAAAATGTGCTTAATTTAAAATAAAATAACATGCATTTAAAGATACAACTAAATATTATTCATTTACCTTTAAATTGTATAATTTTTCGGTTTTCACAACTGAGTGATTGCCCAGGTCAAGCTGGTCTATGTCACGTCTGTGTGGAACTGTCCTGAGTGCTGATTGGTGTGGCAGGGCACATGCCCCTGTGAATGGTGCTGTCTCCGGAAAGATAGTCTTGGCTTGTTTAATGCAGGTGGAGAGCCTTGGAGAATAAGAGGGAGGAAAAACTAGGGTCAGTACACGAAATAAATAAATTAGTAAGCAAATAAATAGCTAAAAAGAAAAAAGAAAGAAAAAGAAAATTGGCTAAACAATCCAATAAGCATTTCCATCGATGATTTTTTTTAGGTTTCCTGACCTGACTTTTCTCAGTGATCTACTGTTACCTGGAAGTGGAAGCTTAAATAAACCCTTTTCTCCTCGTGTTTCTTTGCTCAGGGTATGTGTCATAGTAACTGTGAACAAACTAAGACAAGGATTTAGGAACTGGAGTCCTTCTCTTCTTTATATTTCCAGTGTTGAGGATGGAACTGGCCAGATAATGTTTATTTAAGTTTTTGGAATGAATACATAAAACATACTTATTGGCATCTAAAAAATAATGGAGTAAAAAGCAATAGTTAGATATTTCTGAGTTCTGTACTTTCCTCTGTACAAAGTAGGTTCCTGCAGAAATTAATGAGAAATTATAGTTATTACATTAATTTGTGCTATAGTGGTTGTAGAGTGAAGTGGATAAAAATCACCAATTAATTTCAAACATCCTACGTAAGGCTAAATGTCAACAGGCTTATAAATAGAGTTGTTATTTAATTCACTTACTAATAAGCCTACAAATTGAGGCAGTGGTTAATTCATCTACTTTATTACATGGTCCCAGAGAGACACCAGATTCTCCAATTTTAGCCTTCAGCAAATAGATATTAATATATGGGTCAATAAGTACAAATATTCAGTATTTTCTAGGAAGAAAACTCTTAAAATAATCCTAATGTTTCCAAAATTGAGAATATACATTTTCACATTTTAATTTACACAGATCAGTATTCGGATGATGAAAATAAAATAGGTTTTGAGTCAAAATCTCATTATCTAACATTGACTAGTCTAGAATTTGCTGAGACTGAGCTGGACCTTGAAGTCATAATCGTTCTACCTGAGTCTTCCAAGAGCTGGGTTACAGATATTACCACTGGGCTCTACTTCATGATGATGTTGGGTCTGCAAATCAACAAATCTTCAAACATTTTTATTTACTTTTAATATATGGCATCAATATTTAATTTTCTTTTTAAATTGCAAGTATATGTATGTGTCTGGGTGAGGGTTTTTGCATATTGGTGCAGTGGCAACTGAGGCTAAGCGGTTTAAAAGAAGACATCAAATAAAGTTATAGGTAGATGTGTCTGATATGGGTTCTGGGTACTAGACTTGGGTCCTCTGCAAGAACACCATGTACCCTTGATTGCTGAAAATTTCTCTAGCTCTGTCAAACTACAATTTTGTAACTTTCAGACTAAGACATAACTCATTGATAATCAGTTATTGATATATGCTTTTCTCAAGAACTTAAGGTTTATAATTATCAACAGAAAAACAAAAGTTGAATTGTAGAAGTTATGTATTTGTTGAAGTTTAAAACGAAATGAATTAGTTGAAAAAATGTTTTCTTCTATAGTGATTTATAATCTGTTAAGCAAATATTCAATCAGTGTTCATGGCTTACATCTAGTTACCCTCACCCCTAGATAGCACTCACCTTCTGAGAATGGTGTGAAGACACATTTCTTGAAATGCTCTCTCCTTTCAGCTCAAAATTCCTAACACTTTTAACCTTCTCCTCTTCTGAACATTATTTTACATAAACTATTTCCCACTGATACATCATCAGTAAATATTAAGGGACTCACGAAGGTACCTGAGACAAGAGAGATAATAAATTAGATCTATATGGGCAATAAGGATAAGGAAAACAATATACGTATTCATGATGCATAAAATCTTTAAGCTCAGAGTTAAGTCTTTGGTTTATGCTAACCTCAGTTTGAATCCTCAACTATTATATTATGCAGTACAATCAACATTTTGTCTTGGTACTTTTCTTTTTTCTCTTTTTTATACCGTTTATTTTGTGACCATACTTTTATATATTCTTTCCTACAAGATTGATGCCATTTTTTAGAGAATAGAAAAATGATAATAAACTTGCTTCTTCTTTGATTAAATTTAAGCTTTTCTTTCTTTGTAAATTGAAGATAGATTTTTCTTACCTCCCAACCACAGATTTCTCTCCCTTCACTCCTCACATACAAATCTCTCTTTCCCTCTCCTTTGGATCAGCTCCATCTTCCTCTCCTTTGAAGTCGGTCTCCAAGAGACAACAACCAAAATACAAATACACAACAAAGCAACATACAATAAGACAAAGATAAATCCCTCACATGGAAGTTGGACAAGGCAACCTAGCAGGAGAAAAAGAGTGCCAGGAACAGGTAAAAGAATTAGAGACTCATCTGCAAGCACAGTCCCACAAAACCACCAAACTATCAGCGACCACACAAGCCAAGAGGACTAAATCCAGACCCATGTAGGTCCAGTGCTTGCCACTTCCGTCTTTGTGAGCACATATGTGCCCGGCTTAGTTGGTTAAGTGGGCCATGTTCTCCTGGTGTCCTCCATTCCCCCTGATTTCTACAATCATTTTTCACCCTCTTGCGTGGGGTTACTTGAGCTCTGAGGGGACTTTTAATTTAGATTTTCTTTCCACATAATGTCTCTGTGGGTATCTACACCCTGCTTCCATCTGATGCCAGAGGAAGCCTCTTTTTTAATATTAGGTATTTTACAAGAGCTGCATAAATGGACAGAAACATTATTTTTAATGATATGAAGGGAAAGGAACAAAATTCTGTTTGGAGATTAGTCTTAGAGTAAATTAAAGTATTCTAAATTTAAATCAGAATTTATGCTATCCATGATTGGATTAGCTGACATTAATTAACCCTTTAGAGACTCAGATGTATAATCTAGGCATTTCTGGTGGGTGGGGGAGGAAGGTTGCTGATGCTGGATTCCAGAACATGCTAGGCAAGCATTCTTCCTTTGAGCTATACTCTCAGGCCACAATCCCAAATTCTTTGTAATATATCTGTTTCGGTGGTTTTGTTTCCTTATTTAATCATTTTAAAATAAAAGCACAAATACTTCCAGTTTGTGGAAATATACTTATCCCTAGCTTTTGTAGAATTATAAGTGTATGTTAAAATGAATAGACCAGTCAATTCTGTTTTGAGTTTAGATCAAAGTCCACTTGAATTATTCCCTATAACATTCAATTTATCTATATGTGTGTTTGAACAAGTTTAATATGATTTTATTTACATCTTCTTTGCTTCCCTTTTTTGTTTTGCTTTGCTTATATAGAGTCTTGCTTTGTTGCAAAGGCTAACCTGAAAATCTCAATCCTGAATCCAAAGGCTGGTTTCAGGTATGGGCCATCAGACACTACTATCAAAGTCATTTTTGGAAGAATGAAGTTTTTTCTTTGATCAAATTTGCTGATCAATTTTGGTTTCTTGTAATCACACACTAACTGGACAAACAAATAATTAAACTAACTTTATTTCAATAATATAATAATAGTTATTAGAGACATTTTATTTATATAGTTTAATTATTTTATTTTTATTGTTTTTTTTAATATCAGGGAGAAAGTGTTTATTTTTGTGGCCCTGTGTGTGTGTGCGCATGTGTGTGTGCGTGTGTGTATGTGTGTACACATACATGGAGTCATACATTTTAATAACAGAAAATTATGACTTAGAATTTTTAAATAATATTTAATTCTCAAATATATAAATAATTTACAGTCATTATATTGTGTAAAATCAGTCAAATAAACTATAATTTTGAATAATAAATAATGGAGTATCTTGTTTTATCCTTCTATGGTGGTTAAAATTTTGCTGGGCATAGTAGTCTGGGCTGGCATCCATGGTCTCTTAATGTTTGCCTAATACTTGAGCAGAAACTTCTGGCTTTCATTGTTTTTATTGAGTCAGGTGTAATTCTGATAGGTCTACCTTTATATGCTACTTAGCCTTTCCCCCTTGCAGCTCTTAATATTCTTTCTTTATTCTGTGTTTAGTGTTTTGATTATTATATGGCAGGGATCTTTTTTTGATACAGTCTATTTGGTGTAAGCTTCATGTATCTTCATAGACATAATGTTCTTTAGATTGGGAAAGATTCTTCTATGATTTTGTTAAATATATTTTTTCTGCTTTTGAGTTGAACTTCTTTTCCTGCTTCTATACTGATTATTCATATGTTTGGTCTTTTCATGGTGTCCCATATTTCCTAGATATTTTGTGTTAAAATTTTATTAGATTTAATGTTTTCTTTGACTGATGAGTCTATTCCCTCTATAGAATCCTCAGCCATTAAGATTATCTCTTCTATCTCTTGTATTCTGCTGTTTATGCTTGCATTTTTGGTTCTTTATTGTGTTTTTCATAATTTCTGCTTTTATAATTTCCTAGGCTTATGTTTTCTTTATTGTCTCTATTTCAGTTTTTAAGTCTTATATAGTTTCTTTAATATGTTTGATTGTTTTTTTTTTTATGGTTTTAAGGGATTTGTTGATTTCTTCCAATTTTTTGTTTGTCTTGTCCTCCATTTCTTTGAGGGAATTGTCATTTATTCTTGAAGGGCCTCAAACATTCTCCTAAAGTTATTTTTTTTAGGTCTTTTTTTTTTTTTGCTTCATCTATTTGGTTGTTCAAGTCTTGCTGTTGTAGGACCACTAGATTTTACTGGAATCGTGTTGCTCTTTGTGTGATTGCGTGTGTTGTTACTTTGTCTACCCATTTTTTTCTATGATTGGTGTAGTTGAGGCTGTCTGTAATTCTGGTGATCAATCTTCCAGGTGCCAGTGGATCAAGGGCTCAGATGAATTTTCCTTTGGTTTAGTCAGTGTCATGGTTCCTGTTACCCCATTGGTCACTCTGTGTTCCTGGAGGTGACCTGGGGCTCCAGGATTGGCTCTACTCCTGTGGAGCTTGCAGTCTCAGGCCTGCTCCGGCCTTGCTCTCTTGCTCCTGTTTTAAATTTTAATAAATAGCTTAATTAAATGCGTCTACTTTGAATAACCTGAATGGTATTGTGAAACTCAAGGTTATAAGATACAAAGGAAGCAGTTGAAATGAATCAAAATAATAATAAGAAAAACGGTCTATTTTAATGCTTTGAGCTATTTTCTAAAATTATTCACTGATCATTTGATTGAGTTATTTGTACTCTTGGGGTAGACTGGTTTTAAAGCACATTAAAAAGACTTGCTTCAATAGTTTTGCTTACAAAATCTCAGTAATGAATTACTGAGACATACTCCAAATTAATTTCTATATAAACCTTTATATTTTCAAATCCCACACTTTTATTTCTACAAGTAAAACTGAGTATATGAGGACACATTTGTAAAATATTCCATGATTGGACTTTCATAACTTTAAAAATAATTTGGAAAATGAATTAAAGGACACAGTTACTTTGACTCACAATTTCAGAGATTTGAATCCATATTTCAGATGTTCTAGCCCATAGTTGCTTCTGGCTGTTGATAAGGCTAAATATTACAACTTGGTCTATTGAGGATCAAAGAAGCTCAGCATCTTAGGTGAGAAGAAAACAGTGAGAGACAGGGTGAAAGGTAGAATAGACATGTTATATACTCAAAGGCATGCTTCTTGGTGACTATTCCCTTCAATTTCTTATTAGTTCTATTTCCTCCCCATACAATCACTAAATTATGAATCATTCATCAAGACTGAATCCAATCATTTATTTAGTCACTCCCTCAAAGCTCTACTTATTTTAGAGATTTGTTTTAATTTTCATTATATTTATGTGCATAGCTGTATGTCAATAAATGAAGGTCAATACAGTTGCTTAAGAAGTTGTAGAGGACATCAGCGGCCTTGGAACTGGAGTTACAGGCCATTGAAGCCATTCATCTCTAGAGTTGGGAGACAAATTCAGGCCTTCTTAATGTTCAATAGATATTATTAACCACTGAAAAATCTTTCCATTTCCTCAAACTCCCACTACTTGAACATAGTACTTGAATATGGGAGGGGAGAGGGTATGTACTAAGATTCAAAATATAAATAAGCTTTTCAGGAGAACACTTCATATTTAAAGCCAGAGCGGAGTTTATTGGTAATGAGCACTAAATTCTAATGAGTATATGGTTTAGTATACTTTTAGACTGAATATTATACCTATGTATTTATTAAATAGCTTCTTCATAAAGAAAAATGTATTCAAGTGTGTATTAGCCATCAACGGCATACAAAATTAAGAGAAAGCACTTTTTAATGGTGAATTATTTCAAATTAATATATTAACTATTCTGCTGTTTCTGTTGAGATATTTAGAAATTTTGAAAATAATTTTCTATTATTTATCCTCTGGTTAAAAATGGTAAAAGCTTTTCAGAAGACTGTCCAATTGTTCTCAAAGAGAGAGCAAATTATGCCACAGGACTGACTTTATTCTGTGATATAGTAGTGGAGTATACAATTTTTTTTGAATTTTGATGAGATTCAATTTTTCATGTAATGACACTGATAGACATTTGTTATTTTTAGCTCAGTGTTGTATCACTCTGGCTATCATGGTGGCAGCGACGAATTTAATTGAGATTACTCCTGGCATAAGTCAGGCAGAGCAGTAGACTGGGTTATACTGACTTGGCAGCTGACCTGCTTTTTACCCTTGTGACTTAATGAACTATGATGCTGTTCTGTCCATGCAGCCTTGTATAGGTGATCATTTCTAACAAAGTGTGGTTACAAGATCTTGTGGAAACAGGAAATCATTTCATCCTCGCAATATATCTTCTTTTCATAGAGCAAACAACACCCCGCTTAACAAAAATTACTGCATTCATCTTGATCTGTGCCACGCTAAACTTTACATGACTTCCAAAACCAAACAAAAATGAACAAGAATCTTGAAAAATGTCGAAAACTAAGAATTTCTGCTTACAAAAAGGCTGAATAACATAGTTCTATATTTACACAGATGTGTCCATCATTCAAATAAGAAATACTTTTGTTTAGTCTTGATATTTTTAAAGTCAGTTAGGTAATGAATTCTTTGGTTAGGTCAAAAAATGTAATCAACACTATTAAAATCCTATCTTCAAAATTTAACTTACTTAAGTAATTTCAGTTGAGACGCTAGATATATTGCTCAGGTGGTAGAGTGCATGCATTGTATACATGAGACCCTGTGTCCCATACCAACATTAACAATAACAACACATGAGTATATCAAGTGTTTCTTCTTATTCTAACTAAAAACGAAGAAACAAGGCATATGGTAAAAAGAGTCTACCTTGGTGACAAAAAGAGGACTGCCTATGCTATTGCATTTTCTTCCTCTTCCTCAGTTTCAGCTACTAATGAAGGCAGAGAGCAACGTGTCAGCTAAAAAAAACCAAACAGAACAAAGAAAACATGTATTTCAGAAATTTTGTTACAACTATGAGTGAATGAGATGCAAGTATAATTCACAGGTAGGTAATTTTGAGAATACTTTAGGAACAGGTCTTAATGCTGTAGTGAGTGTGCCATTTCCATTGTCTTATTTCTTTGTTCCACTTCTTTGAACCTCAAAATAATGTTTGTGTCTTCAGTTAGTACCTTGTGTCAATGAGGTGATCACAAATACAAAAGTTGGGTACTTGGAAGAGTGATGTCTCAGGAAGCGGCTTCCATGGAGTAAATTCCTCTTCTTTTTCATGACTGAGAAAAATATAACCTATATTAGTGGTTTTAAAATGTTTCTTACTATTAAAAGCAAAAGAATTTTCCAAATCTATGAATGGAAAGCTTTTCTTCCTTGTAACTGTTTTTGAAATGTGGGGGCATGGTCTAGTTCTCATTAGATTGCTCCAGAGAATTGCCCAGACTCATCACGTCTGCAGATGGATGAGTGGTCCTGATTCCTTGCTTTAGTTAGCTGACTCTTCCCACATTCTCCTTGAACATAATTACATATTAGGTACATGTATTTATTCAGTTAGTAATTCCTTGTCCGTGATCAAATTTATACAATTTAATTAAATTTCACCAAGTCAGTGTTGCAAAATAATTTACAATATTTCTTCTATACATGAAAAGATTGTAGTGTACTTTTCCCATGTAAACCCAAGTGTCTCCTTGTTTGACGTATGAATATAAAACTTTCTAGTTCTCTAATCATAAGGGACAACTGAACGAGACTGGGGTATTTGGATCTATATCAGTTATCCAGCTTCTTCCACATTTTATTTGTGTTATTTGTAATAAGCAATAGTTGATTTATGGCAGAGTCATGTAGTTCATATTGCTTCTTTGACTACATGTGAGTCTTCGAGTTAACTTTGGAGTGTTTTTTTTATTTGTTAATGCAATTTTAATATCAGGAAATTTAAGCCTTCAAAAATTTTAACATGTAAAGAGGTAGTCACATAAAATGTAGCATTAAGATAAACTAAAATAGAGAAAGACTCCAGCCAACTTGCAATAAAATCAAATAGAATAGGCCCAATGTAACATACATTTTATAGGTAAATTTCAGTGTGATGTTTGAGCTCACTAGAAAGCTGGCTTGGGATGCTAACTTGTTTGACTGAATATGTTATCTAAAATTCTTTGTCTTGATATGCACTAGATTCCCTAGGTCTGTGACAGGGTTTGGGAAATCAGCAAAATAAGCCAAAGATAAAAAACATTGCGTCTTTGAGAACAACTTGAATGTAAGCTTCTTTGCAAAAGATGTACTATTGCTTATCCCATGAACTAGAAAACTTCTTCAGCAGAAACAAGAAGGCCAATGTTTAGCCATAAGATTATCCAGTAAGAGAATGCTCATTTGGGAACCTTCCTCAGCTGATTCATGTTAGATGTTTGTAAACCTGTGATTTGTTGATGTTACCTTTGTTTACACTTTTGGCTTAGCTACTGTAGCTTTCTCTGATGGATGTTGTGAAACCCAGTGTTTTGTGGTTATTCTCTCTAGTGCTTCCAATTACTACTTGTTCTTTATTCTTTTACCTTTGCTTGTTATATATTTATAAGCTCACTTGTTCAGAACGAAAACCATGGATATCATAAATCATTCTTGGGATGCTACAGTATATGTATATACGACAAAATCAAAAATAGTAACAGATCATACAAGTATTGATTGTCAGGGCATAATTATTTGTAATTACTCATCTAGAGCATACAGAGAAATTGCTTTCATTATGAAAATACATATAAACCATTCATTATTTTTCCCACCCTATCTTCTCTCCCCATCCTCGTTTTCTGCTCCTCATTCTTCCCATTCTTTAGATCTCTTCCTACCCTGTGATAGTTTTCACTCTGCTTTCATGATCTATAGTATACACTACGTAATACATAATCCACATTCCAAGTATGGAGAAAATGTGAAATTTATCTTCCTGATTCTGGCTTATTCCTGTTAATATGACTCCATTCTTCCATTTTCTGCTAATATTAGAAGTTCATTCTTCTTTACAGATAGATGAAATTTTCTTATATGTATGTACCACATTTTTCTTATCTCTTTACCGGTAGATGTATATCTAGGATGACACCTTATATTAGACAATGTGCAAGACATAGAGCAGGCATGAGCTTGTTTGTGCAAGCATCTTTGTGGTCCGATGACTTATAATCCTTAAATTACATACACAGGAGTGGCACATCTGGATTGTACAGTATTTAGTTTTCTGAGCAACCCTCATATTGATTTCCAAAGATACGATAACAGTTACCTTCCCAAAGGAGTGAACAAGGGTAGGGACCAAATGGAGGCCTCCTATGTAGACTCTCTTCATAATGTCTGGTTGGGAGCCTCTTCACCCACTTCTTTCTGCTGCCAGGGGTAGTCTCTCTGATAGTAACATGAAAGTTCTCTGATCTATGAGTATATGTGTCTCATGTATATTATGATGGTTCACCCAGTTAGACAAATAGTTCCTTCACAAAGCTTTAAATTTGTGTGTCTAATTTTGGCTTTTGCTGAGATGGCTAAATGGACTGTTAATTGCTCTCTTAATCTCTTGAACACTGGATATGTGTTCAGCTCAGCATTTCCTTCCCCTCTAAGCCTTACTGTCAATGTAGTTCTTAATTTACATATCTTTGTAAACACAGCAAAATTTCCAAAGTCCAGTTAAATTTTACTTAATAGGTCTTCTGTTTTTTTTCTCATTTTCCTTTCACATTTTTTTCAACAAACTTTAATAATAAATCAGTTTAAACCTTAACATGTATTTGGAAACTTCCTCATCTATGTTTAGACTTATTGTTTAAAAGTGTGTGTATATATGTATATATGCATATTTTTATGTGTGTATGTGTATACATGTATATAACAGAATAAAATAAAAGTTAAGTGTAACGATAAATTCTACTCAACTTCTTAACATAGTTTAACGTAATTAATTTCCATATTTTTCTAAAAAGTGTTTATAAACAAGATAATGTCTAAGATGATGTAATCTTTTCCCATAACATTGCTTATTTCATCTCAAACCCTCATTGACAGAATTTCCAGTTTCTATCTTTCACTATCTCTCTTTCCAGGGATGCTAGAATTTCTCTATTATCTTCTTCAAATTTCTTTCAGTCTGTATCTCCTACCCAATTACAAAGCAATGGCAACTTTTTTTTGGTATTTTTAGGAGTAACCCAATATGGTACTCCAAATTGCATTAGTTTATTTGTCTCTAACAGCAAACTTCTGCTAACATTGTGTTTTAACACACACACACACACACACACACACACACACACACACACTTATTCTCTTGAAGTTCTGGAGGTCAGAGGTCTGAAAATAGAATCACAGAGACAAAATGATGCTGGTAAAAGAGGTATGCTTTCTCCTAATGCCTAGGGTAGAAATGGCTGCTGGAATTTTCTACTTCATATAGGAGTTTCTTCACTGCTTTTAGCCTTGTAACTAAGTATATTACTCCTCTGTATGCCCCAAAATCTAAAACAATGATAAGAAGAATATCTTTATAATGACTAGATTGTGATTTCCATGTATCCATTACTACAAAAAGGAAAAAAAATCAGAAAAATATTCTTCATTCTAAAATTAGGGTGGAAAATATACAAAATATACTTGGGATATGTTTCATGCCAAAATAAATTGAAGCAGCAATCAAATACTGGAGTTCCTATCAAAAGAAATTTGAAACTAACTATAAGGATAATTCCACTATATACTGAAGCAGCCTCCATTGACATTAAACATTAATTCTGTTTGTATCTATTAGTCAATGATACTAGAAAACTTCATGACTAATTAATCACCCTTATTAGGCTATTGAGGAATCAAATAAATGTTTGAGGGTTCCTTAATACAGGAAAACACAAAATTATTTATCTTGCAAATAAAATGAAGCTGAAGCAATATTGAATGAAGCTATTCTTTACAAAATATGCCAGCTAACATGATGAAATAAAATTCAGTTATTGACTCCACACACCTCAATAAAACTATTATTTGATATAATACCAATGGCTATTCATGCTGCCAAATAAGAAGTGATTATTATCACGTTTATATTACCTGCAATTCTCAATAAGAAAGATATAAATATGTATTACAAAGGGGACATATTAAGTTGACTTACATGATAGAGAATAAGTAGTGTAATAATGGCTGACTGCATACTAAAAAGACTGATACCCACCCATTGAATGGTTTGGTTTATTAGTCTAAAGTCTTCAACAGTAGCAATCTGGTACTCATGGTCCGGTGGACTCCTAGTATGGCACTAGAAACTGGGTTGCATGCCTTGTGAGTGAAAGATGCTGGCAGTATAAGTAGCAGATAAATTAATCAGCAAGGGTCAAAGGAGAGCAGACAAAAAGCCAGAACTTTTCCATCCAACTTCTTTATATCTGGACAAGTTTGGGAAAACGCTGCCCGCTCTGAGGGAGAGTCTATGGCCTTAGTTAATCTTTCCAGCAAATAACCCTTATAGACCTACCCAGATTGATATCTCTTATTTGATAGCAATCAAGTTGACGACTAAAATTAGCATCACAATGTTCATCTTAATGGCCTTGTGATACTGAGAAATAAATCTATTCCACATCCAACCAAGACTTTGTATATTATAATTCTTAGAAATGTCAGGTCCCGGAGGAATGGAAGCAAGTTAGTGAAAGAACCAAATTCAGATATTATGGCAGTTTAGAGAACATTGACGCTGCTTTCTTAATAAATAAAATACAAGGAAAAGCTATAAGTTAAGTGAAACTTTTAAACTACAGCCAGTCTATCAATTGAGAAGTGCCAGCATTAAGAAAATGTAAATAATCATAATTAATCAGACCATTAGGCAAATTTTATCACCAGTTATTTGATATAATTAATAAATGTTAAAGATTTATGAGTAAAATGAAATGTAAGGTCAGTTGCATCTTTATTCGGAAGAGATGAAACTTACATAGGACATAGATAAATCTCACTTTACAGATTCTTTCTTCTGTATCACATTTTCTTCTGAAGTGATTCAATGACTCTTTAAGCAGAGAGAATTGCTGCTCAGTCTCTGAAACACACCTTTACTTGTGGCATCACCTTCAATATTTGTTCCTTTTTGATGGAAAGCTTTCATAAATGTATTTTTTTTTCCTTCTAAAGTTCTCAAAGGATTTGGGACTCTCATGGGTCCAGTGTCAGCTGAAATTTATTAACAATGTGATCCTGGAAAAGATACTGAATTTACTTTGTGTTCTGTCTCCTTACAAGATAGATACTACTATAATAAACCTTGTAGAATTTATATTATGAATATTGCATGAGATGAAATATGAAGTGTAGGTAAATATAGGGTACTTCATAAGAAACTTTCAATACATAATAGTTACTGTTATAAATATCTTTGTACGAAAATAGTCATTGAATGATAACCTATATGACAACGTTGTGCCATTTTAAAATTTGAGAACCCGACATTTTTGGAACATCATTTTTCACTTTATAGAGTTTGAGACTTTAATACTATTTTTCGTACCAGGTCTAACTTTCTGTCTCTGCTGTCTGTGGAGTACTTTTATTTTCTTATTAATAATTTAACCTGTTGTGGTTGTTTGAATATAATTGGCCCCCATAATCTCATTGGCAGTGGCCCTACAAGGAGGTATGGCTTTCTTGGAAGAAGTGTGTCACTGTGGGGAGGGCTTTGAAGTTTTCTAGGCTTAGAATACCACCCAGTGTCTCAGTCAATTGGCTGTTGATTGAAGTTTTACCACATCAGCTTGCATGCCACCATGCTCCCTGCCATGATGATAGTGGACTGAACCTCTGAAACTGTAAGTAAGGCACCCCAATAAATGTGTTACTTTATAAGTGTTTCTGTGGTCGTGGTGTCTCTTCACAGCAATAGAAAATCCCAACTAAGACACTTGTTATTTTGTTTTGTTTTTGAAAGAAGATCAAAAGTATGTCAGACTGTCCTTAAACACACAGCATATGATGATTTTGAACTTCTGATCATCACTCTCAAAATTGTCATAACACAACCACTATATATATGTATATACACACACACACACACACACATATATATATATATATATACACACATGTATATATATATATATATATATATATATATATATATATATATATATGTGGTTGCTGGAGCTCAAACCCATGGTTTCAACATGCTAGGCAAGTACTCCACTGAGCTATTGCATATTTTAACGTGTGTGTGTGTGTGTTTAATATAAATGTCCCTCATAGATTATCAGGCTTGAATTTATAGTCTCCATGTGGTGGCACTATTTGTGTAACCATGGGAATTTCAAGAAGTGGACCTTAGTTGGAGAAAGTAGGTTCCTAGGGGCAGACATTGGGACACACAGACTTGTTCTCATTCCATTCTTTCTGCATTCTATCTGCCAACAGATGCGACTACCTACCTCAAGCTCCCACTGTCATAGCCAGGAACTATTTAGCTATTTATTTCTCAGAGCTTCATGTCTTTCCCGCCGCTGTAGATTGTAATCCTAAGGCCAGAAACGAATCCAACCTCTCCCTCTCTTTTCCTCTCTCTCTGGTTATTCATGGACAAAGCAGTGAGGAAAGATCATTATTACAGTGATGAATTTGTTCTAATACACAATTAAGTGACTTGGAGTGCAGCCAATTTTTATCATTTACTGTTAGATAGCTGTTTTTTAGGTAGTCAAAAAGCTATAATCAAATGCCAATTTAGCTCTCCTTTTAAGGTAATAATCCTTTGCACACACTACTCAATATTTCACTTGCTATGAGGCCTATCCGAACATCTTGGAGAAAACATGATTTCTCTGAAAACAAGTATATATTCCTAAAATTTCAAATCAAATTTTCTTAACTATACACAAAACAAGGCAGTATAACACTAATAGAAATATAACTTTTGTACATCTTTTTACTATAGAGTGTTTAAATATATTTATAACTTTACTTCCATCTTCCCATTACCCAGTATTTCCGGCATCCAGCAACCAGTACTCTACTCTGAACTTCTCTAACTTTCCGTGCTTTTCCAAATTTTCCTATGATATGAGTCAACTGTTGCTTGCTTTTCTGTATCAGAATTAATTTAGTTAGCACAACGATCTCCCGTTCCAATCATTTGTTGTTGCAAATCATAGAATTTCATTCCTTTTATGGCTAAATAGTATTCCTGTTGCATATAAGTGATATTTTGTTTATTTGTTCATCAGCCATTTTCATTCCTTACTCTTATGAATAGTGCTGCTATAGACATGGAAGTCTAGGTGTCTCTTAAATATGATTTCATTTCCTTTGAATAAACATAAGTTATTAGTATTTGTATAGTTCTGTATTTAGAGATCATCATTCAGATGTTCTTCATTTCATACTACCCAGTGTTCCTATACCTTCTCATAAGTTTTCCCCCATAATATTCATTGTATGTAAATTAGTAAGTAAATATGCACATAAATTAGTTACTCGCTGACATTTTGACTTGCAGTCCCCTGATGAGAGTGATACTGAGGCCATTTCTATACCTGCTGGCTCTCTGCATTCTTTCAAAAATGATTTCTAAATCTTTTCTAGCTCAAATCATATTTTGCTTGTTAGATTTGCTACTGAGTTGTGTAAATATCTTGTAATTTTGGAAATAAATTCCTTACTTTTTAATTTACTTTTCTTAAGGTTTAGATGTGAAGTGTCTTCTGAAAAAGCCCAATTTCCTCTCTGATTTTTGCTTGCAGAAATATGGAGTCAGTGAACAATTGACTGAAACATGAGAGAGCATAATTCTTTCCTTATTTTAGAGATGGTGCTCAGGTATTTAGTCACAGAAATGAAAAGCTAGGTACCCAGTTTAATTACATAGGTATATGGTTGTGCTGGCTAGTTTTATGTCAACTTGATATAAGCAAAAGTCACATGAGAGGAGGAAACCTCAGCTAAGAAACTGCCTTCATAAGATCTGGTTGTACTCAAGCCTGTAAGGAATTTTCTAGACTAGTGATTGATGGAGGAGAGCCAAACCCAGTGTGGGTGAAGCCATCCCTTGGCTGGTGGTCCTGGGGTGGGTAAGAAAGCAGACTGAGCAAGCCAGTAAGCAGCACTACTCTATGGCCCATGCATCAGCTCCTAATTAAAGCTTCCCACTCTTTTTGAATTTCTGGACTGGCTTCTTTCAATGATGCACTACAATGCAGAAGTGTGAGCAAAAGAAACCCTTTACTGTTTAACTTGCTTTTTGGTCATAGTGTTCCACCAAAGCAATAGAAAGCTAAACTAAGTCAATGGTCTGAGGTAAGCACTTAGCCTCTCCTTTTTTGCAAGTGGGTATATAGTTTTTGAAACTCTATTCAGTGAAAGCAACTATCTTTTCTATTCTGTGCTTCTGGAAGCAGACATTACAAGGGGGATGTTTTAAGTTTCAGTCAGAGATTATGTTAACTATGTTAGCTGGAAATAATGCCTTTATAATTTTGCAATGAATTTCTTGTTATCTATTTTGTGAAGTTTCAAATTATGAACATATGTTTAATTTTGTCATGTGGTTTATTAGTGTTCATATACATGATCATGATTTGCCTATTAATTGAATTACTACATTTTATCATATTGGCTGTGTAGTATGTATCAGATAGGGCTTACTTCCAGAGTATAAATGTCACATATCCATGTTGGGCATCCTTTTGCATGTCCAGGCAACATTACTTAATTTAGATTGGTTTCATTTTATTGAATATCCTTTATCTGTATTCATCAAAATTGTTAAGCAATATGTTTGTCTTCTTGTAGTGTCTTTAACTAGTTTTGGTGCCAAAGTGATAGTGGCCACTTAAAATTAATCTGGAAGTTGTATTAATGTATATTTGGGGTTTGTCATAATAAGATGAGTTTTGATATATAGTCATAGTGGCAATGTATGTATAGTTAGGTTAAGGATGCTGCTAACTATGTCGTCATGTCTGCTTAAAAATATTTGCTAGATTATAGAGAACACAGATAACCATTTTAAACAGGACATATATTGAGTTAGGCAACCAAATGGCTTATTATAATATCAGTGATTGTTCTCAACTTTCCTCTCTGTTTGTATTTTTGTAACATAAAAGTTAACCAGGTATGATGACACACACCTGTATTCCAAGCTTTGAGAGGAGGAAGCAGGAGAGTCAATATAATGCCAACCTCAGTTACATAACTAGTTCTAGTATAGCATAGGCTACATATGATTTTTCTTGTCTTTAAAATATTAAATAACAGCTATACATGTAGGTGTGAAAGCATACCTCATATTGATAACTGCAGGATATCTGTCTACAGTAGAAGTCTTAGAAATTATTTTACTGTCCACTTATCTGGAATTATATGTTTATCTATTTGCCTCTCCTTTATCTGAATTTACCATTCACTTCTGCCTTTAATCCCAGCACTCGGGAGGCAGAGGCAGGCGGATCTCTGTGAGTTCGAGGCCAGCCTAGTCTACAAAGGGAGTTCCAGGACAGGCTCCAAAGTTAAAAAAAAAAAAAAAAACAAACCATTCACTTCTGAATGGTAGCTCTCTATTCTTTCAGTAAGATTCCTAAGAGGTAGGGACCTCTTTCTAGTTATCATTTGTAGAAGAGTTTAAAAGTTGTCTTACTGAGCTTTGTCAACTTGACAGAGGCTAAGTTTACCTGAGAGGAAGCCTATACTGAAGAATTGTCCATATCCAATTAGATTTTGGGCATATTTTTGGTGACTATCTTAAATATAAGTTGATGCTGGAGGGCCTAAACCAATTCTGTCACAGCCATCCTATGTAGGTGGTCCTGAGATGTGTAGGAAAATAGTTAAATATAAGCCTAAAGAGAATAAACCAGAGAGTCAGGAAACAATGTTCTTCCATGTTTTTAAGCTTCAAGCCTCAATCTGAGTCCCTGCCCCAACTCCTGACAATGATCAGCAGTGATGTGGAAGAGGAAAAGCAAACAGCAAAGACCAAACTACCCCTGTGAGGGTGGGAAAGAGAGGAGTAGTCCTTGCTAATACAAAGCCTTTGCTGATTAATCTGTTTCAATTTAGTACACCCTAAGATTCCATTTCAGCAAGTTTTATGTTTCTAGGAAATCTTTCATTTCCTCTAAGTTATACAATTTATGAGCATAAATTGCCCATTGTAGTTTTTCTTAAAACTCCTTGCATTCAGTTGTATCACTTTGAAACTTTAATATTTGATTTATGATTGCATTTGAGTTTTCTTTCTTCTCTGACTCGAGGAAAATGTTTATTGATTTTGTTTAACTCTTTAAGAAGGTGATTCTTTGTTTTAGATTATTCTTATTTTATTTTTCTCAATTTTATGTCTATCTGGTCTAACTTTCATAATTATCTAATGTCTAGCATTAGGCTCATTTTGTTTATATCTTACCTGTAGATATGCACTGTTTATTAAGTTATTTCTTCTTTTTTACTTGATGCAATAAGCTGCCCTTTTAGAACTGCTTTAGTGGTGTGTCTCAGTTATTAATGTGCTCAGTATTGTTTTCATTTGGACTACAATAAAATCAAATTTTTTTTCAGTGCTGTTGAACTCAGATATTTCTTTATGGGTTTTCTCTATTGTTTTTCTATACAGTGTTGTGTGTGTGCTGAATTTCCTTATCAATATTTCTTTGGATATTTAATATGGGAAGATCAACATAGTAAAAATGGCAATTCTACCAAGGGCAATTTATAGATTCAATGCAATCCCCATTAAAATCCCATCAAAATTCTTCACAGATCTTGAAAAGACAATAATCAACTTTATATGGAAAAACAAAAAACCCAGGATAGCCAAAACAATCTTATACATTAAAGGAACTTCTGGAGGCATTACCATCCCTGTCTTCAAACTCTATTACAGAGCTTCAGTATTGAAAACAGCTTGGTATTGGCATAAAAACAGAGAAGTCGATCAATGGAATAGAGTAGAAGACGTGGATTTTAACCCACAAACCTATGAACACCTGATTTTTGATAAAGGAGCTAAAAGTATTCAGTGGAAGAAAGAAAGCATCTTCAACATATGGTGCTGGCAGAACTGGTTGTCAACCTGTAGAAGAATGAAAACAGATCCATATCTATCGCCATGAACAAAACTCAAGTCCAAATGGATTAAAGACCTTAATATCAGGCTGAACACACTGAACCTGATAGAAGAGAAAGTGGGAAGTACTCTACAATATATGGGCACAGGAGATCACTTCCTACGTATATCCCCAGCAACACAGACATTAAGGACAACATTGAATAAATGGGACCTCCTGAAAATGAGAAGCTTCTGTAAAGCAAAAGACACTGTCACTGAGACAAAAAGGCAACCCACTGACTGGGAGAAGATCTTCACCAACCCTGGACCAGACAAAGGTCTGATCTCCAAAATATATAAAGAACTCAAGAAACTAGACTTTAAAATGCTAATTAACCCAATTAAAAATGGGACACTGAACTGAACAGAGAATTCTCACCAGAAGAAATTCAAATGGCCAAAAGACACTTAAGGTCATGCTCAACCTCCTTGGCGATCAAGGAAATGCAAATTAAAACAACTTTGAGATATCATCTTACACCTGTCAGAATGGCTAAAATCAAAAACACCAATGATGGCCTTTGCTGGAGAGGTTGTGGAGTAAGGGGCACACTCATACATTGCTGGTGGGAATGCAAACTTGTGCAACCACTTTGGAAATCAGTGTGGCGATTTCTCAGGAAATTCGGGATCAACCTACACCAAGATCCAGTAATACCACTCTTGGGAATATACCCAAGAGATGCCCTATCATATAACAAAAGCATTTGTTCAACTATGTTCATAGCAGCATTGTTTATAATAGCCAGAACCTGGAAACAACCCAGATGCCCTTCAATGGAAGAATGGATAAAGAAAGTGTGAAATATATACATATTAGAGTACTACTCAGCGGTAAAAAATTATGACTTCGCGAATTTTGCACGCAAATGGATGGAAATAGAAAACACTATCCTGAGTGAGGTATCCCAGACCCAAAAAGATGAACATGGGATGTACTCACTCATAATTGGTTTCTAGCGATAAATAAAGGACATTTAAGACATAATTTGTGATCCTAGACAAGCTAAATAAGAAAGTGAACCCAAGGAAAAACATATAGTCATCCGCCTGGATATGGGAAGTAGACAAGATTGCCGGGCAAAAACTGGGAACTTGGGGGTGAGGTGGTATGGGGCTAAGGGGAATTGGTGTGAGAAAGTGAGAAGGGTAGGATTGGGGGAGCTTGGGGGAATGGGATGGTTGGGATAAAGGAAGGTGGACATGAGAGCAGAGAAATATATATCCTAATTAAGGGAGCCACCTTAGGGTTGGCAAGAGACTTGAATCTAGAGGGGCTCGCAGGTGTCCAGGGAGAGGTCCCCAGATATCTTGGGCAACTGAGGAGAGGGAACCTGAAATGACCCTATCCTATAGCCATACTGATGAATATCTTGCATATCACCTTAGAACCTTCATCTGGCGATCGATCGAGATAGAGTAAGAGACCCAAATAGGAGCACCTGGCTGAGCTCTTAAGATCCAAATGAGGAGCAGAAGGAGGGAGAACATGAGCAAGGAAGTCAGGACCACGAGGGTGCACCCACCCACTGTGACAGTGGAACTGATCTATTGGGAGTTGACCAAGGCCAGCGGGACTGGGACTGAATAAGCATGGGATGAAACCGAACTTTCTGAACATGGCGGACAATGAAGGCTGATGAGAAGCCAAGGACAATGGCACTAGGCTTCCATCCTAATACATGAACTGGCTTTGTGGGAGCCTAGCCTGTTTGGATGCTCAACCTCCCGTGGTTAAAAGTGGGAGGACCTTGGACTTCCAGCAGGGTTGGGAATCTGGATTGTTCTTCATTCTTGAGAGGGAGGAGGAATGGAGTAGGGGGGAGGGGGAAAGGGGAGGGGAATGGGGGGAGGGGGCAATGTGTGGGAGGAGGGGGAGGGAAATGGGGAGGAGGCAGAAATTTTTTTTTCAACAACTAAAAAAAATGAACAGAAAAAATAAAGAAAAGAAAAAAAATATTTTTTCTCAATATATTTAGGAATTTTGATGTATGAACCTATGTGTGTAATTTTACATTTTTCATTTGATTTAGTCCCTTATTGTTTAAGTACTGTTCATGGCCTGACCATATTCTCTAGAGATTATTTTCAGCGCTGAAATCTTATTTGCATCAAAACTACATATGTTTTATTTTGCCATTTTCATAAAATATTGAGTTCATCATTTTACCTTAAGTCTGTGTGTCTTTAAAAATGTATGAGTCTAATATAAAGCATATAATTAGACAATATTTTATTCATTCAAATCTCCTAAGATGAGGTTTGGAAATATTTAAGTGTCATTTTTTCTTTTACTTGGTGGTTTTTCTTTCATCATTTCACACACTATGTTCATTGAGTTCTTTCACTCCATATATCACAATTATTTTCCATACTCTCATTTTTTCCTCTAGATAATTTTAAATTAGTTGTATAAGTTCACAGAATATAGTTCGCATGAATATAGTAGCGAACCCTCTGTTTTGTTCATAATACTTGTCAAGTTGGTTGACTGCATGTAGAAAGATGCAAGTAGTCTCATACTTAACACTCTGTACAAAACACAACTCCAAATCGATCAAAGACCTTAGCATGACATCAGGTGCACTGCATCCAATAGAAAAACAGTATTAAACTCATTGGCAAAAAAAAAAAATGCTCAGCAGAACATCAATAGAACAGGCAATAGGAAGAACAACAAATAAACTGGATCTCATCAACCTGAAAAGCTTCTGTATGGCAAATGACGTCACTGTGTCAGGCTATAAAATGGGAAATATTTTTAACAACTATACATCTAGTAGAGGGCTAATACCACAAATACATAAAGAACTTAAAACTAGGAATCAAGAAAACAAATTATTCAATTAAAATGGGGTACATATCTAAACAGAGAATTTCCTAAAGAGGCAACTCAAATGGCTGAGAAGCACTTAAACGAATGCCCAGGGGTCATTAGTCAAAGTCAAAACTACATTGAGATTCCATCTTACCCCAGTCAGAATAGCCCAGATCAACTTAACAAATGACAATTCATTCTATCAAGCCTGTGGATTAAGGAGAACACTCATTCATTGCTGCTGGGAGTCCAAACTTGAATATCCACTATGAAAACCAGAGTGGTAGTTCTTCAGGACTGTGGGTAGTGATTTTTCTTAAGCTCCAGTTATACAACTCTTGGGTATATACCCACAGGATACTTCATCCCACCATAGAAACTCCTGGAAAGTGCCTACCTATGCTCCTTACTGCACTCCCTCCCACAAGCTTTATTGTTGAACTGATCTGCCCTCAATCTGTCTGCACATGCAAATTAGGTGTATGTTCTTGTTGTCTTTCGACATAGGCTCCTGTGTTGACCCTGTCTGTCATGTTCATCACCAACAAATACAGAGACCCACTGTTGGACAGTATGCAGAGACTGAGAGACATGGAGGGGCCCTAAATAGTATGTCCCCATCAAATCTCTCCCCTTGGTGCTCACAGAACCCAAGATTCAGAAAGATTGTAGGAACCAGGTGGGATGGAGGACACCAAGGAAATCAGGCCTTTAAGAGACAGCGGTACTGAGGCACATATGAGCTCATAGACCGTGTGGTACTATGAACAAGGCCTTCAGGCCTCTTCCAGATAATGTCGCTGTGCTGATAGGAGACATGCACATAATCTCCCATCCATAACTTTGATGAAATTACCACTGACTGATAAGTTCTCTTCAATGGAGTTTCACTGGGAAAACAAACCACTCTAAAGGCAGATCCCATGTCCATCAGGAGATGGTGAACACAAAACAAAGTCAATGGCATCTTTGGATGTTCTTTTTCTCATAAGATTTTATCGGGGCCTTTTTCTTTTTTTAACCTTACGGGATTTCTGCATTTATAATATGTCCTCAATTCCACGTGTTTGTGGGGTTTCTGTCTGAGCAAACCTATGTCTCTACATCTATGTGTATTTCTTGTGATTCCCCCTCTTTTAGCTGATTTTCTTCGGTTTGCTTGTTTACTTTTTCTTATTCCAGTTCATTTTTAAAATTTTTATGCTATTTCAATATTATCCCTTTGATGCCTGTTTGTTTTCTTTTTTAATTTATTTATTATTTATACAGTGTTCAGTCTACATGCCACAAAAGGGAACCAGGTCAAATTACAGATGGTTGTGAGCCACCATATTGTTGCTCTGAATTGAACTCAAGACCTGTGGAAGAGCAGCCAGTGCTCTTAACTACTGAGCCATCTCTCCAGCCCCTTCTGTTTGTTTTCTAAGAAGAGACAGAAAGTATGTGGATTATGATGGGACGGGAGGTGGGGAGAATCTCAGATGAGTTGGGGGAGAGAAAATAATAAGAAGATACATTATGTAAGAAAAAAATCTATTTTCAATAAAAAATAGAAGAAAAAGAAAAATTTAATAAAAAGTTTATAAATTAAAAATTGCTGTCTGTTTTTAAAGACTTCTACCTCCTTTTTAAATTCTTCATTTTATTAATGTATTTTTCTTGATTTATTGAGTTTTTTATCTATAGTCTTAATTGAATAACCTTTACAGTAATTAATTTCATTTGGTTTGTTTTTTAGACATTTCATAGATTTATGGTTCGCTATGGTCAATTATTAGAAAATTGTGCATCTTTGGTGGTTTCATATTTTCTTATTTTATGTTATTCATATATTTATCTGGATATGTAAATATTTAGACATTTAGCTATTTCATGTATGCTTTACAACCAAGTGGCTTCAATGGAAAAACACCTGACCCAAGGCTACTGTAAAGTTTAAGCATTAGACTTTGTAGTGGGTATAAACCTAGGGGAGGAACTTTAAGAGAATGGCCTTGGGAATAAGCACTGTAGCTATGTAGCACAGTTTTCAGAAGTCTGTTTTGGTAAAAGAAAGTACCTGCTCAAGCAGAAATAATATCCCTAGTATCTTTTACCACAGCAAGGCATGGTGTAGTTTAAGGGACTTGTCTCTCAACACTGTCTGTAGAAATCTAGAATATCAATTCCAAGGGGTAGCCATAAGTGGATCAGCCTACCACAGGATCCAGCAATATCACTCCTGGGAATATACCCAAGAGATGCCCTATCATGCTACAAAAACATTTGTTCAACTATGTTCATAGCAGCATTATTTGTAATAGCCAGAACCTGGAAACAACCTAGATGTCCTTCAATGGAAGAATGCATAAAGAAAGTGTGAAATATATATGCATTAGAGTACTACTCTGTGGTAAAATACAATGACATCTTGAATTTTGCATGCAAATGGATGGAAATAGAAAACACTATCCTGAGTGAGGTAACCCAGACCCAAAAAAGTGAATATGGTACATGAATTTTTGTAATTCACCTTCCTTCTTTCTTTTCATGTTATCTAGTGTTTCTGTACCTTATTTTTTTTTAACTCTCCAAGAATTCCTTTAATTGGTACATTAGACTATTTTCCTGTCTTTGCCTCTGTCTCTCTCCGTGTGTGTTTGTGTGTGTGTTGTGGAGTTGTGTAAAGATGATTAATGAGACTTTAACAGCTCCTCTTAGTTTGTCTTACTCAATTTTGTTCTGGAAGTTTTTAACAAATATTTGATGCCAAGGCCCTACGAGCCAAACACTCTGATTCTGAACTCTGATGTCATCTCACACAGTGCAAATTTTAGAAGCTCTTTTGTGTATACAGTTTAAAATAATGATCTAGAATTGGGGTGATAAGAGAAAGATTAGTGAAACTATATAAGTAGAGTAATGTTTTATAATGCTGAGAGACTCATGACCAATGGAGTTTAAAGCAGAGGTCAACCAGTGCACAAGGAAGAAACAGTATTGTCACAAAGATAATAAACATATTAATCATGTGACATATTTATTTCAAATGCAGATATTTTGTATCTGGTAGTTCTGCCAATTAGATATGTACATATTAAGTAGCATATGTCATCAGAAAAGATTTCTAGATAATTCTGAATCAGAAATCATGAATATTATACTTTAAGACAAATTAATTAATTGCTTAGACCCAAAAAGATGAATATGGTATGTACTCACTCATTAGTGGACTCTAGCCATAAACAAAGGACATTAAGCCTTCAGTTCATAAGCCTAGAAAAGCCAAATAACAAGGTGAACCCAAAGAAAAACGTATATAGATCCTCTTGGAAATTGGAAGCAAACAAGATTGCCGGACAAAAGTTGGGAGCATGGGGGTGTGCCCGGGGTTGGGGGGAAGAGGAGAAGGGGAGAGAGAAGGGAAAAAGGATAGACTGGAGAGTGTTTGGGGGAGTGGGAGGGTGGAGATGGAGGAAGGACAGAGATAGGAGCAGGGAAGAAGATATCTACATTAAGGGTCCCGTTTTAGGGTTGGCAAGAGGCTTGGTTCTAGAGGGGATCCCAGGTGTCCACAGGGATGTCCCCAGCTAGGTCCTTGGGCAGCAGAGTAGAGGGTGCCTTAACTGGCTTTGTCCCACTATCACACTGATGATTATCTCGAATATCGCCATAGAATCTTTTTCCAGCGACGGATGGAGATAGAGACAAAGTCCCTCATTAGAGCAACGACTGAGCCCAAGATCCAGTTGAAGAGCAAGAGGAGGGAGAAGATGAACAAGGTGTTTTGGACCGCGAGGGGTTGGTCCACCCACTGAGAGAGTGTGCCCAACAAATCCAGCTGGACCGGGACTGAATGAGCATGCAATCAAACCGGACTCTCTTAATGTGCCTGAAAATGGGGGCTGACTGAGAAGCCACTGATAAAGGCACTGGGACTTGTTTCTACTGCATGTACTGGCATTTTAGGACCCTAGTCTATTTGGATGCAAAGCTTCCTAGGCCTGGATGTGGGGAGGGCCTTGGACTTCACACAGGACAGGGTTCCCTGCCCTCTCTTAAGGAGGGTGGGGGAATGAGGAAGGTGCGTGGGGGAGCAGGAGGGGAATGGGAGGATGGGAGGTGTAAATTTTTGAATGGAAAAATAAATAAAAAAAGACAAATTAATTAATTGCTTAGGAGATAACCTAAAAGATTGCGGCTACTATTTGAAGGTATAAAAATGAAATTCAAATTCTGCTTCAAAATACAAAATATTCTGTTATATTTTGAACAATATGTCACTTAAAATGAAAGCTGGGCTCTTTGCAACTATTCAGAGTTTATATTTGGATGTAGTCATGTCTTCTGAGTGGGTTATTTATAAAGAACAGAAAATATTACTCTCTCTCTCCAAATTTTGTGAGAAAATGACAACTTATTTCACTTTGAGGACTGTTAATTACTCTGTTCAAGAATTTTTTTTATTTAGGTGAAAGTTTAAGTCATTTAATCAATTAATATCTGTTTTGCTTAAAACACTATTTTGATTAAGGTTTTACAAAGTAGTTTTTACTACAAAAATTTTTTTTAAAAGCGTGTTGTTATTTTTTTCTGGTTGTATTGGTAGAAAGATTAAATTTCCAATTCTTGTTATTTTAGACACATTTTATTTTAGAAATATTGGAAAATCAAGGACATTTTTAGGTAGTAACAATGTATGTGACATAGTATTGGTAGATTAAAAAATAATATTGGTTTAAATAATTACTTTTAGGCTTTTGGTAAAATTGCACAGTCTATAATCAAAATGTTTATTCACCAAGAGTCTGTACCAGTTCATTTTCAGCTATGAGTACAGCTTAAATGTCATCTGCAGTTCATCTCTTCTTCATTTCAGAAGAAGCTTCCTTACTTTAAGATGTATTAGGAGTTATTTTTATTTCACTCTTCTGTGTGGGAAGAGGCCTTTCTAGTAAGATTTTTTTCAGAACAGATGTACTTTGAATTATTTCAATTAAGTACAAATTACTTCCTTCATTAAGGCTTAATCAACCATGTGAGCAAAATAAATTAAGTATAAAGTAAGGAGAGGTCTACATTTGAGTCAAACTATAATAGCATACTTAGTCTACCCATAGAAACACAGTTTACATCAATGAAATACTGGTATAAAATTGGATATACCAATCTATCAGCTAACAGAACTAGTTAGTATTTAAAGCCTTAGACAGATGATTCACTGTCTATAAAGCATGCGATGAATTAAATTTATCTTTTTGAGTTCTATAAAATATTACTAGTCTTTATATATTTAACTACTTTGTTAACTTTTTCTTAATTAAAAATATTTACAATGAAAAGAAATTGTGAAAGAGCAATAAATAGACATTAAATGGGAGAAAATAATGAAAGACTCACCAAAATCCTAATTACAGAAACTAAGAACAATCGACGATAATAAAAAGAAAGTCTTATGGACAAAGACTATGTTGTTGACAACTGTATGCTATATCCTACATCTAACATACATCTTTAGAATTTATCATAGAGTGAATGGGAGACATAGACAGACATGCTAATTTGTTAGACATTTTCACATATTTTACGATTTCAAGAGGCTGTTAAGTATTTGCATCAGAGACAATATGGGCCCCAAAGCCTTAAAATTAAACCACATCTTTCAAGGATAATTTTGCAAAACTTTCTGTTAATCAATTAGCATGTCTGCCATTTTAAGCAGACCAAATACCTACCATTTAGCCAAAGCACTACAGGTTCATTTTCTGTTTCCTCTTTGCCTTATATTAAATAATGTTTGCCCAGTGAGACGTGATCAAGGCACTGTGGCATGGCTCCATTGCTCCACAGGTGTCTGCCATCAAGTTGTCACCCATGATTGACTACGTTCCTTAAAAACATGAGCCACAACAAGCTGCAAGATATTGTTAATCACAGAAGTAAAAGAAGTAACCAGCATAAAATTGGTATTGAGATGTACTATTGTGAGAAATCTAACCATGTGTGTTTTTTGTTTGCTTGTGTTTTTTGTTTATTTTTTGTGGTTGTTGTTGCTGTTTTATCATTTGGTTTATTAAGTTATTACTTTATTGGAAGAATGCTGAGGATTTGGGAAAGCCCACTAGAAAAGTTCTGGAATGTTGTAAGCAGAGTGTAAAGGATGATTTAGTAGAAGGTCAGAAGAACAAAGTACCAGAAGAAAAGCAGAAATTAAAAACCTGATTCATGAAGCTTCAGAAGGGAACAAAATTTCTACAAGGAAGCAAACAAAAGGTTACTTTTGTTATATTCTGGAAAAAAAATATCTGTGTTTGGCCCAATGAAAGACTGATTTGTTTGGAGATAATTTCAAAACAGAAGAGTATTGTGGCTCTAGCGTGGTTATTGCTCACAACTGTTATCAAGATTTACAATAAGAAAGAAGAAACATCTCACATATGTGTGTGTGTATGTATGTATATACATATGTGAGTGTATACATATCAAATGCAGTTGTAATAACAGTAGCATAAAGAAGTTTAAAATCAAGGAAATATAAATCTTAAAGCAAAGCTTCCTCTGACTGCTTCAAAGCCATACATACATAGAACACTAGAGCTGTGGTTCAAGAAGCTATGAATCAGGGATCATAGTAGCTTGGACCAAAGTCCCAGAAAGCCACAGAGACTAATCAATGTGTTGCAAAGTTGACATTCCTAAGAAGACATTTCTCTAGCTACAAAGGTAAACCTAACTTCTAAGGTAACACTGCTGGGAATGTGGTAATTACACTAAACAAAGTCTCAGAAATGAAGTGGAGACACCACAGGCAAAAGAGCTGGAGGGTAGGGCTCTCAATGTACACTGCAGTGCAAACATTGTTACCCAGAATCCAGATGTCAGAGACAGAATTGCAGAAGTTAGTTTATTTTTTGATAATGAGTCTTGGTTTTGGTTTCCCTCTCACTTTACTCTAATTCTTTTCCTTGAAAATGCAAATGTTAAGGTAATGAGGAGATGACTCAGCAATTAAACATACTTGCTGTCATTGCTGAAGAACTGAGTTCAGTTCCCAGCACCATGGGGAGTAAAACTGCCAGTAACTCCAATCTCAGTTGTTTGATAACCTCTTCTGGTCTCTGCAGCCACACCCTTGCACATAGTGCAGACATATGCCAGGCACACATGCATATGCTAAGTTACACATGCATAATCAACAAAACAAATAAATCTTTAGAAAATGAAACTAGTTAATCTGTGTTATATATTGGAAGTACATAAGTTTTTATTTCATGAAAGCTCAGTAGAAACTCTGGACTTCTAACAGTGTTAAAACTGTTTAGAAATCCAGAGTTTGGCCAGTCCTACAAACAAACTAAATATATCTTGCATTATAAAGTGAACATGAGACTTTAGAGGTCAAATGTAAAATTTTGACATGTAAAGTGATATACTTGCATATTTAGGTTGAAAACTGGTGGATTTCTTGATGATTAAGCTTGGAATGTCAACTTAATTTGATTAAGAAATGTCTATAGGAGATCAGAGATGACTCCACAGGATACACTAGTACAATGGCACACGAAACATATGGGAGTAACCAATAAGGATCTGGTATGACTTCGGTCCACTCATAGAAATTGAAAGCATACCCATACCCAGCACTGCTTGGGTGATTGAAAACCAGAGACTAGGTAGCCTAGGAGACTAGCTAAATCAAAATACTACTGTTCAAAAAAACAAAAACAAAAACAAACAAACAAAAAAACGCAGCATGATGAAATTGCTCCTATACTCATAGATTAAAGTCTTGTTCAGCCATCATCAGAGAAGCTTTCTCCTGCAGCAGATGAGTATAAATAAGAGATCCATAGCCAGATATTGTGCCCTAAATGGGATGCCTCCATCATATCGCTCTTCTTAGGTCAAGGAACCCTCAGAGGTGCAGGCAGAAAGAATGTAAGAGTAAGGGGATGGAGTACTCTAAACTTTCTTACATGCCTGTTCTTTCTCTTTCAAATTTGTGGCTTCTTCTTTCATTAATTATTGTCATATCCATATGATTATTTGTCTATGCATATTTATTCTTCAATTAAACATGCTCAGTTTGTATCTTGTTACCTGTATGTATGTTTACAGAGCAGACCATTTGGTCCTCAGAAACCAATTAATGCGCTCTTTCCTGGACAAAATTTTTCCCATCCTCAGTATTCTTTATTTGCCTACAGTTCTTTCCAACCACTTTGGTATGACTATTGTTGTTGTCCTTGTTCAGTTCCCATTTAGACTGTTATGTTCATGAGAATCTATGGGTGTAGCATCTGACATTACTAGGAGATATAATCTCACAGAAAACTTGCTGATCCTCTGCGCCTTCCAATCTTTTCGCTTACTCCTCTGCAATGTTCTATGGGTCCTACATGTTTGAGCAGAAACATTTTCATTGGGACTGGGGTCTAAAACCTTGCATTTCTATTGATTGTGACTTTCTATCTTCTGAGAAGTTTCTTTGATGAGGAGTGAGGACTACATTTATCTGTGAGTAGAAGAGCAAATGTTTAGATTGTTGATAGGTATAATGCTAGTTTAATAAAGTGTGGTAGCACATTATCCCCCAAGATCCAAGATTTCACTATCACTGAGTAGCTGACTAAGTTTCCAGTTCCAGATATGCTTTTCTCTTTGTAGATCAGGTCTCAAGTCCAATTGGAGAGATATTGGTTATTGCTACTACTATACTCTTAGGGATACTGTGCCATGCTTGCTGTTTTTGAGCTCCCTGGGTGCCGCAGATAATTAGGGCTGTTGGCATCTTCTGTCATTCAGGGAGATGGCATTCAGGACATTTCCAGCTGAGGGGATTCCTGAACCTGTTACTGTCAACTTCAGCAGTAAATATTTACCTTACCTCTGGGGGATAACTAAGAACAATAGAAATAGGCTTGTGGTCTAGTTTCTCATCTAAACAATGTTGAATAAATGATGGATAAAGGGAAACTTAGTCAGTTTGAGGCCATGTGTTTTCCTTTCATTTTTTAACCTAGGAACTGACTGTTTGTGTTTTGCTGTCTCCTAGTATTTATTTTGTGAGATGTGGTTCCTATGTTTTCAAGTAATTAACAACTGTAATAGGGGAAGAGACATAGAAGTGGATACGTGCTCCCTTCTTTGTTTTCCCTAGACTCTCAAAGTAAACAGATATGACGAGGTTAGGAGAGTTCAGCACTGTATTGATCTCTAGAATAAATTTGTGAGATATGAAGAAAAATGACTCTTAGTTTCTGGTTTTTTATTTTGGTTCAGTTTTTCAGTGACTATTGCCATAGTCTTCATCGATCTATTGCACTGTGTTTGGCTAGTTTGTCAAAAGTAAATTTTTCAAGTTATTTGTGTTCTTGCAAAGGGTAGAACTATGAGAAAAAATGTACTTCTCTGTCTAAAATACTAAAAATTAAGATATGAGAACACTAGTATGGCAATAGGACTTTGTTGAAGAAAGGAAAGGAATATGGAAAGTTAATGTTATAGTTTTCCAAACAAAGATATATTTCAAGCAAATATGTATGCAGGTACATGGTTTCCAAAGATCCAAGACTGAGATAAAATAAATAACAGAAAATTATCATTTCACAAGAATTAAACTTAATGTGCTTTAGATAAATTTGAATTTAATAAGTAACACTGAGTAGATACATTTTCTTCATTGCTTCCTTAAATTTGAAACATTTTTTTTTTTACAAAGGGCTAAATGAGATATGGGAGAAGCTGATGCACTTCCTAACATGGTTCCAACAGGACAGGAACATTATAGACCTTATGCCTAGACAGTATGACACCTCTAATCCCAGCACTCTGATGCCAGGAGGCAGGGAGACAGATAGTCAAGTTCAGACTGGGTCAAAAAATGACATCCTATTTCAAAGAGTTAAAGAAAAAAAAGATCATGTTGCATTTTGACTTACATTTCCACCTCCATGGAGAATATCCAGAATAAAATTGATGAAGAGGTAAAAAAAAAAGAATGCTGGAATAAAATACAACTTAGGTATACAGACATGAAAAGACTTGTCTCATAAGTTGATTAGTTAGGTTTATTCCTTTTAACTCTTGATTGCAAGAAAGCTGGCATTGATAGAAATTAGAGGCCAGTCTGGGAAGACAGAGGATTTCAGTGACTGTGACTTCTCTTAAGCTTCTACTCACCGACACCTGTTAAATTACCTGGTGAATCAGGCAAATATGATCAGTGCTCTAAAACAGGAAGAAGAGTTAATGCCACTATAATATAGGAAACGTTTTGACAGGGATGTGAGAAAAAAAACACTGTGGGTTGCTGCAAAGTATATATAAGTGAGATGATAAAATGTCACTGCAAATCCCATGATGATTAGGTAGAGTCATGTGATCTTGTTATTGTAATTAGTGTTGCATTAAACATTACCATTATATGAGTTTGTTTTATGTACTGATTTCCTTTCTTGAAATACAAACTCAGCATTGAATGTCAGGATCAAATGAAAATTACGTTTTTAATCTTTCTGATCCACTTCCATTCTGTTTCCTGTAATGACTGCAGAAGATTTCATTCTTACCGTAGGTGGTGAATAAATTTTCCATTTACTCCACATCTCTTACATTAGCTTTTAGTATTCATGGTAATCACCATTCTGACCTAAAGCAGATGAGTATCATTGTGATATTGATGCTTTTCTTGTTGTCACTAATATTGCGTGTCTTTACATATACCTGTCAGATGTTGTATGTCTTCCTCGATGCATAATCTATTCAAAGCCTTTGCCCATTCTAAACAGGGTTATTTTTTCTTACTATTGAATATTTGAGTCCTAATTTTGTATGTTGCTGTAATTTACTCTCTACTGAGTGTACAGTTTGCAGATATTTCCTCTCAATTTTTAGTTGTCTCTTCATTTCATTTTTATAGAAGACTGTTGTGTTGGCAGGGAGAGAGGTTGGGGATACTTATCTATAAATATATAAATGCACCATGCTCAGTTCCTTTAGTGGTATTAGTAGGTATGTTATTTCAAGGGTGACTGCTTGGTATTGAAACCAATTATGGGGCTCACCTCTGCTAGGTCTAGTTCCTCTCTCAGCATCCCTTGGTTTCCTGTAGTTTATTGTCTAGGGAAATCGTGAGATTTCCCCTGTCCATATTAGTATATCTGTTGGTTTGTTTTTGTTCAGCTCTTGTTTACGCAGCCATGTTGTTGAGGCATCAAGGGAATAGCTGTCCTGCCATTTCTAGAATACATAATCTCAAAGTATATAGCCTGGTCCTCTGGTTCGTATAATCTTACCACACTTTTTTTCTGTGCTGTCTCTGAGCCTGAGGTGCATGAGGTATGTAGCATTAGGGCTTCGTGTTCACTTCAGTTTGAAAAGATGTGGTTATCTGTAATGTTCTCCATCTGTTACATAGAAAAATTTATTTGATGAAAGCTGAGAACTGCACATCTGAAGATCTGGAGCTGGTAACCACAAATAAGAGAGAACAAATGGCATCTCTCTCTCTGGGTCTAGGTTACCACACCTTGTATGATATTTTCTAGTTTCACCTACTTGCCTGTGTATTTCATGATTTTAATAATCTCTGTAGCCTAGTAGAATTCCACTGTGTACTTTTGCCCATGTTTATTATTCATACATCAGTTGTAGGAAATTTAGGTTCTCTCCCATTCCTAATAATTAGCATGGCCACTGTGAAATAAGGTACTTGTGCACCTTGTGCATATGCCCTGGAGTGGTATGCCTGGGTCAAATGGTACATTTAGTTTTCTGAAAATTAACCACCCTGAATTTCAGAGTAGATTTACCAGTTTACATTCACATCAGTAGAGAATGTGTCTTCCTCTTTTTACATCTTTTCCAGCATATTCTGTCATATTTTTCCTGTTCTTAGACATTCTAAGAAGCATAAAATAAAATCTCAAATTTCTTTTGATTATCATTTTCCTAATTGCTATGGATCTTGAGATATTAGTCATTTTTATTTCATCTTTTGAGGACTCTGTTTAGATTTATGACTCTTTTTGAACATTTCATTTCACTATTAAATCTTTTTTTTGAACTCTTTATATTCTGGATGTTGATTTTCTATCAATTATGCAACTAGAAAAAAATCTCTTCCACTTTATAAGCTTATTCCTTACCCAACTGATTATTTACTGAACACTTCTATAGCTCAAATATTTTACTGGAGAGAATAGGGCTCATTATGTTAGAATTACAGGACCTTTAGAGAGGTCAAATTTAAACATTTATTTTCTAAATAAAAGAATCAAGTTTAGTGAAATAATTGGTAGTTACTTAAGGAAAATGACTGATGTAGAACTAGAAGCAAGCTCTTTGACTTACATATGAACATCTTACTATGTAGGCTGCTTATATTTGCTTTCATTAAAAAATATTTCTTTGATCCAGTAAACATTGTTATACTTACTTGAATAAATTTAAGAAAAATATCAGTGCCAACTGGCTAAGAAATATAATTTTATGGAGTGTTTTCTAGTGCATACATACATATATATATATATATATATATATATATATATTTGATATAAAAATTCCTGCTAATAATGGATCTGTACTGTTCATATTGACAGTAAAATCTCACTCACCATATATCTGACTACTAAGGTGTTATTATAAACCATATCAAAAATTACCCAACTACTTGGAACTAAATTGATTGCTATGCCCCTCAAATAAGCAATCTTGAAACAAAATGAGAAACGTGGCAAGATGAGGTAAAATTCTTAAATGAAAGACTCAAACAACATAATCTGAACTGCAGACCTCCAAAGCTCTCTCTGGAGTTTTAATTAAGGATAATGCTCTTCTCTTCAGGAAATAGACACTTTAAAACTTTATGGGGGAAAAAAGCAATAGATCTTAAATCCATGTGAGGACTCAGGGAGAAACAGTACATACTAATCCCACTGCTATAATTGAAGCTATTTTGAAGATTTAATTCTCACTCCTCCTTTTTTTTTTGCCAAAGGCTAATGCTTTGCATGCAATGATAAGGTTCAATACCTCCACAAGCTCAGAGATGTTTTCCTTGGGGCTTAGAAAGCACTGCTGTTGATAAAGATAGAATTGCCTCTTTTTTAAGAGAAGGAATTATTTATGCAATATAAAGTGTTTTCTCCTTTTAATTATCCCCTTGCTTTATATTCAAAAGCCATTGAGGTTTCTCTCAAAGAATTCTACCTGAGACAACCCTGTTCATTTTTATACACTGTAACTCATTTACTATACTTCCAAATAAAAATTAACAGCTATCTTGCATAAGACAACATAGTTCACTTGAATTCACCTATATTTATGAAGTGTGGAATATAGAGTATTAAGAAATAGAGATTTGATAGTGTTTCTTAAAATTGACAGTGTTTGAAATGGATGATACCACAGTTTAGAAAGTCTAAATTTCCAGTGTGTCTTTTAACAATATCTTACATGGTGATATTGAATCTGCATTTTTTTTATGGCTTCTATGGCAGAAGGCCCCACATTTGGCTGCCATATGGTCATGTTAACTCAAAAACTTGAGACTGGTGGGTCTAAGGTGCAGACCCTTCTATATCTGCAATACTGAAGCTCGAAACATGTCATGTTCATTGCTTTGTCACCAGTAGGAAAAATCTGAGGTTCTGGTATATATGAAACAAGATGATGCTGAGAACTGAGAACCAATCTGCCCTTGATGTCTCCTGCACAATACTATAACAGCACTGATCATGAGACTGCATGCAGCCCATTTCTATTTCCTTCATTCAAATAAATATTTTCCAAGTCATCCTACCTAAGATAATCTAAAACACACAAAAATAAACGAAAAACAAGCAAAATAAAAATAATTACTTTAAAAAGTGACCTCAAAGACAAATCCAACTTACTTCTCATCATAAAAGATGAGGAATAGTGAACACATCTAGAAAATGATGGGTTTAATTATGAAAACATACCTTCATTTCTGGCTTAGACTTATGCCATAATAAAATCACCATGGACATTTTATTTGAAAAAATGCAAAATCTATTTTCATTGTAAGTCTAATGAACATTATAATCAAAGAAAAAAGCTTCATTAAATGAAAGTGAAATCTTATATGGAAATTTAAACTGTAGAACATATTACTCTTAAAAATGTAGCTTAAAGGAAAGTATAACAGACTGTAAAATACACTATAAATAAATGAGGTATAAATATAACTGTTAAGACTTTACTTCAGATTTAATTGCAAAATTTAAAAATTATTTTCTTTGGAAAATTCACTTGTGTGGTCCACCAATAATTATTTATGGCTACTTGATGCCTAAAGTTTTTCTTTGTTCTCATGATTCTTACAGTTTTGTTGTGTTATGGGAGGGATTGACATCAAGTCATGGATCACACAAATAATACCGCTTGTACTGAAAATCATTGGCTATTGGGAGGTAGACGATGGTGGAACTACTGTGTTTCTTTTGGGGATGATGTGAATATTGTGCCTAGTAGTCATGGTTGCACAATTTGGAACATTAAAATGTCACTAATTATATTTTTAAAAATGTAAATTGCATGTCAACTGTATCTCAGAAAAGTGTTTGTGTGAGGGTGGGAATGAAAGGAAGCAAATCTGATTAATCTGCAATTCATCCTAGCACTTGGGAATCTGAGGCAAGTGGACTGTGAATTACGAAGAGGGACACTCTGCCACTCAGACAATAGCCACAAGTACAAATTTGTGGTTCAAAATCCTCCCTCCGGTGATATTTACTAGTTTTGTATTGTCTACCAACTATTGCTCTTGTGTGCCTTGCTAAACAGGCCTGTCTAGACACTTAATATTTCTGTTTCTTAACTGCCTTAATAACTTCTTTGCTCTTTCTTTCCTGGAAAGTAATTGCTCTAGTTTGGATGTTGCATATCCCCAAATGCCCAAGTCTTAAGACTTTGTTCTACATGTACTCCTAACAGGTAGAACCTTTTGAACGTGTTGCCCAATGGATAGTCTTTAGGTCACCTGAAGATACACAGAATAAGATATCATGAAACACTGTCTCCTGCATCTTCTTTTGCTTCCTGGCCATGCATTTAACACTTTCATTTTTTCCCCAAAAACTCCCTTGATGTCATGATGGCCTCCCTTGTCACAATCTCAGAAAAAACAGTTACTTCTTGAAACACCAGAAACTCCAAAACTGTTAGGAAGAACAAAGACTTGTCTATCAATAAACTGAATACTCTGGTGTTTTATTATGCCAATGGAAAACCTACAAACATTCATTTGGTCAGATATTTCATAATTACTCTAACTCTCAATCACTCTCAATTTGCTTTCTCTCTCTTACTCTATCTCCCTCCCCCGGCAGTATTACAAGTATCCCATGTTGGTCTCAACTTGTTATGCTAAGCCTTCTCACTACAAGCGTGAGCCACAGGCCAAACTATATATTCTTTTTCAGTCCAAAATTCTTTGTAAGTACAAAAGAATTAGTGACGCCTCACCTGAACACAATATACAACATTCTTTTTATATTGTTTTGCCACTTTCAATTACTGATCTATCTATATGATTGACACTTCCTTTTCACTGTCCTCAGGACTTCTTAATGTTTCATACAGAATTACTTATGTAACATTTTACTCTGTTCTCCATCCAAGCAATGAAACATGACCTGATTTTGTTTCTCTTTCCCTTTTAAATTTTTTTGTTGAATCTTTGTGAATTTCATATCATATATCCTGACCCCATTCATCCACCTAATTCCTTCATATCTACCTTTTGCTGTTGCACCCTCCCCCTGCTGAAATAAAATGAAATTTAAAAGAAAAACAAAAATATCAAAACCCAAACCCAAGCAAATTAACTAAGAGTATAAAAATAAGAGCGGAAGATGTAGCGTGACACAGTGAGTCACACAGTGGACCCTTTGGTCCATACATTTTTACACCTAATTGTTGTTTGCCATGATCATCGATCTTCTTGCAGCCTCTAGTTTCTGCTATGCCACCAATAATGCGTTGTCACAGGGGCTCTTCTTGATTATTTTGAGACAGGGATTCTCTGTAGTTTTGCAATGTGTCCTGTAACTAGCTTTTGTAGACCAGGTTGGCCTCAAACTCACAAAGATCTGCCTGCCTCTGCCTCCCGAGTGCTGGGATTAAAGGCATGCGCCACCACCGCCCGGTGATCCTTTATATCTCCAGGTCTAGCCCCTTGCAATGCTCCAGCAGTTCACAGATGAGTTGGATGTTGGAGTGGTCCAACTTATATCTCTGATTCTGGGCCTGGGTGTTAGCTAGATTGGTCAGCCCACCAGGTTTCTCCCATCATCATCACCTGGGCAAGCTCATCACCCTTATCCGTTTTAGCTCACTCACTGCAAACAGGCAGCAAGGAGCATTACCAGTTCTGCTCTTATTCCCTAGAGGTGAGCTCGCACCCATACCCCCAGGGCCAGCTCTGCTGTTTTACCCCGGAAAGGTGTAGGGCCCATTCTCCCGAGTGCTGCAGTTGATGAGATAGAGGTCCAGATCGCCCACTCTCGTGGTACCCAGGCCCGCTCTCCTGCCTGCCGGAGGGTGATTAAAAACAGGGTCAGGGGAGGACATCTTTTCCTCACCTATGCTGCTGGGGCAGGGTAAGCTCTTCTACTTCCAGGATGTCAGGACCAGTTCATCTGCACCCCAGACAACAAGGTCAGTTCTAAGATGTTTCCCCTGTACTTGTAGGGCCACTCTGCTGAGTTTGGTATCTGGTGAGGAGCAGGTCCAGCTCTCCCAAGTTACCTTCTTCTCTAGTTTTCCAAGAGCACAGCACCATGTTTGGGACCAGCCTGAATTTTATTTGCTTTCATAGTTCAGTACTTCATCGAGTTCATTGGAGATAAACGAGTACCATGAATATGTGAAGTATATAAAACATGCCAACTATCCCCGTTCCATTTCTGTTGCTGTAATATAATACCACAAAAAGAAAAAAAAACCTAGGGAAGAAAAAGTTTATGTTTAGTTCAAATTTCAGGTCACAGCATATCATTTCAAATGTTATTTTTTTTTATGACAGGGATTTCAAGTGATGACGTGGTCACATCCACAGTTAAGAGCATTGAGAGAATGAATTCATTCATGCCAGTTTGTGAAGAGTTCGATCTCAAGTTGCTTCAGATAAGGACCTCCTCCTCTCTTGGGAATGCTGGCACCTAAAATGGTCTAGGTATTCCCACATCGGTTAATGTAATTAATATAATCTTCCACAGATATGAGTATATGCCATGCTGAGATAGTTAATCTCTGAGAGATACTCTCTTTCCAGGTATTTCTAGGGTCTGTAAGTTGATAATAAAGTTAATCATCCTATTCTCCAAGCCATTATTCTCAGTACTGTCTATAAAATTTTCTATAAGATGATTAAAATAAAATAAAAACAACAACAAATGTCTTATGGTGAAAATACATCAAGATGCATGTGATATATTGTGCTTATACACTCTTTTTAAAGACAGGAACAAAGGCAATATCTTCAGAGGTTAAGAACTTCATATACTTTCATGGATGAAACCGCTCACACACAAAGCATGACTAACTTCACCCTCTCCTGAAAACATCTGTGCTTAAATGCTGAGAACCGAAAGGATAATAAAAAGGAAGAGAAAAAGGGAGAGTAAGAAGAAAGCATTCAGGGTTTAAATACAAGATACTTTGAGATCTTAAAAGAGGGTATTGTGAGTGATTTCTTGAATTGCCTCACTTAATGTCACGAAAACCCCTGGAGTAATTGGAATACTTGTCCCACAGTACCAGCTAAAGGAGAAAAAAATTATTCAGCCCACTGATTTATCCATAGAAATAATCTGCAGAAAGAAGACTTGAGTGCCGAACCAATTTTATGCTGTCAACATCTGAAAAGAGTATTGCCCAAAGGAAAGCATAAAAGCTCTGAGGATCTGGAAATTCTGCAAGTTTTCTTGCTTTTTTATTAAAATGATAGCTTTGGTGCTCTGGCACATTTTCTTCACAAGAGCAAAGTTTTTAAAAATTACTTTAAAAACTCAATTTGCACTAAGGAGTATCAAGTTGATGAGCATAAAACATACACTTGAAAGGACATCTGAAGTGTCCCATCATCTAGTCTGGATTTGTGTGATGAATATCTAATGGCTTTGTGGGCTTGCCTGCCCCAGGGAATACAGTAGAGAGCAAAACAAATTGATTTATGTCTTCTTGGATATTAAAGTGTTGTGGTGAATATATGCATTAAACAAACTGCCAACAAGTATAAAAGTGAATAGATATTCACAAGTAATAAAGGCTATGTGGAATCAACGAATAGGTCCCGGGGAAAAGAAAATGCAAAGAATACAAGTGAATGACATTTTGACAGATATGAGCACAGGTTGTGATGAGTGAATGACTTGACCTGTGATGAATTTAGAAGGAGAACACATAGATAAAAGACATGGTGCACTTTGATGAGAAGGGCCGCAGTGCTGATCCTATTTTAAGAGATTGGGTAATTTGCTCGGGGAAAGGGCTGAAATGGGCATGGTTTTAAGACTGTTGATAGAGCAATAAGCAAATACAGCTTTCAAGCATTTTCATTGATTTCTTTTGAACTAACTATTACTGAAAGATTTTTAAACATTGAATTTAAAAATTGATTAGGTTGAGAAGGGTGCTTGCTTAGCATGCAAAAGACCTTGAGTTGAGTTCCAAGCAACCAAATAAACAAGGAGCTACATAAATAAACAGGAGACTATGTAAATTATGTATGAGAAAAACGACTTAGCAGTTAAGAGCACATATTGCTTTTTGCAAGGTATCAGAGGTTAGTTCCCAAACATCCACATAGGCAGCTCACAACCACCTGTGACTTCATCTTCAGGGGATCCTTCAATCCCCTCTAGCTTACCGTAGACAATGCCCTCATGAACACACAGAAGCAAACAGACATATACATATATACATAACTAAAAATAAAAAGTAATACATTTAAAGAGATTGTGAACTACTGTTGTTTTTCAGAGTTTGCTTTTATTCCTCCCTCCCTCCCTCCTTCCTTCCTTTTGTTCTTCTTCATTTCTTTTATGTTGGTGGCAAAGTCTCACCTGCACCAGGCTAGTCTACAAATATGTAACTCCTATAACTATAAATGACCTAGACTTTTACTTCTTAAGTATGAAGTTCAAAGATGTGTTTTACCATCTTTGTGTTTTACCGTCAGCTGGTTATTTCTTCATCCCAGCCATACTTTTAACATGCCAACACTTTTAACATTACCATTGTCCAGCCCATCAACCTAAAGCTTATCTATGGGGCTAATTAAAAATGGACAGGAAATCCCAATCCCAGTTTTCTAATTCTGTCAGAACTAGCTTGAGCCTAGTATTCCAAGTCTCTTGTCTCTTTTTAAACACACAAGATTACAGTAGCAAAAATGCTAAGAAGTCTGACAGAATTTCTTTGCAAATGTGGTTAGGATACAAAAGAAAGTTGGTAATTTTACAATTCTGAAATATAGTATATTTAACCTTGAAATTTACTTACCCTCTACTTGCTTAGGAGATGATGGAGAGCTAGTCAGCCTCTAAAACTTGTACCTCCACTTTTCAATGTTTTTCTCTTCTAATTGAAATAGAAATGTGTCATTTCTTCTCCTTCCAGTCCCATTCACGCCCTCCTATTTGTTCTCAAATTGACAGTCTTTTTCCTTTGGCTATTTCTATTTTACATATACATATATATGCATAAATATAAACTAAAACCTACTTAATCCATTTAATTTTGCTTGTGGCTTGTCTGTATGTATTCAGGGCTGACTGCTTAATATTAAATAAACAATTAGGGCCTCAATCCTGGGGAAAAATATTTCTCTTATTGTCAGAAATTCTAAAATTGCTTATAGTTCTATGCCTAGGGATGGGCTCCCTGTAATATTTTCTTCTTCAGTATTAGTATGTCTATTGGTGTTGTGATTATTCAAAACATGTTTAGATAGTCATATTATTGAGGTATCATAAGTGAGTAAAGCCTCCCTCTCACTTCTAGGAAAAATGATCTTTCAACAGACTTACTGGTCCTTTGGCTCTTAAAATATTTCTGCCTCCTCTTCATTGATGTTTCCTGGACCTCAGGTAAAAAATCTGAGTTATAGATGTATTTCTTCGGGACAGAAATCCCACATCTAGTTGCATTTTGACCAGTTGTGGTTTACTGTCATGGTGAAATCTAGTACAAAGAGAGACTCCTTTGGAGGAATAAGAGCTGTACGTATCTCTGGGAATACAAATATGTACAGTTAGGAATTATGAAGGTCTGTTAAAGCTGCAGTAGTAGATTCTCCTCTAAGAACCACCATCTCGCTAACCCTACATACTTTGCTAGATTTCTAGTACCTGGCATGATTGACCTCCTGTTGAGCTAGGGTTAAATCCAATTAGACAGGTGTTGGTTACCAGCATATATGAATGCCACTCTTGCATGTTTAGTGATATCTTACCATGATGATTACAGTTGTAGTTCATAGGCATCACAGCTAGGTAAGACATAAGACAATTGATTGCCTCCCTCACTGTGGCAACTTGAATAGCACCTACTGGTACTGCGAAAGCTAGATCACAGGAAGAAGGTTCTCTGGCTATATCCCGCTCAAATCTTCTGTAATCAATGTAAGAAATACATGGTATCATCAGCAACAGGAGCTACTTCAGGGTCTAGGAGGCAACCATGCACAGCAAGAATTGCTTTGGAAGTCTCCTGAGCCACCCTGACAAACCAACATTAATAAAAGAGATTGCTCATGCGGGGTACTAAAAAAATTACATATCTACAACACTGATGGAGAGCATTGTACAGCAAAGTGCCATAATTTAATTTTACACATATATGTATGTGTGTGTGTGTATATATATATATGCATGTATGTATATGTGCATGTATGTGTGTGTCTATACATATATATACATGCATTGATATGTAATTTAATTTTTAGGATCTAATCTGAAGAAGTATATTAGTCAGCAAGCATCTGGGAAGCCAATAAAGCAGTATAAGATTCAGCATCCTGTTTCACCCTCATCAATTTTCCTGGAACGTATTTTGCCTGTTGAAACAGAGCTGGTTTGAAAGCAATGAGAAGACAAGTGGGATCCCAGGACTGTGTTAGAAAGAATATCTTTCAAATAATCAATAGCTACATGAAGTAGATATGGAATATAAATTCCACCTTGTAATACTATTGTCAGCACATTCCTCTGCTTTAAAACTTGCCCTCAACCTCAGGCCCAGGGGCTCTCTTTCCTGTAATTTCTGATAGAACCTAGCACAATTGTAACATACACTCCTGTCAACAACGTCTCAGCTTGATGAAACTTTCCATTTATTTGACATATAGGTAATAAAAATGGTCGCTGGTAATAATAAATGATGTATAAAGTGTTCCTGCTCTGGAAACTATAATCAATAACTTTCCAGAATATCGTGGTTCAGATGACAAGCTCATTCTTAGCTTGCACCATTCCATCGTCTTAAATCCATGAATTCTACCCATTAATTTAATTACTAACAACTCTTCCAGCATTGTATAAGAGGACAAAACAAGACAGTAATGATTTCAAAAGTACATAACCATTTAACTTTTTGGAATATTTAGACATTCACTGTTGTTAGATGATTTTTCTTCTTAAATGCTAAAGTAATAAATACCATAAAATAACTAATTGAAATTATAATTGTTACTTATGTATTTATTATTGTAACCTTTCATTTTCTTATTAAAAGAAAAGATCAGGAAGTTTGCTGTGAGACTCTGTCACTTGCGAATGTAAGAAGCTATTCCTATATAATCTCACTAACATAACTGCCTACACACAATCTGGAAAAAACAGTAGACATGACGAACTGAAGAGTGGATACCATGAGGCTTCAACGCATCAACCCCACACAAAGAACTGCAGGAAACAAAGGACTGCTGAGTACTGGGAAAATGTGTTCCCTTGGGAAGAGAACACCAATGTGTTATCCAATACCAAACGATCAGTCATGAAAACATGCATAAAAGTAATCTTATCATGCTAAACAACTTTTATTTATGAATATACATATATGTATCTGACAACAATTGGTGAAATGAAGGGGCCATAAGTTTGAAAGAGAGCAAGGAAGGGTGTATGTGAATTTGGGAGAGAGGAAAGAGAAGAAAGAAATGAAATAATTATATTATAATCTCAGAAGTAAAAGAAATAAAAGAACAACAGAGTATTATACAAGGACTGGTAAAAATAAGTAACTATACATTTTGATGCTCTTATTCTTTTCAATAAACCATTGTAAAAGGAAAACAAAGTAGAATGGGTCACTGCATTACTGGAATGTTTGTAGCATCTACTTAGGAAGACCAAGAGGGTTAAGATGGAGCTTCCTTTGAGCACAGAATACATGTTTAAGCCGGGCGATGGTGGCACATGCCTTTAATCCCAGCACTCAGGAGGCAGAGGCAGGCGGATCTCTGTGAGTTCGAGACCAGCCTGGTCTACAGAGCTAGTTCCAGGACAGGCTCCAAAGCCACAGAGAAACCCTGTCTCGAAAAACCAAAAAAAAAAAAAAAAAAAGAATACATGTTTAACAAAGCAGTGACTATAGAGTGTCAGAACACAGACTATGAACTAAAAAACTAAATTAAGTTTCTTAGTTTGTATTCACTAGCAGGTTGTATCTGACATAATGTATTTAACTACTTGGAAATTTAGTTTTCTTATCTCTATTACTGAGAAAACAGCCTACTTATGATACTTACTTCAGAAAGGCAAGTGAACTTCCGGAAATGAATCCCTTACAAGTGATCTCCCTGCACAGCAAAGAAGAGCGATTAATTAGACAAGGAAGGAGATTGACGGTCATGTTCTCAAGTGAAAGCTTTGCTCCTTGTTTACTGCATTCCAGACCATTGAAAGGCTACATTGAGCAGGTAGAACATGGTTCTCATCATGTATAAAATGTGTTTGATGATACCAGTGACACATGACAGAGCTTTGCGATGGTTCCACATGTAGAAATACCAAATCAATTGATCTTAATTATAAGTTGTGATCTTCCCTGTTGTGTGTGTGTGTGTGTGTGTGTGTGTGTGTGTGTTGTGGTGGTGGTGGTGTGGTATATGTCATAGTGAAATTGTAGACTTTAAAGAACAGCTTGTGGGAGCCACATATCTCTCTCCACAATGTGTCCGAGGAGTTGAACTCAGGTCATTGTGCTTGCTGGTCAGCATGTTTACCTGCTTTGCCATCTCTCACCAACTCTTACTGTTATGTATTTCAGAAGGCAAATTTATGAATACTTTTATATTATCTATGTGAATATTTTGCTTACTTTTTTTCTGAAATATTTTAATTGTAATTTAGACCCTACTGACAACTCATTGCAATCTACACATACCCACTTTCTCCCAAATATCCACTTAAGAATTTGAAAGAAAATGTTTAAGAAATAGTATTAAGATCCAAATGACCTGAAACTTTCCAAGAATCATTTTTCATGTCATTTAAAATATCCTGCCATTTTCCTTATCTTTAGTTGTCAAAAATTCTTAACATAATGGTGCCTCCTTAACTATAAGGCATACATTTCTAGGTCCTAAGTGGATGTTTAAAATGTTATATAAGACTAAATCCTGTATATACTATTTTTTATTCTGTGTAGATGTATGTACCTTTAATAATCTTTAATTTATAGATTAGGTATTTTCTCAGTCAATGTTCCATTGCTGTGAAAAGACATTATGACAATGGCAACTGTTATAAAGGGAACTGTTTAATTGGAGTTTGTTTCAGTTCCAGAACTTTAGTCCATTATCAGCATGGTGGGAAACAGTGACATGCAGCAGACATGGTGCTGGAGAAAGTGCTGAGAGTTTTACAGCCAATCTGTGGTCATCAGGAAGAGAACAAGTCATTTGGGTTTAGCTTGAGAGTTTGAGACCCCAAATCTACCACAGTGACACTCTTTCTTCAACAAGGTAATACTTACTCCAACCAAGCCATATCTCCTAATCCCTCTCAAGTAATACTACTTCCTAACAATTAAATGTTCAAATACATAAGCCTATGGGGGATATTCTTATTCAATCAGTATAAGTATGTATACTTACATATTTGTACATACATATGTATATGTATGTACATATAACACATACCTGTGCAACTATTAAGAATTACAAATATAGCTGGGTGGTGGTGGCACACACCTTTAATCCCAGCACTCAGGAGGCAGAGACAGATGGATCTCTGTGAGTTTGAGGCAAGCCTGGTTTACAAGAGCTAGTTCCAGGACAGGCTCCAAAGCTACAGAGAAACCCTGTCTTGAAAAACAAAAAAAAAAAAAACAATAAAAAAGAATTGCAAATGTATAAATATATTATTATTAATTAAGGTTATAAATACTATTACTGTTTTTACTACTAATATTTAATAGCAATTACTATTACTTATGTATATTAATGTATATAATATAAATATATATCAGTAATAGTATACATAATGAAATAGCACAAGTAAAATAAAATACTGTAATAAAATTTAGATAAATGTGTTGTGTCTCTCCAAATGACTTATTATAGTATATTTACTCTGCTTTGTGTGATTATGCAATGCCTGCCGACTGGGGTATAGTCTTTTGAATTATGTAAGTACTATGGGATAGTATGAGTCTACTATGTATATTTGACTTAAATAAAGCCAAATACTACAATAGTAGATCAACAGAATTGATAATGAGCATAGCTACTAAGAATCAAGTAGGCATGCAATTTGTTCAGCCTGAACATACTGTACAAAGAAAAATGGGCATTCCATAAAGGAGGGAAATGGTGATGCAAGAATTTATCATACCTCCTAAAATGACACAGTGTTGACTGGGGTTTCTGTCTTGTCCAGTTCCCATAGCTGTTTAGCCCCAAAGAAATCACATGAGGTCTATATTAATGGTAAACTGATTGGCCCATTAGCTCAGGCTTTTTATTAACTCATAACTTATATTAGCCCATTATTCTAGTATATGTTAACCACATGGCTCAGTACCTTTTTCAGTGGGGCAGGTCACATCTTCCTTCTTCTGTGTCTGGACAGGACTGGGGAGCAATGGGCTTCCTCCTTCCCAGAATTCTTCTGTTCTCATTGACCTACCTCTACTGCCTGTATGGTTGTCCTTCCTATACTTCCTGCCTGGCTACTGGCCAATCAGCATTTATTTAAAACATAATTGAGAGAATATAGACAATTGTCCCACACCAGACACAGCATTTAAAATTATGGACTATTTATTTCTGGGATTTATCATTTAACATTTCTAAGTAAATTTCACTTTGGTTGAGTAAAATGAATTAATTTATAGTCATAGATATTTTTGAAAGGGTACCAACAAGTTAGTTTTCAATTAAGGGAAGCTCTGTAACACTAATTGATCATTACAAGAAAGAGGAGTGCAGATCATAATGGCTATTATTGGTGAGTACCTGTTTCAAGATAGCTTCCTTTTTTTTTATGCAACTACTACTTGGAAGACATATCTATTACTGGCAATGTGGGTACAAAGGACAGCTTAAACTATTACCAAATCTCATTATATGAAGCAATATAATTTTATTTAAAATAATGTATACAGAATAAGTACATTATAAAAATATTAATGTTGCTATTAGCCATGAAGAAACAAACACACTCAGAAGGAAAGCTACTGGGACAATGGTCTATACAAGTCTACATATCGCACAGTTTTGACAGTCTTAGAGACTGCAAATACTCCTGGGATATGAAATATACATTTATGGAAACTGACCTTTGACAGACAGTGAATGACATTTTATTTAATAAAACTGACACAACAAGTACATCCTCATCCTTTATATTACTTGTCAGTGTTTCAGTCTGTAGCGATTGATGCTGTTCACTCTCCTACAGTTAAGAAAAGATGCAAAATATCTTGACCAATTTCAGTTGTAAGAAGGCTAAACTTGTAAAAACAGTTATTTTTGAGAGAAAAGGTCACTGGTTTTCTAAACACAAAGACTTAGTACCATCATAAAAGAGAATTTATTTTATTAAAAGAATGATGAGCCAAGAAGGTCACGGTAGCTTGAAAAGAACAATCGCAGGTCATGAGCATATAAATCTTGAAAGAGGTTTTTTTTTTTTTTATTTAAGACAGCAGGATTATTATACTATTTGGTAAAAGTGCAAAAAGCAATAGGAGGTTATTCATGCGATACAGCTACCAATTAAGGCTTTAAAACGCTTGAATGTAGACCTTACTAATTCTGTGTCTGTTAACACGTATAAATAGGACAAGGATTATCATTTACATTGTTTCTGAAAGATAATACCGAACAAGAAATTAGTGAATGCATAACAATTAAATAATGCACTTTGTTTCCCAGCGAGTATAAAAATAATTTAACTTATATTTCACTTTATTTTGTCTATTTTCTTATTTTATTTGTTTGCTAGTTCTCTTGTATAATTATAATTTAAACTACCCAGATTTAAAAAGAATGATGAAAATAGTTATGAATGTTTCAAGGTCTTCGTGATGTTTTAAAAACTCTGGGGAGCTTGAGGGATACATATATCACAAAATATAGAGTTATGTCACTGTAATAATTTATCAACAAACTGTCCACTCTACATTATAAAATAAAATTCTATGAAACATAGGTGAGAGATTTGGCATTACTTACCTTATATAATACTAATAGAATTAAATGTTGTGAACATATTATCTACCACAAAGTCATTTTTAAACTAGTGAATAGGAATTAAATTTCTTAGCATGCTCAGAGCATAAAAAGCTCCTCTTTGAGTCTGAGCATAGTGACATTTTTTTTTTCTATTCCACATCTTAAAAACTATCTAATTTCAGTTCTGACACATTTAGACTTTGAAATTCAGTATTTTTTTAATCTTAGAAAGACAATGAGGTTAAGCATGCTAAAAACCTGTCTTTTAAAACCAGTTACAAAATGTGTGTTTCAAGGCAACTGAAAGCCCAGAATGTCACAAAATATTTTAACTCAGACAGAAGTACACAGAAACAGACTTACTTGGATCTAAGCTTCTGAGTAAGAAGTGGCAGAAACAATGATAATTTGATTAATTGATAGAGGCAAACAATCAGGTGCAGAAGTGAGAAGCTTCCCCAGAGCTATTATAATAGGAATTTAAGTCCACATACTCTATCAGCATCACTAATAAGAACCTACAGCTGGCTCTTAGCTAACTTCTACAGCAGAAGGAAAAAGATAATCACTGTAAAACACTTGCAGGACATTTTCAGTGAGTGAGATGGACATGAATATTGAACGTATGAGATAGGCAATATATTATATACATATGCATATATACTAGCATACACACATGCATATGTACATTTATATGTATATATTCAAATTAGTGTTTAGTGAATAAAAGTAGGCATGATCGAGAAATGACTGGGTGAGATAATCACAGACAGAAACTCAGAGTCAGATGGGGATGTTTGTAGCAAAAACAGAGGGAGAGATACAGCATCCTAGGGATCCTTGGGCTGGACAGGAATGAGAAAAAAGTGAGACCATTTGAATACTAAGCTAAGATGAAAACAGTCAAGAAAAGAAAAAAGAAAATGGAATATTAAAATATATAAGAACCACTGGGTCAATCACAAAACAAATACACAATCTGAAACACCAGAAAAAAAATAGAGAATAAGGGACAAAAACAGAGAAAGCATTAGAAGTTACAATTGTGAGAACATACTTCATTCATGATAGACTTAAAATTCTAGAAGATTGAAGAGTATCAGTGTGTATTGTATTAAAAACATCAGCATCAATAAATATACCCAAGCTGTAAGGCCATCCACAAAACCAAAAAGAATATCCAGAAATCACAGAAAGAAAACAAATTTCCTGTCTTGTGGAAGAAAAACACTAAACCAGATTATCATCAGAAACCATGTAAGTAGAATAAAAATGAATTAATATAGCAAAAATGTTAAAGTAAAAACCATGAGATTTGAGCCTTCTGTGACTGTGTAGATCTGTAATTGCAACACTAGTAAGGATGAAACAGGGGGCTTTGAGTTTAAATCTACCCAGGGATACATAGGGAAATTCTATCTCTCAAACCAAACTAAAACAAAATCTACAAAACCATGGTATTATCCATGGAGGCAGGGGGAGGAAGGAAGAAAGTGGGAACTTGGGTTCATATGTAAAATGAGAAAAGATTGTTTTTTAAAAATAAATAATTAAAAAAGACAAATTCTAGGAGAACACTGAAAATAATTGAAATTAAAAGCCGTCTTCTTAAAGCCAATGTTGGAAATGATGAAAATAAAAATACATTATTTTCCTTTTGAATGCATCTAAAATATATCTATATTATTAATAGCTATGTATTTGGCAACTAAAGCATCTTTTAAATAAGATGATAATCACAATATTACAAGGGACTGAGAAGGGATTACAAAAATAGATATCACATCTTCCACAAAATCAAGAGGAGCTTTATGTTATAGCAAATAATATTCCTGTAGTATTTAGCATCCTTCCACACAATGCTCTTGATAGCAGTGTCATGTTAAAAGAGATAAAACCTTATAGCTCTAAAATAATTTAGGTTAAGTCCATGATTATTTTTGAAGTCTTGGAAATGCTTATTTTGATATCTGACAAAGCAAGAAAAACATCTCTGTGTGTGTACAGACAAGATATACATATATGTTTATATATATATGTATATTATGTCATCTGTCTATGACACAAACACTCACATAGTTGACCTGATTATCAGTATCAGATTGCTGCTAATTGATAGTAATCATACATCCTATTCATCTCTAAAAGAATAGATATTCTCATCATTCACATATGAACAATAACCTATGGAGACATTCTCCAGATGATATAAATTTTGCATATTTGAAAATACGTAAAGTATATTTTCTTATATTTTTGTTTGTGAGCCTCACCTCTCCAGCCAGTAATTATGTTCTCAAACCACAATACATTCAAATAAAAAAAATAGGTAAAAAGAGTAAACTATTTAGAGACCAAATAAATACCTTTAGTCTTATTTTTAATGATGTCTATACACATATGGCAGAACAATATATGTGCATGGGAAGGCAAATTCTGACTGAAATCCAAAGAGAGTGTCAGATCATCCAGAGCTGTATGACAGGTAAATGTGAGTCACCTGACATAGGTACTTCAAAATGAATTTAGATTCTCTGGAAGTATAGGAGTCACTTTAACTGCTGAACCACCACCCCGCCCCCAGACTTCAAATTAGTCATTTAGACTAATTTGCATTTAGCATGGCTCAATCAAGAAATCACTGAGAATTAAAAAAAACAACAACAACTAATAAACACATAAATGTTTTTTTTTTCCTATATTTCTTCTTGCTACAGCATGGCTGTGGTAATACATATAAAACTGGACAGGCTCTTGGGACTGTTAATGAGGTAACCTCATTTTCAATCCTTCTTGCTTAATAAGGGACTGATTCACCAACACTGCTGCAACCAAAGGCAACATCATTTGGAACTATGTTCCATTTGCTAGGCACATGACAGGAGAGTAAGCACGAATCCTTGCTTTGAAACCCCGTGCTTATTTGGTTTAGTCTAACATAAGGTAAATCTAAATGAAACCCAGGCCTATGAGACCTATAGATATTGGCACTGTGGCGTTTGTGTTATGGTGTTTACAGACCATAGGGCCAGTCCATTCATAAGGATTCTGCCTCAAACCAGGCACCACTTCACGGTACGTGACAACAACAATAGATTAAACATGAGACCTGCCCCAGGCTGATGGGAGGAACTACCCTTTACATATATTCTTCCAAATCATCCTATACAAGTCATCAACCTGTGATTTGGGACAATTCTGAGACTGGATTGCCCTCTAGTGTTGACACAGTGACAACGCACTAAAAATGGTATTATAGCATCCCTTGATTGAGAGCACCATCTAGTATTGAAAAGCATGAATTAACCATAGACTCAGAGAAAAAGAGTAGCCTATGCAGAATCTTTGGAAAGTTAGGGACAATGCCAGATTGGAACAAATATCTGTTCCTTCAGTGTTCATAAAGCATTGCAGATCAAGGGTCAAGAGCGCTGAGAAAGCCAGGATGCACTTAAAGGCAAAAAAAATACTATAAATATCATATATATATATATATATATATATATATATATATATATATATATATATGGAGAGAGAAAGAGAGGGGGGAGGGAAGAGAAGGAGGGAGGTAGAGAGAGAACTAATTTTTAAAGCTCAGGAGACCTCTAGAATGTAACTATTCTTCTCCTGTTGGGAAGGAGTGCATCCTTTCATATTATGCCTAGAATCAAATGGGTCTTTAATAATTATCAGATTAATTTTAAGAACCAGAGCTGTCAACATTGGGGAGGTTATTAATATTTTATATTGATATAATACAACACCATGACCAAAACCACTTATAGAAAAGAGGGTGTAGTTTTCTTATGGTTCCAAAGAGATAAAAATGTGGTGAGGTAGGAAAGGAGGGTTGGCTAGAGTAAAAGTTGAAGGCTCACATTTTGAATGCTAGACACCAAACAGAGACTAAATTGGTAATGATCTGTGGTTTCTAAAACCCTAAAGCCCACTGACAGAGTCACACTTTCTCCACTGAGGCCATATCCCTAAGCCTATCCTAATAATGCTACCCACTGAAGATACGCTATTAAAACGTTTGAGCCTAGCCAGTTGGTAGTAGTGCACACCTTTAATATCAGCATTCGGGAGGCAGATGCCAGAAGATCTTTGAGATTTCTAGGCAAGGCAGGTCTACAGAGCAAGTTGCAGGACAGTCAAGGGTCCACAGAGAAACCCTGCACAAAACAAAAACAAAAGCAAACAATCAGAAAAACAAAAACATAAAAGAGCAACAACAAAAACCACCTGAATCTATAGAAGACAAATTTTTTCAAGTCACCATGGTAAAGTCCATCCCTACTTTCATGTGTGCTAAAGAGCATATCCTACTGTGTCCTAAAAGAGAGTGTAATCTACTCATTTTAGTACAAGAGGGTCAATATGAAGCCACCAGGCAATGCAAGTAGGAAGGGAGAACAGAGTGCATATTTAAACTACTAAGCTGCAACAGACAATGTGATTACATAGGGACTACTAGGGCAGTTCATGGAATTTCTATTTCTTCGTCCCAGGGAAAGACAAAATGGTTCTTATAACTGTTGTTCATGGGATGTTGAAAAAAGAATTATGTAAGCACAGGATAACATGAGACATGCCAAGGAAGGATAAAACCCTTTCTGAGAAATTTAGGTACTGTCCCTGGCCTCCTTCTGCCACATCCTGTAGGTGGGTGTAAGATGGCAGAGAGTTAACATCACAGACTCTAGGAAGGAGTCAGACAAGTGGTAGAGCAGACTCGTTTAGTGCAGGTGTTAGGCAGACTTTTATACCCCCTTCGCAGGACCCAGTGGGCAGGGTCATCTGGAACGTTGTGATGTCTCACCTTTCTTTGCTCCAGCCATCTAATGCCATGGTATCATAATCAGTCTCTGGGCTCTTCAGCAGAATACCAATGGGCATGTGCAATTGGCCCTGAAGGTGTTTCCTCCCAGGCAGTCACAAGGTACTACCTTATTCAGGTATTTATAGCTTATAGTTATCCAAATTACAGAGTTTTAAATTTGTTGTTGAAGACAGCTTTGTAACATTGTAACCTGCCATAACTCTTTTAAGATTTAAATAATTTCAGTGAAACCACATAGCTTGCACTGCCCTGTGTTTTCTACATTCAAAGGGACTGGAAGGCTAGTCAGGTTCTACTCTGTTCCTCTGCTCATTATTCATCTGATACCTAAACTTTTAGGTGGGTCTCTTCCATAGAGGCCCTCAGCGTGCTATGTAATAGAATACCCTAGCCTAAAATGTTAATAGTAAATATGAGATAGTAATCTTTAGATTCTCAGGTTCAACACCTCCTTTGCTCACATTGTTAACATTAAAAACTCCTCAATACCTACCAGGCAGTCCAATAAATGTTACTGACTGCTCTGCACCTTTATCTAAGAGATTTTAGCACCTGTGTCTAAGAGATACATTCTCCTTGATCTTAGGAGACCAATAAGCAGTCCCTCAGGAGGCTGTTAACTGATTCTGTCTTTAACCCAAACTAGGCAGTGACTTTCACCCCTACCGTAATGACAGGAATAGAAGGTAACTCAGTTCATCTACCCACGAATATTAGAGAATGGGAATTCCTCTCCCCATTCTCTAAGAGAAAAGGAAAAATGTGAAAACTTCTAATCAGTCTTTGGTTTATTGTACAGTCTATCAAGATTATATCCCATTACTTTGTTTCTCTTTCTTCTGGGGTGCTGACGTGTAGCAAACCATGTCGTTACTGTTCCCTGGGTGCCTTACCTGGAACCATATTTTATCTTCCTTCTGTATTTGCTCCTCTTTCTAGTCATGGTTTATGATATTCTGTCCTGATCATATTTACTCTTTTTTTTCTGGTTGAGATGTTGCTCTGTCATAAACATTTTGTCCAGCAACCTGGCTGAAAAGGAATAGAGGAGAGCAATATCATATTGAGAGGACGTTTTCTTAAGTTTATTTTTCATCCTGACCATAAAGGAAAGAGCTTCTCTAGATTCGTGGCTGTATGTGGCCTGTCTCATACCTAAGACAGGCCACTCTGTAAGGCGATGATTTTCTGGCTCAGGCATGCATTGTATAAACACTACATAAGACCTGATGGTTATACTGTTGGTCCATTATCAGCTTCATTTCCCTTCTGAGAAATTTCAGTCTGCATCCAAGAGTCTTACCTTTCAGATAGGAAGCCTCTTCTTGGAAGGTTGGACAATGTCTAACAACTGTGCCATCGTATATCACCACTCAGTTTCTTTCATTCATATGCTGCTTCTTCAATGGATGCTGCAGTAAGAGGTGGGCACAGAGTGAGAAAAATAAGTCAAGTATTACAGGTGAGGAGTATCCATCCTCTTTCACCTCCACTTCAAGTTCTCCTTCGTACTTCTCATCCAGTTATCCTATAGAGAGACACATTTCTCTTTTACATTTACTTCATCTAGTGTTTTCATATTCTCTCTGGCAGCCAGTCAACTGACAAGTGGATAACAACACCATCTCAGTACAGCAAGTTGCTGTCTTTGCTTGGTATACTGGGTTAAGCAGTCCCGAAACTAGCTATTATTTGTTTTATTTGATTTTTTAATTCATTTTACATAGCAACTATAGTTTCCGCTCCCTCACCTCCTCCTGAAACCCACCTCCCTTCACTCTTCAGAAAGGGTAAGGGAGTCAACAAAGTCTAGCATATTAAGTTGAGGCGGGACCAAGACCTTCCCCACTGCTTCAAGGCTAAGTAAGGCATCCAGCCATAAGGAATGGGTTCCAAAATGCCACCTCATTCACCAGGTCCCACTGCCTGAGGCCCCTCAAACAGACCAAGCTACACAACTGTCATCCACTAACAGAGGACCTAGTTAGTCCCTAGTTAGCTGGGGACCAAGCAGGCTCCCCAGCTGTCAGTCTAGAGTCTGTGAGCTCCCACAACCATGGATCAGCTGTCTCTGTAGGCTAAAACCAGCTATCATTTTAAGATGTCTCAAAATTCACATGGTGATCCACAGCCCTTAACATATGAACCACATTTCTGCCCACATGGAGTTTTGAAGACCAAACTGGAATTTCCTGTCTGCCTTGTCAATTGTTTCCAAAAACCTAGGCCTTAGTCTAAGTTACCCATTTCCCAGATGCCATGAGAATGAAAAAAAAAAATAGGTTAGACCATTGAAGTATTTCACAAAGTTAATTTGACTGAGTATTTACCAAGAAAAATGTGTCTTATATGAGAGCAAAACACATACATCCTCAAACTATGAGGCGGAAAGAGCATACTTAATATTTAAGAGAAAGTGATTTTATCCTAAACAGAAACCTCAAAGGTTTTAGGCATGACAAAATGGGAGAAAAACTTTGCTAGCTATACATCTGACATAACACTAATATCTAGACTATCCAAAAAACTCAGAATACTAAGTATCAAGAAAACAAACAACCCAACTGAAAAATAGCCTTTATAACTGAAGAGAGAGTTCACAAAAATACAAATGACTAATAAATACTTTAATAAATGTTCAACATCATTAGCCATGAGGGAAATGAAAATTAAAACTACTTTGAGATTCCATCTTATACCAGTCAAAAAGGCTATTATCCAGAAAACAAATGACAGCAAATGTTGCCAGATCATGGGGAAAGTAGAACCATTGTTAAATGGGAGTGTAAATTAATGCAACCAATATGAAAAACAGCATGGAGATTTCTAAAAAAGCTAAATTAGATATACAATATGACCCAGGCATAGAATTCCAGGAGAGATAACCAAAAATTCTACATCTTACCTGTACATCCCATCCACTGAATCTGCATTTACAATAACCAGGAAATTGAACCAACCTACTTATCAGTTGATGCATGGACAATGAAAATTTGGTATACAAATAAAATGAGATATTATTCTACATTAGACAAATATACACTTGAGAAATGTGCATGACTATAAATTGTAGTAAAAAGGGTGGCGGGGCTGCGTCTCCAGCACCCTGGCCACCTGCACAGCTAGCGTATGCCCTGAAATAACAACACACAAACGGTATTCATTTAAACACTGCTTGGCCCATTTCTATCTAGCCTCTTCTAGGCTAACTCTCACACCTCGACTAGCCCATTTCTAATATTCTATGTAGCACAGCTAGGTGTTCTTACCGGGAAGATTCTAGCCTACGTCCATCCTGGGTCGGAGCTTCATCGCATGCATCTTCCCGGGAGCGGGGAGCATGGTGTCTCTCTGAGGCGTCTGCTCCCGAGAGGAGGGCTGTGGAGTCTGAGCTCACTTCCTCTTCCTCCCAGCGTTCTGTTCTGTTTACTCCTCCCACCTATCTTCTAACCAATGAGGACCAAGCAGTTTCTTTTTATTTGACCAATGACCTTCCTCCATCAATAAATGGAGTTTGAACAATATTATACTGAATATGATAATTCAAGTTCAGAATAATAAACATATTCACATGATGGATGCCATGAGAAGTTTAATAGCATTGTATTAATCCTGTATATTAACTTTGGTAGAATAGATTTTTTAACTATTAATTGTGCTTATCCAGGAATACACAATAGTTTCACATCATTTAGTATAATTTTTTTTCTTTTCTGTGTATTGAAATTTCATTGTAGAAATCTTTCATTTCTTTGATTACATATATTCCTAAATAGTTTTTTGGGAGAATAATTTAGAATGGAATATTTTTCCAATTTTTCTCAAATAATAGACAGCATGCAAAAATAAAGGCTAAGATTTTTGTTCTCTTTGGTAATGGATTTTGTATTTAGGGGGGAGGTTTTATTTTGCACCTCACTGCAAGTGTTTATTAGTTCCATAAGTTTTCTAGTAGATTCAATTGGGTTTTTTCAGTAAATAATATTTCTGTATATAGAGATCATTTGGCTTCTTCTTTTCCTATTGTCCTTTTTATGTCTTTTTCTTGTCTAATCGCTATAGCTAAGACTTTTAGCACTGTATCAAGTTAGAGACAAGAGAGTGAACATCCTTGTCTCATTCATGATTTTACACAAAATGTTCTCAATTTGTCTTCATTTAAAATAATGTTTGTTATGGGATTGTTATAAATGACATTTATATTTTTGAGATATATTTCATCTATTAGTAAAGTCTCCAGAACTTTTATGATGAAAGTACATTTGAGTTGCCAAAGATCTTTCCAGCATCAAGTGAAATAATTTATGCCTTTTCTGTTATTCAGTGTCTTTATGTAGTTTATTATCAGTTAGTGATTTATGGATCTCTAGCCAACATTGTCTTTTGGATGAGGCTCACGTGGTCATAATATAGAATCTTCTAAATGTGCTTCTAAATTCAATTTGAAGGTATTTTAGTAAGAATATTTACATCTATGTTCATCAAAGTAATTGTAGTTTTCTTTCTTTCTTCCTCTCTTTGTTTCTTACATTTAATTTTTTGGTTTTGATATCAATATGATAATGGTGCATTTAATCAATACCTTTTGATAACAGACTCTAGTGCCAAAGACTGTGGTAAGTAGCAAGAGCTCATCCAACTATGTCCCATCCTATTCTGGTTATAAAGATTGAAAAACAAATGAAATAAACAAAAATTCAAAATCTGACATACAACACCAAGAGAACAACTAATTGCAAAATTCTGTCTAGGGTATGCCTATTATGATATTTGATTAATATGGAATTTTGAGACAAAACGAAGCATTTATAGGCACATCCAGATGTTTCATGAATAGTGACTTATTCAACTAATATGTCATGGCTCTGGTTCACATTTCCTAATCTTCTTTAGTATCTATTTCTAAAACTCACTTCCTGCATAAATTAATTTGCATTCCACTCTTCTTTTTGAAGTAACATGCTAATCTACACCATGCTTTTATTTATTTAATCATTTGCTTTTATGTTTAACGACAAGGATTTTCCCATCAATCAATAGTTGGACATAAAACTGGATGTCATTATACAATACAGATGTAAGGAAAATGTTAATTTATTTACTTTGAATAAACAGGTGTATAGAATATTCAAGGCAGTCCTGACCTAATTGAGTGAAAGTCAAAAGGGTAGGGCTTGGGTCTTTCTGGAGTATGGTAGCCTCTGGTTTTGAAGAAATAAACTGCATCTTATGAAAGGGACTGTAAAGAACACTTGGTAAAATGTTAAAGATAATGCCAAGATTACAGTAAAAAAAGAAGATGAAAATGTTTGCTCTTTAATTCAATGAATTCTGCCAGCAGCATACAAGCTTTCAAAAAGATCCTGGAGCTCTGTATAGGAACTGAAGCCAGCAACATCATGATGATACAACTGTGAGATCACAGAGACCCCATGTTAGCCAGGTTTGCCATTCCAGCCTATAGAAACTGAGGAAGGGAATGCATGCTAATTTCATTTTTAAATTTCTGGCAATTATTTTCAACAAGTAACTAATTGCTGCAATTCATTTGGAATGATATTTAATAATCTAAAATATTTAAAGATGTACTAAATAATACATCCTTCCAAGCATAAAACAATGTTTAGAAAGGTCTAGAATATTGATTTGCTCACCTTTTCCTATTATAGTTTATAAATAAACCTAATACACATGCAATATATATATTTCACAATAGACAAATATTTATTGCAGTAATACTAATATCACCAATCTCAAAATGAATTGCTTATTAATTTTTAATGTGAGGCATATGATGAATATAAAATGGGAGAAAATATGGCACTTACTTTGGGGGGAAAGTAATGAGTAACAAGATTTCTCCTGATGAACTAAGGTCATGAGAGAGAAACAGTACATTACAACTGCCGAAAGAAGAATCAACTAGTAATTATATGTCAAGTGAATATATGTATTTATTAAATTAAAGGGAAATTCACCTATTGAAAAAACAAGGATTAAGATAAATAAAAATTGAGAGAGTTTGATATCAGTAGATTTACAAGAATACAGGGAATAAATAACTTAAGGAAATAATTCTAAAAAGATGGGTAAAATTAGAGTACCTATTTTATTTGTGTGTGGATAAAATATTCTTTCTTCTCTTGAGGTTTGTAAATTCTATTTTGGGGCCAAATTAAAATATTATTACATTGTACAGTATGGTTCTTCATGTACGTAGAAAAGCTGACAAGGATAATTATATTTCAAGTTGAGGCAAATAAAATTATTCAAGGGTGACTTGTGATCTTTATGCTTTTCATACGCTGTCAAAATGTTGACACCAGTAGTCCTTTTTTATGTAAATAGGAAGCCACCATATTATTAGCATAAGGAAAAAATATTATCAGATCACTAAAAATTTAAATGTAATTATATATTTCCTCAGAAACAAGAAAACATAAAAAACGAGGAACAAGACGAACATTACAGGAACAAAAACATAAACTAAGATAGATGAGCTTTAACTTATCACTAAAACAGTAAGATATATTAAAGTTGTATAGTTATTATTGGCTTTTTAAACATTTGGTGGATCTACCAGAAAAGGAAAGTTTAACTGTAATAAATATTGCCAATATACCTACTCAATAGGTTACATTTTCCTTCTCAATTATTATTTTTCTTTGTTTTGATTTTTTTCCACAAAGACTTAAGTAAAACATGTGATTTTTGTAATGGAAGTCCTATTTGGACTTAGAAAAGTGCATCAATATTTGAACATATATACTCTCATTTAATTTCTTTGAGAACAGCCAACATTAGACATATTATTTGTATAATCAAGAAATAATTAAATGTAGCCATCTCTTGCAAAATATAACAATTAGTACCTTAACGCCTCAAAATATACCTTCTAGTAGGAAAACTAAGAAATGGACAAAGGAAGTTGAGAGAGAGAAACAGAGAGAGGAACTGAGAACATGAACCACAAATTTCTGTTAGTTGATAAAATTTCAACATTTGGTAAAATGATAACCTGAGTTGCATGGCAGTGTGCTCTCTGTGATGCTTTAGTAAATAAACAATGATTTTATGATTTTATATATTCAACTGGATATTGTTTAGGCTACAAACAACATCAATTTTGCTGTCTTCACTTAATCATATATCTGGTGTATGTATATGTGTACATATATATATACATGGTTAAGTACATGTGCATGTTGAAAATTTAGAAGTTATAGGTAAGAATAATCATATAAAAAGAGAACTTCAAATTTTGCGAAAATGAAGGTGGGACATAGGAGTGCTGGAAGCAGGGGACATAGAAAGGATTGGAGGGAGGAAAGAGAAGGGAATATGATGCTCTGATGGAATTATATTTTAATTAATATAAAGAATATCATAAAAGTATTACCATCAGGCTTATATATTGTATGTTTAAAGTGTATCCATCATAAAGATATGCAAACTACTACAATAAAATTACCTTTTTAAATAAAAAACAACAGTATTAAAAATTCCATTTTTGGAATGAAACCTAAGTGACTTTAGGAAGATCTGTATTCACAATACTACCTACACAATGAACAAAGCTCTTTCTATCAGGAATCAGAAGTTTTAAAAGATATGTAAAATAGAGTTCTAGGAAATAATTAAACAACATTTATACTTTTCTAAAGACATTTAAGTAATTTAAATTCAACTCTAATATCCTATGATAAAAGACAAATAATGACACTTAAATTGAAAAGTAATTTAAGTTATACATAAAACTTCAAAAGCATATTTTTTTTTTACATCTGTCAGTGAATCTTTAGAAAAATTAGATGTGGGTTTATATTTGATATAGTCTGTGCCTCTTTAGCTTTTGATAATGAATAGGCTTTTATTTTTAATGGTTGCTGTTTCAATAAAGACAGCAAAATCAATGCTCTGTGTGTAGTCAAAATTAAATGTCTAGAAGATAAAAATAAACACTTAAATTCCATAGCAGTAGGGTTATCTAGAGAAATATTTGATGTGATAATGAACAGAGTAGGGTACAATAATAAAACAAAGAAAATTAGATTTTACAGCTTTTTTATTGTTTTAGTCAGCGTTAGGCATTGGTCAATATGCATCCCAATTCCTTGGACAATTTGACTAGATAAGTACTATTATTATTCACATTTTCTGTATGAGATTAAAGGATAAAAGTAAAATAAACATGGATAGAACATCAAGAAAATTAAAATAATGGTAGTATACACAATGGAATTCAATTAAGCACCCATAATGAAATTTGTAGAAAAATAAAGGATGTTAGAAATATTAAACAGAGTGAGATAATAATCTAGGCCCAGAGAAACAGACAAGATATGGTCTTTCTCATATGCAAATTCAGCCTTTAGATTTTTACATTTTCTGTATTTAAGTTGTCATATTGCTAGAAGGTAGGTAGCAAGAAAGGAGATGTGGGAGGCAATTAAGAAGCTTTGAACATAGGAAACATGGGAAATAGTAAGGCATAGAGGTACTGGAGTGAAAAGTTTAAACAGGAGGAGAGAAAGAGAGAGAGAGAGAGAGAGAGAGAGAGAGAGAGAGAGAGAGAGAGAGAGAAGACTTGCAAATAATTTTTACATAAAACATTATGATAATATTACTTTCAAAACATGACATACGACATAAGTTAAAAGCATTGGTAATGAAGTAGCTCAATAGCTCCTAAAAGGAATATCTTCATCAAACTCCTCAAGACTCAAGGATCTATGTGGAAGAGGAGACACGAAGATTGTAAGAGTCAAAGGAGATGGTGAACTCCATAGGATTCAGACACATATGACAAGGTACATATGAAGTCACAGAGAATGTGGCTGCATACATAAGACCTGCAGGAGTTGAAGTCAGAGGGAGCCTTAGCACTGAGAAAGGGAAATGGACACAATGCCCCACCCTTAACCAAGGAGCTATCTACAACTGATACTTGCTGGCAAAGAAAAATCAGTGTATTATGGTAGAGTTTCATTAGAAATATCTTCATGCTTCAGAGCAGGCCCCATGAATAAGAGTAACTCATAAATAAAATATGAATTCAAAGATATTTTGTGGACTTTTTATTTCATTTTGCTATGTTTGGGTTCTTTTTTTTTACTTATTTTGAGATTTTGTTAGTTTTTTTTTTGTTGTGTTTTTAATTATGTTTTCTGTTTCTTGTTTTATTTTTGTTTTTGAAAGAGAACTAGAGAAGAGGAAATAAGTTGGGTGAGTAGAGAGGTGGAAAAGATCTGGGAGGAACTGGGGGAAGAGCAACCTTGGACAAAATATACTGTGGAAAAAATATTCTTTTTAATTAATAAAACTGTAAAAATTCCTTTCTAAGAAATCAATATCCCCTGTAGTTTGGCACTAGGGCTCCCAGAATTTTCTTTCTCTTAACATGAGGTTCCTAGAGAAATTCCATTTTTTTTTAAGGATTCATTGTTACTCATAGTCAAACCAAGGGACAAAATTGTCTCGTTAGAATATCTTCAATATCTTCATTATTGCCAAGATGATTAAAAAACCACTTTGGCAAGAAATGTGGAAAGAAAGGCTTTGTGAACACTGAAAATCCAAAGAGAAAAACAGTACTCAGGAACACTTTGGAACCGATGCTTCTTTTGTCCCCAAAAGATGAATATGTATTCCTAATTTGGCTTGGAAACAGAGAACCAAATGTTCAAATAAACATTTCCTTAAAGAAGTGCATGTATGTTATCTTAAGTATTTTTAATGATAATTTAAACCTAAGAACAAAAGTTAACTTAGCAAGAATTTTCTGCTAACTCTTATTTGATAGGATTTTATCTATAAGATATTAGCAGCAATGAATTAACTACCACTTAGGAAATCAAGAAAGAGAAGCTGTCTCAAGACATGCAGCATTTGCTTGTGGTCTATAGATTCACTTCTCAGTGTGTTCTATACTTTTTTTCTATGTAAACTGACAACTCACAGCAATATGTGTATTGTCACAAGCAATTAATCTGACTTCTTTGTGTTATGGAAAATCCATACCCAATTCAATATCCAAGAATAATGTGATTAATTATGTATCTAATTATAAAAGTGAAACTTTATGCATGTGGTGGGCTGCATAACAATCAGGTAATTTCTCCACAATTTGCTGTGATCTAATTTGCTCTAAAAATCTATGCTATGAAAACAAAAACCTAAGCTAAATGAATAATAGAAAATAGCTTGGAAATATTTGTAAACATAGTTATCAAAAATGCTAAAAAAAACCCACGGAGATCCAAAAGGTACAAAGAAAAAAATAACAGAAAAATGTACCACAGTAGAAAAAAAATGTCTCTTTTCTTTCTATTTTGTGGAATAATTTGAAAAATATTGATTTTTGCTATTATTTAAAAGTCTGCTAGAATACGGTGCTGTTACCATCTTGTCATAGACTTTTTAGGGGGTTGAGAATCCTGTAATTAGAGCTTCCATATCACTAGAGGCTATAAGTATATTTATATTAATTATCTGATATTTACTTAAATTTATAAATGGTATATATCCAAATAATGTGTGGTATATAAGTTCAATGGCTACTTACAGGAACAGGGGCAACACCAAGATAATATGGAGTAAACAAAGTTCCCTCTCATCATTCATGTTGATCTTAATGATAGTTGAATAATGGAAATAACATGCTCAGTTAACCTTTTACTTCCTGTATAATCTAGCATCATCCAAGATGGCTAGAATCTTAGTAATACATACAATAGTTAGTATCCCAGTGGAGAGTCTCCTGAATAATTTTTTTCATACTAACCAATAACTACATTACCATTGACATGGTCTGGAATATCTCTGTATTTTTCCATTTTAGATGGCATAGATGATAGTCCAACATATCATCATGTTATGCCCAGAGGAAAAAACAATCATGTAACATAAGCCTGGAAAAAATTGTACCACTAGTACTTTTAGCTTAAATGACACCAGCTTATCAATACATTCTCTACCTTTGCCTTTTTGGAGGCTTACATACCTAGGGAACATAAACACATTTAACATGCAAAAAAAGTCTGAACAATTGGCATCACAAATACATATACATGTAAACATATACACAACCTGCTTTTGAAACAAAATTCGAAAATCTTTGCATTAGTAGGATACGTCATCTACAGTAATAACAAAAATCAAAAGTTTTAAACCATTTTTACACATTTTAAATAATTTCGATAACCACAAATACAGTCATTTTCTGAATTTAACTATATTTCATGAATATACAATCCTAAAATTCTTATTTAGGTAAAGCAAAAATATGTAGACTAAGTTTTAAATAGCAAGGCAGCACAAATGTATGCTTCTTGTGTAAAGTGTACTGATTGCAAATGTCAGAGATGTCAAAGTGAATCTTTTTTTTTTGCCATTTTATATGGTAAAGCTCCAGATGTGCTAGTGTATAAATAAGGACATTTCTTGATCATGTTATGTATATTATATTCACATGCCTTTATTCTATCAGCTTTTCATTGTTGATGTGAAGACAGCTCTCATCTCAAAAGGAATAAATGACATTTCATTTTAGAGTCAAATATGAGTGACATGGCCTGAAGTTGTCCCACATACTATAGTCCAATATGGTAGTAGTTTTTGAGGTTCGTTTAATGTGAATGAGATTTCCTGGAAATAAGATGTGACTGCAACGGCTGTTTGACTGCTTAAAACTCCAAAGATGCGGAGAGATTTCAATGTTACAAAGTCAATTGTCAAATTAACATGGCACATCCTTAAATGCCATATGAGCCACTTACGTCCTTTTTCTGTACATGACCTAGCATCTTTTTTTATCAGTAGGAAATCATTTGCAATGCACAGACAGACCCCTATTTCCTACCACTGCAGTAGTAATAATGCTGATAGCCAGCATTTAGTCTATAACAGAATTCCCTCCATTCTTCTACGGCCTACCTTCTTGATATTTCCTCTAATGAATTTGAAAATTTTCCTTATAATATTAATATAAAAAAATTCATAAAATTGCTACCTTCCTGCAACATACTTTGATTGTCAGTCAGATTGACTCCTAATTAAACCATCTCTTTCTTTCCTTTTGAGGTGAGAGCTGTTTTTTTTTTTCACCTACAATAGTAACAGAGCAAAGAAAGTCATAAATCAAGGCACTTTTAAAATACTCTGGAGGAAACATCAGGCAGATGAATTTTTCTGGCTAATGTTGTCAACTTGACACAAGGTACTTGGGTCATCTGGGAAGAAATCTCATGAAGAAAAGGCTTTCATCTTATTGGCCCATGACTACATTTTTGGGCTCCTATCTTCATCAATAATTTATATAGGAGACACAGTCCTTTGTGGGCAGTGCCATTCTTGTGTTCTGAATGTGTAGAACAGCAGGATAAACAAGCCATTAGGTGATAGTCAACAAGCAGTCATTCAATGCCTCTGCTTCAGTTCCTGCCTGTCTCCAGGTTCCTGCCCTGTTTGAGTTCCTGTTTCAATTTCTGTCAGTGATGGACTGTGACTTGGACAGATAAGACACATAAGCCCTTTCCTCCACAATTTGTGTTTAGTCATGATCTTTATTTAAGCAACAGAGAGCAATCTAGGACATAGGATAATACAAAGCAGGAGAATATAAGCTGTAGACCTCATGTAGCACTTTATGGAGTTGTCAACTTTTAATTTATTATAAGTCAGTGGATTTTTCAATATATTTTGAAGTGAGGCAGGAAAGCATAGGGAAAATTTTAGTAACATGGTACTTGCTTGCTTTTTGTTGTGAATACCTCTTTCCCTTTCAAAGATGTCAGAAGACGTTAAATTATATATATCACAAGTCTATTTTCTATCATAAATGTAAATTTTGAAATTGATGATCAAACAAATATAGAAATCCTAAATCTAACATTGTCTTTATGTGAAATTTTGTCTTTAATTTAATAATTTTATAATGTTAAAAACACAAGTGAGATAATAAAATATTTAATCTTATAATATTATTTATGACAAAATGTTGATTGGCAACAAAAACATCCAAATTGCATGTCAAAATTGACCAAATATGTATGGAACAAAACCCCCAAAACATGCAAAGGAGTATCTACACATAGGGGCCACGTTTGCTTGCTCTTTTATCATATCATTTACACTTACAATTAAAGTTTCTCAAGACCAATCAGCATAGACAGTTTTTGAGTTACAAAATCTTGTTTAACAATTTGCTTCCTGCTTAAGTGTCAGGCATTAGTTATGTCTCTTTTTGTCAGAGTTAATAATGTTGTCCTTTGTCTATTATATACAGCATTACACAAATATTTGCTGAGTTCCTGAATGCTCTTGTCTACAGGATTGTCATCTGCATTATGAACATGCTGGTATTTAGCTCCAGTTTGCCATGAAGAAGACCGAAAGTTCCATCAAACTGTTGTCAAATATTTGACTAGTCCAATAAAACAAATAATATCACAAGGTGTAAAATACCTTATATGGATATGACAAGTGAAAAATTTATCTAAAGTATGTAAATATTTATGCACATTAGTAGGAAGCTTAAAAATTAGAAAGCATGATTGGAAGAGAAATATATAAAAATACAATCTGATACATAAATTAATTCAAAATTTCACCAAACATTTGAACTAAAGCGTCATACAGTAGCCTTGTCAGTCAGATTTAACTAATACATATAAATTGCTCTGATAAGATTGAAGGAAACAATTGGTACCTACAAACTATCCTCTGACATCCATACAGGCACTAGGGAGAGAGAGAGAGAGAGAGAGAGAGAGAGAGAGAGAGAGAGAGAGAGAGAGAGAGAGAGAGAGAACCTGCATATGTGTACACTAACAATAGTAATATATTAATGGCTAATAAACATGAAATCTTTTCTCTGGTAAAAGAGAAAAATCTTTGAATACACTCAGGCGTTGGACAGATCCCACAAATTACTGCAGACTCAAATGGACAGGTTTGAGCACACTTGAAAGAGTTTGCTTTGAGACGACAGCTCCTAATAACCCTGATTGTAGAAGGATGCTCAGGTAAGGGCTTTTGTCTCATTCAGCTACCAGTCATGGACAGCCCAAGAATGCCTGGTAATTTCTGAAAATGGCAGCAGATGCTTACATTGTCTGCATTATGTTTGTTGGAAGAGTGTACCTCACAGTATTTTGGAAGCTTTTGCCTGTATTTCAAAGGAAGCCAGACAGTTAACAGTAGTTTGCCATTAATAAATATCTATAACTGAAAATCCCTAGGCTAGTTAATACTCTACCAAATAAATAAAAATAAAATGAGGCAGCATGAATGTACATTAGTATGAAGAGTAGTGTACTTTGTTCGTGAAAACTTAAAATGGCACAATCCTATGGATTGAAGCTCAGCCACAACTAACAAAGATATGCATATCCCAAAACTTCTGTCTAGGAAGAAGAAAAGCATATGCTCATCGGGTTTGTATTGTTCAAATATTAAGAACAGTTTATGTGTCTTTTCTCTGGAGATTGGTTTAATGATCCTGATAAATCAACATTGCTTTCTATTATACAGCTATGGGAAGAAAGTGGAAGGTAGCTTTATTGATTTCTAGGGCATAATGTTGAGAGTGAAACGTGTTGCATTTTATATCAATCTGTATATATGTAGATATTTATGTGTATAAATATTACAAACTATATTACTTATCCCTTTATATCTGTACCTATAGAAATATCCCTACATATTTAAATATGAGCATAGATGCAACATGCATGTAGGTTGTTGACCTACACACTGCATCTGTCATATTGTACTATGTAAATACAGAGACGCCTTATGTTGGGGTGATACGGTAGGTCAGGCAATCCATAGACAAGAAAGGAACCCTGGAAGATGCAGTTTCTGTTGGTGACTTTGACTCAAAAATGACACCTTCACGACCCAGTCCCAGATGCCTGACAAGCAGAAGGGATCTGTTTAGTCTCTTTACTAGAGGTTTTAACTTCGTTCATAAAGGCAACACCTTCAATGTATGATTTAATTTCAGAAACCACACATTTTACCAATATTTTAAGTAGTATTTGGGGTTTAGGTTTCAGACTACGTGGAAACACGATAATTAATTGGCAGTTCTCAGTAGATTCCATTATGGAGAACAAAGGGATAACAAGGTATTTTTGGGTCAGTTAGCACTGCAGCACTCTGAGAAATAGGACAATCTGATGTCCACTTCTAGTTATGACACAGAGACTAAAAATATATATAAGGAAAATTTATATTTCTACTAAATAACATTAATTATCATTACTCTATTGGTTCTGTTTGTTTGTTTGTTTTATTTTTTGAGACAGGGTTTCTTTGTAGCTTTTGGTTCCTGTCCTGGAACTAGCTCTTGTAGACCAGGCTGGCCTCGAACTCACAGAGATCCGCCTGCCTCTGCCTCCCGAGTGCTGGGATTAAAGGCGTGTGCCACCACCGCCCGGCTTGGTTCTGTTAATTGTATAATTGTTATTAGAGATAGTGCCATTATAGTTTAGCAACTTGGGTAAAATATATGTCATGTCTATTTTTGTTAGTTATCTGTTTGTAGTACAGTCATATTATCCTATCTACTTAAAGACTTAAGCAAAAGAATGACAAATTCAATGCTTGCTTGGGTCACAGATTTAGTTCAAAGAGATCCAGTATCAAGCAGCTCCAAAATTAAAAGTAAAAAGAAGGCTGTTGATGCCTCTCCATTGTTCAGCACATTCCTGGACTGAATATGGTGCTAGGTTTATTTGCAGAAGCACGATAAAAGACAAAGTAAACAAACAAATGAAAAGAAGAGAAGGTAAAGCTGCAGCAATATTTACTTTGAGGTACCCTTTGAGATATGCTTCATTACTGTGTGACATATCCATAACTCATGAGCTCGAGCGATTTTGAAGAATAAATATTGGAGAGCCCTTAGCAGAGAGCTAGCAATCTGGCCATTTGGCCTCCCATGGTCATGAGAGGGACGGCAGAGTTTGCATTATGGATAATAGACAAGGCTCTTAGAGCCAAGAGGCTTAAGAGGCTTTGTAGTGCTGAAGAGAGCCCTTGTAAAGCCCAGTGAGTCGAGGCACTCTATTAGGGTCTCATCAAGTGCACCGACAGATGTGACCGTGGATTATTCTTGCCTAATACTACTTTTACACATAAGCCCATCAGTCATACAGAGGAAGTCATCCAAGATGGTGAAACTACAGCTTGTCTCCGTCAATATTCACCTCAGCATCCTAGGTCCAGAGTTTTCCTTCCCATCACCAAGAAATATCAATAGCGCATACTCCTTCATATTTTTACATCTCTCTTTAGGATAAAAAGAATGAGGATCTCAGAGATTTCGCCTAAAGGAACTAATTCAAGGCTTACACGGGTGCAATGCAAGTGCACACGTGGATTTTTTTTTTCATCACGGATTAATGTAGTAAGAAGTTAGAGGGCGCAAACCTCAAACCCAACTTTCATAAAACATTTATGGATTTGCATAACACATCCAGGTATAATGTGTGCACACAGTACAAGCACTGACAACAGCGTCAGAGAGAAAATGTACTTCCTCCTCACACTTCATACTGTGTTCACTCCAGAGGTTCAGAAGGAAGATGAACAGAGGTCAGCTAATGTTTCCTCTAAAATATAACATAAATGTCAACTAGGCTGCCTTGTTCTTAGGAGATAATGTGTAATGTAAACTCAATGAAACTAATTCAACATTAAGTGCTACTTAGGTAACATAGCAACCCTCTCACCACATCAACAGAAAAGAAAGGATGATCCTTTCAAACCTCTATTGGGAGTATAAATGCATGTAACTTTGGAAAGTAGACAGGTTAGCTATAATATGTTTTGATTTAAAAGTTCTAAAAACACCCATGTCTGTATGCAAACATGTATATATACATTGTAATCAGTTCTAATAAATGGATATGTTATTAAACTCATGAGGGAAAATTTGAAAATAGTTATTTCATTAATAAGAAAATTGTAATATAAATACTTTCAAACCACCTCTATAGAGAGTATGAATACTTGTAACGAAAACCTAAAGGTATCCCTTCCATATATTATAGGCATGACAAAAAGAAGGATTCCAGTAAGACATGTAAAAGATTCAGAATAGTTGATGTTGCTTACTTTAAAGTAAAACAAAACTAATAAATTTCATTAAAAGGAATAAATTATAAGTGTTTAAATAGAGAGAACACTTCAAAAAATTAGACTAAGTGGCTGGAGTGAGAAAACAAGTGTCCAGAAAATATGTACTATTAAATTTTTGGTTTATGTTTTAAGGTTCTTATTTAAAGTCAGTTTACTTGTTCTGTTCTTTAGCTACACTTGCAGCCATGCTTAGGTATTTTTGTTTGCTTTTAATACTGTGATGTTCGTTTGAGGTTCATAGGCTCACATTTAATCTTTCTGAAGTTATCTAGATTGCTACAATTACCTGAGAAATTTTAATAAAGGCATGTAATGACAAAGTATAATATTTTCTTAAGAAATGATTGTTTTTGCTGATATTTAAATTACCTGATATAAGCATATGCTTTTTTACATTTTCCAGAAATGTTGGTATACCATATGGTCTGCCCCATTTGAAAAGAAGTGAGTTGCTTACACTGGATTAAGAAAAATAAAACATTATTCAAGGAAAAGAAGAGATAAGAAAACTCAAGGCTTTTTAGAAAGGACTGATACTGAGACAACAAAACCATGAGGAAATAAAAAACAACTATGGATCGTTCCGTAGTTTTGTCTTTTGGGCCGTGAGCCTTACCCTCCAATGGCTGAGCAATGGCATATATCATTTTTTAATCATTGCTTCTAAAGTCTTGGCTGTGGAAAATGTGTTTAGTGGTCCAATGGTTTAGCATGAGTTCATAGCAAAGAATCCTCCAATTCAAGAATACTCGCCAGCGAGGCTTGGAAAAGTAGGCATAGAAATCTGGCAAAGGGTCTGCTTGTTTCATAATTCTCAAACTGAGAGGACATTTTCATTTCTCTAGATGAGATTTTCTGCAAAATAATGTTAATTTTCAACTTGAGCTCCCAAATGACAAATATGAATTAAATAGTTCTATGTCTTGAAAATTATGACCAGATACTATAAGATTAGGGATTTAATAGTAATTTTTTTAAGATTTTGAACAGACTGACAATTGAAATTTAGAAAGTATGATTACAGTCACAATCTTGATTTACAAGAAACAAAACACATTTTTATAGACATCCACCCCTCCTGGAGTGGGGGGGGGGAGTGTATTCATTAGGCACTACTCATTTGGGTGGCAGCATGCAGCAGGAGTACAGGAGTCTGCCCAAGTGAACCTATTTTTTTTTTTTTTTTGGCCATAGTATTAGACCTTTAAGCTCTGGGGATAAGCATGTACAAAGGTAAATTTCCATCATAGATTTATGTAATAGGAAAGCAAAGGATTCAAGCCTGAACACTAACATCAGCACTGTGAACTAATATGGAGTGGATTCACTTGTTTGTAGAGTTTAGTGAACAGAGTTTCTTCAATTGCATATAGTTAATGTGTCTACACGATGGAAATTCAGACAGTAAAGCTTCACTCAGGAGCTGAATTCTCACCTGTTATCTCTGTGATCTATCTGAAAGCCCAGACAGTCAGATTCCTAATATAAGACCAGTCTGGGTTACCAAATGCAACTATGCTTCTCTAACAAACAGATATGATTCACCTGAGCATAGCTAAGTAAAATACGCATAACTGAAAATGAGTCAGCAAATTAGACTCACCTAGCAAAGTATAGACAGTATTTTTGTCCCATACAAAACAGAAAAAAAATACATTTTTAGAATCAGTCTATACCAAATAGTTTACAGATTATTTCGTGATGATAAAAGGTGGTGTTTTTTAATATCTTTATTAAAAAATAATTTTACATGTTACATGCCAAACTGAGTTCCCCCTCCTTTCCCTTTTCCTGCCACCGCACCTCTTTCTATCCCCCATCTACTCCTTAGAGAGGATAAGGCCTTCCTTTGGGAGTAAATAAGGTGATTTATAAAACCGTTCTTTTTCAATAAAATATAAATAGGTACTGAAATCTCCTATTTTTTGATTTTTGACCCTAAATTCTTCATGAGTTTATATAAAGATGAAAGTCAATGCAATTTGCGTCATCAGTTTATTTTATGTATAAAATAGAAATACTTTTCATTCCTTGTAGTTGTTTATTTACAAGGAAACATTTAAATCACCTCTATTATAATTGAATAAAGTGTAATGTACATGAAGTCTTTATATACATGTATATATACAAATATTTTACAAGAACAATTAAATCACAATATATGTAAATTACAAAAGAGAGAACCAAAGAAAAATGTAATAATAATATTAATATATTATAAATCCATTAAGTAAACACTTTATCATAGGAAAGAGATTTTAACCTGGTGAAAAGATATATATTTTAAATTTTATATAATATTCTTAAATACCATAGTCTCTGAAGTGTTTTGGTAAGACATTGATAAAACTGAGATGAAAACACCAACCATCAGACCTACTCTGCTATCTTATATGTATATGCTGTTTCTCTTTTAATCAATGGTGATTTCATTCTCTATAATAAAAAATAAAATTATAAAGGTCATATAATTTTAAGGTGTGATGTATTTCACAAAATGAATGATTCATAATTCATGCCACCATCATTTCTCAGGGACAACTTGAAGGACATCTGATGGCCAAAAATTAGCCCATTGATATTCACTGTAATTGATTAAAATATTCGAGGATGTTAACATTATGCATCATTCGGTATTTTAGAAATCTTATCAGCATAATTACAAAGTGTTAATGAATATTGTATTTCAAGCCTACAGTTGTACTTAATTTTCAGTTTCAAAGTTTCCATGTGATTTCTGTCTTATAAAGTATGCCATTAATAATAACTGTGAAAGTTTTGCTCAGGGGCATTCTATTCTGAAGATGATCTGATGCAATGGCGGAAAGTTTCTTTTTCAAATTCTACAATGTCACCTCACAAAATGTAATCGATTTCTAAATATTGGCTATATTAGTGCAACACACACAAATTCAAAGCTTTATAATTTTTCTTTAATTCATATTCTGTATTTAAATGATTATCATCATTTGTATATTTTTATGATAGATATCCATCACGCTAGTGGTATTAATATGTCTTTACTGCTCTCTATGCAAGCCTTAGGTTAAAACTCTTTTTACATAGAAGTTATGTCTTAGGGTTTAGGAGAAGTTTTCATCATAGAGTCTAGTCACAAACTTGGTATTTCCAAAGCAATTCATTCACTGTCAAAGTTTGTTTTTCTCAGAACACATTCCCAGGAGTGTTCCAAGGACACTGAAGACTGAACACTGCTAAACACCCCTCCCCTTAGGAATTATCCCATCTGTTTAATATCTAATCATTTCATTCATGGAGTCCTAATAAATAGTAGTTTTGCTTTGTAAGTGATTTCTGATGCACTCATGAACAAAAAGTGCTTTTGGGAAAGAAAGACGTTTAACAACCTAGGAAAAAATATGTTATTTACAGTAATAACTAAACTACAGACTAATACCAAAAAGTGAAATCTGTTATTGTCTATAAACATGTTTTCATATTTTTAATGGATAATTTTGTGTAGTTTTATGTGGAATATGAAATACATATTTTTCTGTTTTTTCTTTCCATGTGTAAGTATTTATAGAAACTTAACATGTTAGAAAAGATTTGAAATAAAAAAAATTAGAAATAGGGATATCAAAATTACAAAACAAGAGAATTGTTTCTATAGCAAGGTTTTATATCTCTATGTGGAGGTTCAAATAAAAATAATAGTCATGACTAATGTTCGAACAAGAATTCATTGATGAATCATCTAAACTCCTGTTTTAAATTTCTGCCAGACACTGTCATAGTGAATTTGACCTGACAGACACCATCACCTCACGTTTATCACAGATTAACAGATAGACAAGCATTAGTGAGGCAAATCGCGTTACCAAACTGGCAGTTGACAGAGAGTGGTATCAGAATGATAGCACACAGACCGGATCTGTCAAGAGGCAAACTACAACCTAATTCAATCCCACATCTCAGGAGAATCCAGAAAGTGTCCAACAGAGATTAAGTCTACCCATCTGTTCTTCGTCTAAGATAAAAGACCGCAGAAAAAAATATTTCAGATATATGACTTCAAATTTCTGAATTATACAACATTTACATTAAATTATTTTGTGGTCATACTTCTTTAATTCAAAATTGACCCATTCATTTGGTCTGAGAATTTAAGATTAAGACTATGAGTTTTAGATGTTCTGAAATCATAAAGATGAATCTTTTAGTGCACCCTGTCCCTAATTTACTTGACAATACAGCTATCTGCTAAATTAAGACATACACTGTTTTTATAGTTAGCACAAGAAAGAAAAATCATAACTACCACATCTGATTTTAAAGAATATATGTAAGTTGTTGACATGGCTAGAAGTTGTGTTTTTACTTACATAGAAAATAAACTTGATATTCTGAAGTTTCATAAAAACAAAAAAATTGGCAAAAATGTCTTCCCTATGTCATCAAATTGTGTGGTCTTTAATCTTATCATGTAACTTCAATTAGATGTTCTCTAATGAAAATGTTCAGTGCTAGACTTAGCATGACTCTTAATCTTTTTATAATGAGTTTTTTTTTGTGAATTTTACTATCTATACACTTCTTACTGAACAAGATGACATGGGAAAATTATTTTCAAGCTTTTGATTATCCATTTCACATTTTAAAAGAACACCTCAGGAATATCACAAAGTCATATGGAGTGGATGCTGAAGCTATGAAGAGTGTATATGTATTCGTACAGGCATCCAAAATGTATGTGTGGCTCTCATGTTTATTTCATTAGGTTAAAATTACACTTATAGTCTTCAGACCTTAACATTGGTGTCTGTATTGTGAGCTCTTTAACCTTAAACAAGTTTAGTTCTTGTATATATTTGGAATCATATTCCTTAAAAATGCCATGGCAGAGAAATTTTATTTTATCTTTAGAGGACATTTTGTTCATGTAAATTGTTTCTTCAAGGAGTTTATTCATTATTGTTTTCTTATGAAGACCGACTAAGAGTAAATAAATATTATTTACATCTTAAATTAAATATACAGACTGATCAGGTTGTACCTAACTTACCTATTTAGGAATACATATATAATGTGTGTGTTTAAACAATTGATTTTAAAAAGTGGCCAATTCTCAAGCAACAAATGTGGGTAAATTTGAGAGGAGCAAAATGAAGACGTAAATAATATCGTTAAAGTATAGTATCAAAAAGTAAAATAAACAATTTATTTAGCCAGGTATGGTGGCATAAGCTTTCAATTCCTACATTAGTAAGGCTGAGGTAGAAGGATTGATTGAAAATTAGAAGCTACTTATGTAGTGAGTGATGGACCAGCAATGACAGAAGTTTCTTGGAAATAGCAATATTTAAGAATCTATTACAATTTTTATGTAGGTTACAAATTTGAATTAAAAGATAAAGTTAATAATGTCTTTTCTTCCTTCTCTTTTATTTTAGCTAATTTTTTCCATTTTCCCCTCCTTGTTTTATATGCATTTTGTTACATCTTTTTCATTAATTGCTTACACACACACACACACACACTCCTAAGTGCAAAATAACTTGCTAATTTTATACAATAAAATTGTATTATTGGGACTGGAGAGATGGCTCAGAGGTTAAGAGCATTGCATGCTCTTCCAAAGGTCCTGAGTTCCATATCCAGCAACCACATGGTGGCTCACAGCCATCTGTAATGAGGTCTGATACCCTCTTCTGGCCTCCAGGCATGCACACAGACAGAATATTGTATACATAATAAATAAATATTTAAAAAAGATGTTCTGCTCTAAAAAATTGTATTATTATTCTTTATCTGTATATACAGACATGAAGTTAATATATAAGCACATATGAATGCCAGTCGTTCTTTCTGAATACTATCAGTAGTTAGGATAATATACATTAGTTACAGATGTCTAAGGAAAATATTGATATTACCTGATTCTTGAAATTATTCTATGTGACACGAGGTTGGGATGCAACAGTTTTTCCTACTGATCTTGAAAGATTAGCATTTTCAATTTCATTTTGCAATTAATCAAGAATATCCCAAGATGCAATGAAATAATTCAAAGAACCCTTATGTGAACTCAGGGGAATTGAAAAAAAAATAGCTGTGAGCAAAAATTAGGTCAGATGTGTCCTCTTTCCTAGCCTTGTGTGTTTTCATGCTAGATTAGGTTAGACCTAGGGAAATTGTTGATTGTCGCTACAAAGTATTTAAATTCATAGATTTATATATGTTTCAAAACATACATAATGCATATATAATTTTTAATTTGCCGTAATTCGAATTTACATTCAAAACTGTGAGATTTGCAAGTATAATTTCAGACAAGTTTTATAACTTTTTGCTTTCTTGAGGTCCTCAATTTTTACATAAAAGTCAAAAGCTTTATTAGATTAGCTGATTGTTTAAAGACACTGAAATTTGCAATGCCTAGGGTGCATTAAAATATGTATATTGAACCAGGTAGTGGTGGCACACACCTTTAATCCCAGCAATTACTTGGGAGGAAGAGGCTGGCAGGTCTCTGTGAGTCTGAGGCCAACCTAGTCTACAGAATGAGTTCCAGGGGAGCCAGGATACACAGAGAGACCCTATCTTGAACCCCCCCCCAATCAAAATGGAATATCCATACAATGAATATATGTATGTTGTTTTTATTATGTCATACATGTAAATATGTGGATATTTGTATGTATGTGTTCACGCAGATGAGAAAGGATAAGAAAGCCCTGATGAGAGCTTCAGTGAGCAGCATGCCTCCATGGCCTCTGTGTCAACTCCTAACTCCATGTTCTTGCCGGTTTGAGTTCCTGCCATAACTTCCCTCCATGACGCACTCTAAAAGGGATCATTAACTGAATTAAACATCTTCCTCCCCAACAATAAGAAAATACTAAACTTTAAAAATCTATTGAATTTAATAAAAAATCGCATTTATTCTTTTAAAATGCATTTTCTGAAGATACAGAATAAGACAAATCTCAATTTTTAAATATAAGTTTTAGATTTTCAGATTTTATATTATTCTAGTATTTGTATAGATGTATCCTCCTAAACTTTTATTTGCAATACAGTGAGCTTGTCTGCACTGAACAACAGGATTATATTCGCCACATAAGTGTTATTATAGAGTTACCCACTGGCACTATTATTTAAAAAAACACTCTTGGTTTTAAGATAAGGATATGAAATTGTAGGAGTAAGATTTTGAAATAAATCTAACAGATCCATTTTTTTTTAAATTTAGTTTTTGTAATAACTCTAGTTCATTGTTCTGATTTGGATATGTCTGTAAAATCTTTGTTCATTCTGAGTTGGTAGGAAAACCTTAGAAGAATTGACTATAATTTTATTCTGTTAAACCTATATTGTACAATTTTTTCTCACAAAAATATGTGCTTTTCTAATAAATTACTTACTTAAATGCTGAATAATATATCTTTAATTTTAAATAAAATACAATGTAAGTGTTAATAAATACACCACAGGGTTAACTTTTTGCATCTTGCATTGCTTCATATTTTTAAGACAGAGGTTTACTTATAAGTATCATGTATAGTATAAAAACATGAAATAAATGCATAATATGAAATTAATATGCATAAAAGATTGAGATTCTTCTTATGTACATATTAACATTTATAGGAGAATGGAAAATTATATCTTCTGAAGTAAGAATAAATGTCAGAGCAATATTATTATACTCACTTTCCAAATGAATACAGGAAATGATAAAGAGAAAAGATTATTAGTGAACAGGGGTGGAGAGATGAAACAGCAGTTAAGAACATATATTTTTCTTGCAGATGAGTTGAGTTTGATTAGCAAAATCCATGGAGAGTGGCTAACAATCATCACCTATCACTACAGCTCCAGCGCTATCTGATATGCTTGGTATCTTGGGCCTCCAGTACTCATGTGCACATACATACATACAATCATACCCACAAGATTAAAACTGTTAGTTAAATAAATAGTATGAATGAACCAAATCAAGTCTAAAGTATGTTCATGTTTCTACTTCCTAAACTATGTTTTATCAGTTCATACAAAAATCAAACACTAAGCTTAAATCACACTTGAAGATTTTTCTTTAAAGCAGAAAACAGGCAACTCAATTAGATGTTCTAGACTGTCTGCAAAACTTTTATTTTTTCTATACACCACATGTCCACTAATTTGAGTTTTGTTTTTCCTTTCCTGAACATAACTGCAGTTATTGTCTGTCTTGTTTGTCTGTTACTTCCTGGAAGACTAGGAAGAAGGATTTGTGTAAATACTGGCAATCATGAAAATATGACTTAAAATGGGTTAAGCTGAGCTTTTCTTTACATTCCCCATCCAAGTACGAACCAGGCCCAACTCTGCCTAGCTTCTGAGATCAGTCAAGTTCGGGTACATTCAGGATGGTATGGCTGTAGAATCTCCTTACTTTCCCTTAGCCTTTCCCACAAAGTATTTGTAGTACTCTAAAGAACAATTAACTATAGGCTATCAAATCAACACTATTAACCAATAGACAACAGCAGGGATGGTTGCTTTAATCTTCCTGCTTGAATTTCCCCTTGCCACTTTGCTTCATTGTCTTCGGCTCCAACCCTGAATGGCATCAGGACATTCAGGAATATGGGGAGGTTGTGGTAAGTCTGCATAGATATTTTAAACTTTCTTTTATTTTGACGTTGATTGCATAGCTCTTGACTGATCACTACACTTTTGTGTCCTGAATGTTGTAAATGAAGCATATATACTTTATGGAAGGTATAGCCTAAGCAAAGACAACTAGGTAACTGAGAGCTTGCCTGAAAAACTTAGTGAACTGATTAAAGACTCATGCTGATAAATCAGTGGTGTGGAAAAAAGCAATCAAACACTTAGGCAAGGAGGTAAAGAAGGACCAGTTAGAAAAAACTTATATATATTTGGGTCATAAAAATATGTATCCCTGGATATCAGGAATGAAGGCAGCTTCTAAAATATTAATGTAGAACTTCATTTTGGGCGTACTCAAATATTATTTCAGAGCTAGAATAAAATACAGGCTACCATTCTGTCTATATATAATGTAATGTATAGAAAAATTATACAAGTGGAAAAGCAAAGAGAAACATTAAAAATATGTGTTGAAGGAGGGACAGGAAATGCTGCTGAGATCTTGAAGATGGTATCTAAAATAAGCTAATTAAGGCACTGTGTTCTTCTTTGAATGCAGGAAGATGATAGATCCCACTGAGGCAAAAATAGCAGTGTGGTAAGTAGGTCAATGGCAGATTTCCATCTGTCCCGTTCAAAATGAAGTTAGTTAATCACACACTTTCTTAGTCTCATTTTTCTCCTATTTTTCACAAGTCTTATGTTTGGCCTTTAAAATATCCCTCTGGTTTTTTTAACCAAATTCTTTGAACATTTTGATAGGCACAAAAAATATGCATGCAAATAAATAAAGCAAAAGAAGTACCTACAGTAACTTAATCTGTAAAACTTCTTTTTTTCTCTCATGAAATGAGAAGTTTGTATGTTTTTTGTCAGAAATACATTGTTGAGATTATTTAAAAATCACATAATATATCAAATGTTACATATGACTCATTGACATATGCAGATTCTGTTATAAATTTATAAATATCTTTAAAATGTTGGTACCACACATTTTTTTTCTGATCCAGTTCTTATCACAGAGAAATGTCTTAGAACATTGGGAAATGGTCATATATATTTTATGTATACACTCATTGCTTTTACCTCCCACATTTTATTAGGTGTATGAAAAAGAATATATATCAGGTGTCAGATGTTTGATTCACTGGTTTCAATAAAGTAAATACAAAATTTAAATCAAACTGCAATGAAAGAATATGAGTTTTTATTTGATGATGTAAACAAAAAATCAATAGCTTTGTGTAGAACTGTTTGAACACTAAAACCTCAGATCAAAGCAAATTTGAGAGTAAATGTGTTCATTGACAATTCCAAACTTCATTCATCTGTTGGGAGCAGCGAGACCCCAGATCCTGAATTTCTTGTTTTCCCCTGATCTGAGTGCCTACAGCTGCTCTGAGCACGAGACCTTCAGGAGTTCCTGATGGCAGGAGAGTGGTTTCTGGTGGGTTTGGCTGGGGCGTGGCTATCTCTATATAATCTGCCCCTGAACACAATAAAGGGGCATTCTTGGGGAAGTCAAGGATGACCCTTTTCGCTGTCTCTCTGTCTGTGTGAGTCTTTGTGTATTTTAACCTCCAGTCCCCTTGCCCGAAGCTCGCCAACTGGGTGCCAGCGCACAGAGCACAGACACGGGGCCCAGTGTGCGGCATTGATCTGTCTAACTGATATGCAGTCATCTCATGAGTGACCCCATGTAACACATTACAATGTTTTCATAGAAGATGTGCTTGAAGATGGACTTAAAGAATCGTTTGCCTGAAGCTTCCCAGCAAAAGCCTAGGGAAGTGTTTGACTATTAGTAATAGTTCTCTTAATCACAATTTTTCTCAATGAGCCCATGACTACAGATAAATTATTATTTGTATAGGAGAAATTTGTGCCCAAGCATAGTAAAAGGAATGTAACAAAAATGCTCAGAGAAAGAGAGGAAACTTATTGTCAGATTTGCTATTGTTTTCCTACCTTAGTACGAGGTTTTAAAATTAGTACCCAAATCCAAATTTATTGTCTATTGCATTTATAAAATTTTATTTAAAAAGGGCTATCTTGTCTTGTCTCTGATAGGAAATACTGATCTTCTTTTATGAGTTCAGTCGGTCTAAAAAATTCTTGCAAACATGCTCAGGACATGAATTTAACAAGAAGAGTAAATTGCTAAAAATAGTAAGAAAGCAGGCTGCTCATGTTGCAATGATCCTATGCTGTACTCAAAGTTTAAAAAGCCAAGGGGAGCCTGGCGGTGGTGGTGCATGCCTTTAATCTCAGCACTCGGGAGGCAGAGGCAGGCGGATCTCTGTGAGTTCGAGGCCAGCCTGGTCTACAAGAGCTAGTTCCAGGACAGGAACCAAAAAAAAGCTATGGAGAAACCCCGTTTTGAAAAATAAAAAAAAAAAAAAAGCCAAGGGGACAGGTTTGTCTTAGCTAATCTAGACTTTTAGGAAAAGAGATAATTGAAGAAAAAACTCACAAACCAATGAAGCAAAAACAAATAATTATGACCCTGATGTGTTAGAAAAAAAATATCTGTGAACCAAATCATGATATTTACCAGCTAAGTGCATATCCATCTTCCAGGGTGTTCACTTGTTGGTAGTAGAAAATATGGAGTCCCGAATGAAATGAACACTTGTTAATGTTTGATTCACACAATATTCACATTTAGCCTAGAGTATTTTTTTTTTTTACTGACAATGAAAGGACAAATTTATTTTCAAACTGTGTTAACAGTCATTTATCAAATTATGTGGCTTTCAGAACATTGACTTTTCAACTTTTCGCAATTCATCTTTAAAATATTGGTCATTTATTTAACAAAGACTTCAGGATAACTCTAGTAGAAAAATCATAATGCATTCATGAACACACTGAACAATAACTAAGGAATGAATAGAAAAGTAACTATTTCCCTCTTGGAATTATTATTTCAAAATGAATTTATGAACCAGTGAGATTGTTCATCAAGTAAAGGTGCATGCCACCAAGGCTGATGACCTGGGTTGGATTGTGGAGGTCTACAGAGCAGAAGAGAATCATTCCTGTAAGTTGTTGTCTTCTGACGTACACACAAACTCTCTCTCTCTCTCTCTCTCTCTCTCTCTCTCTCTCTCTCTCTCTCTCTCTCACACACACACACACACACACACACACACGATCAATCGATCAGTAAACAAATACAAAACTGTAATTTTAAAAGAAGCGCTATGTATTTTACACCTAAGTAAACTGGGCAAAGTAGTTTTGGGCTGAGACTCAAGCAAATCTTTGAGGACTTCATATGATAATACACCACTATTAACTGCAATTTCAATGTGCTTACATCTCTCTATATTTTTGCCCACTATCAATTACGAACATCTGTGACTCTTTCTTAGAAACCTTCCAAACATCTTCTTTTTTTCATCTATATAGTTTATTTTTTATTAACTACATAGCCTAAAATTCAAACCTTATGGTTGATTTTGCCTCCAGACTTATTCTTTTCCAGATAGTGCTTTCCTTAATAATCCAATACTCTCCCAAGCACAGTCCGAAGCTTTGTGAAACTGTTCTACTTTGAAATAGTTCAGCTATTAATTTTGTATTTACTGATTTAATAAGAAGCTTTTATGACATGTTTTGTTCAAAACGGATTCTTGATTCATTCTGAAGTATTTTGAATGGGAACTGGCAATGTGTGATTTATTTCCCTGTCATTTTTCAGAAGCTGTGAACCAGATAAGTTTTAATACTATGAAATCATGAGTCAGAGCTACTGCATGGACAGTGGTTGGTGATAGGGTTTCTCATATTAAAATTACTTTTATAACACAAACCTCCTAGGTGATCATTTGCCCAATCATATTGCGGTCTAAAAAATTAAGTTCTATCTTTGTATTCCTATTTTTACATGTTTAATGCCGTCCATAATGTATGAACATTTCATAGTTACTTAATTTTCTACATTACTCCTCCAACAGGAAAGTGAAGAGAAAAAATTATTGATAACTTAATATTCAAGTTTTATCAATTAAATGATATAGAATTTTAATTTTGAAACGTAATGTCATTTATGTGGTTTTATTCTTTTCTGAGATAAAAGACAATAAATTGTGCAGACTCTTTATCTCACTGTCTCTTATTCATGGCCTGTTTTTCATAATATTTTCAGCACACACTAACGGTATATCTGCATTTCAATAAACAATCCCAACAAGTCCTCTTCCTATCTTAAAGGAAATTACATACTTTTGAAATAGATATGAGAGAAAAATACACTGATATAATCACCAATACACAAGTAAACCATCATATGAAGACACTTATGCAAATAATATTTAAATAGATCAAGTGTGAGTAAAAAGATGCATGAAGGAAACATTGAATCTCTTTTGTGTGCACACCTATGACTTGAAGCATTGAGGGAGAGTATGATTAATTCTTAATTTGTGTAAGGGTGTACAGAAGCTGTTTAATTACAAGTCACTGAAATAAGGAGCTCTCTAAGGAAAAACTAATTTAGGAGGTGTGGCTCAGGTCATTTGGAATATGATATAATGGTGCTTCTGTTATTGTGCTGCAAATGCATTTATGAAATGTCTCCCATCTGTAAAACCTCGGAGTAAATGGTAGAATTTACAGAAAAAGTAAAACCAAGGAATACTCAACACATGGAATATAGCAACAGAAGAAAATGACAAACCCACACAAAACACAGCAATTTCTTATTAAATTGGCAGCTAAAAAAATCTACAGGTATTTAAGTGTAATTCTTGTCAATATATTTTTGCAGCCTAAATAACATTATTTTTCTTGATGAATGGCATTACTTTAAGAATGTTCTTTCAGCCGGGCAGTTGTGGTGTATGCCTTTAATCCCAGCATTTTGTAGCAGAGAAGGCTCTATGAGTTCTTGACCAGCCTGATCTAAAAAATTTTCCAGGACAACTAGGTTCATTACATAAAGAAAAGATAATACACATGTGTGTGCATGTATTTATTATTATTATTATTAATATACAATAAAAATAAAAAGAAAGTTTTTCCAAAATTCATATAATGTAAGAAAGAATTCCTAGCAATTACCTCTCTGTGAAAGCTGATGCCTGGAAAAGTTTGGTAGAAGCCCAAATCTACCAATTCAGCATTTCTTTGTCCTTTCTTAGAATTTTCAGCTTTTGCAGATCTTCATTTGTTATTAAGGCTTTCATTTAAGTGTGAAACTTGTTACAGATTACTTCAATATGTAGCATGCTGGGAAATACCACATATGAACCAATGTGACTTTTTTCTTATTAAAACTTACATCATTTCCCACACAATGAATTTGTATGAGTCAATGTCTACTAAAGCACCACATGTTTTATCTGAATATCTTAAATTAAATTTGTTGTTCCTTTGTGACAAGTGGATATGTTTGTAGATCTGAACTTCAGAAAAGATATCTGAACAAAGATACTAAGATGAATAATCCAATACGGATTCATTATCAAAAAATAAAATAAAAGAAGACCGAGAAAAAATTTCTTCTCTTTTTTTCCCTCCTGTTTTCATTAAATGTTATCTAAAGATATAATCAAAACAACTAACAAATGTGCAGCAAATGAGGACTATGACCTCAAAATATAAACAACATATGACTATCTAGATCACATCTACAAATGGATAGTGCAATATGATAACTATACCCTAAAATTGCATCAATATACAAAATACATTAAGCAGAGGTAGAAATAGTCATGTGTGTCGTATGACAAAAATAAGTTTGCACAGATGCACAAATATTGTAAGCAGAAATAGGAACATATTCAATATAACAAATTTACTTTAAATTTTGTAAATCAATATACAAAAATCTATATCACAAACTATATCTTTTTCCTTTTCCTGTTGAAAATCAAATTTCATAAGTTTGTTCTTTAGGAACAGATATGGAAACATTGCCCAGAATGTAATTTATAAACCCAGAAGCTAAATCATGATTAATCAATTAGGGATATTCTTTATCTCTATACCAGTTGATCATAGTATATGACCCTGGTACTATCCACTGGAAAGAAGACCAAAGGGGGCTTTTATTCCCTATAGTAAAAAGAATTGGTAAAAGTCATAGTTCTTTGCATCTGTTAGACTTTTTCTTATTTGAGAAAGTGTTCTATCAGCAGGTGGTAATTCACACTGCAGGTATAGCTAGTAGAGTATAATTATAAAAACACGAAAGAAACAAGAAAGCTTACTTAAGACAAAATAAAACCACAATTCAATGATATGCTTGAATTTTTAAGGATTTACTGTGATTTAAGGGTTGATATAGTTTTATAAAAATACATTACTTATGAAGGCTTACTGAGAAAATATCTCTTTTTGTGAACTTTTAAAAATCAAAAATAGATTCTTCTCTCATACAAAACAGTTCAACCATAGTTTCCCCTCCTTCCAGTTCTCCTAGCTTTCTCCCACCTCTTCTCTTTCCCAGGTTCACTCTTACTCTGCTCTTCAGAAACGTTCAGGTCTCCAAGAGAAGACAGCCAAACAGTACAAAACAAGATATAATAAAAAAGCAGCCTCCTATTGAGGCTGCACAAGACAACCTGGTAGGAGGAAAAGAATCTCAACAGCAGGCAAAAGAGTCAGAGAAATACCTGATTTCTTAAGACAAGTAGAAGCAAGAGAAATAAGTATTAGATACTGTATAAAAATGCTATTTTGTTACAGAGATGGCTCAATTGGTAAGAACACTTCCACCTCTTAAAGAGAACCAAATTCAGTTTCCAACACTGATATCATGTGATTCACAACTACTGGTAGCTTCAGTTCCAGAGAATCTGATGAACTCTTTTGATTTTCCTGGGTACCTGAATTCATATGAAAACATCTGTCAAAAAACGTATAAGTAAATATAAAATAAATCTTAAACAAATTAATATAAAAATACTTATAATCAGTGTATTAATGCATGGTTTTCTATCTCCATTTCCTTGATGATATGGGAATAATTACTCATACCAGTAAATTAAAGAAAAGTCAGGTTTTGGATTTGATTTCAGAAAAATTAGATATTTTTATCCCTGGGCCAAGAAGGTAAGACTAGGTAAAACCTTATTAAAGATATTTATCTTACAGTACATGCAGTCTAAGCTTCAGAGTCTGCATTGAAGATCTGAACTTTGGGTTCTTAGTACAACATTGCTGGTTATTCATTGCCCTGTTAGCACCAGTCATGTATCATTTGTCTTTGTATGTATGTATCTGTCTCTCTGTCCATCCATCTGTCATCTACCTGTCTGTCTATCTATCTATCTATCTATCTATCTATCTATCTATCTATCTATCTATCTATCTATTTTAATGTATATAGAATCTCTGAATAGAGATGAAAGACATTTCAGAAGAATTACTATAATTATGCAGTCAGATTATGGAGAGATATCAGTCGTTTACTTGTTTTCGTAGAATCTACTAGAATCAACCTCATCATATTAGAAGTATTTCTAAAATTGTGCAATAGAATAACATTAATTGCTCTGCTTTTTTCTTTGAGAGTTGGGAGAAGATACCCAAGGGATAGTAGTGGGACCCATTGTTCTACTGCCAAGCAGTCCTGCTTTTTGTGAAATGTTATTCAGATAATGTCAAGAAAGGAATTAGATGTAATAAAGGAAAGAGGAACTTTTTTACCACACATTGCCATTTTCAGTTTTCCAATGGAAGGTGTATATGTAAAGAAAATAATGAAACTGACTCATAAACATATTACAGAGAAAATCTATGTTGATTGTTATATTTTTATGCAAAAAGTTATTTTTTTCTTTCACATGATACCTCTCCAGAGTTTCTAGTGCTTGCCTAAAATTGGTACTTCTGTTCTGAAAATATTTTCAAATATTTTGAAGTTAGCTCTACTATAATATACAGTATAAATGCTTACACTCAAATTTTGTGGGCAATAATATTGCTCCTATTATGAAAACCAATTTCTTCTTAGATCCTAAAATTTTAGGGATGTAATAGTGCTTTGTTTGTCCACCATTATTTTTAGTGAAATTGGTCTACTTTCAATGACTGACTAAAGTCACACATATCATGGACATGTTGAATGCCTTGTCCTATTCTTGAGCTAGATTTATATCCAAGATGGGAAAAATATGACTTCTCTTGAGGTGACAGATTTTGGGATTTTAGGTTAATAGGAACTTTCTATCGTATGATCCCCAGCTGGGAAAATACTAAGCTCATCATATTAGAAGTATTTCTAAAATTGTGCCTTAGAATAACATTAAGAACTCTGCCTTTTCTTTGAGAGTTGGGGAAAGAAACCAAAGGGACAGTATCAGAACCTATTGCTGTCCTACCAAGCAGTTTTACCTTTTGTGAAATATTATTCTGATGGTATCTGCTCTAGATAATCTTCAAAAAAAGTTCACCTGTATCCTTTTTTAAATATATAGACTAATGTGGTGTATTCTTTTAGCACAAAAACCTGAACAGCAAGATTAATAAGATATAAATATCTTCTTCAGATAAAATGAAATACTTCTAGACCTGTCTGTATATGAAACAAATATTCTATTAAATATATTTAGTTTGAAATTTTATTTGCTCTGTGTGTATGCTTTCACAAACACACACACACACACACACACACACACACACACAACCCCCCCATCAGAGAATGCCAGTGTAAGTGAAGCAACAACTTGTGGATGTTGGCTTATTTCTTTCTATTATGTGGGTTCCAGGGATGAAACTCAAGTCATGAAGTTTGCCTATATATGCCATTATCCATTAAGCCATCTCTTAGGTATCCAATATATACTCTTAAGAGAATATGTTTTTTTTTCTTAATACATTTTTTAGAAAGTTAGGGGAATAGAAAACAATAGTTTGTATTTATTCAATAAAAGTTTAAAATTCATTAACTAATTTTTTTGTCTCCTCCATTGCCAATGAGAATCGCAGTGTGCTAAACTTTCAATTACAATATAAAAGATAAGTTTTGTATGGATTTTCCACCAAATTAAATATTAAATGACTCTTGATTAACAAATCAAGAATTTAGAAAATTATAGTGAAAAATATTGTTCCCATGAGGTAAATGTGTTTGTTTTTATAGTTGAAGAATTATAAATGGAAAAAGCATCTAAACACCATCTCCTTCCAACTTTACTTTCCTGGGAAAAGAGATAGATGGGCCCTGAGTAATGTTGTCATTTTGTGATTTGGTCTTTCCACACATTCTGCTTGGAGGAAAATAGAAAGGAACATTGAACAGGTCAAGAACAGACACACCTTGATATTTAGGGTCTAAAGGAATCACTGTTTCTTAAACATTTGATTTAATTAAACACAGTGCCCTGTGATAGCTTCTTTGTTTCCAAATAAACAAAAATGTGTCAAAGAACCCTTAGATTAGATGTAGTACCTGGTGTTTTAAACTTTGCAAATAAGTAACTCTGAAATCCAGCCACTATGTATCACAGTCTTTTCCTGTGACTCACAGATCAGAAGTGGTATGACCAGAAGTAAATTAGAGATAATAGAACAAAGAATCAAATGTGGCAAAATGAGTATTGGAATAGGACACCCTGTATCGTTTTACATCCTGAACCTCATGTAGTGAAACCATAGTCTACAATCCTACTATAGCCGTTGTCTAGGGGTTTGTGTGTGCTTTTCTATCTGTATTTTTCTTAAAGCAAAATTTATTTTTTTGTTATGAACTGATTTAAGTAAGGCTTGAAATTTGGCCTTTGGAAACCAAATGTCTTAAAAGAATAATGACTGTGTAAGCTAGGTCAGGCCCAACACTATATTTTTATCTTCCTGCCTATAATACAGACACATAATACAAATCAGAGTTTAATATTATCCGTGTAACTTTACTGTTTTGCTTCTTTAAAATATGGTATTTATGTGTTTATATTTTGTTATATGTGATGATACAGTGATGGAACAGAGGGCATTGATCATGTCAGGTAACAATCTGCCATTACATCACCTGAATGTTTCCTTCACATTTGGCTAGTATAAATAAGTTCCAGCTTGGATGTATTCATTTTCCAGTTGAGATACAGAAAACCTACTTGGTATCTAACATGACAGAATTATAACATTGTCTATACAAATAAGGGCTTAAGAATTGTTAATCACAGAGGTAACTCTGGTCTGCCTGGGTTTTGTTGACCAGCTTTGCAAAACACACTTTTAAAATGTCATTGAGTAATTTACTAAGAATATAATTAGATTTTATTACCTCTAATTCAATTGAACGTTGTGGACTTTAAATAGAGTACTGGCAAATCCTTCTTATCACTGTCACTTTCTTCAAGTGTATAGAAATGTAGGTCAAAATTATTACAGAGATTTTTGAATAACTAATCATTATCATGACCACATAATAGATAAATATTAAATCTATGTTATTGAGGAACTTTTAGATGATATTGAACAAATTATTTCTGTCATTTTAAGCATCATTATCATAAAGTATGGCGATATTATTGGTCCGTAACAAGAGTTCATTGAAATGACATGTATGAAGTACATAGCATCTCGTCTATAACATAAAAAATAAACCCCACACCTACATTTTGTTGCCTTATATTTTTTTTATTCCTGTGTAAGCTTTGCTTCCTTTCCCCCAAATGCTTTCTTTATAAACTGAGGGATATAGAATAGCATCATATCTGCACGAAGTCAGTATAATGGAGACTATTCTTCAGGTTTGTGTCAGGTTGACAAAAATCATACTTTTAAATGTCATTGAGTAATTTACTAAGAATATAATTAGATTTTATCACCTCTAATACAATTGAGTGTAGTGAACTTTTTTTATAATAATAAAATTTAAAAAATTGGTTTTCTTTAAGGGATTTGCTGATGTCTTCCAATTTTTGTTTGTATTTTCCTCCATTTCTGTGAGAGAATTTCTTATTTCCTCATTAGGAGTCTCAAACATTCTCTTGAAGTTAGTTTTTAGGTCATTTTCTTCTGCTTCATCTATATTTGGTTGTTTTAGTATTTTTGTTTTAGGTTCTATAGATTTTACTGGTGTTGTGTTTTTCTTTGTGGTGTTGTGTGTGTTCTTACCTTGTCTACCCATCTTTCCCTCTAATTGTTGTGGTTGCTGCTGTCTGTGACTCTGGTGATTCATTTTCTAGGTCCCAGTGGATCCAAGGTTCAGAAGTTGTTCCTTGTGGTACAGTCAGTGCCACTGTTCTAGTTACCCTGTTGGTCACTCCATGTTCCTGGAGGCTGCTCAGTGCTCCAAGGTTTGCTCTGCTCCCATGGAGTTTTCTGTCTCAGGTCTGCTCTGGTCTAGGTTGTTGGCTCAGGTCTATTTCTGTAAATGTACCTGGTCTGGATCTGTGGAGGTCCCTGGCTTGGGGTTGGTTCTGCAAAGGTCTTTGCCTCCTATCTTTTCACTTGGCGGTCCCAGACTCAGATGTGCCTGGACCCACAGAGGACCTGGCTCAAGCCTACTCCCTCAGAAGTCTCAGACTCATGCCCAGACCTGCAGAGGTCCTGGCTCAGGCCTATCTCCTTTTAGGTCCCAGACCCACAGCCGTCCTGTCTCGGGTCTACTCCCTCGCAGGTCCCAGATTCATCGAGTGTAGTGAACTTTTAAAGAGTGTGCCTGCACCCCTCCTTATCAATGTCACTTTCTTCATGTGTATAGAAATGTAGATTAAAATTATCACAGAATTTCTGAATAACTAAATAACTCCCATGGCTACATGCATGTAGTTGACAGCAACAAACCATGTTGTATAAATATTTAAAGTAATGACATCTTGGTTATATTTATCTTCCAAAAATGTATGCATAAAGAGAAATAGTATACAGGTAAGAAAATATATATAGAACCAAGGTTCTCCCCACTCTATCTAGGGTGGGTAAGGTATACCTTCAAAGAGAATAGATTCCAGAAAGCCAGTTAAAGCTTTACGCATAAATCCTGGTCTCACTGCCAGTGGCCCCATATTTTGCCCCAGCTATACAACTGTTACCCATATTCAGAGGGTCAAGTTTGCTCCTATGCTGGTTCCCTGCTGTCAGGGAAGAAATGGTGCGCTCCCATTAGCTCAGAAAAGCTGTTTCAGTGGGTATCCCCATCAAAATGTAGACACATTTGCCCATATTATTGCTCCTCCCACTGCTCAACTGGACTTTGGGAGCTCAGCCCAGTGTTCCATTTTGGATCTCTTCATTTGCTTCCATCAGTTGCTGAATAAAGGTGACATTTAAGATAGTCATCAATCTGAATACAAGGCAAGGCCTGTTCAGGAATCCTCTCCAGCTTAGAATCTTGGCTGGAGTCATCTTTGTGGATTCCTGGGAATTTCTCTATTGCCTGGTTTCTTGCTAGTCCCATAATTGCTCCATCAACCAACTCTTTCCTTACTCTCCCTCTCTGTCATTCTCTAATCACAACCATTCCCAATCCCTCAAATTCTTCTCTACATTCTCCATCTTCTTTCCTCCTCCCCTTCCACTCTCCTTTCTCCCCTGACCAAACATTCCAAATTTTCTCAGGAGAACTTGTCTATATCCCCTTCCAAGGGGAATTCATGTATATTTCTCTTAGGGTTCTCCTTGATACCTATCTTCTCTGGGGTCATGGTCAATAGGCTCGTTAACCTTTACTTTATGTCTGATATTGACTAATGAGTGCATAATGTACTTGACTTTCTGAGTCTGCTTTGCATCACTCAAGATGTTTGGTTTCTAGTTCCATTCATTTGGGTTCTAATTTTAAGATGTCTTTTTTTTTAAATGCGGAGAAACTATTGTGTAAATGTACCACATTTTCTTTATCCATTTTTCAGTTGTGTAACATCTAGGTTGTTCCCAGGTTCAGATTGTTATAAATAATGCTGTTATGAACATAGTTGAGTAAATGTCCTTGTCGAATGATTGAGCATCCTTACGTAAATACCCAAGAGTGATATTGCTGGGTCTTGATGTAGGCTGATTCCCAATTTTCTGAGAAACTACCACACTGATTTCCAAACTGGCTGTACAAGTTTGCACTCCCACCAGCAATAGAGGAGTGTTCACTTTACTCCACATCCTATTCTGCATAAGCTTTCATTGGTGTTTTTGGTCTTAGCTATTCTGACTGTTGTAAGATGGTATCTCAGAGTCTTTTTGATATGAATTTTACTGATGGCTAAGGATGTTGGGCACCTCCTTAAGTGTCTTTCAGCCACTTGACAGTCTTCTGTTGAGAATTCTCTGTTTAGATCTGTACCCCATTTTAATTGGATTATTTGGTATTTTAATATCTAGATTCTATATATATATATATTGGAGATCAGTTCTATGTTTGATGTCGCATTGGTGAAGATCTTTTCCCTTTTAGTAGGTTGCCTTTTTTGTCTTACTGTGTCCTTTGCTTTACAGAATCTTCTCAGTTTCAGAAGTTTCACTCACTGCTCTCAGTGTCTATGTCACTTGTGTTATATTTAGTAAGTGATGTTCTGGGCCCATGTATTGAAGGTTACTTTCCTCTTTCTCTTTTATGAGATTCAGGGTGGCTGGATTTATATTGAGGTCATTGATCCATTTGAACTTATGCTTAAACCATGCATATTCTATGAAAGAACACCAAGACTTTATCTCCATTTATAATTTTTTTTTTAAAAAAAAAACCCTCCTGCTTTCTTAGAAAAAGAAGATGACTTTCCCTGGATGTAGTTGCAAAGACTTTGGGCTTAATAGAGGATGTAAAGAGTTTGGGTAATGTTTCCTGTTCTTGAAATATTGTATTCCCAGCTGTGAGATGCAAAACCACTGATACTTAAGTGCCGTGATGTAGATCAGCACATTGTGCACTTTGTGCTGTTTAATAATTATTTAGTCAGGTCTCCTGACAGTCATGGTTCATTATGACTGGATTTCTTCTTGTTTCACTTTAAACAATAATTGTTTCACAATTATTTATTCTCCTCAAATAAGAATTCTGAAAAATTTCTTCAGTGTCACATTACAGCATTCAACATTGTTAAAAGATAAAGATAGAATGGAATATTTATAATAGATACCAAAACATAAGCATTGATATTTATGGAACTCCAAACTAAGGGAATATTAGCAGCAGGGTTGAAAATTAGAAAATTATTTACCCTTTCTTACTTTTTGTTTAAAAGATGGAAGGAGAAATAAGATGACATTTTTGCTTTCTTGCAGAATTTTGCTTATCTCTGTTTAAAATTCTCTATGATGTCAAGGATGACTTGAACTTCTGATCCTTCTGGCTGTACTTCCATAGTGGAGTGTAAACATTAGGCTTAATAGAGTTGTGCAATTCTCAGAGGTGTGTGTGTGTGTGTGTGTGTATAGAAGAGTATTATATGTATGATTAGATGATATGCGAGTGAAGGCCAGAAGATGATATTGAGTTTCTTATTCAACCATGCTTCAACTTTTTTTTTTTTTAAATAGTTTCCTAAACTGAACCTGGAGCTATCAGTGCATCTAAACTGGCTGGGTAGTAAACCCCAGACATCTTCCTCTCTATGCCATCCTGACCACAGCATTGTGATTTCAATTTATATCTCCATGCCTGACTTTTGACATAGGCCCATGAATCTAAACTCCATTCCTCATGCATGCACACTAAGAACTTAACATGCTGAGTTATAATCCTAACTATTTTCTACTATATATTGAGGCTTTTCTTTTTTAGTTCATTCTCCTGTCATATATTCCGTCCAGACCACAGTTCTCCCTTCCTCCTCTTCTCCTAATCAATCTCCACACCTCCCCTCCCCTCTTCCCCACACCTACTTCCTCTTCAGAACAAATGGCAGTTCTCCAAGGAATATGCCATATCAATTTATAATAAGTGAGGAACATCTGTCATATTAAGGCTGGATGAGGCAACCCAGTAGGAGAAAAAACATTCCAAAAGCATGCAAAAGACTTAGAGATAGTACCCATTCCCACTCTCGTAAGAACACCAAGCTACACAACCATAACAAATTCAGAGGACCAAAGACAGGCCCATACAGGCTCCCTAGTTGTTTGTTCAGTCTCTGTGAGCCCCTGTGAGCCCTCAGTAGTTTACTCTGTTAGCTGTTTAGTTGTGATTACTTTGACCCTTCTGGCTCTTACATTTCTTCTACAACCTCTTCCAAAGCATTCACTCAGCTCTGCTTAATTTTTGACTGTGGGTCTCTGCATCTGCTCCCTTCAGTTGCTGGACGCAGCCTCTATGATGGCAATTATGCTAGGCTCCAGTCTATGAGACTACAAGTGTACCAGAGCATCATTAGGAATTGTTTCACTGACTAATTTCTTTTGCCAGTCATGTTTGACTCTATTCTAGATCTCTTGGCTATCCAACCTCTGGTCTCTGGTCCTCGAGGCAGTGACATGTTTTGGCTCCATCTCATAGGACGGGTCTCTTGAGGATTTTCTTCATTGAAAAACAAAATGTGGAAGTAAGAATCATAAAGGATGACCTAACACAAAGACAAAACTTTTTCCTTTGTAACTATGGTTACAAATATCAGCAGAGTACATTTCACTGCATGGAACTGATCCTCTAATATTTATCTCAGTAAAATTTATTTTTCATCCAAACAATCGGTATCAGCCACTTATTTCTGAATGTCAGCCAGTAAAAAGCATAACCACTGCAGAGCTCACGTTAATCCATTAAACAGCATTTTCACAGATTATCTAGATATCCTTCCATTCTCATTGTCTGCTAGTTTTTGCAGTCTTATTAATTTCAGTATAATATGCACTAATTCTTCTCCTTTGCAGAGATAAACATGAAGATTCTGATTTTTACATAAGAATGGGTTCAGCTTTACATTGACTTTAAATTTCTTTTTATCTTCTTGCAATGAGTGATCGACAAATCAATCATTGTTATTTAAAAATGGCTGAGAGCCTGGAGAGGTTGCTCAGAGTTTGAGAACACTGAGATAGCGAAGGATCTTAGTTCAATTCCCAGCATCTACACAGAGTGACTCACATCTTACTGTAACTCCAGATCCATATGATTTGATGACCTCTTGCCGCATCCACAAGCAATGCACTTATTAATAAATACCCTGAACATACATATATTTATTTACATAATTATGAAATAAAAGTTTATGCATATATTGGAGATGTTCTGAGCTAAAATAGGCATATGAGATACTTGAATAAGAATATGTGCCCCGCACCACGCCCCTGTATCTGCGCTCTGTGCACTGGCACCCAGTTCGCGAGCTTCGGGCAAGGGGACTGGGGGTTAAAATACACAGACACACACAGACAGAGAGACAGCGACGCGGGTCATCCTTGACTTCCCCAAGAATGCCCCCTTTATTGTGTTCAGGGGCAGATTATATAGAGATAGCCACGCCCCCAGCCAAACCCACCAGAAACCACTCTCCTGCCATCAGAAACTCCTGAAGGTCTCGTGCTCAGAGCAGCTGTAGGCACTCAGATCAGGGGATTACAAGAAATTCAGGATCTGGGGTCTCACTGCTCCCAACAAATATGGAACTACATAATTTCAAATTTTCAGTGCATTTCAAGATTTTAGGCATTAGTATTTAGAAAATACATGGAGAATTTTCTCTGAACTTGCTAAATACAAATGAATGGACATCACAAATATATTTCTTACTTGACAAATGTTCTTAATGTATATAGTTTATTGGTTAGATTTAAACCCCTTCCTATTAATTTAGACAAAAATGGAGATTAATGTTTTGGAATAATCTTTTTGTACAGTATAAAGATTTGTCGTTGTCAAGGAACATTCCTATTGGTTTAATGAAGAGCTAAATGCCCAATAGCAGGAGGTATAGGTAGGACTTCCAAGCACAGAAAGGACTCTAGAAAGAAGAAAGGCCGAAAAGCCAGTCAGACAAGAAACGAGTTAGATACAGAATGAGATGGAGGTAAAGTCATGTGGTAGAACTTAAATTAATACAAATGGTTTGGTTTAAGTTTTAAGAGCTAGCAGGACAAGCATAAGCTATAGGCCAAGTTTCTGTAATTAATAAGTTTTCATGCTGTTATGTGGCAGGCAGGACAAAAAAGGAGTCATTACAGATAATAAAATAAGATAAAATAAAAAAAGAAAACAGAATATGGCAAGACAAACTGAAGAAAAGGACTCAAAGAAAAAGACGAAACCAGTATAAGAAATTCATTTAGATGTAGTGATATACAGGTTAACATGCAAAGGTGTCTTATTAAAACACAAGCCAGAAGCCATAGTCTATTTGGAAAGAATGTGTAAGGTTAAACCAACCAATAAACATAACAACAACAAAATAAAGGAAGGAAGAAAGAAGGAAAGAATGCATGAAACAGAAAGAACTTTCTTTCGTTTTATTTATTTTTTTTTAAAAAGAAGTCAAACTATCTTTTTTCAGTATACATACCAATCCAAATTTACACTCCCTCCCCTCCTCCCATTCCCTCCACATACCCTTCCACACCACCCCCATCCAGTCCTCAGAGAGGTAAGGAACATGGCTTTGTAGAAGGTCCACAGCCCTCCCTATTGTATCTATGCTAAGCAAGGTATTCATCCAAAACTAATAGATTCCCAAAAAGCCAGAATATGCAGTATAGATAAATCCTTGCACCACTGCCAGTGACCCCTCAGTCTGCCCCAGCCAAGCAACTGCCAACTACATTCAGTGGGACTAGTTTGATCCTTTACTTGTTCCTTTCCAGTCCAGCTGGAGTTGGTGAGCTCCCATTTGCTCAGGTAGACTGTTTTAGTGTGTGAACCCATTGTGGTCATGACCTCTTTTCTCATATTCTCATTCTTCCCACTCTTCAACTAGACTTTGGGAGCTCAGTCCATTGCTCCACTTTGGATCTCGGCATGTTTCTATCAGTTGCTGGATGAAGGTTCTCTGGGGTGAGAGGAGAACAAGGGTGGAAGGTAAAGAGGAGGAGAGAAGGGGAGGGGTGAGGAGATCTTGATGGAATGGGATAGTCACGATGGAGGAAGGAAAGAGATGAGAGCAAGAAAAAAGGTATCTTGATTGTGGAGCCATTATAGGATAAAGGAAACCCGGCTCTAGAGAAATTCCCAGGAATCCACAGGATGACCCCACCTAAGACCCTAAGCAGTAGAGAAGAGGCAGCCCCATATTGACTTGCCCTGTAGTCAGACTGATGTATATCTTAAATATCACCATAGAACCTTTATCCAGCAGCTGATGGAGACAAAGAACTTCAAAAGATGCTATTTAATTTGTTTTCTTTGGCCATCTACTTCTGACCACGCATCCTTCCTTTAAGAGTACTTTATATAGTCAGTGAGATTTTTTTTTTCATTTATAAGTGGTTATCAAGTGGAGATGGCTTCTGTGTTATGGATGGAGGATTGTGTTTGCCTCTCCTCTCAGCACTAGGACACCATTTGGTCCATCCATATGCAGGCCCTGTGCTTTCTACCACAGTCTCTGCATGTTCACATGTGTGCTGGCTCTGTTGTGTTTAGTGAGAGTGATTCTCTTTGTGTTCTTCATCCCCTTTGGTTCTTACAAACTTTCTGCTTCCCCTTCCACAGATTTTCCTAGCCCTGAGAAGAGAGACTTGCAGAGACATCCCATTTAGGTATTAGTGTTTCAAAGTTTCTCTCTTTCTGCACATTTTTTTTTACCCATGTTTCTCTGTATTGGTTCAAAACTACTCCAGGATGAGCATTCTCTGATGGTAACTGAGAAAAGCACGAATAGATGAATGTATCAGAATGTCATTAAGATTAATTTTAGTGCTACATTCCTTTAGAATAACAGAACAGAACAGAAGTATTTTGCTTTGTCTTATATACCTGGACTATTGGTCTCATGTTCTTGGCCATTTGATCAGTGTGTGGAACTGGTTCTGTGTACTTTGCCTTCTTTTTTGAGATGGGATTCTCTTTAGGAATCTTGGAGTTGAATTTAGAATCATTCTGCTCAGTATTAAATCATCTGACTGCTGGTATTAAATGAAAGAAGGCAAATTCTACTACAGCAACTGTAGGGGCAAATAATTTTTATAATTCCTCATGTCTTTCATTCAATTGCGTAATTTATCAATTCATAGAAGTACTCTACCAGGTACCCTACAACAACCATACATTTCTATAACCCTGAGTCAGCCACAGCAACTAAAAATTGAAATAGTTAACAAACAAAGGCAGGAGAATATGGACAAATAAAGAAACACCTAATATATCGCAACTTGAGATTCTTGAATTCCAGGTCAAAAACTCCTAGGTACAGTCAAGAATATCTGCTTCTTCTGTAAGCCAGTAACCCAATTGCAGTAAGTCATGAGAAGTACAATTTAGCTTAAGGACAAGACAAGTACTTAAAAAATAGCAATTATAAAAAAAATAGCAATTATGCTCAAAATCTTGTATAGGGTATCAATAAGTGCATAATAAAGACCATTAAAAGACAAACAGTTGAATGGAACATCAAAAACAATTATAGATATGAACATATGCAAATAATCACATAAGAAAACACAAACTGAAATAAATAAAACTGGACATTAAAATCTTAGGATGTGAAGCAAAATCTTCATAGGTAAGCATCATTGATCAATTATAAGGTGTTAAACAAGAATTTCCATAGTGCTGGTATTAAAGGTTGTACCCAGCCTACATGACTAATTGGTGTGGCTACTGAGATTAAAGGTGTGTGTGTGACCATTGCCTGGCCTGTATGGCTGACTGTTGTGGCTGTTTTTCTTTCTGATATTCAGAAAAGGTTTATTTATTAAAATATAAATGAAATATCACTACATTTCCCTTTTACTTCTAAAATAAAAAAGAAAGCTTTAGTTATTATAAGAAAAACTATGTACAATAACTATATGTAGTATATAAAAGCAATAAATACATCAAAAATATCAATCTCATTTGCAGCTGACAAATTTAGAGAAAATACTCCATATATCCTATCTTGGTGAGTTCAAAAACTTGTACCTAATTTACTTTCTATCATAACTTGCTTTCTATATAATGTAAACAAGCAATGCTATAAGTATCTACTCTTCAACTCTCTCAGAGACCCAAGAAGGAAATAATATTAATTAAATAAGCAAGAAGTACAAGCAAGTGACTTCCAAAAAAAAAAAAACCTGACAGAAAAAAATGGTTGCCTGGACAGTCACCCAAAGTTCCTCTGCAATGTTAGGGCATCCTGCTTTTAACTACAGGCCTAGCATATCCAACAGATTTTTCTGTGAAGTAGGATATTCCGAATGGTTGTCTCTCATTGTCTTGACAAAGTTTGGCAGTCACTTCTGTGTTCTGCTTTTTGAATTAGGACAGCATATTATCAGAAGTCAAGGCAAGAGTATTTTATTGCCCAGGAGCTTACTTTTGCCACAAATAAAATAAACTCCATGTAGAGTTTTTTTGATCCCATTATCTTCTCTGAAGTACATTTGTGCTGCCAGGAACAGACAAGTCTCATTGTCATAAAAAAGAAGAACCTATGTTATTAAAGCATCTTAGATGCCATATTTTATGAACCTTTGAAGTGTTTAAAGATGACCTGTTTATTTAAAATACATCTTTGAACTTGAAAGGATACGAAATATGACTACAAGTTCTATTATAATATGTGATTAACTACTAACCTGCATTTCCTTATTATCATAAAAGTTGGCAATAAAATCTGGAAGTACAATACCTTAAACAAAAGTAGAAATGTATGTACAGTATATTCTAACAAAATTAATCTCAAATTTATAACAATAGACAAAATTTTTATACAATACATAAAAGCCTTGTAGTACCAGGCCGCTTGTTCATCCTGGTCAGCCAGAACCAAAATAATCACAAGGAAACTGTATTAATTAAGTTGCTATTTGGCCCATTAGCTCTAGCTTCTTATTGGCTGACTCTTACATAATAATTCAACCTATTTCTATTAATCTGTGTATCACTACATGGCTGTGGCTTACTGCATCTGTCTCTGGTGGCTCCATGGCTTCTCTCTGACTCTGCCTCCTATCTCCCAGCCTTCCATTTAATTGTCTTTGCTTATCTCATTTACCTGTGCAGGCCAAAAACAGTTTCTTTATTCACCAATGGTATTCACAACATACATAGGGGAAGCCCACATCTAAGCCCAATCCAATGTAAAGCATTTTAAGTCAGTAGCTACTTTCAAAAGTAGATTCAATCATCTACCTTTTTATCTTACTATATCTATATCCTTGTTTTTTTCTTTGTAGAGTAGATTCAATAATCTACTATTTTAACATACTATTATTATATCCTTGTTTATTTTTTCTTTTCAAAACAAGAGCTCTGACTCTAATCTCCTTTTTTCAACTTTCCTCCTGGCTATAACCAATAACAACTGGTAATCAACCCCCTTAAATAATGGAAATTATCCATAATGCATTGAACAATCAAAAACTATCCACCCCATGTCTTGGAAATGTGGCTGTCATATTTCCTGATGGGGGGTGATGGTATCTTTATAGTAGCTTTAAAAGAATAATTAGGGTTAATTGTCAAATCATGAGAGAGGTAGTTGTATCATTTCTTGTCCAGTCTCTGCATAATGAGAAATGCAGGGCTTCTATCAAGTCCTGGCTAGAGTAGTCTGTTAGGCTGGATCATGTCAGCAATTCACCTTGAAATTTTTCTGGGTAGTTTGTAGTTCAAAGTCTATCATTAGGTGATGTTTTTCAGCTTAGTGGTGTTATTATAGTCCTGGAGAAATTGTCATTGTAAGGCCCCATCCTTGTTACGGAGACTTCAAAGACTGTTGTTAGATATGCTCATGGTTCGGTTCAAAAAAACAAATCTACTGATGATGTTGTTGAAGATGTGAGGCTTATTGCTGCTGTGGAGAACAGGACAAACATGACTAGATTTCAAGGCAGCTACCTAGTTTGGCAGCAGCCTATTAAGGGGGGTCAGGGAGAGCATTCAACTCATGGTGGAAAGAGAGGGAGAGAGAGGGAGGGAGGGAGGGAGGGAGGGAGGAGAGAGAGAGAGAGAGAGAGAGAGAGAGAGAGAGAGAGAGAGAGAGAGAGAGAGAGAGGTTTGTCTGAAAATTGTACAAGAAATGAGGAAAAGCACGTGGAATGTGGAAATACCTGAAGGCAGAATCAAGTATTCTAGCACAGATGAGTCCTGTGGTGTTTGGAGCCCAGGTGCTTCTGGAGTTTGGGTGGCAGCCGGAGACTGTTACAGAGAGGCTACAACAGGAAAATCCCCAACTCACTCAAAGGCAGAAAAAAGAAAAGAAAGCCTATCACGGGGGGGGGGGGGGGCGTCCCATGTGCAGCTCTGACAGGAGCCCTACAAGCCACTCTAGTGGGAGCCCCATGTGCACCTCAGGCCTGTGCTGGTGGCTAAAAAGCCACAGGCAACTGGTCTTTTTTTTATGTGTGTGTGTGTGTGTGTGTGTGTGTGTGTGTGTGTGTGTGTGTGTGAATTCATACTACACAGATTGGGCACTGAATGCTCCATGGTTAATAAAAACTTAGAGACAGATATTGGGGTTCAACCTCAAGATAAGAAAAGCAAAGCAGCCAAGCCACTAGAGATTTGTTACCTCTATGAAATCTTTAGACTGAAAGAGAGTGAGTTCCTGTCTACTCCACCTCATATTATCTAGTAAGGGGATTAAAGGTGTGCACAACTACCACCCAACTTCTAAGACTATCTAGTGTGGCTGTGGAATTAAAAGTGTGTGCCAGCACCACCTGGCCTCTATGGCTGACTAGAATGACAGTTTGCATTCTAATCTCCTGGCAACTTTTATTTATTAAAATACAAATAAACTATAACTACATATGTTAATCAAAGAAAATGCTAATTCTTAAAAGAGTCCAGGAAAACTGGGAGACCATGAAATAACTAAACCTTCAAAAAATAAAGATATAATGAAGAAAAGAAACCCAGATTAAAGGCACAGAAAATATTTTTAATAAATCCGTAAAATAAGATCTCTCAAATATAAATAATCTGGTACCTATCAAGGTACAAGAAGTGAACATAACATGAAATAGATGCACCCAGAAAATAGAATTCTCATAACACATAATAATAAAAACACCAAATATACAAAGCTACTGTGAGATAATTCTTCTATAAGCTGTGGATATATATTATTCTCTTTGGTAAATATTAAAACTGGTTGTTTTATAGCAAAGCAGGATAAATTTAGCAGCTTATGTTTGTAGTAATGCAGACATTCATATTAGCTTTAAAAGCTTATGTACTTTCTGAACAAGGAAACTAGACACCAACAAAAATGGCAAAGATCATCCATCATTCACAGTAGTTTCATGATAAAACCTCATGAAATACTCCAGCCAAGGCTGTACAATTATCCTGATTGTCTCTCTTCCAAATAATACCAGCATCCGACAATCAACAGGAAGTAATCTAGAAAACTATGTACACATTTCCAAAATACTGGTTACAAATGTTTGTTTTCATTTAGGGGGGTTCATGACAAGTTGCTGTTGGTCATAGTCAATTTCTTTCTAAAAGATGAGGATATGATATAGAAATGATGGGAAGAAATGGTAGGTTGTTAAATCTACTTTAATCCAAAAAACAACTGTTAATCTCAAAATATTTTACATTGGTGTGGATTTTGGTTTAGTGAGACAAATTTAAAGATTTTTTGTAATGTATGTATGTTTCTACTCTTATTTGAGGTATTGTGCTTACACAGCTCAATAAAAATGGTAATGTGTAATTAGGAAATTTAGACCAATAGTTATCTATAATAGTTAATATTCATTCCGTTTAAGTTTCCTGTGTATACAAAAATATATTTTAGATAAGTAGTCTTTAAACACTTCAAACAACTACAGAATATTGCATATAAAACATTTTAATAGCATATTTAATCGACATAACAGTGAGACATTTCTATCCCTGACAGCACCAATTTACTTCAAAGAAGGTGATGAGTATCATTGAAACTCCACAAGGAGTTTATTTTCTTTATGGCAAAAACTAGCCATATGGGTAAAGTATTACCTTTTCATCAATTGCTGATTGTTACTGTCCAAACTAGGCCAGCATGATACAAGAAAGGTGACTGCAAAACTTTGCCAAGACAAGATAGGACAGTTTTTAAAAATTCCCTGCTTCACGGGAAAACCTGTCAGATATGGTAGGCTGGTAGGAAAAGACGGATGGCTCAATGTTACAGACAAACTTTGAGTGACTGTCCAGGCAGTCTAATATCCCTGTCATTAGGCAACATTTTATTCTTCAGGAATCTTTCATGGAGTTGACAACTAGATAGTCAAGACCATGACAGAAATACCCACGGAAACAGTTGATATGAGCTAATGGAAGCTCAGTAACCCTTGACTGACAGTGGGGGAACCTCTGCAGGGCTGAACTATGCTCTTTAAATGTAGGTGACAGTTGTATGGTTTAGGAAGTTTTGGGGGCCACTGGCAGTAGTGTAGTGCATGAACTCACTATTTAGAGCCCAAAAACTTATGGAGTGATACCTTTCTCAGCCTAGATACAGCAGGGAGGGCCTTGGTCCTGCCTCGAGTGATGTGAAAATCTTTCTGAAATCACCATGGGAAGCCTTATCATCTCTGAGGTGATAAGGTGAGGTGGGGAGAAAGTGAGGGGAGTAGGGGGAGGTAAGGGAGTGAAAACTGGGATTGGTATGTAAAATAAGAGTGCTTTAATTTTAAACATAATTTAAAAAGCATACCTTCAGCTAAATTTACTAAAATATAGAGAAAGCATATCCAAAGTAATAATAGTAGATGATAAAAGGAGTACATTGCAATGGATACCAAAAAATTTTCAGAATCATAAAGACATACTTCAAAAATTTATGATACACCGAAGTGGAAAACCTAGAAGAATTTAATACATATCTCAGCTACAAAAGTGAAGTCCGGGTGAAATAAATAATTTAAACTGATAACCCCACTAAAATAGAAGCATCAATTAAAAGCTTCCCTACAAAAAAATAGTGAAAGGCTGGATAAATCTAACAAAGAATTCTACCAAACCTTCAAGGAAAAATTAGAGAACTTTTCTCTGATGTAGGATTCCTCTTTGTATGCTCTGACTATCATTGATTAATAAAGAATTTGCTTTGGGCCTATTGAAGTGCAGAACAGGACAAGGTAAGATAGTAGGGAAAAGGTGTATGGTAGAGTTTGAAGAAAGAGAAAGTAAAAGTGTATTAAATTATAATATCAAAAATAAAGCAGAGTATAAAATGCATAAAAGGGGATAGTATATCAAAAACGGTTGTGAAGATGATCAAAAAATTAAAAGTACACTTGTTAACTTCATGTCAACATCTAACACAATTAGATGAATCAGAAAAATTCTATGAGAAAGAAATTTTTTTTTTTGTGATACATCTGTTCAGGAAACTGCACCTGTAATTGAAAGACTGCAAAACAAGAGGACAGCAGCTAAATAGAATGCCTTTAATAACAAATTAACCAAATACTAAGGAAAGAATAACACATTAAAGGACTATTCAAAAGAAAAGAAGGAATATGTGTGTGTGTGTGTGTGTGTTTGTGTGTTGTGTTGTATTTGGGTGTACATAGATGGGATTGGTATTTGTGCATACAATGTACGGTTAAGTATGCATTTTGCTGCTGGAGGACAAGTATTATAGTCACACTATGAGCCTGGTTTTACATGTGTTTTGGGCTTCCATCTCAGGACTTAAAGGTTACGAGGCAAAGTTTTAACTACTCTGCTTTCTTCTCAGACCAAAAATGATTTAACTGATATTTGTTCAAGGAGACTGCTTGTTCCGGCCACCCAGAATCCTGAAATAATCACACAGACATCTGTATTCATTGTAATACTGTTTGGCCAATAGCTTAAGTGAATTTCTGGATAACTCTTATATCTTAAATGAACCTATTTCTGTTAATCTGTGTATTGCCACATAGCGATGGCATACTAGGGAAGAGGTGTCTGTCTCCTGCAGGCGGCCACATGGCTTCGCACTGACTCTGTCTAGTCTCTCTAATATATCTCCTCCAGCCTGGATATATTCTATTAAGCCATTGGCTGAAAGCAGCTTCTTTATTTAAAATAGCCCCAGTTAATATGTTCTGAAAAAGAAGTCATGCCATCAAAATAGACATTATTGCAGTCTACTGCCATTGCATACTCAATGATGGAAGACAGAATGCATCCTTGCCAATGTCAAAAAAAAATGGGTATTCTCCTGATCATTGGGTTTCTGAAAGCATAATACATAAATTAAAATACAAGTGCATGGTTTAGAATATGGTGTGATTATTTCCAGATAAAGTAGTTGTCTAATGTTCAATTTTCATCATATGAAACCCAGCTCTATATAAATCAGTAAATATTTTGGAAAGGGGATCGATGCACATACAACTATTTATTTACACTCTAAAAACAAATTGAACTGTGAAATGAAGGCATCAACATCCTTAACGATAGTATATAACAAGTGATATATATATATATATATATATAATATTATCACTGAAGGCAGCCAATTATTGCAGAGAAATATAATAGTTATGAATGTAATTCATGCATAGATTGTGAGGTTACCATGCTTGTGTTAGAAGACACTGTTGGTTAACAAGGGTGATTGAGACAAAATTCCACCGAATGTTGATTCAAGCAATAAATATTTATAAATATTTATATAATTATATTTATTTCTCAATTGTTAAAGTTGGAACATTAAAGATCACCTGCTGACAAATTTATTGTCCTGTGAAGTCATGGTTTGCTGAGAGGAGAGAGGACTCTGTTGTTCAATTTTCAGATTACTTTCTTATTAGAGATTCATCTTCATGATTTTGTCTCAACCTCAGTTAAATAAGAATCAACTCTTCATACCATGGTATCAAATAATTAGCATTTTCACATGTGAACATACAAATATTAGGGCAATATAGTCTGCAAAGTGACTAATTGAACCCAAAGTGTCCTATGGCTAAAGTGAATTGACAAATTCTTATTAGGTTTTTAAAAGAAATTATTAAGGAAATAGTAAAATTCTTATAGAGATGTCAAGAACTTGGGACAATAACTTAGCAAAATAATGTGTAAAACATGTTTGCGCATGTCAGTGACTGGTGACTTGTGACTCCATACAGTCAGTATAAGTGAACAGTGAAGTCTGCTGTCCCAGATGCTCTATAGGAACTGTCCTTCTAAAATTCACACAGGATTAGTGGTACCTTAGAGACTCAAGAATTAGTCTCAAATTACTGTGTTTGCATAAAAAACAGTTAAATACCAAAGAAAGCCATGCACTCTAATTATAATAAAATTCATTTAATAAAATGAGTGACCCAGTGAAGTAATGCATAGCTGTTTATCTTTTAAAATGTTGTTTATATAATTTGATTTACCCAATATGATTGATTTATGACTGCAATCATTTACTTAAGTACATACCAAAAATTGTAAGTTTAGATATGCAATCCATATAGAATCTATTATATTCAAGAGAGTAGTTAATTTAAACCAATTTTAGCTCATAAACATACTGGGATTTGTTTTGTTGTTGTTTTTCGAAACAGGGTTCTCTGTGGCTTTGGAGCCTGTCCTGGACCTATCTCTTGTAGAACAGGCTGGCCTCGAACTCACAGAGGTCTGCCTGCCTCTGCCTCCCAAGTGCTGGGATTAAAGGTGTGCGCCACCACTGCCCGGCTCATACTGATTTTTTAACTACAGCTTTTCTGAACAAGGGCATTGTCTCTGAATTTCTTCACACCTTCAAATGACAATTAGATCTTTAAATCACAAAATTAAAATCATTTATTAAGTTCAAAGCACTGGTTACTCTATTTCTTCTCTCTTAATGCTTTCTTCTTCCATTCAGAAAGGTTTTACCAAATCAATCCTGAGATACTTCTGTTTAATAGCCTATGATTACAAAATGTCTATGAGCTCAGTATATCTGTGTTTTTGAAATTGTTAAAAGAATTTACACCATATCTGTTGTGTTGTTGAATGTCTCCATAGAACAGGACAAGAAGGTCATCAATAATATTTTGAAGTTACATTGTCTAGACTAAGTTTGGATTTCTACTTTGGCATGCTGCTTCTGAATATTAAAAGTGGGTTTATCTTTTTAAGTTCTAAGATGAATTATTCTGCTTGAGCAGGCCAAGCTGTTCTAAATAGCCCACTGCTGACAGTGCTTAACTAAAGTCAACAAAGAGAAGATAAGCTTACTGGGATTGTTTGTTGAAATATTAATACTAATTCCAGCTGTAAAAATGATAAATAGTTTAATAAAGATAGCCTGTTCTTCCCCAATGTTTGCACTGTTCTTTATTCCATCTGCGCAGGAATATTCCCACCAGACAGATTTAATCTCACAAAAGATATGGGTTACTAAAATGTGGCTATCTTACAAACACCCCTAAAGCTTTTAAAATAAGCAGACAAAGTGTGTTGGCTACCTTTCATATTCTTTAAAATAACACTTATCTTTTGTTAATTAGCTTATTTCAGGACACACATTCATTTGATCTAAGATGTTATTTCAAATCTATTACAGATGCATATCTGTACATCTGTACTGTGTAGTCCCCTTGTTTTCTTTCAGGTTTTGTTTTTCCCTTTGTTTATGTAACTAGGATCCCTTTTCTTTTCTATCAAGCACATTCATATGAACTGCATGAAGTCAGACAATGTTATACATTATGGATTTCAGAGGCAAATTGTTGGGGTGAACTTTGCCAGTGGGAATGTTAGGTGCTAATTTGTTGTCAAAGACACTCTGTACCATGGGCTGTGCATAAATATTAATTATAAAAAGTTTTATGTGGGGCCAGTGCCACTTCAGTTTCATAAGCTTTGTATGTGATATGGCATATTAAATCTGCCAAGCATGGGAAATCCGTAAACAGAGTAGTGGCGGTGAATTGAGTATTAGTTTAAAGAAAACAATATAGTTGATTAAAAAGCATAGGTATAGATCAATAAGAAATTTATGCATAGAAACACAGAATTTGTCTATATATGAATGCATATTTTTATATACTCATATACACGTTAACATTATAGAGCCAGCTGTCAATTGCTTCGCCATAATTCTAATGAGTGCATACATTTCTAAGATGCATTTATGTAAAATCAACTATTTTACTATTACACAAATAATATAAATAATAGCACATTAAATACAGATACCCAAATATTCAAATAATATTTACAGTTCTTTAGTCAACAACAAACTATGAAATATAGTATACCAAGTATTTTATTATAAAATGCAGGATTTCCTTGGAACATGGAAGGAACTGAAATCAAACTTTGTAGTTAAAGGAGCTGAAGATAAATAGAGGCTGAAATCATAGGTATTTTAAAGTAAATATCAAAAACACATATTATATTCTTCACCAGTTACTTTATATTATTATAATTAAAAATCATGATTAACCTCAGTGACATACTTCCTCCAGCAAAGCTAAACCTATTACAGATTATATAATATCCTAAAGCCACATCACAAACTAGTGATCAAGTCTTTAAATAAATGAACCTGTGGAGGACATTTTTATTTAAACAGCAGTCCACTTTCTGGCTCACACAGACCAATGTATGATGTAAATTGAATTTATAAGAACTTTAAATTCTCCACAGTTTTTAATAGTTTTGATGCTATTCAGAATTCCAAAGTCCAAAGACTCTTCTGAGACTCAAGACAGTCTTTATTCTGTGACCCCCAGACAATAATAATAGCAAATTATGTATTTCTAAAACACAATGATACAGTGCATACCTTTCTATTTCATAAGAGAGGTATTGGAAGTTATTGGAGAAAAAAGTATGAATCAAAACAACATGAAACCCAGAAATGTAAGCACCAAATTGTATATATAATACGTGGTTGATTCTCTCTAAGCAACTCTCCTTTATAGCTGCTTCATTGCTCTGATATCACTAACCTTTTGAGGGTCTCCATTGCAACCCAAGATTCTTTCTCTTTCGCAGAATAATATAATGCTTTCTCAGAGCTTTCTGCCTTTTTGTGGCCTTCCTGAAATTATTCCAGCACTGCCATGTGTTCTCTGGCTTCAGTGGACTTCTTAAACCAAGCAGGAAGAATTCATCACCCACTCACTCTAATATTTTTATTGATTCTAAAGACTCTAATATTTTTATTGATTGTCAGCTTGGGTTGGACTGTCACATGCTTGGGCCACAGGAGTAGTATATTTTTAAATTAAATTATTTATTTATTTAAAATTTTATAAAACAATCTGCTTTCATTTTACATACCAATTCCAGTTCCCACTCCCTCCCCTCCTCCCCTTATCTCCACCTGGGACCCCCACCCAACCACTCATCCACTCCTCAGAGAGGGTAAGGCACATTGCTTTGGGGAAGGTCCAAGGTCCTCACTATTATTTCTAGACTGAGCAAGGTATCCATCCAAACGTGAATGGGTTCCAAAGAGTCAGTAAAAGCAATTGGTATATATTCTGGTGCCAGTGCCAATGACTCTGCAGTCTGCCCCAACCATACAACTGCTACCCACATTTAGAAAGACTGATTTGGACCTATGGTCTTTCTTCCCCTGTTCAGCTGGAGCTGGTGAGGTCCCATTAGCTCTGGTAAAGGATTTCAACAGAATTCCCTTAGGCCTTTTTTTTTTTTTTTTTTGTAAATTGGAAGGGTGGGTGTGTTGGGCCTTACCGTGAAGGCAACACCCTTCTACTGTTAAAATGGAGAACAGAAAGCTTCCTTAAGGGTACTAATTTTAACAAGCACAGCTACTCTTTAAACATATTCCTTAATTGTAACATTAAGCTTTCTAGAAATCTTTTTTTCTCCAAACTTCATTTTATTTCTGCCTTCACCATTTGATCTTTTGTTGTTGTTGTAGAACTGCATAAGAGTTATTATTACTAATCATTCCACAGACTCAAAATTATGTGCTTTGGGAAATTCTTTTTCAAATAAATTAGTCCACTACTTTTAAATTTAATGTCACACAAATTCTCAAAAGACATTGAAAAAAAAACAGTCAGTTTTTTAAACAAAATATCAAGTAATTGTCAATACTGGTAAGCCCTGCTAATAATAGACATTTTTTTCTCTGAAATTTCATGAGCCAGACCTCTGCAACAATGGTAGCCTTAGTATTACTGCCTTCCAGATTCTAAATGAAGTGACTCATTAAATTCCTCTTACACATCTAATCTCTGTTCTAGTCTAAAGTTCCAAAACCACTCATATTTCTCCACAAATAAATACACAAATGAAACAAAATAAAAAAAACATACAGGATCAGGTTTTTCACAGCAATATAGCGGCCTCTAGTATAAGGTTCTGTATCAATCACTTTAATTATCATGACAAAATACTGTATCAAAAGCAAGTTAAATAAGAAAGTGTTTATTTGTGGGTCATAGTTTCAGGAGAATCAAAGACTATTATGAAGGTATGATATAGATATAGATATATGTAGAGAAAAATTATAGATTATTGAATGTACGTTAATCCAAACATGAGCTATTAATCTCAACATATTTTATAATGGTATGGATTTTGATTTACTGATACAATTTTAAATTTTATTTTACTATACTGTATGTGTGTATATACTCTTATTAGGGCATTATGTTTATGCATCTCATTTTAAATGTAATGTATAATTTAGAAATACAGATTAATAGTCATCTATAAGAGACAAAATTATAGTCATGTTAAGTATATTTTCAATTCCCACTTTCATTCCCTATTGATTTTGCTCACTTTATATTTTTTCCAAAACAACTTCATATCATCCATAGCTACAGGTTTCATGTTTCCTTTAGGTGTACAATACTTTCCTGGAATTGGACTTTGCCATCATTGTTCAATAGTTTGCTTTGGTTTTCACATCTTAGGTCCATAGGCTCATCTTTTATTAGAGAATTGGACTAACCCATCATAAAACATTTTCTAACCTTTTTATTGTCAAACAAAACCAATCAAGGATTAAAAAATAAGCAACAGATCATTTTAAAATAAACAAAAAAGAAAACTTCATGTATTTTAAACCATTTTATTGAAGGGAGATGAATAGAAGATTAGAAGTGAATAGAAGATGAAGGAAGTTGGTTTTGTTAAATTGAGAAAAATGCTTAAGTACATAAATGTGCACCTTTTAAATGATATATATTTAAAAAGTAAAATATATTTATTTGAGATGGGGAAAACTGAAGTAGTAGACATGTGATTATTTGTTGAACATTAAGATCTTGCTATGGAAAACTTTATGTGAAGTATTCAACTTTGGAAGCATATTTTAACTTTCTACATTCTTGTTGTATTTGAAATGCCAGCTACCCAATTCACGTATAAGGTAGTAGATAAGATGAACTTTCTACTTTAAAGAACTTCTTTCCAGTATTCCCACATAACATGTAATTTCCTCTGCTACAATTTTATATGGAAGTTGTTTCACAGCTGATCACCCATCTCCCTCTGAGTAAATTATTTGGAAATTTCAAAGCTGGGCTTAGGCCTAGTATTGTATCAGTGGGAGCTGCAGTGGGGTTTATAGTGGCTTGCTCCTTGTTTGGAGACCTCCCGGGTGTCTTTGACTCTGTCTGATCCAATGTTTCGTTTGGTTTTATAGATCACTGAGGGCTCCACAGCACTTTGATCACCATGTGTAACTTCTGAATTCTAATCTAATACGCCTTTTTCTCAATAATATAAACAGTAACAGTGTATTAGTTTCTTGTACCGTTCCAAGGTCAATCCTTGTTAGTGTAGGGAAAACTACTTGTCTGAATAAATAAATCCAGAATTAGTTGGATTAGTTTTAATAAGAGAATTGAATTGCTACTTTTTATCTATAAACCCTTTGCCCGATTTGGACTGTTGCCCATTCTTTGTTTTGTTTATAAATAGTTTACCCTTGTTTAGTGAAGTTAAATCCTTAGGTTGATTTAGATTACACTTTTATGATGTACTTTAATGAAAAACATCTGCTTCATAATATATTCACAACTACCAAAAGTGTAAAGGAAATTGTTAAATTTCTTTTATTTTTGACTCATTGATGAAAGCAGTTATGTAAAGAGCTGGGAGGAATGCCTTACAAAACATACAGTACCAGGGGAAGTTGAAGCAAGGAAACAACTAGTAAACAAGAGACTTGGTTGCACAATAGCTCTTAGGTATATTATTCAGCACTTTCCTACTTAGTTCAATGTCAAGAGCAGTTCAGAATTGGCTGCTCTACTTTTAACTACTCTCATGTGTACCCTGTGGAATAATAAAGCATTTTATCACTTCTGGCATGCATGATGATACCTTAGGTAGCAGAGACAAGAGTATAGGACTCCTAGGTAAAGATACCTTTCCTAAGTTACAAATTCAATGCATCTCTGTTTGATATTTATTAGAATTTTACTCATATTTTGAACCAGTAGTATTTCATTGGGATATTCAGATAAAGTTAGATTGTTAAAGTATTTCTAAGGAAGCTCACAATACCCTAGTAAGTGTTTGTGTCTCCATCTCTATCTTTCCTTGCTTTTCACCACTCTGGGCATGTGGTGGCAAAACTAGCTAATTGTGGATCCACGGATACAATGTGTTATTACCTTCATAATGTATTTGATTTTTTACCTTTAACATATGTGTCTATTCAACACATCTGCAAATGAGTATCAACAGTTACAATTCTTCAAAGAAATCACAAGTGTATTTCTTTGTGTCTAGGTTATACAGAAAACAAGTGAAAGTAAAAAGATTCTACTAGTACATATAATTCTAGTTCCTGGCTATTAAAGTATAATTTAGAAATAGCTTTCCTTCTTTGTTTCAGTGCTCAGGATTAAAGTTAGGTCTTTTTTCATAGTCCCATGGATTATATAGCCAGTTTCCTCCTCTTATTGTTCCAATACATGGTTTTACTTTAGATAAACATCTTAAATGTAAGTAAAATGATGGAATGCTAATATTTGGTTTCAAATATATTATATTTAAATATTTTTGAAAGAAGAAAGATGACCTAATAATTTTATGTATTTATCCATACACTAATTTAACGTAATAATATTTTAGGTGTAGGTAAAAACAATGAGAAAATTTTTAATAACTAGGTAGTATTCAATAACATGCAATTCTACTGTGTTATTTGGCTTTTATATACATGAAACAAACCTAGACGTACTAGGAAGACAGAATCACAATAAACTCTCTCCATTAGGTTATCTTGTAGGAATGTCTATGAGACATTTTCTTGATTAATGGCATGGATGGTCCATGACCATGAGGTAAAATATCACCCCTGGGCAAGTAATTATGAGTTGTATAGGAAAGGTACTAAACAAGCCAATAAGAACAAGCAAAGAAGCAGTGTTACTCCATGTCTTATGCCTGTATTATTGCCTCCATTTTCTTTCTCTCTTTGAGTACCTTGATGGAGGAAGGTCATTGGTTAATTAAATAAAGAAACTGCTTGCCCTGATAGGTTAGAACATAGGTGGGTGGAGTAAACAGAACAGAATGCTGGGAGGAAGAGGAAGTGAGCTCAGACTTGACAGCTCTGCTCTCTGATGCAGAGACGCCATGCTCCCCTCTCCCTGGCAGACGTGGTAGCTCTGCTCTCTGAGGCAGAAGCACACAATGAAGCAAGCCGCCAGGTCAGACATGCTGGATCTTTCCCGGTAAGACCGGTGCTACACAATTTATTAGAGATGGGTTGATCGGGATATCAGAGTTAGCCAGTAAGGGCTAGAGCTAATGGGCCAAGCAGTATTTGAAAGAATACAGTGTCCATGTAGTTTTCTGGGGGCATAAGCTAGCCAGGAGGCCGGGATTCTGGGGACGCAGCCCCGCCGCTCCTATTACTACAGTACCTGTCTTGGCTTCCCTTAATGATGGACTGTGCCAGTGATATGTGAGCCAAATAAACCCTTTCCTTCCTGAGTATCGCCATGTTTTATCATAGCAACAGAAACCATGAGATACCTGTCAATATAGACGCAAGACTTTGTAGTAAACAACTCAAATATGCAGTTTGAAATTGTAGTTGTCAGTGAACCCTAAGAAAAACATACATAGATCCACCTGAAAAGGGGAAATAGACAAGATCTCCTGGCAACATTGGGAGCAATGGTGGGGGGAGAAGGAAGGGTGGAAGGGTAAAAGGAAGGGAGAAGGGGGAGCAAGAGGAAAACTTGAGGGAACAGCATAGTCAAATTGAAAGAAGGACACAGATGAAAGCAAGGAAAGAGATATTTTGATTGAGGGAGTTATTATGGGGTATCAAGAAACCTGGCACTAGAGAAATTGCCAGGAATCCACAAGAATGACTGTAACTAAGACTCTAAGCAGTAGAGAAGTGGGTGCCTGAAATAGCCTTGCCCTGTAATCAGATTGATTAATATCTTAAATGCCACCATAGAATCTTCATCCAACAACTAATAGAAATAGAGGCAGAGACCCACATGCTTTAGTCTATTCTTTCCCAAGCTTTCTGTGGATTCAGTTGTCCACACGTTGGGCAGCCATTCTCTAGAGAGGAGCTGCGGGCTGCATTCCTGCCACCCAGCTCCCGGCTGCCTGGCTAGCTTATGCCCCAAAATAACAACACACAAACTGTATTCATATAAACACTGCTTGGCCCATTTCTATTAATGTGTGTAGCACCATGAGGTAGTGACTTACCAGGGAGATTCTAGCTTATGTCCATCTTGGGTTGAAGCTTCATCGCATCTGCCTCAGAGAGGAGAGCTATGGCATCTGAGCTCACTTCTTCCTCCCAGCATTCTGTTCTGTTTTCTCCGCCTACCCAATTTTCTGTCCTATCAGGCCAAGCAGTTTCTTTATTAATTAACCAATGAAAGCAACAGATTGATATTACACTCCCACATCAGCCATATTTTATTTGAGTGTTCTTGGAGAAGATGCATCTTTATTGACAATGTTTTCCATGAACACAAGGTGCATAGAAACAGGAGATTTATCACAGAATCTTATTAGTTTATTTGTATAACTTAGGTGAGTGCCCACTGCAGAGTAAATGTAAGATAAATTCTTATTTTTAATGTATAACATAAAACCTATGACCACAGAATCAGCTTTCACAGTCATATCTCTTACCTTTTTTTCAAGTAGTCTTCCCTAAAATTTCTACAGAAACACCCCCACGTTTCACTCAGACTTATCAGCAGCTGCTTTCAAATTCATTTAGGGGAACAAATGAGTCTGATACCATAGCGAAGAATGTGTGCACCTACCTTACATACAACACTTACAGTTTTATTCATGGGTCTCCTCTTACACTTTCATACCATTCCAGTTTGCAAAGAATTAGGACAGATCTGCCACAGACAACTCATGAAGTGCAGGGTGGCTAACTTCTGCCCATTCCCTTTTTTCCTTTAAAACCTGTAAGAGAGATGAACAGTCTGTAACATTTCTTTGTAGAGAATGAAATTTATGCTGGAATTATTGACCTGCAATTTTGCATGCTGTAGTTTCAGGACTTTTGGAATGCAAAGCTTGTATCATACATAACAAGATACATGGAAAGGCACTGGCATGTATTCTCATTAAGGATGCGGTATCTCAAGAACATCAGTAGACAAGCTACAGCCTCAAAAGCAGAAAGAGTGGTAATTTTAGTTCCAAATAAGCAGTCTAAAGATCCACGAAGAACTGATATGTTCACCTTTTACATAGACAGGAAAAGATCAATGTCTCAGCTTAATCAGGACTAAGAAACCCTCTTATTCATGAAAGAGTCACCTTCTACTTGGAATGACGGCAACCAGTTGAATGAGTGAGGCAGTCTGTCTTTAAGGAAGGCCACTCACTCAAAAAATTTCTTAGAGAACCTTGAGAAAACCACTTGTGACAATTGATGGCCTAAGCAAGTCACCATATAAGTCTTATAAATACATATAAAATTATTTTCCTCTCATGTTTTTTAGTTCAGTTCCATTTTAAACCTAGTTTGAAGGATGAAGATTAGAGCATAGAAATTTTATAGTTAGAATGTTAGTTAAATAATATATATACATAAATGTGATTTTTAAACACGTGTTTCTATAAATATTTGTTTGCCTATACACACTTCATAAACTATTCTGTTTCATATATTAGTTTCTAATAAAAGCAAGGAAAATGCAAACACTTAATAGATGTTTAAGTCCAAGCTAAATGGCAAAATTGGATGTTATTCTACTATGTTAAAATGTATACATTTTAAGGTCCAAAATACATCTTCATGGTATTATTGCACTTTACCTCACAATCCTTATTGAATTTTCAGTCATTTGTTCTTTTTTTAAATTTTCCTTTTGAGTGCTATATGAGTTTCATTCTATCTAATGAGAAAATGACATTCTAAAATTTTATGAGAGCATAAGAAACAATGTTGTGGACTTGCTAATTTTAAAACTAAATGAATCTGTCCTTTAATTTTCTTTCAGAGATACTGAACAACACATTTTATAGGACATTGTAAATTCATTTGCACATTTTTAGACATTCTTCACATTATTTTATTGCACTGTCACCCATAGATGAGGTATTCCTATTCTACTTTATTTATTACCAGAAGAAATATATTTTTATTTTAGTGGGGTGAAATACATTCCATCAATACACACCACAGTATACAAAATATGTTTACATTCTACATTCAAATATAATTTCAAACGTGAAAGATGATGTTAGTTTGCTCACAGTTCAGAAATATTTGCTACAACAAAATATTTTTATTTCTTAAATTAGGAGTGCTATGAAGCAATTAAAAGCACATGAAGATAGTACAGTTATATATAAAATACATGTTTGATCTCCTCATAATTTTACTAACTATATTTTTCTCTGTGATCAAGAGTCTGAAGTGATATTACTTCAAGCAGCTAATTTGCTGTCAAACTCATACATTACACAAGCTAATACACTTCCCTGCATTTTCTATGGGGATATTACTATTTCTACCTAATCATCACTGAAACAATAAATCTTCCAAAGTTACAGAGCTAAGAACAGGATGGAAACAGGCTTGCTGAAATAATACCACATTCTAATTTGACAAATTCTACTTCCCGTGAAATATGGCATCCTTTTCTTTTCTTCAGAAGAAGAAATATTTTAAACCACAACTACATATACTGATGAATGCTTTGAAAAATGTGGACAATCATTTTCATTTAGTGTTCTATATATTAATGAATTAATACCAGTATGTTAAGCAGTATGGTGGGGGTGGAATGAATTTTAAACATTGCTCTGCATAGAACATATCTTGATGGTGGATCATGTTTTATCCCAATTTTCTGACAGTTATGAATTATTTCCAGTCCATAGTAACTAAAGTGACTCTAATCCACTTTAAAATTAATGAATTCTATTCTATTGAGTAGATTTATGCTCATTGCAGAAATAATATGGATGAAAAGATTTTATTAATTCAAACCAAAGTCATGGGAAAATCAAAAAGAAAGACAGACAAAGTTAAAGAATATTTATTTGGCAGGTTTAATAAATTCTACCATTCTATAACAAATTGTTCAAAAAGGCTGGGAGCTAAATTCTTATTAGCCTAGTCAAGCTCATATTGGCTCATGTCTATACCCATGATCCCCATATATCTTCTGTCATAGAAATGGTTTTGAAGTCTAATTATTCAAAAGTATGAACAACCATTGTCTGGGAATCAAGAAATCTATATGCAATCACTGAATAACTACAGGATTGTGAGCAAGTCATCAATTTCTCTGTACCATATCAGCTAAAATTATTATTTATTTTAAAATTAAGTACAAGAATAATCTAACAAATTAGATTTACATATCTTCAGATTCCAAAAATTCTGCTAAGAGAGCAGCAGATTCTTAGTGGGAAGTTTCAGTCAATTACACTCTTTAAAGCCCTTTAAGCCTTGCTTACTTGATTCTGGATCATGTACTCACAGTGCTTTAGACCCCTCTGGTTCCTACAGTCCTTCCTCCACTTTCTCTTCAGGACTCCCCTGATGCTTTCTGCTGTTTTTCTGTGGGTCTTTGCATCTGCTCCCATGAGTTTCTGGATTAATATTTTCTGATGACAACTGAACTAGGCACCCATCTATGAGAATAGTAGAAAATCATTAGGAATCTTATCATTGACTTTATTGACATTTTTGCCAGTTGTGTTTTGCTCTAGCTCAGAGCTTTGGACTGCCCGGCCTCTGGTTCCAGGCCATCTACTTATTGGAAAAGAAAATGGAGTATAGCCTTGAACACATTGGCACAGGAAACAATATTCTTGAGCGAAAGCTAATAGTGCAGGCACTGAGAATAACAATCAAGAACTGGAATTTCATGAAAATGAAAAACATCTGTAAGGATACCATAAATAGTACAAAACAGCAGCCTACAGAATGGGACTACATTTTTACCAACTCCACATCCAACTGATGGCTAATATCCACAACATATAAATAACTCAAGAAACTATACATCAACAAACCAAATAATGCAATTTATAAATAGGGCACATATCTAATTATCAGAAATTGAATCTCAAATGGTTACAATTTCATCTTATTTTCAAAGAATGGCTAATATAAAAAATACCACACAATCGGAAAAGATGTACAGCAAGGGAAGTGTAAACTTTTATATCCACTGTGGAAATCAACATGGCAGTTTCTAAGAAAACTAGGAATTTATCTACCTCAAGACCTAACTATAACACTTTGGGACATATACCCAAAGGATATTACATCTTACCACAAGGGTACTTGTTCAACCATGTTCATTACAGCTTTATTCATAATAGTCTGAAGCTGAGACAAACATAGATATCCCTCAACTGAAGAATATATGAAGAGATTGTGATATATTTATACCATGGAACATTACTAAGCTGATTAAAAATAATGTCATCATGAAATATGCAGGAAAATGTATAGAACTAGAAAAGATCATCTTGAATGGGATAACTCAGACTCAGAAGACAAAAATAGCTTGTACTCATAAGTGCAAATTAGCTGTATAGAATAACCATGTTATAATCCACAGACTCAGGAACAAGCAGGGTTTGGGAAAGACATGGTAGAGATTATTGGGAAAGATACATTTGTAGATTGGACAGATAGATAGATAGGTAGGTAGGTGGATAGATAGATAGATAAGATAGATGATAGATAGATGATAGATGATAGATAGATAGATAGATAGATAGATAGATAGATAGATAGATAGATAGATAGATGTAGTGGAGTAGAAACTCCCTCAATTCTACAAGAGTAACCCTAGTAACTCTTTCCTAGTAATGGGGACACAGAGTACAGATATCCATTTTCTATAAGTAGACAATAATCCTAGAAGTAGGACTGGAACATCAATGCAGAAACAAACACTTTGACCTACTCTCTGTCTTGCCACAAGTTGTGCTGGGATAATGGTGGCACAGATTTGTGGGAGTGGCCAACCAATGACTAGTCCAACTTGAGGCCCATACCATAAGTGGGAGTCCATGCTTCCCATTGCCTGGATGGCTTTTACTCTTTCTTACTGTAATATTTTTATAAGCTCTTTGAGAATTTCATTCAATATATTTTGATCATAACCATCTCATAATCATCCCAGAAACTACTGCAAGATCCACCTTTAATCTCCCCATCTCCCACCAACTTCTGTTCCGTTTTTCTTTTTTTATAAACTATAATCTACTGTATTCAATTCCTGTTTGTGATGCTTGTGTGTTCATAGGTTTAGAAGAGCCACTGGAGCATGGTTGACCTATGAGGGACAACTTAATATTCCGCATTAACTCTCCATAAAGGCTCAGGTATAGTATTAGACTGATGCACTCCTTTTCCTTCTATGCCAGAATGTTGGACTGCTTGATCATATGCAGATCTTGTACAGCCAACTGCTGTTGCAGTGACGTCATGAAGATAGCGGTCCTATCATATCCAGAATACAGTCTCACTCTAGTCTTTCCAGATCTCTAACTAATACAATACCTTATACCCATTCTCTATAATGGTCCTTGTGCTTTGGTAGCAGGAAGACAAAGCTGTTCAATTTGTGTCTGCCTGAGCACTCCAATTTCTTTATCAATAGAAATACATATAAATGAAAATTTATCTTTTAAATTCATATGAGTACATTTTATACCTATATGTAAATGTAAGTATGTATCAATCTAAATTAATATGTGCACATTTATTCAAACAACTGGATACTTGTATTCATAAAAATTAATATATTCAAATACACTCAACATTTCTTTCTTTCAGGAATAATCTATAAAATCAGTAAAAAAGATCAGTATAATTTTTAGGCCTTAAAGAAATGTCATGAGAAATAAGACTGGACATGAAAATTTTGTATAGTTTAAGGCTTTTCTATTTTTTTTTAAAAGAAAACAAACTATCTTTTTTCATTTTACATACCAATTTCAATTCCCACTCCTGTTGAAATAAGAGCAGCAGGCTGTGTCCCCGGCACCCAACCGCCCGCATGGCTAGCTTTACCTGAAATAATTACATGGAAACTGTATTCTTTTAAAAACTGCCTGGCCTCTTATTGGCTAGCTCTTACATATTGATCTAACCCATTTCTATTAATCTGTGTAGCTCATGAGCTGGCTTACCAGGAATGATCTTAACCTGCATCTGCCTGAAGTGGGAGAATCATGGCAACTCCTCGACTCATCTTCTTTCTCCCAGCATTCTGTTCTGTTTACTCCGCCTATTTGATAGGGTTGGCCTATCAAATGGGTCTAGGCAGTTTCTTTATTAATAAGAAATCACTCCCACATCATTTCCCCTTTTTTTGTTTAAACAAAAAACAAAGGCTTTAACTTTAACATAGTAAAATTACATATAACAAAAGTTATCAAGTAAGAATTACAGTTACAATATTTATATCTACTTTATCTTTTGTCATAACAATGGAAACTATAACTATCTATCCATTCATCAGCTCCATCAAAGACTCCAGAAGGATATAATATTACCTAAGTAAACAAGAACTAAGAAACTTCAAACTCTAGAAATGACAAAGACATCTTGCTGCCTGGACAGTCACCCAAAGTTCTTTTGTACCGTTGGGGAATCCATCTTCAGCCTTCAGGCCCATAGTATCCAGCAGACATTTTCATCAAGCAGGAAATTCCAAAGACAGTTCAGTCACTTTCTGCTGTGTCCTGCAGAATGTCTCACAGACACTTTCATGAGTCAGGAACCCCGAAAGATCATCTCACCTTTAGGCAAGTTCAGCAGAACTCTCTCTGTGGGTTCTCTTTGTCCATTTTATGCAACAGTCCAGGCAAGAACAGTTTCTTGCCCAAATGGCTATCAAACTCCATAAGGATCCTCTTCGATGCCCATCTTCTTCTTGAAGTAGATTGGTGCTGCCAGGAGCAGCGTGTCTCATTGTCATGAAAAGTCCTAAGTTATTAAAATATTTTAAATGCCATATTCTGCAGCCTTTGAGAGATATGAAGAATGCCTATCTGAAATATATCTCTATATATCTAGAAAATCTAACTAACATGACTACAAGCTTTACTATTATCGATGATTATCCATTAACAACCTATATTTCTTAATTATACATTACATTTTTTAATGAACTACACAACCACAATACCTTAATCAAGATCAGAAATACATATACATATAACAAAATTGACTGTAAAATCCATGCCAATGCAAATTATTCATATCTGTATCATATCCCCCTTTAAATATAAAAGAACATTTATAAACAATATTTTGGGAACATGGGAACAGTTTTTTCTCTCCAAACTGCTTCCTGCTGAATGGGGGAGCTGTTATTCAGATCATTTAGGGTGTAACCTGTGTGCCAGGTTTATCTCAGTTGGCAGTTGAGTGAAGTAATTTTTTGAGGGTGTTCGCAGCAACTTTTCGGGAGGTCATGGTCTATCATACCAAATTGGGATATAAGAAATCCACAGGGTCTGGTCCTCTGTGAAAACAAAAGAAGACCCTCTCCAAAGCATCATATCCTCAGACCCAAATTTTGAAATCGTAATACCCTTATATCCATTCTGGTTCCACTTGGCAGCCCATATAATGAAATGTCTTTCTGTACTTAGCTTCTTCACAGTCAAAAATTTTAAAGAAAACACAATGTACATAATCCAGACTCTCTGTGAATTTTTCATTTTTACGTGGCTTATTTTTCTTTATTTCTTTTAATCTATAACTATCTGTACTCTGTCTCTTTAAAGACTTTACCTTTTTTTTAAAAAAAAACATTAACTTTATTCTCTCTATTTTTTTTCTTCTCTCTCTCAAGCCTACGTACATTCATCGAACATTGTGACTCATTTAGTGGTCTGAATCTGTCCTATTGTAATCTGCAATTTTTTACTATGCAGGAGCACTTTTGATTTGCGCCTTTAAATCACTAGGCGCTTAAGAATTTAAGCTGTGACATTTCTAGGTCAAAAACAGGTATTGCTTGCTGGCCCCGCCCAGTCCAACATGGCAGAGCTGCTTGTGCCTCTGATCCTTGCACATTGCACCACTAGCATGGCGGAGCTGTTTGTGCCTCTGAGCTGCGGCACACAATGTCCCCCTTTTAGGCACACCGCAGTCTAGTTGCCATCAAACAAATCGTAGCACTTTACTCCAAATGCTCCATTCAAAAGCTCTGTCTCCTGCAGGAGCCAGACAGAGATAGCAATGGCGGCACTGCCCAGAAAGCCGGCATTTTAAAACAGCCATTTTTTTTCCTGCTGCTGAGTCAGAAAAATTTCAAAATGGAGGACGTACCATTTTGTGCTAGCTCTGGGGTCGCCAGGTAGGAGTGGCACTCAGCACTCTAATTCTGAGACTGAGCGTGCAGCACAGAAATTCTTTTCATCCAAGTTACAGCCATATCTGACATGCAGAGCCGCATGCTTTAGCCTGATTCTGCAGTCTGCCCAGGTGCAGGCAGGGAGCGCTGAGCCATTGGCACAGTCTCAGAGCACTCTCCTTTCGATCCCAAGTGGGAACACAAACATTGAGTCCCATAAAAGCCATTGAAATGCTTTAAATCCAGAGTTCATGCTGGCAGCACAGCCCCAAGAAGCTGTGCTTTAAAATGACACAGCGTTTTTTCTGCTGCTGTTGCAGAATCAGGAAATCTCTCTATAGCACGTCACCAACAAACAGCAAAAATCTGTGTTAAACTCTCTCTCCCTTATTTTTAAGCCTTCTTAGGTTTTTAAGTGGATTTAGTCCATCATGTCGGGCGCCACTCTGTTGAAATAAGAGTGGAGGGCTGCGTCCCTGGCACCCGGCTGCCCACACGGCTAGCTTTACCTGAAATAATTACACGGAAACTGTATTCTTTTAAACACTGCCTGGCCTCTTATTGGCTAGCTCTTACATATCAATCTAACCCATTTCTATTAATCTGTGTAGCCCACGAGCCAGCTTACCAGGAATAATCTTAACCTCAGTATGCCTGGAGTGGGAGAATCATGGTGACTCCTCAACTCAGCTTCTTTCTACCAGCATTCTGTTCTGTTTACTCCGCCTATTTGATAGGGTTGGCCTATCAAATGGGTCTAGGCAGTTTCTTTATTAATAAGAAATCACTCCCACATCACACTCCCTCCTCTCCTCCTATTCTTAACTCCTTCCCACATCCCTCTCTCCGTCCACTCCTCAGAGAGGGTAAAGCTTTGAGGATGGACCAAGGCCCTCTGTACTATATCTAGGCTGAGCAAAATATCCATCCAAAGAGAATGGGTTTGAAAACTTGTACTGCCAGTACAAGCAGTATGAATAAATCCTGGATTCACTAGAAGTGGCTCTGCAGTCTGACACAGTCATACAACTGACACCCACATTTTTTCCCAATCTGGCTGGACTTGGTGAGCTCCCGTTAGCTCAGGTAAGTTGTTTCACTGGGTATCTCCATCATGGTGGACCCATACCACAATGACATTTGTCCAATTATGTTCATAGCAGCATTATGTGTAATAGCCAAACCCTGGAAACAACCTAGATGCTGTTCAACCAAAGAACAGATAAAGAAAATCTGGTACATATACACGGTGAAGTACTACTCAGTGGTAAAATAATGATGACAACTTGAAATTTGCAGGCAAATGGATGGAACTAGAAAAATCAATCCTGAGGGAGGTAACCCAGATCCATGAAGACAAACATGGTATGGCCTCACTCACAAGTGATATTATATGTAAAGCAAATGATAACCAGTCTATAATCCATGATCCCATATAAGCTAGGTAACAAGAAAAACCCTAAGAGTGGCATATATGGAAACCTCTAGGAAGAGGAAACGAACAAGAACTCCTGAGAAAATAGGGGCCATAGGTGGGGGGAACAGAGGGTAGATGGGGAGGGAAAAAGGAGAGGAGAGGTGAACATGAGGAAATGAGGAGGCAGAGGTGGGGGAAAGACAGAGATGGAGAGCAAGGAAAGATGTATATTTATTGAGGGGGCCATTATGGCACTCAAAAAATTCTGAGGAATCTAAGACACTAAGCAATAGTGGAGAGGATACTTGAACTGGCCTTTCCTTTAATCAGATTTATGATTATCTTAATTGTCTTCATAGACGCTTCATCCAGCAACTTATGGAAGCAGAGGCAGAGATCTAGAGCTTGCACTGGGCCAAGCTCCCAGAGCACCTGTCCAATATGGCCCCTTGATGTATGATTTCTTTTATGATTGTCATTAAAATTGTCTTAAGATAGAATTTCAATATCATTTAATTGGCATTTCCATGATGGCTAAGTATGTAGAACAATTTTTCACATGCTTATTTCTGCATATTTCATATTTTGAGACCAATTTGCTTATTTCATTAGCTCATTAATTTTATTTTATTTTTTTTTTGGTATTGAAAGTTTTAAGTTCTTTATCTGTTCTAAGGATTGGTCCTGTATCCATTGTATAACACCAAGTATTTTCTTTCACTTTGTAGACTTTTTTCACTTGATTGATTCTTGATATTTTTAAATGCATTTTACATATTCTATTAATTTCTACAGAAAAGTTTTGTTGAAATAATGATTGAATCAAACATGGGAAGTTTATTTTTAAGATCTTCGGATACATATTTATAAATTGTCATTCAAAATATTTGTGCCAATTTGCACTTCAATCAGCAAATACACAACTGTCTTGTATGACTCACAGAACTGAGTTGCCAAATGATGCAAAAAAGAAAAGAAAATGGAAATGCAGTTAACAGCTATCAACATGCTGCTTACTTTCTCAGCGGAGAACTAATTAAATGAGTTGTAGAACAACATGCATGTAACTTATTACAGAAATAAAATATGTCTTTACTTACAAATTTGTCAAAATGTTCATAAACCTTAAAATTACAAGAAATTATAAGCAATTTCCTGATTGCTTTGCTCTGTTTTAAGTGTATATTTTGTTTATTACTTTGGAGTTGCCAGATTTTGTGGTACTGAGGTTCTAATCCAAGAAGTTGTATATACTACGGAAGCTTTAGACCCAAGTTTCTAGATTTAAACAGTGAATGTTTATGATAAGTGTTAAGTATTAAGCCTGTGACTTGTTTTGTCCTCAAGACTTATATATTACTAAAATACTCATAAATTATTCCATCAAATCTATACGTGACTCAAAAAGAATAAAATGAAATTCAACTAAGGACCAGGTGGTGTTGGTCCACTCCTTTAATTTTAGGATTTAAGAGGCAAAGGCAGGAAGATCTCTATGAGTTTGAGGTTAGCCTGGTATACACGAGCTAGTTCTAGGACAAGTACAAAAGCTACACAGAGAAACCTTATCTCAAAAAGCAAATACAAAAATAAAAAGCAAAACAAAACAAGTCAAATAGGGATCATATTTACAATAGCACTATTGAGAAGCAACACAAACCTGTCTTATCTGTTGATCATCCACAAAGCATCCTGCTCTTTGCATGCTGATAGGATTTTAAAATGTATCTACTCAGTCTATTACTTTGTTGATCAGAAGGTGACTAAGAGCAAAGATCAAGATCTTAAATGTGTAAATCCAGGCTAAATCAAACCATTTGCGGGCAATTTGGAAATATTGTGGAAGCAACTGCTCTCTGTAATGAGTGCCTACTCTGTTCCTGGTGCATGCCTTTCTAAATAGACTTTAAGTCAAAGATGAGAACTGATAAATTTTGAGCAAGCTCATATGGAGCGGCACTCTTGGGAGATATGGCTTTGTAGGTGTGAGTATGGTCTTTTTGGAAAAAGTGAGTCACTGTTGGGGTGGGTTTTGAGGTCTCTTTTGCACAAGCTTTGCTCAGTGAAATGTACACATCATTTTCCTATTGCGTGCAAGATATAAAACACTCAGCTAACTCTCCACTACCATGTTTACTGCATGATGCCATGTTCCACAATGATAAAAAATGGTCTGTGTCTCTGAACTGTAATCAAGCCAACCCAATTAAATATCTCTTTTGATGTCTCTACACAACAATATAAGCCTTAACTAACACACAGTCTAAACACAGAAGTGCTGGTATAGAAGTTCTTGATCATGATCTTTTTTGCTGGGTCTATAGATCATCATTACACATGTACTTGCCGTTGTGATACCATGCATAAATATAACTTTGCTATTATGTGCACATTGTCTACCTAATGAAATAAAACAAAATATGTCACATTAGAATGTTTTTATTGCTTTCTCATTTGATGCACATCTATTTAAAGATTGTTAATTTTTATAATATGAAGCCTTAGTCTTTAAGCTTTATAAGTATTAAAAATTACAGGTCAATATTCACCCACGTTGCCATATTTATAGTTAGGCTAGTCAGGTTATTCAGATGCACAGCTCTGCATAGATAGGTAATATTCAAACACTCCAAATAACTATGGAAGATGCCATTTAATAATTCAGGATTCTGTTTATGTTTGACAAGCCTGCTCCCTGTAATCACCCATCTATTTCTGAGAGAATGTTGGGCACCAAAGGCACTTCACTTGAAGCCTGTTTTCTTCTTGGAAAAAAACTGGTCTTTGGACAAATAACTGGCCTCGACTACTGACAATATATAAGCTGTCCAAACAGGACAAGCAGGATACAAATAAAAATGACTGCTGAACCTTGCCAAGAAAGCCTCAGACAATCTTTCGAGTTTTCCAGCCTCAGCAAATAGTCTGTCAGATATTTTAGGCTTTAGTCAAATTTGGTTGCCCCATTGTAAAAATGAGACTTTGGGGACTTTTCATAGCCAGTTGTCTCTGTCCTTTTTTATACCATTTGGAAGTCACATGTTTGCATGCCCTGCTTACTCAGGTAATATTGTTTTTCCTTCTCGGTCTTTGATGGGGTTAAAGACTAGATGCTCATAGTAACTTTCCCCTTATAAATTAACTAAGACATTTTTAGTATATATCTTAGACTCCTCAGGATATGACAACTTTTAAAATAATATCTATTATTTTCTAGTTACCTTAGACTGGTAATTGTTTAGCATGTGTTTCTTGCTTGATGTTGTTCATGATGGTTGTTGCTCTATTTTTGTGTACGTTTTTGCCTTTTAGTTTCCTGGAAAATATTTGATATTGTTCTTATTGTATATAGTTTTCTATTAAGTTTAGAATTCTCTTATTTAGATAATTAAATAAGGGGAGGTGTTGTGGGACTTTATTCAGCCAATAGCCTTTTGGTACCGGTTCATTGTGGAATACTCAGAAGTACTACGTGTTGACTGATAAGCACAAACAAACAATGTGCTCATTCCTTAGGATGGTAGTCTGGGTTCTTTTTGCATCTTCCAGTGCCCACAAAAGACTGCGACTCTCTACCCTTATTCTGAGTTCTTCCCCAAATAAATACTTTCTATCTTTTATTTCTAGCAATGGTGAACCTTATTAATTATGATTATGCATGCACATACATACCTTATTTTATGGAGTCTCACTGTAAGTATATTTGACTTCCACACCTAGACAGACATACTTTAGATAAGGTAAAGATATGCTATACTAATGTCCTTAAAGCACAGCGTTTTTAAAGGCATGACAGAAATACTCTAAATCTGAATTGTTTTCTTTGAACATAAAAATCATCTGGAAGTCCCAATGAAACAGGAAAGAGTGAACACCATACTCAGATTTGAGCAGAATTCCACAATGGTGTTTCAAAGTCACATTTCTAACAAATTCACAAATAATGTTTACATTGTCAAATAAATCATATTTTAAGGAATATTGTCTTCTAGTTAATAGTTTACTCTTGTCCAATTCTCCAATCTATGTGCATTTTCTCCTTGGTTAAAAAAATTGCAAAATGTATAGGAAAAATCTTAATACTACACCAGTATATCATGAGTATTTTTTATCACATTTAAAAGAAAGCTTTTGCTTTATTTATCCATGTGTTTCTATTCATATTTGGCTGTTTTTCTCTTAGATCCCTGCTCCTTTCTGAATAAAAACAGGGAAGAGGATTTTGAGGGGAGGAATGACGGGGAGGAGGTTGGAAGAATGGAAAGGGGGGGGACTGTGGTCAGGACATATCATATGAAAGAAGAATCTGTTTTCAATTTTACAAATAGGATTATCTGTATTAGAGTGGATTAAATTTGTTCATTGTATTTGTACAATATAATGATGGTGCAGATGCATTAAAGTAGTAATGCCATACTCTAAGCACAAAGAAGCAGTGCAGGGTGACATCCTGGAATAGAAAATGTTTGATTCTAATATGCAGTATTTCACTAGGTATTTGCAACACATTATAAATATCCTTTGAAAGACAAAATTTTATTTTCTTGATAAAAAGGAATATATAGAAATGTAATTCAAAGGAAAATGTCAAAAAATAAAATAATACATTACTGTAGATGATAAACAATTTTTATTTTGAAATGTGTGACATTTTTAGTTAATATAGATGGAATGCTACTTAGGTTTTTTGAACATGAGCTCAAGATTAACATTTATGTTCCATAAAATATATAATCAACATATATACTTATATATACAATA